>NW_003852447.1:7303774-7305773 GCF_000181295.1 Otolemur garnettii
AAAAAAAAAAAAAAAGATATATCTTAGGAATTTCTGTATGCCTCACTCTCATCTATTCAGGTCATTAAATATTCATTACTTCTAAAGAGGTATAAGAAATTAAGCTATTAAGAGTTCCTAGTGTCAAGTTGTAGAAGCAGTATACTTTATTTATAATTGCTGTACTTACGAGTTGTTTTAATTAGCTAGAAATAAGTTTGTGAATAATTTTTTCTGAGATTATTTAAAAGCCATTCCATAAACAGAATCAAATGACTTATTAACAGCTAAGTTTTATTTTTATTTATTTATTTGTTTTGAGACAGTGTCTTGCTTTGTTGCCCCTAGGGAGTACCATGGCATCACAACTCCTGGGCTCAAGCTCTTGCCTCAGCCTCCCAAGTAGCTGGGACTACAGGTACCCGGCACAATACCCAGCTATTTTTTTGTTCTTGTTGTTATTGTTGTTTTTAGCAGGCTTGGGCTGGTGCAGTGGCTCACTCCTATAATCCTGACACTCTGGGTGGCTGAGGCTAATGGACTGTCTGAGCTCACAGGTTTGAGACCAGCCTGAGCAAGAGCTAGACCCCGTCTCTAAAAATAGCCAGGCATTGTGGTAGGCGCCTGTAGTCCCAACTACTAGGGAGGCCAAGACAAGAGAATCCCTTGAGCTAAGAGTTTGAGTTTGCTATGAGCTGTGATGCCACCACACTCCATGGGGGCAACAAAGTGAAACTCTGTCTCAAAAAAATAAAAAAAAAACTTAGCTGTTAATATGTCATTCAGTTCTGTTTAAGGAATGGCTCTGTTGTCCATGCTGGTTTTAGACTCTTGGCCTCAGCATTTCCTCCTGCCTCAGCCTGAGTCCCTAGGATTATAGGTGTGAGCCACCATGCTGTGCTAGAAAACCTACATACCTTTTAAAAGAAATATGAATATGATTGTGTTACTGCTCAGTTTGTATTACATGAGATATTAATGCAATGTGTGGTATATACTTTCTAGTAATACTTTATAGAACACATCTGGCTTGAGGGCATTGGTGAACCTCTGTTAGTGAAAATCATACTACGTAGCAAAATCTTTTTCTCACATTAATAACAAGATTTGTAATGATTTTAAGTAGCTTACCTAATCAGCAGTTGGTCTTATTAACTATTCAAAGTACTTTGAGTTTTAAGAAAAATTAATGTAAGCTATTCTTAAAAAGTTGCTTGTTAAATTATTTGTAATCTTATTACAAAATTTGAAATATCTCTTGAGGTTAATAGAAAGATTTAAGAAACATAACTTAAGTCTGCCCTCCAGCAAGCATGTTTTTTACTTCTCATTGTGGAGTAAGGCCTGTTGTTATTTAATGTGTGGAAAACCAGTATGCTATTTCATATTAATGCAGCCATCTTTCATTTAGTCAACATTTTTGTCAGTGACTTCAATGCAAAGAATCAATCTTTTCAATAAAAAGGTACATATAAAATATGAAAATCGGGCAGCGCCTCTGGTTCAAAGGAGTAGGGCGCTGGCCCCATATACTGGTGGTGGTGGGTCCACACCCAGCCCTGGCCAAAAAAACTGCAAAAAAAAAAAAGAAAGAAAATCATTATACAGAACTCTTTAGTCTATTTTTTAAAATGTATATACCACCATATAAAAAAGAATTTCATTCTCTTTTCAAAAATTTAAATAACAGGTAAGCTAAAAGTAATATAGTCCATTTACTTTTAACAGAAATAATTTGGATTCCTAACTTGCTGCAAAATAGAATGGTTGGGAAAAGAGGGAATTATGACCTCAGTAGTATAGATAACAAGCCTTACCAAGAGAGTAGGAAAAGTCTTATAATCGGTAGAATGTTTTAAGTACTTAGTCTGATAGGGGAAATGGCCCTGCAGCTCAGGTCGGAAAGTGTTTAATCTATTCTGTCGTGTTACGACTTTTGCAGTATTTTAGATTTTTTATGATATTGGTTCTAACAGATTTAAACCACTTTAAGTCGCTTAAGCCCAAGAGTTTTTTGGGG
>NW_003852447.1:7306683-7307857 GCF_000181295.1 Otolemur garnettii
AGTGGGTCACCTTGATTCTTTATTTTAAAATTATTTACATTTTGGCTTAGTGCCTGTAGCTCAGCGGCTAGGGTGCCAGCCACATACACTAGGGCTGATGGGTTCTAACCTGGCCCAGGCCTGCTAAACAACAGTGACAACTACAACAAAAAAATAGCCAGGCATTGTCTCGGGCACATGTAGTCCCAGCTACTTGGGAGGCTGAGGCAAGAGAATCGCTTGAGCCCAAGAGTTTGAGGTTGCTGTGAGCTGTAATGCCACCACACTCTACCCAGATCCAAGGGCAACATAGTGAGACTGTATTTACATATTGAACCCTGCCTGGCCCCACATATTAAAATGCTTTGAATTCATATGTATAGTTGACTGTTAAGGGGCTTGGGTACTAACATTTCTTGAGAACCTTCTGTTTGTTTGTTTGTTTATTTATTTATTTTTGAGACAGAGCCTCAACCTGTCACTCTTGGTGTAGAGTATTATGGCATCACAGCTCACAGCAACCTCCAACTCTTGGGCTTAAGCGATTCTCTTGCCTCAGCCTCCCACATAGCTGGAACTACAGACACCTGCCACAACGCCTGGACATTTTTTGGTTGTATTTGTCTTTGTTGTTTGGCAGGCCGGGTTGGATTCGAACCTGCCAGCTCTGGTGTGTGTCTATCGTCTTAGCTGCTTGAGCTACAGCTGCCAAGCTAAACCTACTACTGTTTTAAATAGTGGTGGTAATGATTTTATTATTAGTTGCCATAATCTGAATTTGCCATTAAATTGCTTCCAAATCTAAAATACTTAGAAATTTCTTTTTTGATTCCTTGGTTGTTAAAAGTTTGCTCCTAATTAGTATTGCAGTTTCTAAATATTTTTCAGAATATAAAATACTCCATTTAAGTACTAAAGAATGTTTTAAAATCATTAAATAAAATTCATATCTTGTGTTTGCCTTTAGTTACAAAGCTTATTTAATGTAAGAAAACTTTTGGAGTAGAACAGGTTTTATAAGATAATTTGTTTTGGCTTGGCGCCTGTGGCTCAAGTGGCTAAGGCGCCAGCCACATACACCTAAGGTTGCGGGTTTGAATCCAGTCTAGGCCCGCCAAACAACAATGACAGCTGTAACCAGAAAATAGCCGGGTGTTGTGGCGGGCGCCTGTGGTGCCAGCTACTTGGGAGGCTG
>NW_003852447.1:7307992-7321256 GCF_000181295.1 Otolemur garnettii
TGAATCAAATGTTGAGAGCATTGCACTGGTGACCTCTAGTGGTCTTGCAGTTTTAAAATTACCTGTTGTCTAATACTAATAAATGGCAGGTAATTCTCATGTGATAATTACATGTTGATTGGAATTCAGACTATGTATAAAAAGTAGTCCCAAGTGATTGATTTTATCTTTATTCAAAGGAAGTAAAGCTATTCTTGAAAATCAGCAATAAGATTTGTTACTCAGAATTTTCAAAGGAAATTAAATGTGAGAACCAGTTTATGGAAGTTAATTTTTGCCTTTTCAATGTTTGTAGTAATGAATTTCAAGTTAGTCACCTACTCAACCTACTCAACCTATATTCTTAAAATCAAAATAATTATAAACAATAAAATTTGTCTATTAGAAGATTTAAATAAAAAACCTGAAATTTTCATTACTTTAAAAAGTCCTTTATTGAAGGAAACACATATGTATTTCATTGTAGAAGCCTTTTCTTATCTAAAGGACTTAGGTCTCTTTAGTTTTTCAATAAAAATACACAGTAATCGCCCTGTTTTCCTGTATCTGTGGGGATTGGCAGATTCTAGATAAATGTAGTTTCCAGTTGCTTGAGAGTTACTTTTTTTTTTTTTTTTTTTTTGAGACAAAGTCTCACTTTATCACCCTTGGTAGAGCGCTGTGGCATCACAGCTCACAGCAACCTCCAACTCCTGGGCTAAATTCTCTTGCCTCAGCCTCCCGAATAGCTGGGACTACAGGTTCCCATCACAATACCTGGTTATTTTTTTTGTTGTTGCAGTTTGGCTGGGGCCTGGTTTGAACCTGCTAACCTCGTTATATGGGGCCAGTGCCCTACCCACTGAGCCACAGGTGCCACCCTACTTTATTTTTTTGAGACATAGTCTCATTCTGTCACCCTGGGCAGAGTCCTGTGGTGTCATAATAGCTCACACCAACTTCAAACTCTTGGGCTCAAACTATCCTCTTGGCCTAGCCTCCAGGTAGCTGAGACTACAGGTGCCTGCCACAACACCTGGCTAGTTTTTCTATTTAGTAGAGACAAGGTGTTGCTTTTGTTCAGCTAGTCTTGAAATCTGGAGCTCTAGCAATCCACTGCTTTGGCCTCTCAGAGTGCTAGGATTACAGACGTGAGCCATCTTGTCCAGCCTAGAGTTTCTATTAAAAATAGGCCTAGCTAATTTTATATCCCATACTGTACCACATTACACCATAAATTCTGTATTGACTTGATATTAATATTAAAATACAATAATTAAAAGCAAATTAAGACACATAAAGAAAAACTTCACTTACTGTATAATAAAACAGCTTTACTGTATTATTAAACAGCCTTATAAAGGTAGTGTACAATTTTAGTGGAATGGCGATCAATACATTTTTCAACTTTTTTTTTTTTGCAGTTTTTGGCTGGGGCTGGGTTTGAACCCGCTACCTCTGGCATATGGGGCCAGCGCCTTACTCCTTTGAGCCACAGGTGCTGCCCATCAACTTCACTACCATATTTTTTTAACTTCAGGGAACAGAGAACTCAAGGGAGCCATGAGAATGACACACAGTGTCAACTTACAGCACATCACACCAAGTTTGAACTCTTTTTTTTTTTTTTTTTTTTTTAAGCTGGTCACATGCCAGTTGCTTGAGAGAACTGGTTGGAGCTTATTATACTTTTTATTTTTTTTTCCCTTAGTCTCTCACTTTGTTGCCCATTCTAAGGTATAATGGAATGATCATAGGTTACTGCAACCTCAGACTCCTGTGCTCAATTGATCTTCCTTCCTCAGCCTTCCTAGTAGCTGGGACTACATGTCCATGCTACCATGTCTGGCTAATATTTCTATTTTTTGTAGAGAGGAGGTCTCTCTCTTGCTCGGGTTGGTCTTGAACTGGCTGTAAGCAGTCCTACAGTCTCAGTCTCCAAAAGTGCCTAGGACAATAAGCATTAACCACCACATCCTCCAAAACATACTTTTTTGTTATTGTTGGTTTTTGTTTTTGGCTGGGGCTGCGTTTGAACCTGCCACCTCCAGCATATGGGGCTGGCACCCTACACCTTTGAGCCACAGGCGCCGCCCCAAAACATACTAAATAGGGTTGAGGGTTTTTTTGTTTGTTTTTTTGTAGTTTTTTGCTGGGCCTGGGTTTGAACCTGCCACCTCTGGTATATGGGGCGAGCACCCTACTCCTTGAGCCACAGACATGGCCTTTTTTTTTTTTTTTTGAGACAGAGCCTCACTATGTTACCCTGGGTAGAGTCACAGCTCACAGCAACCCCAAACTCTTGGGCTTAAGTAATTCTTTTGCCTCAGCCTTCCAAGTAGCTGGGACTACAGGCACTCGCCACAATGCTCAGCTATTTTTTTGTTGTCATTATTGTTTAGCTGGTCTGGTCTGGGTTTGAACCAGCCAGCCTGGGTGTATATCTAACACAAAGCCTGTTATATAACCTCTTAAGCATATTACTGGTATGTAGCTCACCTTATCCACTGAGCTATGGGCACCACCCTAAGGTTGAGATTTTTTAGAGAACCTTTTAAAATTGTGAAATATAATTTATGTACAGAAAAGCAAATAAAATTTAATTGTACAGTTTAACCAATCACAGTGTTCCTCAACTTACAGTGGGATTACATTCCCAATAAACCTACCATGAGTTGAAAGTCTTGAGAGTCAAAAAAAACATTGCATTTTTGTTTTATTTTTATTTATTTATTTATTTATTTTGAGACAGAGCCTCAAGCTGTCCCCCTGGGTAGAGTGTCGTGGCATCTCAGGTCACAGCAACCTCTAACCTCTGGATTCAAGCGAGTCTCATGCCTCAGCCTCCCAAGTAGCTGGCACCACAGGTGCCCGCCACAGTGCCGGGCTAGGTTTTGGTTGCAGCCATCATTGTTGTTTGGTGGGCCTCGGCTGGATTCGAACCCGCCACCTTAGGTGTATGTGGCTGGCGCCTTAGGCACTTGAGCCACAGGTGGTGAGCCAAAAAAAATGCATTGCATTTAATACATCTAACCTAAGGAACATTTTAGCTTAGCCTAGACTACTTTAAATGTGTTCAGAGTTGGGGAAAATCATCTAACACAAAGCCTGTTCTATAACCTCTTTTTTTTTTTTTTTTTTTTTTGAGACAGAGCCTCAAGCTGTCCCCCTGGGCAGAGTGCCGTGGCATTACAGCTCACAGCAACCTCCAACTCCTGGGCTCAAGCGAGTCTCCTGCCTCCGCCTCCCAAGTAGCTGGGACCACAGGCACCCGCCACAACGCCCGGCTATTTTTTGGTTGCAGCCATCATTGTTGTTTGGCGGGTCCAGGCTGGGGATTCGAACCTGCCACCTTAGGTGTACGTGGCTGGCGCCTTAGCCGGTTGAGCTATAGGCGCCGAGCCCTATAACCTCTTAAGCATATTACTAGTATGGGAAAAGATAAAAATTCAAAGTATAGTTTGTGCTGAATGCATAATGCTATTAAAAAGTAAAGAAAAATCAGGTGGTCCCTGTGGCTCAGTAGGTAAGGCACCAGCCCCATATACTGAGGGTGGCAGGTGCGAACTTGACCCCAGCCAAATTGTAACAAAAAATAGCCGGGTGTTGTGGTGGGTGCCTGTAGTCCCAGCTACTCAGGAGACTGAGGCAAGAGAATCACCGAACCCCAAGAGCTGGAGGTTGCTATGAGCTGTGACGCCACATCACTCTACCAAGGGTGACAAAGTGAGACTCTGTCTCTAAAAAATAGGTTAAGCCAAATCATCACAAGTCAGAAACCTTCTGCATTATAAAGAGAACAACCATAATACTATAGAGAGGTCCAAGAGATAGAACATTGCCAGCATCCTAGAAGCCTTAAAGTCTACCCTTTCAAATCAGTGTGCTTCCTTTCCCCATAGAGGTAACAGCTAGCCTTTAATAGTTACTTTCTTCTTTTTCTTTAATATGTTACCGGTTTAGTTTTGCCTAATAGTGAACTTTATGTGTATGAAATTATATACAACGTTCTTTTGTGACTTCTTTTTCCTTCTTATTCCTTCAGCATGTTGGTTCATCTGCATGTAGCTATATTTTGTTAATTATTTGACTGTAAGCATTTCATATGTGTACTATTCATATGAATGCACCACAGTTTATATTCTGGTTTATGGGTGCTTAGGTTGTTAGCCTTTTTTGACTGTGGTGAATAATGGGCCTGGAAGTATTATTTTACCATATCTCCTAACACATTTATTTATTTTATTTTATATTTTTAGAGACAAGGTCTTACTTTGCTGCCCAGCCTGGAATGCAGTGGTATGATCATAGTTCACTGCAGCCTCAAACTTCTGGGCTCAGGTGATCCTCTTCCATCAGCTGGGACTACAGGCATGTGCCACTATACCTGGCTAATTAAAACAAAATTTGTATTATAGAAATTGTCTTGCTGTGTTGGTCACACTGGTCTCACACTCCTGGCCTTGAGCAATCCTCTGGCCTCCGCCTCTCAAACTGCTGAAATTACAATCATGAGATACTACACCTGGCCTAATACTTGCATTTATATATGTTTTTCTGTTAGGTATTTTCCTAGGGAGTTTTGATTTTAGGGTGTTTATATGTTCATCTTTCACTGATAATGCAAAACTTTTTAAAAGACGCAATATCAGTTTACAGTTTCATAAGCAGTTTATGTTGATTCAAGTCTTTCTAAAACAAATATTATAGTCTTGTCATATTTTTAAAAATTTAGTCAGTTTGGTGTTGTGTTACATTATTGTATTTTTAATTCAATCTGAAATTCTGTACCATTACAACAAACTCTCCTTTTCTCTCTTCCTCCAATCCTTGATTGTTCTACTTTTCTGTTTTCTAATAATTTGACTCCTTGGAGTACCTCATGTAAGTAGAATCACACAGTATTTATGTTTCTGTGACCGGCTTTTTCACTTATTATAATGTCCTGAAGCTTCCCCCATGTTGTTGCAAATGGCGGGATTTCTTTCCCATTGAAGGCTGAATAAGCCTGAATTGTGTGTTTATGCCACATTTTGTCCGCTCATCTGTTGGTGAACGTTTGGGTTGCGTCCACCTCTTGGCTGTTGTGAGCAGTGCTGCTGTGAACGAGAGTGTGCAGATATCTATTCCACACCCTGCTTTCAGTTCCTTTGGATATAAACTCAGAAGCTGGATTGGTTGACTTACATGGTATTGCTATTTTTAATTTTTTAGGAACCTTTATACTGTTTTCTAGTGGTTGGAACATTTTGCACAAGGTTCCGGTTTTTTCATATCCTTGCCAACACTTGTTAATTAAGACTTTATTTTGAGCAGTTTTAATTTTATAGAACAATTGAGCAGATAGAATAGAGCTCCCCTATGCTCCCTCCCCCGACACTTTCCTTATTACTAGTATCTTGTATTAGTGTGGTACTTTTGCTACAATTAATGAGCCGGTACTGAGACATTATTATTAACTGAAGTTCGTTCACTTCATTCAGGTCTGTGGGTTTTTGGTAAACACATAATGTCATTTATTCACCACTTTAGTATCAGACAGAATCATTTCACTGCCCCTAAAAAAAGCCTTGTGCTTCATCTATTCATCTTCCTCCCCACCCTCGAACCTCTGGCAACCACTGTTTCTTTTGCTTTCTCTGTAGTTGTGCCTTTTTCAGATTGTCATACAGTTGGAATCATGCTGTAGTTAGCCTTTTTAGACTGGCTTCTTTCACTTAAATAATTCACTTAAGATTCCTTCAAGTCTGGGCAGTGCCTGTGGCTCAGTGAGTGGGGCGCCAGCCCCACCATATACCAAAGGAGGTGAGTTCAAACCCAGCCCCAGCCAAACTGCAACAAAAAAATATCCAGGCATTGTGGCAGGTGACTAGTCCCCGCTACTTGGGAGGCTGAGGCAAGAGAATTGCCTAAGCCCCAAAGCTGGAGGTTGCTGTGAGCTATGATGTCACAACACTCTACTGAGAGCGACAAACTAAGACTGTCGCAAAAAAAAAAAAAAAAAAGATTCCTTCATTTTTTTTTTTTTTATGGCTTGATAGCTCCATTCTTTCTTTAAAAATAGGCTTTTTAGAAGAGCAATTTTAGGTTCATAACAAAATTGAGAGGAAGGTATATCAATTTCCTTTGTAGTCCCTACTCCCCCACATGCATGGTCTCTCCCATTGTCCTACACCAGAGTGGACAATTTGCTGCAATCGGTGAAGCTACTTTGACCCATTATTATCCAGAAAAGTCCATAGCTGGGTGGTGCCTGTGGCTCAGTGGGTAGGACACCAGCCCCATATACTGAGGCGGGGGGCGGTTTGAACCTGGTCCTGGCCAAACTGCAACAAAAAATAGCTGGGTGTTGCGGTGGGTGCCTATAGTCCCAGCTACTCTTGAGACTGAGGCAAGAGAATCGCCTAAGCCCAAGAGTTGGAGGTTGCTGTGAGCTGTGACGGCATGTCACTCTACCGGAGGTGACAAAGTGAGACTCTGTCTCAAAAAATAAAATTAAATTAAAAAAAGAGAAGTCTATATCTTACATTAGGGTTAAGATCCTCTCTTGGTGGCTCAGTGCCTATAGCTCAGCAGCTAGGGTGCCAGCCACATACACTGGAGCTGACAGGTTCAAATCCAGCCCAGGCCTGCCAAACAACAACTACAACCAAAAAATAGCCCAGCATTGTGGCGGGTGCCTGTAGTCCCAGCTACTTGGGAGGCTGAGGTGGGAGAATTGCTTAAGCCCAAGAGTCTGAGGTTGCTGTGAGCTGTGACGTCACAGCACTCTATGCAGAGCGCCAGTTTGAGACTGTGTCTCAAAAAAAAAAAATCCTCTCTTGGTGTTATAGAGTCCATAGGTTTGGACAAATGACATGTATCCGTTATAGTATTGAAAAGTCTCACTGCTCTAAAAAACCTCTGTACGCTGCCTCTTCATTCCCTTTTCTTACCCTGTGATCATTTCAGTGTTTCCATAGTTTATCCTTTTCCACAATGCATCTAGTTGGAATCATACAGTATGTAGCCTTTTGAGATTAGCTTCTTTAACTTAGTACTATGCATTTGGTATCCATGTCTTTTCATGACTTGATAGCTTGTTTCTTTTTAGCACTAGGTAATATTCCCTTATATGACTATGCCAGTTTCTTTATCCATTCACCTGTAGAATATCTTGATTGCTTTCGTGTTTTGGCATTTATGAATAAAGCAGCTGTAAACATTCGAGTGGAGGTTTTTGTGTGGACGTAGAGTTTCAACTCATTTTGAGTAGGTACCAAGAAGTGTGATTGCTGGATCATATGGTAAAATATGTTTAATTTTGTAAGAAGCTGCCAAATGGTCTTCCTAAGTGGCTGTGCCGTTTTGCATTCTCCCCCATCCCTCAGTAATGAATGAGAATTCACTTGTTCCACATCCTTATCAGCATTTCGTGGTGCCAGTATTACGGGTTTTATCTATTTTAGTAGATGTGTGCCTTGTTTTAATTTGCTAATTTGTATTTCCCTGATGCCATACAATGTTGAACATCATTTTGTATGCTTATTATTTTTTTTAAGAGACAGAGTCTTGCTTTGTCTCCCAGGCTAGAGTGCCGGGGGATGGTCATAGCTCACTGTAGCCTCTAATTGCTGGGCTCAAGCAGTCCTCTTGCCTCAGCCACCTGGGGCTAGAATTAAAGGCTTGTACTACCATGCCCAGCTAATTTTTTAATTTTATTTTTTGTAGAGATGGACGTCTTAATCAGGCTGGTTTTCATATGCTTATTTGCCATCTGTATATCTTCTTAGGTGAGACGTCTGTTCATATCTTTTGTCCTGAACAGACAAAATTGGATTGTTAATAAGGGCTAGTTGTTAATAAAAGTTGTTTAAGCACTTCTTTGTATATTTTGAATGTGAGTCCTTTATCAGGTATGTGTTTTATAAATATTTTATCCTAATCTATGGCATCCTTTTGATTCTTTTAACAGTGTCTTTTGCAGAACAGAAGTTTCTTAATTTTAATAAAATCCAATTTACCAATATTTTTATGGACTGTGTTTTTCACATTGTATTTGAAAATTTATCACCAAACTCAAGGTCACTTAAATTTTCTCATGTGTTATCTTCTTAACAGTTTTACAGTTTTCTGTTATACATTTAGATTTATGCTCCATTTTGAGTTAATTCTTTGTTCTGTGTCTAGATAAGTATTTGTTTCATATTGATATCCAGGTCTGTATCATGTGCTGAAAAGACTATTCTTTACTCCTTTGTCAAAGATCAGCTGGACTGGCCAGACACAGTGGTTCATGCCTGTAATCCTAGCACTGTGGAAGGCCAAGGCAGGTGGATTGCTTTACCTCAGGAATTTGAAACCTGCCTAAGGTAGAAGGAGACCCTGTCTCTAAAAACAACTGGACATTGTGGCAGGTGCCTGTAGTCCCTCCCAGCTAATGGGGAGGCTGAAGCAAGAGAATCACTTAAGCCAAGAGTTTGAGCTGTTGAGCTGTGACACCACAGCACCCTACCCAGGGTGACAGCTTGAGACTCTGTCTCAAAAAAATAAAAAATAAATAAAGTGATTGGCCCAGCGTGGTGCTGCACCCCTGTAATCCTAGCACTCTGGGAGGCCAAGGTGGGTGGAACGCTTGAGCTCACTAGTTCGAGACCATCCTGAGCAAGAGCCCGTCTCTACTAAAAATGAAAAACTGAGGCAAGAGGATCACTTGAGCCCAAGAGTTGGATGTTGCTGTGAGCTATGATGATGCCATGGCACTTTACCAAGTTTGACAAAGTGAGACTCTGTGTCTCCAAAAGAAAGAGAAAAAGAGAGAGAGAGAGAAAGAGGAAGGAAGGGAGAAGGGATCATGGAATCATGTCATGTTACCTAAAAGAGAAAGTTTGGTCAACCAGTTTTATGAATTCTATCAAATCTTGCCGTCATGAGTAAAAGTGCAAAAGTTTGCCTTTATTGTTTTCCTTTTTCAGTTCCCAGTGTGTTTTAAGAGTAAATGAAAATAATGCATCTTTTATACTTTTAGGCCCGGATAGCATTTCTACAAGGAGAAAGAAAAGGTCAGGAGAACCTGAAGAAGGATTTAGTAAGAAGAATAAAGATGTTAGAGTATGCATTAAAACAAGAAAGGTATGTGCCTCATTTTCCTATATAAATAAAGTAAAACAATGGTATTCTCATTTATACCATTTTGCAATGTATTTGACAGCTTTCTAAATCTTTGCTCAAATACAAGATGATATTTCAGTTAGGGAAAAGAAAAGGAAAATGAGATTAAATAGTTAAATTGAAATCATGCGTTTTGTGGCTTGGCACCTGTAGCTCAGTAGCTGCTAGGGCACCAGCCATATACCCTGCAGTTAGAGGGTTCGAGTCCAGCCTGGGCTGGCCAAATAACAATGACAACTACAACCAAAAAAAAAACAAAATAGCTGGGCATTGTGGTGGCTGCCTGTAGTCCCAGCTACTTGGGAGGCTGAGGCAAGAGAATCACTTCAGCCCAAGAGTTGGAGGTTGCTGTGAGCTGTGATGCCACAGCACTCTACCCAGGGTGATAGCTTGAGACTCTTGTCTCAAAAAAAAAAAAAAAATTCATGTGTTATGTTATAGAATGTAAATTTTGGAATTAAAAAAGATGAAGGAAAACATGTTTTTCGCTTAGATATAGGTTTTACTTGGAAAATATACCTTTTTTTTTTTACTACTTACTGCATAGTTTGGTATATTCTTTAGTGTTCTTTGCAGATGACATTTAAAGAAACAGATTTTTATATAATATTTTGTTATTAATGTATAGCAGTAGTCACAAAAGGAAAAAATTATTTTTTAACCTGTATATTATTAAATTTTCAGGGCAAAATATCACAAATTAAAATATGGCACAGAACTGAACCAAGGTGATTTGAAAATGCCAACCTTTGAATCAGGTAAACTTGAAGCTTCTGTTACTTTTTTTAAAGGTAACTTTTATGTAGCAGACACACTGTCTTTATACCATCTGGCCTTAATAGCATTAATTAGATAGATGATTGACTATTGTAAACTATTTAGAATTTGGGGACGATATTAAATGAGTAAAAGTCAGTGGTTTCTCAATGCTAAACTTACTTGTCCTGTTTTCCTTGCATTAAAACCTGTATAAAATTGTGGGTGTGTTTTTGGTGGTAATTGGAGCTAGAAGGTAATGGAGTAACTTTTTCGCCTGAAGAATTCTTGTCCCAGGCTGTGTAAGCTTTTTTATTATTAAAAAGTCCTGTTAGGCTTGGCACCTGTGGCTCAAGTTGCTAAGGCACCAGCCACATACACCTAAGATAGTGGGTTCAAATCCAAACAACAATGAGGGCCCGCCAAACAACAATGAGGGCTGCAACCAAAAATAAAAAATAAATAACCGGGAGTTGTGGTGGGTGCCTGTGGTCCCAGCTACTTGGGAGGCTGAGGCAGGAGACTCGCTTGAGCCAGGAGTTGGAGGTTGCTGTGAGCTGCGATGCTGTAGCACTCTACCCAGGGGGACAGCTTGAGGCTCTGTCTCGAAAAAAAAAAAAATCCTTTTAATCTGGAGAAGTTAACTAATTAACTCATTTTAGTCCTAAAGATAAAGGAAATTTAACTGGGTTTGGTAACTACAGAATTAGCCAAATAAAGATGAGCAAAGGAAAAAATAATCCCCAGTTGCTTTGCTCTTTACAAAAGAGTGAGTGTGGTAGTGGCATCTGATGAACAATTATGCGGTGGAGGGAGACACTGGAGATAGGAAAGGACTAACAGCTTAATGCTAATTTTAGGACTGTGCATGATTACAATTTGAGTGGTAAAGAAGTGCACAGTATTTTGATTAGGATTTGGGAATATTATTAGCAATATCTTAATTCTCAGGCTATATTTAGAACTTAGTTCTATACACATTTTTGTCAGTGCAGTCACATTAAAGGCTATACTGTTCTTGGTTGCTTGTTACTAAGACAAAAAAGTCTTACTTAGATATACAGTTTTCCATATCAGATCAAGTCAAAGCCTGTGTAATTGGACATATAAAACTTATACATGGATTCTTAAAGTTAGGTGTTATAGTAAATTTTAAAAATTTAGTTAGTTGGTTTTTAGTTCAATATTAAGTACTGAGAACTTGGCAGAGAAACATAAACTATATGGATTTGTTTATTTTTTGCCTTTTTTCAGTTTTAGCAGTAGAACCATTTATTATTTCTTCCAAATTATTATCATATATATGAACTCAAGAGACCAAGATAGGAGTGACATAGATTTTCTTTTCTTTTCTTTTCTTTTTTTTTAAGAGACAGAGTTTTTACTTTGTTCGGTAAAGTGCTGTGGCATCACAGCTCATAGCAACCTCCAGCTCTTGGGCTTAGGCTATTCTCTTGCCTTAGTCCCTATCGCTGGGACTACAGGCACCCGCCACAATGCCTGGCTATTTTTTATTGCAGTTTGGCTGGGGCCAGGTTTGAACCCACCACCCTTGGTATATGGGGCCAGCACCCTACTTACTGAGCCACAGGCGCTGCCAACATAGATTTTCTTTAATGTGACATTGAGTGGTTATAAAGGCTCATTTGAATGTGAGGAAACTATATTATGAGCTCCTTGGAAGAGTAAGCATAAGTAATGAAGGTCTATATATTTTGAACTTTTTTTTTTTTTTTTTTGAGACATAGTCTCACTATGTTGCTTGATAGAGTGTTATGGCATCACAGCTCACAGCAACCTCTAACTCTTGGGCTTAAGCAATTCTCTTGCAGTAGCCTCCCAAGTAGCTGGGACTACAGGCGCCTGCCGCAGCGCCCAGCTATATTTTGGTTGCAGTTGTTGTTGTTTAGCAGGCCCGGGCCAGGCTCAAACCCACCACCTTCAGTATATGTGGCTGCTGCCCTACTCACTGAGCTACAGGCATTGAGCCTATAATTTGAACTTTATTTACTACAGTAGTCCTATTACAGTTAGAGGGAGTACAGTGCTTCAGTAGTAAATCCTTATGGATTCAGAACTTTTCTTTGACTCATTTTCCTTTTAGTATTGCCAGACCAGTCAAAATAAGCAAACACTTTGTAGAACTGAGGGCTTGATCTATAATATGAGGATAAAGGCTAGTTACGTATACACTGTATCTAGAATAGAGGTCAGAGTTGGTTAGCTGCTCAGTGCAGCAGTTACATAAAGCAAGCTCATTAGCAGATAAATCTTTCCTGCCCACAGTTGAAGTTGTAATAAAGTCTGTTTTTATTTGTATAAACTTTACTATTAAAACTTCCTCAAGCTGAGGAATAAAATAACATCAAAGTAGCTTACTGAAGATATAATAACAGCAAAGTGAAATATTTTTACTCATATAGAAAAACTATTCAGGATGTTTAGTGGAAAATAGCTGAGTGCAGTAGCTCAGGCTTATAATTACAGCATTGAGGTAGGAGGATTGTTTGAGGGCCATTTGAGACAAACTTGGGCAGTGCAGCGAAACCTGTCTCTAAAAGAAAAAATTAGATGTGCATGGTGGTGCACACATACATCCCAACTATTCTGGAGGCTAAGGCAGGAGCCCAAGAGTCGGGGGCTTCAGTGAGTTATGGTCATGCCATTGCACACCAGCCTGGGGAACAGAATGAGACCCTGTTTTTTTGGGAAAATTAAGAATAACAGCAATAACTATTCAAGGATGTCTAGTGGAAAACAAAACAAAGAGACTGACAAAAATATGTCATGCAGATAAAATGGTATAAAATTATTTACATCAAATTATGTATGTATGTAATATTAAGTGAAACAATGTTGCCTTTTATATACCCTCAAATAATAAATGTAAAAAAGAAAATATGCAAAATATTGATTTAATAGAAGTGCAAGATATGCAAGTGTTTATTTATATCCTTCTCTCATTACAAATACAGAGGGTGCCAAAAATATATGTATACTTTTTAAGAAAAGAAAAAGCTGTAAAAATTGTAATACTCAGTATACTCATAAACTAAGGTGACCAGATTTTAACATTGGTAAAGTGGGACACCATTGGGGGGTGGAGGGGTGTCTTGATTAAAAATTTGGTCTATATGGAGCAACAAAAATTTTTATAGAACGCAAAAATAGTATTGTAATATATTTTTAAAATTTTAACATAAGTACAGTTTACAAATATACATTAAAGAAATTATGTATAGTATTATTTTATTTTATTCTTTGGCATATTTCTCATTTGAGTGAATTTTTTTTTTAGTAGATTGCTCTCGTTGTTTAAAAGGTCATGAAATTTTTCACAAGAATTTGTTAAATTATATTTCACACATAAAATGGCTTT
>NW_003852447.1:7321671-7349439 GCF_000181295.1 Otolemur garnettii
TTATGTTTTGGTTGCAGCCATTTGGTGGGCCGGGGCTGGATTTCAACCTGCCAGCTCAGTTGTATGTGGCTGGTGCCTTAGCCGCTTGAGCCACAGGTGCCGAGCCATCAATATATTTTTTTAATGATACCTCGTAAGTCGTAAGTGTCACTTTCAAGGCCAGTGCTAGACTTTTTGCTGCCACTATAAAATATAAATAATACGAGTATTGTCTGCTAAATTCATGAAATAAATAAATTACTTACCTAAATAATCTGAATAGCTGATTTATTGACATCACTTGTTTAACTAGCACTAGCATGCAGTACGATATGTATCATCTGAGAGACAGTTACAAAATGTTTTCGTTGTTGGCAATGCCAAAAAATGCCATTGTTCATTAAGTCCAAACAATCGTGGTCAAATTCTAACAACTGATCAACAATGCGAACTTTGATAAGCAGTTCTTGATAATCAGTTCTCACAATTATTTGTTATTATTAAAGTTTAACATTATAAAATTAACAAAAATAATATAAAACTCATATCCTGGTGAAATAGCCACATGGCAGGTGAAAACTGTGTATTCCCTTCCCGTTCTCCTGCCTTTCCCTAACTTGTTGTGAAATAGAGGCACTTCCACCAGCAGAGATCTCACAGACCACCGAGGCTTGTACAAAAGGTCTTTATTGGCAGGGGAGGGAGGCTGCAGAGCAGCACCAAGAAGGAGAAAAAAGAGAGAAAAGAGGGGAGAGAGATAAGGAGAGAGTGGGGAAGAGGAGAGAGAGAGAAGAGAAGAGCGAGGGGGAAGAGGAGGAAAAGAGAAGGAAAGGAGCAGACACGTACCCTTATATAGGGAAGTCTCAGAATGGTGACAGGCTGGTGGGATAACCAATAAGGAGTTATTGTTCTGGCAGAAAGAGCCATAGGGGTGGGCAGTGGGAAATTGGAACAGGGTGATGAGGTAAGCGGGCCACTCCCTGTGTTAGGGGAGGAGTTGTAACTTTAAGGGCAGGAAGGGGCTTTTCTGAGAGGGGCTTTCTGAGGCAGTTATCTAACATGTCACGCATTCTTTCCAAAAATTGGGACTTTTTAAAAATGCCGTGGAACACGGGACAAATTATTAAAAATCAGGACTGTCCCGCCAAAAGTGGGACGTCGTCTCGTCACCTTATCATAAACCAGTAACAAAAGATGAATATAAGTCACATTTAGTACTTCTTGTAGTTTCAGAAGTCAGATGTGACTTGAGCATTACAAATTTAATACAGTTTTTTCTTTTCTTAGTATGTATATACTTTTTCTTTGGCACCCTTTGCATAGACAAACTAAGCTTAACTTTTTAAAAGAGGTTGTGTTCAAATATATAAAAAATATATAGCTCTCTTTGTTCTAAATTTAGAAAGTAGACATTTTTATAGAAAAATAGACAAAGAACTTGAAAAGACAGGTGGTGCCTGTGACTCAGTGGGTAGGGCGCTGGCCCCATATACCGGGTAATGGGTTCAAACCCGGCCCTGGCCAGCTAAAACAGCAATGAGGAATTGCAACAAAAAACAGCTGGATGTGTGGCAGGGGCCTGTAGTCCCAGCTACTTGGGAGGCTGAGGTAAGAGAATCGCTTAAGCCCAAGAGTTGGAGGTTGCTGTGAGCTGTGACACCAGGTCACTCTACTAAGAGCAACAAAGTAATACTCTGTCTCAATAAAAAAAAAAAAAAAAAAAAAAAAGGCATTCCATGAAAGAGGATATCTAAATGACCAGTAAGCATATAAGATCATGCTTGAATTTTATTAGGTATTAAAAAAATAAAAAATCCAACTTAAAACCACAATAGAATACAGTTAGATTGATAAGAATGGCTAAAACTCAAGAGTCCCTTCATTAAGTATTGATGAAGATGTGGCGTGATCAGAACTTGTAGAAATTGTTGTTAGGACTAGAAATTGATAACGCTACTCTGAAAGTGACTTGACAGTATTACTGAAGCGAATATGGGATACACACCCTATGACCTGGTAATTCCACTTCTTGAAATCTATACATATGTTCACCACAAGGCTTATGTAAGAATATTCCTAGTATCTGTTGTTCATGGTGACAGTCTGGAGACAGTGAGAATATCCTTTAACATTAGAATAAATATACTGTGATATATTAATACAGCAGTGCTATTTAGCACAGAAGAGAATGAACAATCAAATGTGACAACATGCATAGATCACATAAAATTGAAAATTGATAAAAATCATTTACATCAAATCCCAATATCTAGTTGTTTAAAATAGGACAATTTGATACCCATTTTAGAGTAGCTGGTGACTGGAGAGCACAAGAAAAGCTTTTAGGGATACTGATGTTTTGTTTCTTCATGTAGGTACTGATTACATGGGTGTGTTCAAAAATTCTTTGAACTGTATACTTGACGTACTTCAAGAATATCCTTAGCATTATTTACAATAGTAAGAAAAAAAACATTACTTAGAATAGTAAGAAAATGAAGACTAATTTTAATCCCCCTAACATTAGAGGATAGGTTATATGGGTGTATACTTTCTATACAGTATTGAACAAATCATTTTTAGGTTAATCTACATTTCCACATAGAGAAAGTTCAAGATACATTAAGTATCAGAAGCAGATTATAGTGCAGTACACACATTGGCCCTTTTTTTTTTTTAAAAGGAAGAGTTACATTAGTCATGTATATGTTTTCACATAGAAAATATGGGATGATGGCTCGGCGCCTGTGGCTCAAGCGGCTAAGGCGCCAGCCACATACACCTAAGGTGGCGGGTTCGAATCCCCAGCCCGGGCCCACCCAACAACAATGATGGCTGCAACCAAAAAATGGCCAGGCACTGTGGCGGGCGCCTGTAGTCCCAGCTACTTGGGAGGCTGAGGCAGGAGACTCGCTTGAGCCCAGGAGTTGGAGGTTGCTGTGAGCATGATGCCATGGCACTCTACCCAGGGGGATAGCTTGAGGCTCCGTCTCAAAAAAAAAAAAAAGAAAATATGGGATGATGAAGTTAAAAATATCAGCAGTTGTCAACTCTTTGGTGATAGGATTTGGGGCAGTTATATTTCTTTTTTTTAAATCTCATTTTTCCTCCAATAATTCTGTGGCACAGAAGAGAATGAGCAATCAAATGTGACAACATGCATAGATCACATAAAATTGAAAATTGATAAAAATCATTTACATCAAATCCCAATATCTAGTTGTTTAAAATAGGATAATTTGATACCCATTTTAGAGTAGCTGGTGACTGGAGAGCACAAAAAAAAAATAAGCCAGGAGGCTACTAGAAAAAGAATTATTTCTATAGCCAGACGTAGTGATGGGCTCCTGTGGTCCCAGCTACTTTGGAGGCTGAGGCAAGAGAATCACTTGGGCTCAAGAGTTTGAGGTTGCTTTGAGCTGTGGCGCCACAGCACTCTACCAAGGGCAACATAATGGGACTCTGTCTCAAAAAAAAAAATTATTTTTAGAGGCTGTGTTCAGTGGCTCACATCTGTAATCTTAATACTCTAGAAGGCTGAGGCAGGTGGATTGCTTGAGGTCAGGAATTTGAGATTAGCCTGAGCAAGAGTGAGATCCCCATCTCTCTTAAAAATAGAAAAACTAGCCAGGCGTTGTGGCAGGCATCTATAGTCCCTGCTACTTGGGAGGCTGAGGCAAGAGGATTGCTTGAGCCCAGGAGTTTGAGGTTGCTGTGAGCTATGATGATGCCACAGTATTCTACCCAGGGCAACAGAGTGAGACTGTGTCTTAAAATAATTATTTCTGGGAATCAAAGACCTGCTTATGATAGGTGGAAAAGAAAGATATTAATAATAGGATTGTTAGGGTTAGAGAAGTAATGCCTGCAGAGGATACTTGAATTATTACCAGTAAGTGTTAAGTGACTCTGAGAAGTCTAGGAGCCTAACAACCAACAACTGCAAACCATTCTAAGAGTTCTAAACATTTAGTGTAGGGGTTGATTTCCCAAACCCTTCTGTTTTTTACTGTCTTTATTTTAATAATGAGAATTCATGAGAAAACATTTCTGTAATATTAAGGGCCAATAAGTTCACTTGAGATACTTCTTGAGGGCTTCACTCACCTGAAGTTACGCTGTTTACTCGTTTTTTTAACGCATACACTTTCTTATCAGAGAAAATGTGACTCTTTACCTATAGTAAAAACTATTTGCTGTTTTAACTTTTAGTTACAAAGATGAAATTGGCTAAAGTCTTGTATGCATTTAAGATCTACTGTTAGAGACTCAAAATTAAGTTATTCAGTATTTTTATATATCTAATATCTTAATCTTGATTTTTGAATAGTTTATGTAAGGTAGTTTTTTAAATTTCAGAAGCAATCAATTCAGCAGAATTCTACTAGTTAGTAAAAGTAATTCTAATTATTTTCATAATTTTGTATCAAACCCTGGCCTTTGATTTTAATCCTTGATGATAATACAGTATGCTGGGTTTTTCTAATTTTAAAATGAAGAGGGTAGTATCTAAGAGATTGGGTTACTGGGATAAACAAATTTAAAATGAGTGACCCACAGTAACTAATAAAAGTTAATTTATCTTTATAAAATATTTAGGTATGTTTTATAGGAATATATCCCTAAGAAAACTGTAGCAGTCAGTATAAGAGTTAAAATAAGGTCTGTAAAACTTTGTTTTTAACTTCTAGAAGAAACCAAAGACACAGAGGCTCCCACAGCACCTCAGAATAGCCAGTTAACGTGGAAGCAAGGCAGACAACTATTAAGACAGTGAGTAATGGCTAATTTTCAGCTTTCTTTAAGGATCTGGTATAAAAGTGCTTATATTAAGCCAACTTGCACTTAAAAAATATTTAAATGTAGTGGAACAGTGTGTATTTTTTTGTGTTGTACTTTTTTCGCTTTATAGATGCGTGGATCTTTTTAAATTTATTTCCTCTGAATTTTGGGATGATGGTGTTTTCTTATTTGCAGGGTAGAATGTCTCAAAGACTCAATGTCTTAAAGGCCAGAACAAAAACATACAGAGTTCATGCTTCTAGACCAGTGGTTCTCAATCTTCCTAAGGCCACGGCCCATTAATACAGCTCCTCTGGGTTGCGACCCACAGGTTGAGAATTGCTATTTTAGACCTTTCCATCTCTGTCAGTGTAAAAGTCACATATTTAGTTTCTCTTTTAAGTGGGGGTAAGACTGGTTTAGAGAAGGAATTTAGCTGAAGTTCCTTCTGAAATAAGTTATCTGGGCTTGGCGCCTATAGCTCAACCGGCTAAGGCGCCAGCCACGTACACCTAAGGTGGCGGGTTCGAATCCCCAGCCCGGACCCGCCAAACAACAATGACGGCTGCAACCAAAAAATAGCCAGGCGTTGTGGCGGGCGCCTGTAGTCCCAGCTACTTGGGAGGCGGAGGCAGGAGACTCGCTTGAGCCCAGGAGTTGGAGGTTGCTGTGAGCTGTAATGCCACGGCACTCTACCCAGGGGGACAGCTTGAGGCTCTGTCTCAAAAAAAAAAAAAAAAAAAAGAAATAAGTTATCTGAAACTTTTCAGAAGTGGATTACCAAATCCTCCTTTAATTTTTTTTTTTTTTTGTTTGTTTGGGATTCATTGAGGATACAAAGAATTAAGTTACTCTGATTGCGTTTGTTAGGTAAAGTCCCTCTTATAATTGTGTCCTGTCCTCCTACTTTAAGGATAAACCTTTTTGATGTTCGATTCTTTGCTGCTTTGGAAGTACTTCTGTGGCAAATCTTGTTTACTGTCTTTTATGTATTTTTTCTTTTTCTTATATTTTGAAAACTTTCAAATTTGCATCCTATTATTAATCTTGGGTAACTTAGAATTACCTAATCTTCTCAACTCTGGACGTCTTTATCTATAGTTCAGTAACTCTGTGAAGTGTGTGGTCAGGCTCTTGATCTTGTTATGATCGCTATAATACTTCATCATCTGAGTAGTTGTCATGTGTCTACTTCTCAGTCCAGTTTTCATGCTATTTACCCTCTGACCTTACTTTGATCTTTAGATCCTTGACTGCTTCATTTTCTTTACCATCCATCTACTCAGTATTGCTTTTCTTTTTCTTTTTTCATTTTTTTAAGTTTTAGATTAACAGGAAGGTACAAGTGTTTAGGTTACATTGTTTTCTAAGATACAGTTCAAGTTGTGATTGAGCTCTTCTCCCTGGGAGCATGCTGAACACCTCACTTTGTACACTTATGGTTGTGTACTTATAGTTGCTTTTATTTTTGTTGCTAGCTCTAGCTTAGACCCCCACAATTCATCACCCCTTTCCAATACTCTTATCTTGCTATCCGCTCACCCCTTCCCCCCTAATCATTTTGCTAAACCTCCCTGCTCTAGGTCAGCTTTATTCTCTGCTTCCTCTACTTCTTTTTATTTTTTTGAGACAGAGCCTCAAGCTGTTGCCCTGGGTAGAGTGCTGTGGCATCACACCTCACAGCAACCTCCAAGTACCTCTGCCTCCCAAGTAGTTGGGACTACAGGCGCCGAGCCTGCTTCCTCTACTTCTGTTTAATTCTTGAGTAAAATTACAGAATCATCTGAATTCTGTTACATAGTCATTTTCTGTCCAGACTGTGCAGAGAGTCTTTCTCCATAACCCTGATCACCCACTGCTCCCATTGTTCTCAACTTTAACCACATCTCAACCTACCCCCTTACTTTCAATAGAGCATCTCAGGCTCTACTTGACTGAAAATTATGAAGGCTATTAGTGAGAGCTCTCTTAAATTTTTGCTTTTCTTCCTGTGAATCTATTTAAACTTCATTATCTATTACTTCAGTTTCTTATGTTCCTTCAGGAAAGTATTTTTTTGTTTTTTTGAGACAGAGTCTATGTTGCCCTCAGTAGAGTGCTATGGTGTCACAACTCACAGCAACCTCAAGCTCTTGGGCTTAAGTGATTCTCTTGCCTCAGCCTCCTAAGTAGCTGGGACTACAGGTGCCTGCCACAATGGTTTGTAGTTGTCATTGTTTGGCAGGGCTGGGCTGGGTTCGAACCCGCCAGCTCCGGTATATGTGGCTAGTGCCCTAGTTGCTGAGCTACAGGCACCGAGCCTCAGGAAGGTGTTTTTCAATGTGGATTATTGTAAGTGGCCGGACTTGAGCAAAAGGATGATTATTGATTGGAAAAATGCTGGGCTAACTACCAGAATTGAAGGAAATGCAGATTAACCAAGTGTCAGGAAGTCAGGAGTGAGGGTGGTTTGGAGGACCACTCAGAGCCTATAAACACCCAGGATACATTCTCATTTTCTGGTTTTCTACTCCTGTTATCAGCCTTATTGTTTTCTATTGAAAACCACTTTTTTGACTTGGCACCCATACGTAACACAGTGGTTACGGCGCCAGCCACATACACAGAAGATGGCGGGTTTGAACTCGGCCTGATCCAGCTAAACAATGACTACTGCAACAAAAAATAGCCAGGTGTTGTGGCAGGAACCTGTAGACCCAGCTACTTGGGAGGCTGAGGCAAGAGAATTGCTCAGGCCCAAGAGTTTGAGGTTGCTGTGAGCCATGACGCTGCGGCACTCTACTGAAGGCAATATAGTGAGACTTTGTCTCAAAAAAAACCAAAAAGAAAACCACTTTTTTTCCATATGGGCAGAGTCCTCCATATTTTAAGTGAAAACAGTTTCTGAGAAGGATTAGCATTATAATGACATGATCAAATAACTGCCCATGACCCAAGCCATTTTTGCCTAGGTTGTATGAGATCTTGGCAGTTCATTTGGACCAGCTTGTTAGAGTGTGGTAGGAACTGTTCTCCAGAAAGAGGATTGCATTTTTTATAAGCGTAACGACAGCTGTTGAGAAAGAAATTAGTTGCATAATGTTTCTCTCATAAATGTCTAATCCGTTACTTAGATTTATATTGTCTTTTCTTACTTTTCTGTTTCTTTCATTTTATAGCCAAACTTGTTAAGGATAACTTATCTCTCTAGGCTTCATTCTAATTCATATTTCAGCCATTCAGTCTGTTTTCCAGTTTGATTTTCCTCTGAAGGTGCTATCACAAACATAGTCAAGAAACCTTTTTTTGGGTGGCGCCTATGGCTCAGTGTGTAGGGCGCTGGTCCCATATACCGAGCGAGGGTGGCAGGTTCGAACCCAGCCCTGGCCAAACTGCAACAAAAAATAGCTGGGTGTTGTGGCGGGCGCCTGTAAGTTCCCAGCTACTCAGGAGGCTGAGGAAAGAGAATCACCTAAGCCCAAGAGCTGGAGATTGCCTTGAGCTGTGATGCTATAGCACTCTACCAAAGGCGACAAAGTGAGACTCTGTCTCTAAAAAAAAAAAAAAAAAACTAAACCTTTTTTTGTTCATATTTAATCTCTTAAAATATTTGACATTGTTCCTTCTGGAAACTTTTATATGTACTTCCATTTCACCACTCCCTGCTGTGATTTTTCCTATTAATTTCTTAAGCATTTTATTTTTCTTATGAATTTCTCTTATGGCTTCTAGCTCTTTAAATTTTTGTTTTACCAGGTTTTATCTTTTCTGTGCTTATTCTCGGAATAATTTTATTTAAATTCATGTCTTCAAATACCACCAAAGACTAATGGCCCGCATCTATATTCTCAGCCTTGTCTTTTCTGAGCTTTTGAGCTGTTTTTATTGATGGGCATATTAAACATTGTCCCTTGATCTTTTTTCAGACACCAGTATCTTATAAACTTGATTCTGACTCTTCATTTCCCCATTTCATTGAGTGGAACCATCATCTCGTCATCGAAGCTAGAAACTTGTCCAAAACTTTTATGTCTTTCATTCTACTGCCATATTTATTTGAGCATCAAGTCAGAACTCTTCTTTTTCTCATATTTATTCTTCTCTATTTCTGCTTCTTGCTGTGTTAAGTGACTTAACCAGCCTCCCTCCTTTTAGCTTTCATCTAAATACCTTCTGTTCGTCAGCTAGCAGTATTTAAGGCTGCTTTTAACATCCTTCATTAGCCTCTTAAATACTTTACACAGGGCCTTTTACAACTCATTTTGTTTGTATAGTGATCTGGTCTCTTTCTTCTTTTCTGTTCTCATTCTGTGTCCTAGGTTAAGTTCTCTGGTTTAGATATACAGAAAGTTTGAAAACCTCAGGACTGAAGAAGTGCTACAGGATCTTAGATTCTAGGAGGAAAATTAGCCTTTTCATTGATCTGTGATGAATGAACTATGTCTAAACTTAGAATATCATTCTTCTAAGGTTCAGTTCGGCTCGTTAAGCATTAAAAAATGTAGATACACACACGTATATATGTATAATCCACTCCTAAGAGCTTTTTAAGGTACCTAGGACTTTTTAGGTTTTGAGATAATTAGCTCTTAATGTTAGCCATACTTTATGCTTTTTTATTTAAATTATGATTTGTAATTGGCATTGTTATAACTGGAACTAGTCTGAGCTAGGATGCACAGTGGCTCAAGCCTATAATCCCAGCAACACTTTGGGAGGCAAAGGTGGGAGGATCACTTGAGATGAGGAGTTTGAGAACTGGGATTAGTCTATAGAGAAGGAAGATACTGAGACAAAGAAAGAGTATATTTTATGGGATTGTAGGGTTTTTTTTTTTTTAAATCCTTGATGTGATTTTTTGAGTCTAGCAGGTGTTTAACAGAACAGTATGTGAAATTTAATATTTTTAATTTTCTCTTATAGGTATCTTCAGGAAGTAGGTTACACAGATACAATATTAGATGTTCGGTCTCAGCGGGTAAGATCATTACTTGGACTGTCTAATTCAGAACCAAATGGATCAGTAGAAACAAAGAATTTGGAACAAATCCTGAATGGAGGTGAATCTCCTAAGCAAAAAGGACAAGAGATCAAAAGGTATAATTCATACTTTTAGTTACAACTCTCATAACTCTTGTTTATATAATGGGTATTATAAATCTCTTTAGCTCCTTGTTATGGCAGTTTTTTGTGTTTAAGGCAGGGTCTTACTTTGTTACCCAGGCTGAAATACAGTGGCATTATCACAGCTTACTGTAACCTTGAACTGTTGGATTTAAGGAGTTCTCTCATCTTAGCCTCCCACCTAGCTGGAACTACAGGCCTATACTACCATGCCTGGTGAACTTTAAAATTTTTTTGTAGTGGTGGTGTCTTAAACTCCTGGCTGTAAGCAATCTTTCAGTCTCAGCCTCCCAAACTGTCGCTATTATAGGTGTGAGCCACCACATCCAGTCTTGTTAACTGCTATTAACAATTTTTAAAGCAAGTGAAGTTCAAATTTAAAGACCTACTCCCCCAAATGGCGCCATGGGTAAATAAACTTTTACTTAGGTCCTTTTAAAAAATGTGTCTGTGTTAAAGTTTTGATTCCAAGAGAATGGCTGTAATTCTGAAATAGGAGCAGAATTAAAATTCAGATTTAAGGCTGATTTCATATAATTCAGAGCTGTTTTAACATGTTAATTTTCAGATTTTTACTGGAGTATATTCCATAAATTATGATACTACTCTGTCACTAGAATGAGCAAATACTATGTAGACACTAGTGTGAAAGAAACAAGGCTTTCTTGTGTTTGGATTCACAAAGCTGCCAGATTTTTTTGAATGTTTATTGAGATATAATTCATGTATTATAAAATTCACCCATTTAAGAATACAATTTAATGAATTTTAGAATGTTCACGGTTGTTCCGCTATCACCACAGTCTATGTTTAGAATATGTTCATCACCCTGGAAAGAAACTCCATACTTGTTATCTGCTACTCTTCATTCTCCTCTGGGTCCCAACTTTGGGCAACCACTGCTTTGCTGTCTGTCTCTGTAGATTTGTGTATTTTGGATTTTTTATATAAATGGTTTGTGATTGGCTTCTGTCACTTAGCATATAGTATTTTTAAGATTCATCCATGTTATAGCATGCATCAATACTTCTTTACTTTTTATTGCCAAATAACATTCTGTAGTATGGTTATACTACACTTTGTATTTCTTACCTAGTCAGTGGTATGTTTGGGGTAATGAATAAGTTTGAAGAGCTGCCAAACTCTTACCAAAGTGACTACACAATTTACCTTTCCACCAGCAGTGCTATGAGGATTCCATTTTTTTCACATCTTCATCAGCACTTGTTATTGTCTAGAATCTACCAGATATACTTTTTATTCATACCTGCAAGGAATCCAGGAGGATGTTCTTTATTTTTACCATGAGATGTTAACCCCAAGTAACACAGGTTAAGAGGACAAAGAAAATAAAAAGAGAAAAGAAAAAAACCAAGTGAGTTCATTTAGAGTTTAAGAAATTAATATGGGCTCGGCTCCTATAGCTCAACCGGCTAAGGCGCCAGCCACGTACACCTAAGGTGGCGGGTTCGAATCCCCAGCCCGGACCCGCCAAACAACAATGACGGCTGCAACCAAAAAATAGCCGGGCGTTGTGGCGGGCCCCGGGGTCCCAGCTACTTGGGAGGCAGAGGCAGGAGACTCGCTTGAGCCCAGGAGTTGGAGGTTGCTGTGAGCTGTAATGCCACGGTACTCTACCCAGGGGGACAGCTTGAGGCTCTGTCTCAAAAAAAAAAAAAAAGAAATTAATATGTACAGTTCATAAACATTTCATACCCTAGGTGTATTTTATGACATTATGCCATTACTTAAAACATGTTCTGTAAACTTTGAACCTAACATAAGCCTTTGACTTAGGGTTTTTATTTTTGAGAAATAAGCTCTTTTTTTGTTGTTTTGAGAGACAGAGTCTCACTTTATAGTACTGGCTAGAGTGCAGTGGTATGATCGTGGCTCATGGCAAGCTCAAAATCCTGGGCTCAAGCTATCCAGCTGCCTCAGCCTACTGGAGTACTAAAATTATAGGCATGAGTCACTACACCCAGCCACAAATAAACTCTTTAATAAAATCATTTCTCAGAGTCATTATTTTCTTTACTCTGATTTTAGGAAGCATGGAGTGTTTTTTAGCATAATGAAATAGTGACTCTATTATGCAAATTTATGCTTAAGAACAAATTATTATGCAAATTTAGACAAACCGGTCAGATAACCAAACCTAGTATTTCATAAGATTTATAAATAAATATTTTTATGTA
Source organism: Otolemur garnettii (assembly GCF_000181295.1). Taxonomy (NCBI): domain Eukaryota; kingdom Metazoa; phylum Chordata; class Mammalia; order Primates; family Galagidae; genus Otolemur; species Otolemur garnettii. The sequence goes on from NW_003852447.1 coordinate 7,333,734, forward strand.
ATGTAGTTTGCTGTGTCACACCGAAATGTAAATTAAAGATCCACGACAGATTGTATCTTTTCCTTGTGAAGCTTCTTCCCTTTGCAAGATAAAGACTTTAATAGTTCTTTTGGAGGGTTTTTTTGTATGCGGGTGGGGTGGCTGAAAAGCACATAATATGAGATCTGTGTACAGCACAGTATTAACATAAACACAGCTGGAACTTTCTTATCTTGTATGACTGAAACTCTATATACCCATTGAACAGCAGTTCCCCATTTCCTTCTCCCTTCAGCCCACTGGCAACCATCATTCTGCTTTCTGTTTTGAGTTTGACTACTTTAGATATCTCATAAGACTCACGTAGTATTTGTCCTCTATGACTAGCTTATTTCCACTTAGCATAATGTCATCAGACTTCATCCATGGTGTCACATAAAACAGGATTTTCTTTTTCATAACCAAATAATATGTGTATGCCATGTTTTCTTTATCCGTGTGTCTCTCAATGGATATTTAGATAATAGTTGGGTTTTTTGTTTGTTTGTTTGAGACAGAGTCTCACTTTGAGTCTGACATAGTCAGAGTCATCGTGACATCATAGCTCATAGCAACCTCACACTCTTGGTCTCAAGTGAGTCTTTTGCCTCAGCCTCCCAAATAGCTGGAACTACAGGCACCTGCCACAACACCAGGCTATTTTTTAGAGATTAGGTCTTGTTCTAGCTCAGACTACTGTTGAAATCATGCGCTCAGGTGATCCTCCTGCCTCAGGAGGATCCCAGAGTGCTGGGATTACAAGCTTGAGCCACCGTGCCTGGCCTGATAATAGTTGTTTTAATCAAGCCTAATTTCCTTCCTAATGAGTAAACTCACATTTTCTGATTTTATGCTAATGTAGGTATGTTACATTACTAGGACCATTTGAAAACCTATAGGAATAAGAATATAGCATGTTGATAGAGATTGTGGCAAAATGATGTTTATCACATTCTTATTTATGATATGAAAAATCAGCAGCAGTTTTTATGTCCAATAGTAGAGGAATGGAGAATTTTAGACTTGTATTATTACAGGCCTTTATGCCTAATGATTAACAATGTGGTTTCTGAAAACAGCCTGGATTTGAATCTGACCTTAAGACACACTTATCAGCTGTGACTTAGGGCAATGAAGCTTACTTTCCTGTGCCTCAATTTCCTAATTTGTAAAGCGGGGATCATAGGATTAACATGAAGAAATGAATTAATGTAAAGCACTGAGAACAGTGGCTGGCATATAATAAATACTAAGTGTTCACTATTATGAAATATTGTGTATTCAGTTGAAACGTCACCCCACTGAAACTAGTGGTCATTAGATTCTGCTGAGTGAATGTCAATGTTGTATTTTCTTGATTTATGGTGGGGCATTATTGTGGATATGTAGCATGTCATATCACTAATCATCTACTTTATGAGGATTCATTGGGGGAGAGAATTCTCTTAGATTTTATAACTGAGAAAAGCTGTATTGCTTCTTAGTAATTGGTCTGATTTACCTTTGAATATCCAGTTGTCACTTCCTTTTTTTTACTCTGTTTGGAATCTTTTTTGTTGTTGTTTTTTTGAGACAGTCTCACTGTGTCACCTTCAGTAGAGTGCTGTGGCATCACAGCTTACAGCAACCTTAAACTCTTGGGTGTAAGCAATTCTCTTGCTTCAACCTTGCAAGTAGCTGGGACTACAGGTGCCCGCCACAACGTCAGGCTTTTTTTTTTGTTGTAATTGTCGTTGTTTAGCAGGCCTGGGCTGGGTTCAAACCCTCCACCCCTGGTGTATGTGGCCAGCTCCCTAACTACTGAGCTATGGACACCAAGCCTCTGTTTGGAATCTTAAGGCAAAATTTTTGGCTTTCCTGTAGAAAATGTATTGATTGTTGTAGTCTTTTACCTTCCAACCTTACTCCTGGCTTCCTTTATTTTCCCTTCATCAGGATATACTAATTTTAAAAATTCTGTTTGTCTTTTTAGAATGACAAAGGATAGCAAATAAATAGTTGGCAAAGGAAAAAAATACCATAGATGGAGACTTTCATTTAAACAAGGTAGATTAAAGGCATGTTTTACTTGTGTGCATTCTAGAAATTTCATTAAAGTGAGGTGATAGACTTGAGATGCATTTAGCACAAAAGGACAAAAATAATTTATACACAGAAAAAATGAGAGAATAATACTGTTGATGAGGTGAGAATTTCACAATTTTGAAAGCCAGAAAGAAAATGGATAAATGGCACCTGACTTAGTGGTCCTGGGAAAGATTAATTATATTACTACATATAAGTGTATTTGAGAGCAATAGGATGAAGAAAAGAAACCAGTTCAAGTCCCAGAATTGCAGTAAAGTCACAAAGGCTAAGGAATTAAAGGTATAAGTTTGGGTACATCTGGAATCAGAGGTTTAGATGGGGCTGTGAACAGAGAATTTGTGTAAAGCCCACTCTTTGATCCCATGTACCTTATTTAACACTCCTCTACTCCAAAGGATGGTGGTTTATTTTTTGGTAAAGTTGGACCAGTGATTTCTGATTTCTTAAAAAATAAAATAAGCTGGATATGGTGGCTCATGCCTATAATCTTAGCACTCTGAGAGGCTGAGATGGGGGGATCGCCTGAGCTCAGGAATTTGAGACCAACCTGTGCAAAAGCAAAAAACCCTATCTGAAAAATAGCCGGGCATTGTGGTGGGTGCCCTGTAGTCTCAGGTACCTGTGAGGCTGAGGCAAGAGAATCACTTGAGCCCAAGAGTTTGAGGTTGCTGTGAGCTATGATGCCACAGCACTGGACTGAGGCCACAAAGTGAGACTCTGTCTCTAAGAAAACAAATACCCGTCAAAGGTAGGGAAGGGAAGGGCAGCAGATTCTGTTACTCATTATATGCTTTATGCCCATATAAAATTGTTTAGATTTTAGAACTATATGCCCCCCAAAGTATATTATAACAGTACTTTATTTTGGTTTTTTTTTTAGGGACAGAGTCTCACTTTATTGCCCTCCGTAGAATGCTGTGGCGTCACAGCTCACAGCAACCTCCAACTCCTGGGCTTAGGCAGTTCTCTTGCCTCAGCCTCCCAAGTAGCTGGGACTACAGGCACCTGCCACAACGCCCAGCTATTTTTTTGTTGCAGTTTGACCAGGGCCAGGTTTGAATCCACCACCCTTGGTATATGGGGCCAGCACCCCACTCACTGAGCCACAGGTGCCGCCCAGCAGTACTTTAACACAAAAATCTATTGACTATGCTGACGACACCCAAATTATTCTTAGCTAACTTTAGTAGAGCCCTAAAAGTATTTCATTGTTCAGTCCGGCAGCTCTTCTAATCTACTCTTTATAACCAGTTAATTCCACTCTAGACCATTTTCCTTAATTTTAGCCATTTTCATAGGTTTATGACAGTACTTCATTTTTGTTTTGAAGAGGCACTTCTCCATGGATCTCTCATATTTCTGAACATCTTTTTAGCAGAAACACTGATTCCTTTTGTATTCTGAACTATCTATTTTAAGGATGTTTGCATAACAAAGAAGCACTGGATCTTCTGGGTGGCCGTGCTTACTGTCCAGTATAAAAGATTTGAGTTCCATAAGTTCAAGAGTTCCTCAGCTATGATTCAAACAAACTGCATGTGCAGCATTTACCTGATCCTTTCCTTGTCAACACTGTCAACATTTGAAGAGCAAAGGGAATTTAGTGGCCATTATGCTTCTGCTTCTTCCTATGCCCCCAAGGAATAGAATTATTATTATTATTATTATTTGGGACAGAGCCTCAAGCTGTTACCCTGGATAGAGTGTTGTCGCTCACAGCAACCTCCAATTCCTGGGCTCAAGTGAGTCTCCTGCCTCTGCCTCCCAAGTAGCTGGGACTACAGGCGCCTGCTACAACACCTGGCTATTTTTTGTTGCAGCTGGTTGGTGTTGTTGTTGTTGAGGTCTTTGTTGTTTGGCCGCCCCCGGGTGGAATAGAATTTTAATAGGCTAGGTTGTCAGCATGCTGGTAGGGTAAAATATCAGATCTTTCACAGTCTGTGATCCTTTAATTTTTGTTTCCCTAAAAACTAATGATGGTGAGTATCTGTTTGTGTCCTTATTTGCATCCACGTGTCATTTCGATGCAATGTTTATTTGAATACTTTCATTTTTAATCATTTTATTTGTTACTGAAATTTAAGTGTCTTTATTCTGGATATAAATTGGGCATCAAATATGACTTGCAAATGTCTTGTCAGAATTGGTAGGCTTGTCTTTTACATTCTCAGTGTCTTTCAAAGAGTAAAAGCTTATAATTTTCGTGAAGTCTGATTCATCAGTTCTTTGTTATGTGTTGTCTTCTTTTTGATTTTAAAGCCACTCACATGTATTGCTGTGATTGAGTACCTGGAAATAGGAGCTCTCATTGTAGAGCCAGAAGTTTCTAGCCAATGGACAGCAGTGCTTCATTTTTCAAAGTTTCAAAATCTCATACTTCAAAAAAAAGTACTCTCTAAAATTATTTCATCATTGATGTGTCACTTCTGTTAAATACATTTTTTGCCTTTCATTTAATCCCCAAATATTAAGATACTTTATAAATATTGAGCTGAAAAATCACATTTCATTATTGTGGTATGCTTGTGTTTGTTTTTGCTAATTTGCATTTTCAGGAACTTCTCTCAGCATTCAGTCTTTATATGGTTCCTTGAAGTAGTTGCTGAATTTGGTGGGGTATAGGTAGACCTATTAAAACAAAACTGTTTAAATGCTGTTAAAAAATACAGTAAGCCATATCCACGGGCTTTGCATCCTCGGAAGTCAACCAGTCATAGATCAGAAATACTGTATTAAAAACAGAAAGCAATGACAATAAAAAATTATGACATAATACAACACCTAATTATATACCATTTGCATTGTATTAGGCATTATAAGTAATCTAGAGATGATTGTATATGTATATGGGAGGATCTGCATAGGTACTTGAGAATGAGGGGGAGGGTGTTGGTGTCTTAGAACCAATCTCTCGTGGAAACCATGGCCCAACCATTGTCTGAATTGTTTTATGCCCTTAATTTAGACTAATAGGGGGAACCATTCAGGAAAGGAGAAGAAAACCCCTGAATTTTAGAATATTTTTTTTTCCATTACCATGCACTTTTCAGGGTTAGGAAGGACATTTGACATCATCTAGTTTAATCTCCACAGTTTTGAGATAAAGAAGTGACTTGGCCAGATTCCAGTAGCTAGTTAGTGGCAAAGCAGAGACTTCATGGTGAAAGTCCTCATTCGGCTGAATTTTCTGTTGCTGCCTTTATTGTTGGATATTTAAACAACTATATGAAAACCTCTATGAACCTAGAGGAGCTAATTAGTTTAAAGAAATTTAGTAAATGAATAAAATAGATTATCACTATTACCTATTAAATGAATGGCTCTGAAAGACTTAAAATTATTTCTTTGATAGATTATGGATCTTTTATTCTAGGTTAGAAAATCTGTGGAGTAGATTAGGATGTTTTATACCTGCTTTACTGTAACTTTAAATCTGGGCAATCTGATAAACTTTGGTGTTTACTGTTTTAATCCCCAACCATCTGAACCAAGCTCTAAGAGGTTGTGCTTATAAGAAATGCTGAGTTTAAGTTCCTGCTTATGGCTTTATTTTGACAATTAATAGTTCATTTTGAGTGTTGAATTCTATAGGATTTTATTTTGTTGTAGTAATTACCAGAAATAATTTGGACAGTGAACTTTGGAGAAACTCAGTCAACAGAGAACAGTCACTTATAGAACATAAACAATCTTTCAAATATTCTTTTCTTGAGTAGCCTTCAGGCAATACATAATAAGTAGATCATCATTTAAATTTCTGTGACTACCTTCAAGTACTGTTTTAAAATAAGAACCAGAAAGCAGTATTAGAATCAACCATTGGAATAGTTGGATTTATCTTTTCCCTTCCTACAGGCCCTCTGGTGATGTTCTTGAGACATTCAATTTCTTAGAAAATGCTGATGACAGTGATGAAGAAGAGGAAAATGACATGATTGAAGGTATCCCAGAAGGAAAAGACAGACATCGGATGAATAAACACAAAGTAGGAACTAGATTTTATATTCTTATTAGCTACATACTCATGTATTTGGAATAGGAATTTTTGATATGTCTTAAATCACATTAGGAGTGATTGATCATTTTTAAAGTTGTATATGGTTGGCTCTTTTTCAAATACACACATATTGTAGGAATAATTATTTACTGTACTATTCACTAAATGGATGAGAAAAGGTCTGTTTTTAGAGGAATAGTTCATTGGTTTTGAAACCTTTTTTTTTTTTTAGTTTTAGATTAATATGAGGGTACGGTTAGGTTACATTGTTTGCATTGTTAGGTGAAATCCAAGTTGTAGTTGTGGCCCTCACTCAGGATGTGTGTTAAACACCCTTATGTTGTGCCTGTTAACTGAGAGCTCACCAAGCCCCACCACCACCACCGCTTGATTTTAATTGTGTTTTTCTCTTGTGTAGATGTGTATTTGTTTGTCTCCTGGATCCATATTAGTAATGTGTACATTGGATACTTTTCCATTCTTGTTATACTTTACCAAGGAGAAAGTTCTCCAACTCCATCCAGGTTAATACAAAAAATGCAAAGTCTCCATCTTTTTATGGCTTAGTAGTATTCCATGGTATACATATGCCACAGTTTGTTAATCCGTTCATGTGTTTATGGATATTTGTGTCAATTCCACCTCTTGGGGATTGTGAATTGAGCTATGATAAACATTCTAGTGCAAATGCCTTATGGTAAAATGATTTCTCTTCTGGGTAGATACCTAGTAACGGGATTGTGGGATCAAATGGAAGATCTACTTTTAGTTCTTTGAGGATTCTCTATAGTTCTTTCGAAAGAGGCCGTATTAGTTTGTAATCCCACCAACAGCGTAAAAATGATTTTGAAACATTTTTAAAAGCAAAACCTAGGCTGGGCCTGGTGGCCAATGCTTGTAATCCCAGCACTTTGGGAGGCCAAGGTAGAAGGATCACTAGAGGCCAGGAGTTTAAGACCAGCCTGGGAAACATAGCAAGACCCTCATCTCTACACAATTTTTTTTTATTAACCTTGCATTGTGGCACATGCCTGTAGTCCTAGCTACGTGGGAGGCCAAAGCAGGGGATCACTTGAGTCCAGGCATTTCATGTTGAGCTATGTTCATGTTATAATGCTCTAGCCTGGGTGACAGATGGAGACACTATGTTTTGTGGTTTTGTTTTTTTTAAAGTGACTCCCTTTCCACTCCTTCCACAATTGAGAATCACTGCTGAAGTCTCCATGTGCAGTACATATGTAATAAATTAACTGAAGCTGCAATGAGGATGCTCCTACCCAGGGTGAGGGAATAACCTGTAGATAGGAAATATTTGTCAATATTCTTATTCTTGCATGTGGATTAATAAAAATGTACTTTTGCTCATAATCTAAAAAACAGTCTTCTCTGTTTTAGTGGTGGTGGGGGTTAGCTATAACAGCAAAAGTAGAGTATGATCATCCATTTGTAAATTACCAGAGTATATTGATTATTTCAAATGTGTAAAAAAGGAGTATAGGTTCCTTTGTGGTATTTTGGGATTTTACAGTAGTATGGGGGGAAATGATAATGTTCTTCAAAACCTTCCAGTGTATAAAAGCAGTTTTCAGTCTTTCTGCCATATTCTACAAACATAGTATATTGAGTGAATAGAGATTTTTATCCTTCCTTTTTTTTTTTTTTGTTCTGGGAGGTAAAGCACTATCTTAATTATCACAGTTAGGGATTTACATTAGTTATTATGCCTTATTTTTATAAGTGATGGACTGAATATGCATTTCTCAGCTTGTGATGAAGGCAAGCAAGTGAATGATTCTTTAATGGAGGGTAACTTGATTGTACTATAAGAAGTTAACTTTTTTTTTTTTTTTTTGAGACAGAGTCTCACTATGTCCTCAGTAGAGTGCTGTGAGGTTTGCAGCAACCTCAAACTCTTGGGCTTAAGCCATTCTCTTGCCTCAACCTCCCAAGTAACTGGGACTACAGGCACCTACCACAGCGCCAGCTATTTTTTGGTTGTACTTGTCATTGTTGTTCAGCTGGCCTGGGTCGGATTTGAACCTGCCTGCTTTGATGTTATGTGGTTTGCAGCCTACCCACTGAGTTATGGGGACAGAGCCAAGAAGTTAACTATTCTTTATTTATTTTTTATTTTTTTTAGAGATAACGTCTCACTTTGTTGCCCTTGGTAGAATGCTGTGGCATCACAGCTCACAGCAACCTCCAGCTCTGGGGGCATAGGTGATTCTCTTGCCTCAGCCTCCTGAGTAGCTGGGACTACAGGTGCCCACCACAGTGCCTGGCTATTTTTTTGTTGCAGTTTGGCCAGAGCTGGGTTTGAACCCACCACCCTGGGTATATGGGGCCAGCATCTTACTCACTGAGCCACAGGTACCACCCAAGTTAACAATTCTTGATGTTTAGCTCTTTAACCATTTTTAGTACCACATTACTTAATCACATCATGCAAATGATCTTGGCATAGCACTGTTGAACCATTTATCTTGTAATTTGATGAATCAGATAGGAAATCTGAGATTTTGGGATCCGAGTAATTCTAAAATGGGTATATTCAGGTAAATGCAGTTATGTGAAAATATTAAAGGATCCCTTTTCAGTTTAGAATAAAAGTAATTCTTGGTTTATATTCTATTTACAGATAGGTAATGAAGGTTTAGCTGCTGACCTAACTGATGACCCTGATACTGAGGAAGCACTGAAAGAATTTGATTTTTTAGTGACTGCTGAAGATGGTGAAGGAGCTGGAGAAGCACGGAGTTCAGGCGATGGCACAGAATGGGGTAAGGTGATAAAGAAATAGGGGGTGGGAGGAAATCTAGCCCTTAAAGGTAGATTGTTATTAAATACTGTATGTGGAGTATATGTATCAGAATATATGGTGGCACGTAAACTGAGAGCAAGGGGAAGTGGTATTGAATAATGTCAGGGTATTTTGCACTCATTATTTAGATTTAGTGATTAAGCTGTTTAATATATAGGTTTTGGTGGATCTTGATTTTTGAAATTTGTGTTGTTCATTTAATTGATTTTTGAAATCCAGTTCTCTTTCCCTTGGCAGTTTTTTTTTTTTAAATCATGTTTTATTTGATAAACAGTCACATTGTTTAATTTGGTAATCTCAGTTTCAGTAACTCTCAGTATGCCCATGTGATGCTGTTTACCTAAGTGCTAATAAAACTGCTAATCTTGAATTATAGATCTAGATTGAGCAAGATTTAATGAAAATATTAAACTTTATTGCAAATAATATTCATTGTGCAAGTGCTAGGGCCCAAACTTGGAAGTGGTACATGATGCCAGGAAGAATCCAGCCAAAACTAAAAGGGAGAAAACAGTTCTTTATGTACAGGGTTGAAAACCTGTTTAAGAAGTAAAAAGTAAAATCCCCAGCCCGGACCCTCCAAACAACAATGACGGCTGCAACCAAAAAAATAGCCGGGCGTTGTGGCGGGCGCCTGTGGTCCCAGCTACTTGGGAGGCGGAGGCAGGAGACTCGCTTGAGCCCAGGAGTTGGAGGTTGCTGTGAGCTGTAATGCCATGGCACTCTACCCAGGGGGACAGCTTGAGGCTCTGTCTCAAAAAAAAATAAAAAGAAGTAAAAAGTATAAAAAATACTTTAAGGTGAAAACTTAACCCATTGTTTTTCCTATTAAATATGTTTATTCAGTCCTCATTGAATATCAGCATGTTATCTGATAGGTAGAAAAAAGCTGTGTTTACTGAGCTTTATTAGAGAAGGCTATTTTATTTTAATACATCAAAGTTTTGCTTAATTACTAGTGAGAAATTATCACTGGAGTTTTTAAGAGCTACTTTGGTGATAGGAAACACACAAGTTAAAAATTGCTTCATTTATGTATAATCTTAAAGCTGAATATTGCTAATAGGAGAGATAAAACCCAATAGATAATGTATTTATTGATATAAAGAGAATCAAGTTCTTAAAATATTTGTATTTTGCCCTCAGTTTTCTCCTTATAGTTTCAAACATTATTTTCAGACTTTAACTTCCCTATTCTAAATGGAAATAGAAGAGGCACATAAATTTAAAACATGGGGAAGTTTCACAGTTACTTTCTAGACTTTACATTTTTGAACATATTATTTGAAAATGGCTGTAGTGTACTCTTTAGAATTAACATTGTTTAAGAGAAACAGTGAAAGTATCTAAGTTTTCATAGCTTCTTGGTACAGCCCATTTAGTTCAGAAGTAAGTTATCTTTTTCCGGTAATTTCAAATATATTGTTTATTTTTTTCTGATTTTATAATTATATAAATATATAAAACGTATGCAAATATGTAATTATTTTATAATACAAGCCTATTTTAGAAGATTTAGAACCTACAGTAAATGTGAAGATAAAAATTTCCTATAATGCTACCATATAGAGCAGTGAGCAGTTCTCAACCTGTGGGTCACGACCCCTTTGTAACAATGAAAATACCACCTCAAGGCATTAGGAAGGTTGAGAACCACTGATAGAGTGAATCATTAACATTTATATAAGTCTGTATATTTGCTCATTTAATTAACAAAGGATTTTGCTATGTGCTGATTTGTAAGCAATACTTTTGCTTTGTAATATATAGTTTTTCTGCAGCATCATTTCAGTAGCTGCATAATATGCTTTCAACATGTACCATGGTTTTATTTAACCAGGTTCTACTGATGTACATTTAGACTATCTTCATTTTTTTTAAAAATCAAAGTAATTTATCAGACATCTCTTTAGCTAAATCTTGGCAGACATTTATTCCTATTTCCTTAGCCTAAAGTTTCTAGAAGTTTAATTCTAGTCAAAAGGATAAATAAAAATTTTAGGAATTTAATGTATTTGAAATGGGATTATTTCTTTAAGTGCCTTATTTCATATAACTGATTGGTCCTTTGGACTATAGTACAAAGACTTTTGACTATAAAACAGAGTTTCAAGGGAAGACTTAGTGAGTGATAACTATCAATACTTGTTTACTTTTTGTTTCCCCTCTTCCCACAAATTATTTTATTTTTTATTTTTTTTTATATCTTATAGCATAACTGTGTAAATTAATGCAACATGGGGTACAGTGTGCTGTTTTCATACACATTTTGAAATAATCTCATCAAACTGATTAACATAACCTTCATGTCATTTTCTTAGCTATTGAGTTAAACTTGTTTACTTTTTAATGTGGGTATTTCCTCTGTGTAAATAGAAGTAATCAACAAAGTCTCTTGCTTCCAGATAAGACTGAAATGTTATCTTTAAAGCATTTCAAGTTCTTGATGAAAGAAAAGAACTCTTTTAAGTATAAAATAATTCAACTAGGTTTTTTCCATAGGAAATGAAAACTGTCAAAGGATTAACACAAACTGTAGTGCTTGTGAAGTTCATTGTTTCTACTTACAGGTGTCATAGTCATTCTTTTTGAAACAAAAAATATGGATATACAAATTTTCTTTTATATTTGTTTAATTTACTAACATTTTGAATATATTGATGAGAAAGTAGTAGTTTTTAGTTTTAAATTAATGCGTAAAGAACACAGGTGTAAAAAAACTTAATGAAACATGACTTGAGTATTTACACACATTAGCTAGTCAGTGTTTTTTTATTTTGTATACTAGCAGTCTGCTTGGTTATCTCTGATTTTAAATCCTTTTCATTATGAAACCTCTGCTTTTTAGGAAGTTTTTTGATTCTCTTTTTCCTGTGCCATCTATATTAGGTAATTTTTAGTTCTCATAATCATTAAACACATTAGTTGGCATTTCTAATTTTGCCTTTTCTCTCACAGAGACTAGGTATTTTAAGAGTGTTCATTTACTTTTTCCCTTTGAAAATATTCTATAGAAAATTATAGGACTGCAAAATACAGTTAGTTCCCAAGTGTTTATATTTAAAATACAGTGGATAAAGTATCAAATATTTGCATAAAGTTAGTTACAAATTTATGCTATAATTAGTAGATTTGTATAATTCCTTTGCTTTGGTAATCAGAATTATCATAATAGAATCATGGCTTTTGTCATTTTGAATTGTTAGGAGTCAACTTCTTTGTGCATATTCGTGTTTTCTTTTAAGACAAAGTTCTTGTAATTGATTCAACCTCATTTCTTGGTATTTTTCCCCCTAGATTTTTTTAAAAACAGGATTAATATGTAGAAGATTATGCTGCCTCTTCCCTTTTGCTCTTTATCTATTTCTTATAAGCAATATCAAATCCGCTGTTACCTACCAGGCAAGTTTCAGGATGTTGTTTGTGCACATATGCATTCACCAACCTGTTTTGCACTGCCTAAGTTTACCTTTATTTTCCAGATTTGAGGTTATCTTGCAAGTAATTAATTTGGTTTTTTCCTTAAGCGCATCCTTTTTTTATTCCCTTTGCTATTTCACTGCACTCTCCTTTTGCTACTTTAGTTAGAACTGTTCTCAACTTCATTCTCTATACAAACATCTTTTTTAAAAATTTGGCTGCCTTAAGTTTTTCTGTTCTAATATTCTATGTAAAATATATACAGCTTACGGGTTTTTGGTCTCTATGAGGTTTAAAAGTATTTCTTCAAAACGTATCAATTTGTCTTGTTTTAAGTAGTTGAAAATAAGGATTGTTAGCTTCATTAAGATTTGCACAACTGATTGATTTCTTAGGTCACATTTTCCCCAGTTGGTGTATTTAGTAAGTTAATAGAAAGATTCGTGATATAGCACAGTTTTCAGGAAACTCCATGATTAGAATACATGAAAAGTGAATTTTCACTTTAAATCAGGATTTTAACTGTATTAAAAACAAAATTATAGCTTGCTGGTTTGGCAAATATTCTTACATGGTAAATTTCAGTCTTGAGTAAGCTAGTTTCAAGTAATTCAAGTTAGTAAATTAATAACTTAAAGCTTTGGATTTAGCTTTTCACACACTGTCTATGATGATAAGTTAAATAATCATTAGGGGAAAAGTGATGACAATTGTAGTAGGAAAAACTTAAGGTACAGTAAATAATTTGAATTTCTCTGGGCCATTCTAATACAGAAAATTCTTTCTGTTTACTACACACAGCAATCTATAAAGGAAATAAAGGGTTTTGAACTTCTGTAGGTTTTAGTCAGTGAGGCCTACAGAACTTAGGAGACTTGTGAGCCAAAACATACTGAGTTATCAAAAATTGGACAAGTATGTTTCCCCTAAAACTCTCTTTCAGTCCCTGATTGAATTGGCATGTGTATTTTGGTATAATTTTTATTTAATAACAGGACTATATAAACTCCTAGTTGTTCTAACAGAGTATTAACCTTCCTAATAGCATGGCTATTTTAAAACTAAACCAAGGAAGGAAAAACATTCTATTGAAAATAATTCTGGGGCGGTGCCTGTGGCTCAATGAATAGGGCGCCTGCCCCATATACTGAAGGTGGAGGTTGCTGTGAGCTGTGACGGCGTTACTGAGGGTGAAAAGTGAGACTGTCTCTTTAAAAAAGAAAAGAATTCTCAAAGATTTAATTATTTTTATACTGCCTGTAATTGTTTTTTCTCTATATGAGTAAATTTTTTTTCTAGGCACAAGTATTTACTTAAATACGGATTTAGTATTCAGCTAAAGTAGCTGAAGTATCATCTTTAGCAGATTTACAGACGTATGCTCTCACTTCTCCATGCTTGTCACTACTTTTACCCTAGAAAACAAATTCTAAAAAAAAAATTCTTCAGTGGAATTTGAGTTTTGCTTTTTGTTTGTTTATTTTTTTTGCTAATCTTAGTTGTAGACCAATGGAAGAAGGTAATGAGATGTTGAACTATTTGGGTTGGTGTAAGGGCAGAGGTGGGATTATATGAAGGCTTTGTATGGATTATTTGAGACATTGTATTTTGGAACTAAATGTATGTATTATATTGGACTAGAATGCCTCTCCATCAGTATAGTTATCCTGTGCATGCAGAATCAGTGACAGAAGGTGCATGAGTATTGTCATCAATGAAACAGCACTGACCTTTCCAGCTTGCACTTTTATGAGTAGTTCGCATGTAACTCATTCATTTGCTTTTATAATGCTGGCTGAATAATTTTTATTAACATTTTTATAAAGATGCAGTGATCTCTTTTTTACATAATATTAGATTTCTAATGTTAGTCAACTGAATGATGACCTTCCAATTTGTCATTCATTAAAGTGAAGCACTATTTAACTGTTGTTGGTATTATGTTAAGTGACTTACGATATGGGCACTTAGACTTTGAGTTGTGAATACTAAAACTGAGACTGCACCTTTAAAGTATTTTGAGATGCTATTATTACATTTTTATTATGATTATGTAAAGCTTTAACAGTTTACTGCCAACAGCTTGCATTGCCAACTGCTGATTTTTTTTCTTTTAATAATATGCTGCATGTAGATAAAGATGACCTCTCCCCAACTGCTGAGGTTTGGGATGTAGACCAGGGACTAATAAGTAAACTGAAGGAACAGTACAAGAAGGAACGAAAGGGGAAGAAAGGGGTGAAGAGTAAGTGCAGATTCTGACTATTATAATTTGTATATATCAATATTGAGAAAAAAATTCTTCAATTCTGTTTTTTGTGTAACTTTTTTTGTTTTATAAAGGGGCAACTAACTTTAAACTTTGTCTGTTGTATTGAAATTTTTTGAATATAATTCAGGGTGTATAATTGATCAAGCAACAAAATCATTTAAAATGTGTGGGTAAGGGTGAAGGAAGGACTTTGAGGGTTTGTTGCTTTTTAAATCAAATTTTAAAGAACATTAACCTTGGCATTTAAAATAATAAAAATATGTTTAAAAGGGAGAAAACTATAAATTTTTTTATTTTTGATATGGGAGACACTGTAGCTATAACCAACTCATGTTTAGGTTTTCTTTCTTAGTTTGGGAATCCTTAAATACAGTAACTAGGAAAGTTTCTGCCTTCTGGTCTTAATCCAACCACAAACAACAGCAGCCTCCCACCCCCATAAAGATCTAGGTAGTTTTTTCTTGGTTACTCTGGCGCGGAAAGGCTAAGGAGAGGGAGGGTAGTGGTGGCACTGGGGGGTTGTTTAGTCAATAGCTGGGTGTCTAATGGTGCCTGGACGTATTTTTTCACTACATTGTATCTTGACTGGGATAGCTATTAAAAGTATAAATGCATCTGTAGTTCCCCTCTCAAAGAAGTAATCCATTTTCATTTCTATTTTGTGAATCTAACTTAGTCCATATGAAAGACATCTTCAGACCTATGAGTATTAAATGGAGAGACTGGAAACATATTTCTGGGAAACTTTATTTTGCACTGGCCATTCACTCCTACTAGTCTAACTTTTTTGATTACACAAAGAGAAACTAGTGTGTGACAAAAGCAAAAACCATATAGGCATTCTTCCATAATTACTTTCTCTGGTGACAAATACATTCATTTATTAAATGGCAACTGTAGTTGAAAAGGGTATGAGTTTCCTTCAGTAAAGCATTTTTGAGTGGTTTAATTTATTGTGGAAGCGAATAAGTGAAGTTTTAGAGTTTTTTACCTATTACACAATTTTCTTTTATAATTTACTATGCTAGCTTATGTTATTGCATGTGAATAAAAAGATAAACTATTCTTTAAGAGTACAGTGAACTGGCTC
>NW_003852447.1:7349647-7370619 GCF_000181295.1 Otolemur garnettii
GGCTCTGTCTCAAAAAAAAAAAAAAAAAAAAAAGAGTACAGTGAACTGCTTATTATATTTAAAAACTTTTGGTATTGGGCTGGGACTGTGTACAATTCTAACATTTACCTATAATTCATGCATGTTGAGTATAAAAGTATTTTTATGTTTGACTATTCAGGTATAGATAAAATGACATTAGAATTTTTTTAATTTTATTAAATCATAACTTTGTACATTGATGCATTTATGGGGTTCAGGGTACTGCATAGATAGACAATATGAAATGTTTACATTGACCTAAGTAACACATGACATTAGAATTTTAGAGTTTAGTTTTTTCCTTTAAAAAATGAAAATAGATTTCAGAGTCATATACTTTGTATATGTTATCATAGACTGACTAAATCTGCTAAAAGTTTCTTTGGAAACATTAGATGATACTGCTTCTCGTTTGAAATAGAAGTTAGACATCTTTTAAGGTCTTTTTTGGAGGTTTATAATTTTTCTGAAATTTTTTAAATTAAAAACATTTAGAAATATTAGAAACAAATCAACTAAGGCTTTAAATCCTCGTATAGAATTTAAACTTTTTTTTTTTTTTGGAGACAGAGTCTGACTATGTTGCCCTCGGTAGAGTGCTGTGATCACAGCTCGTAGAAACTTCAAACCCTTGGGCTTAAGTGATTCTTTTGCCTCAGCCTGCCAAGTAGCTGGGACTTTGGGCGCCTGCCACAGTGCCAGGCTATTTTTTTGTTGCAGTTGTCATTATTGTTTAGCTGGCTCAGGCTGGGTTCTAACCTGCCAGCCTTGGTGTATGTGGCTGGCGCCCTATTCACTGAGCTATGGGTTGGTGTCAAACTTCTGGTCTCAAGTGATCCTCCTGCTTTGGTCTGCCAAAATGCTAGGATTACAGGTGTGAGCCATTGCACTCAGCCAATGTTTTATAGTCATCTAAAACATTAATTTTTGTGGTATTTCATTTTGTGGATTTAATGTTCACTAGTTAAACGGAGAGTTTCTGATTTTTATACATTTTGTGAACATCACTGTCTTTAATGTTACTTAGATAAGTAGATAACAGGGATAAGGATTGTAGCAAAGTGTTGCAGGAAAGAACAATTAAGAAATAATAAATTGGCTCGGCACCTGTGGCTCAAGCGGCTAAGGTGCCAGCCACATACACCTAAGGTGGCGGGTTCGAATCCTCAGCCCGGGCCCGCCAAACAACAATGATGGCTGCAACCAAAAAATGGCCAGGCGTTGTGGTGGGCGCCTGTAGTCCCAGCTACTTGGGAGGCTGAGGCAGGAGACTCGCTTGAGCCCAGGAGTTGGAGGTTGCTGTGAGCGTGATGCCATGGCACTCTACCCAGGGGGACAGCTTGAGGCTCCGTCTCAAAAAAATAAATAAATAAATAAATAATTTCTTTTTTATACTTGCTTTATGAAATCTATAAATGAAAACTCTTTTGCTCTTAGAAACTGAGTTTAGTATGAAAATACTGGCTTTGAATCCCTGGCAGGCAGATGAAATTTAAGAAAGTAAAATCTTTTTTGGTGTGGTTTATGGATCACAAACTTCTCATGGTCTTAATTCAAGTAGATCATTTTAGTACTAAAACACTATTTTAATAATAAGACAATTCAAGAATTTTCTGAGCATTTTTATCAGCCAGTCATTGTTGATTTTTATTCTGATATTCTAGATGTAGCCTTGTACAAGTCAGAATAATTCATAAATTCTATAATTTTTTGATTTCTTTCTTTGAACAAATCTTGTTTGTAATTGTACATGTTTATGGGCAACAGGGTAATGTTTTAATACATCTAATCATTGTGTAGTGATCAAATCGGGTAGTTAGTGTATCCAGCATTTCTTTGTGGTGATGGTATTCAGCATCCTCTTTACTAGCTGTCTTGAAATATATATTATTATTATTATTAGCTATAGTCATCCTATGAGTTCTGGTATTCTTATAATACAGTAGGATGACTGTAGCTAATAATAACAACAACATATATTTCAGTATTCTATCTAATTGTAAATTTGTATCCATTGACAAACCTGGATTTTTTTTTCTTTATTCCAGATTGTGAACAAATCACACACTTACTGTATCATAACACTGAGTTCCTACAGATTTTAACCTCAACTTCTTAGAGGGAGGAAAACTATTTGCTATATGGAATCAGCAAATGTCTTCCAATTTAATGTCCTTTTTTCCTTTTTTGAAAGGAAAGAGAAAAAGGCCAAGAATGTTGACTTTTTAACTTTGTAAAGACTCATTCAAGATTTGATGCTGAAGTGGAAAGGCTTCTAAAATCTCGTACCAAGCTTAAGTTTCTGCGTCTTCTAGTTTGTTCACTCCACCCTTCATACCCCCCCACCCCCCACCAAAGGAAATGAGTTAAAAGTGACAACTTTACCTTGAAGAGTAGACCCACTTCAGTGTTTCTTTCTTACTAAGTAAGATGTACTCAAGAGGTGTACTTTTATTAGTATTTCTAAAATTCAAGACTACCAAACTAAAGAGCCTTGATAAAAGTTATTTTGGTCTTAGGCATCAACAGTTTAACAGCGTCCTTTTCTTTTTAACATTTTATTCCAACATGGTGTCTTTTATTTTATTTATTTTTTTCTTTTTGAGGTGTTCTCTCAGTATGTTTGTCATGCTACCCTTAAACTCTGGGGTCAGGTGCTCCTGAATAACAGGGACTACAGTTGCAGTGCACACGCAGCTTGACATAATTTCTGACTTAAGAAAAATTTACAAAATAGCACAGAGAATTTCATATACTTTTTGTCCAGGTTCCTCAAATGTTAACATTTTACCACACTTGCTCTGTCCTTTTTGTAAATACTGTGTACACTTTTTTTTTCTCCAAAAGTTTAGAAAACTATGTTGTGGACATTTTGCCCCTTAATTATAATAGTGTTTATGACCTAACCACAAAGATACTCTCACGTGACATGGTACAAAAATTGGAAATCAGGGGCTCAGCGCCTGTGGCTCAATTGGCTAAGGCGCCAGCCACATACACCTGAGCTGGCAGGTTCAAATCCAGCCTGGGACCGCCAAACAACAATGATAGCTACAACCAAAAAACAGCCAGGCGTTGTAGCAGACGCCTGTAATCCCAGCTGCTTGGGAGGAGGAGGCAGGAGAATCACTTGAGCCAAGGAGTTGGAGGTTGCTGTGAGCTGTGATGTCACAGCACTCTACCCAGGGCGAGTAAAAAAAATAAAAAAATAGAAGTCTGGGTGGTGCCTGTGGCTCAAAGGAGTAGGGTACCGGCCCCATATACTGGCGGTGATGGATTCAAACCCAGCCCCGGCCAAAAACTGCAAAAAAAAAAAAAAAAGAAAGAAATCTATTGCAGTAATTCATAAGTGAAAGCCAGAATTAAAAGCAGTAGAGAGAGAGATTAACGTGAAGAGTAACATCAAAGAAGGACTTTTTGGTGGGGGGGAGAATAGCCTTTTTGCCCCCTATGTTACAATATAAAGTGAAATCGTTAAGATGTGGTTATAGAATTTTAAGAACAGACTCTCTGGGTTGTGTAGTTATACAAGTGGGAAATTTATAAAGAGGAGCTATTTTTCTTTTTTTTGAGACTGAGTCTTACTGTGTCGCCCTCAATAGAGTGCTCTGGCATCACAGCTCACAGCAACCTCAAACTCTTGGGCTACAGCGATTCTCTTGCCTCAGCTTCCCAAGTAACTGGGACTACAGACACCTGCCACAGTGCCCAGCTATTTTTTTTGTTGTAGTTGCCACTGTTGTTTGGCAGGCCCAGGCCAATTTGGAACCTGCCAGCCTTGGTGTATATGATGGGCACTGCAACCACTGTGCTATGGGCACTGAGCCAAGAGGAGCTATTTTTAAAGAAAGAGTAATATTTATTTTCTTTCACAATGAATTTTAACTGGTGGCCGAAGATCCAAAAGACAGTTTTTCGTTTATTAACAGTTACTTCACTGTAACTGGGGGAAAATCCTCAGGTAATAGGGAGTTTCTCCATTGTAATCATTTTAGAAATTTCAGACTACATGATATATTTCATAATCCAGAAGTAGAGTTATATAAACATTTCTAAAAATTTAGGGACTACTATAAACTAGAACTAATAATTAAGAGTCTTGCTATTTTCTATTAAGTTTTATCATCTCATTACATATCATAGGTAAATGTTAGTTCTTAGAGTTGCTAACCCTAAAATAAGCACTGTGAACTTAATAATTATATAGCAGTTTAATCCCTTAACATTGACATTAGTAAATATAAGGTCATAATGTTTGACCTTGGATATGCCTATTTTATTGTTTTTACTTTATATACATAGATTAGAAAACACTTTGTCTTTTCAAACTATTTTTTTTACATTCTTAAGACTAAATTTTATTTCAAGATGTTGAAAATAAATAATTCTGCCATTTCTGAAATTCAAAGGTAAAGAATATTTCACCGTACTACAGAAGCTTTTGTTTTATATATTTTGAATTATCTAGGCAGAAGCTGAAATTCTCTCCATAGATTTATGACCTATGATTGTTGACTTTTCATATCGTTATGGGAAATTCAGAGTTCATGGGTAAATTAAATTTTCAAATTTGTTAAAAGTGAAACAAAAACATTTTGAGAGAAATTATGGTTGATTTGCTATTGACAGATTTGTGCTAATGTGGCAAGAAAGTATCCATGGAAACACCAGGTAAAGTTAATTGTTCGTTGCACCCTCATAAAAATTGTTTGTACTTATTCCTTTGTTAACTTTTTAAAATAGTAAATTAAGTTGAAAAGCCTGTTTTATTCTTTGCACTGGTAAACATTAACCTTAAACGCCAACATTTTTCTGTTACCTTCTGTGTCTGTGAGCTTGCAGAACTTTGGCCAAGTAACAGAACTCTCCCCCACTACCTCCCCCAACTCCCCCTTTCTGTTTAAATTAATACACGGTGGAGATACATATCTCCACAGAAATTGTAAATACTTTGAATATTTAAACTCTTAATATGTTTTGGGAAGTGGTATGGAGAAATTGAAGACATCTTTAATTATTTGATATTTTAAGAGCCTGTTTTGTTAATAAATTGGTTTTAAAGGCTGCTGGCAAGTCAGGCGGTAGCCATTAAACAAACTTCTACTGCTGACGTTAATTTACAGGGGTCAACAGGACAAAACTCTACGACATGATAGCTGATCTGGGAGATGATGAGCTGCCCCACATCTCTTCAGGAATCATTAATCAGTCTAGGTCAGCCTCTACTAGAATGACTGATCATGAAGGTGCAAGAGCAGAGGAAGGTACAAAAATTCAGCTACCATGTTTATTTATATTTCGGAAGGCTGTAACTCCAAAACACATTTTAACATTGCAAATTTACTGTTATTTAAAATGCCGATGATCATTTTATATGATCTTCAGAGAAGGTGTTGGGCAAGCTCTTGATATAATTGTCTTAGGGATTTTGAAATTTGGGGTTTCTATTACATTATATTTTGTTTTTGTTTTTAATGTTTGGAGTTGTTTCCATCATAGGTCAGTTCAGAGTACCTTTCTTAAATTTACCTTTAATTTACAGATGTAGTTAGTAATTGGAAAACAGTAATTTATAAAAATAAGCACTAAATACATATGGAAAAAACAATTCATTTTGTTACATTCTTTAAACTTAGCAACTAATAACTACCACTTCCTAGAAGACAACTGTAAGCGTCAGCCCTTGTGCTTGAAACATTACATATAATCTAAAAATATGTGACTTTTGCTTAATTTAATCATTTTAGACTTAGCCAACATCATTATTCTTTAACTTTGGTAGCAAGTATATATTATCTACTAATGAATTTTCTAAAATTTGCCTACTTCAGAAACGTGTGGAAAACGAAAGTACTACTTAATTTTTTCTAGAATTCATTTTAGCTGCTAATATACCTGAATAATTTATTCTAGGTCTAGTTACTTATAATTCTAAAGTAGTGAATCTGAATTTTAATCAAAGTATTATAATGTATAAGATATAATTTATTATCTAATAATTGAGTATAGATTGAATTCCATTGCTGTTTCTGCTTTTGCTGTGTAGGGGGATTTGTTTAATGCTCTAGTCAAACAATTTTAAATACCCTTTTCAGATTTCCCTAATAATAACATTGTCCTTACAGTTAAAGTTAAATATTTCTGTATTCCCTCACATTAATGTACCACTCACCTTAATCTGTAAGAAAATTTAAGGAAATATTTTGAAAATAATGAAATCAGGGTAAAATGAATGAAAAGGATAAAACAGTGTCTGATAATTCTTACGGATCTCATTTCCCCCAGTGAGCTATTTCCCTGTTTTACTTGAAAAATATTTTCTAAATACACATCAACTTCATTATATTTTCATTTTATGCATTCAATAGTGATTTAGCTTCTTTAGCCTTTTTTGGTCTATTTTACCAAATAATGCCTGGTACAGCTTGCAAAAATTTTTATAATCATATTTAAACTACAGATTTTACAGTTTAAGGCTAAGCCATATTAACAGCCATATTAATGGTACTATTTTTTAAATGTTTCAAGCTAATGACATGGAAAAAGCCAGTCAAGGCCCACCCTACACAAAAATCAATTTAAAACTCTGTGTGTGTGTGTGTTGTGTGTTCGTGTGTACATGTGTGTTTTAAAGAAAAAATAGAAGTCAGTGATTTCTTTTTTAATGGTAGGAGAATGGGGCAGGGCCATGGGGAGATTTGTTAAGTACGAACTTCATTATACTTTTCAAAGGGTAAATCTTAATAGAATTTGTTATTTGAAGAGATTTGAATTTGACTTTAAGAAGGAAACACTGGAGTTCATAATCTATTTTCAGTGATACTCCTCCACTTTATACTTTGCTTTTGAAGTCCATGTTATACCTCGTTATAAAACATATATAAATATATAAAAAATCTATAAAAAATGTCTGTTTTCTAGGAGAGTTACTTCTACATCAAACCCTTCCATACTATTGTCAATAAAGATTTAAGACATACCATGTTGCCACTGGCATAAATAGAAATCAGTTACTGGACTGTCTCGTTTAGGTTTGATAAAGCTGGAGGAGGAAGGAAGAGCTTGAAATGTGAGCGACAGATTTCCTTGGTCAGAGTACCCATAAAAAGGAAGATTATAAAAGTATGAAAAAGACCTAAGATTCTGTTTCATAGACCCATGATACCAATATTCTTATATTCCTTGATGAAATTTCTTTGGTTACCTGATGAAAAGTATTAGAATTTCCATCATTAAAACTATTTTGTTCAATAATTTTATTTTTCTTTGAGTTGCTAATGACATATTATGTTTATATAACCACCTGCTGTAGATAATTACATTAACAAATTCATTAATAAAATGAATTTGTAGAATAGAAATTAATTGCCTCTGCAAGGAAGCAAGGGCAAACAAATTGAGTACCTATTGTGATTAACATAAGCCACAGCGATTGGTGATATGAAAAGCAGAAATAATAACTTAAAAGATTTTTTCACATAGATATGTAAGTAAATTTTGAGTAAACAGTATAGCTTGCTACATATAGATATGTTTGTGTATAAAGGACAGAAATTAATCATGATTAATGTGAAATCAGTATGCTAATTTTGTGTAAAATACAATCTTAAAAACTACAGGAAAATTAGCTAATATTGTCCAGATACTTCCCTTCACATGCCCTGAAATTAGTCAGTGGCTGAATCAGAATTATTCTTGCACAAAGATTATATATTACCTTTAAGGTAATTTGTTACCTTAAGTTTACTTTATTGGGCTTTTATTAAGATTTGTGTTAGTAATTGTTTATATCATTGTGAATGGGAGAAATTAGTGGCATTTTTATTCTAACTTTTCTTAGAAACTAATGTGAGGTTAAAGAAAAAATATTTCTTTGTCCTAGTGAAAAATGGTTTGAGTAAATATTATCTAATGACTTTTAGATAATTGTTCTTAAACATAATAATAAACTATTGATTTTATAGTTCTTAGTTGCTTCTGATGTTACCAGAACTGCCTAGTAGATATGGATAGGAAAGATCAGTGCTTCGCGTTGTTCAGATTCAATAAGTATAATCATTTAAAGATTAAATGCTATTCAGTATCCCTGTGTATATATTTTCTGTCATATGCTTTCAGATTTACTCTAGATTAGTTGCTGATCACAAGTTCATTTTAGGACCCTGAATCAAAAATTATATAGATTACTTTGATAGAGGATAAAATAATGAGATACCCTAAGTAAAGATGAGTTTTACTTTGGTCATACATCATTTTTCATAGGAATTTTTCAAAATAATTGATCAGCTTGAGGTTTTTGCATGTTTCTTTTTAAATTATGCTATGGCTGCTATAGCAAAGTCTTTAGATACTGGTGCAGTCGTTCAGTTATGGCAGAGATTAATTGAGTAGTAGTATGTGTGGGGAAAAAACGTTTGAAGTAATTTAATTGGAACTGCTAATACTAACATGGAAAGCTGAGAAAAGTAAAATCTTTCACCTGAGTTTAGTTTTAAATTGAAATGGCAAATAATTCTGATCAGAAACTTAAAGTTTTAGAGTTAGTTAATATAAGTTAGTTGCTTGGTTTTAGAAATGTCAAGGTAGGCTCAGTGCCTGTGGCTCAAGCGGCTAAGGCACCAGCCACATACACCTAAGGTGGCGGGTTCGAATCCCCAGCCCGGGCCCGCCAAACAGCAGTGATGGCTGCAACCAAAAAAATGGCCAGGCGTTGTGGCGGGCGCCTGTAGTCCCAGCTACTTGGGAGGCTGAGGCAGGAGACTCGCTTGAGCCCAGGAGTTGGAGGTTGCTGTGAGCGTGATGCCATGGCACTCTACTCAGGGGGATAGCTTGAGGCTCTGTCTCAAAAAAAAAAAAAAAAAAGAAATGTCAAGATATATAAAGGGAACATTAAAATAAATATTATAATCAGAGATTTACAGCTGGAAGGCATTCTGAAGATTGCATGGATTAACCTTTTACAGAAAGGAAACTGATATTGTTGGTTGGTGGTAAACTGCCTTTTTTCCCCTACACTATGGCTGTTACTGAAGGAATCTGAAAATTAAGGCTTCTTTCCAGTGATGTGATACTATATAGCAGACTATTTAAAAACCATTTACATTTGAATGTTTATATTAATTTTTTACCAGAGACTAGAATGCCTAGCCCTTCTTTAGAAAACAGAAGGACTTAGCAACAACCTATTATATTTTTAAAATACCAAATGAGCTACTTTGAGGTTGATGGTAGAAGTTTTCCCCATGAATAGTTGAAATCTGATATGTACTCCATTATTTAATCAAAATTTGTCCTATTTCTTATTTAACACATCAATTCTAATTATAATTTTATAGGTGTAATAAGAGATGTAAACAGACAAAGTTTTCATGCCCCACCTCCTACTCCAGAATGATATATGTAGTGCACATGTGATTTATGGAACATTACTATGTTGTAATTCCAACATACTTGTTTAGTACTGTTCAATAATAGGATTTTTGAGTGGAAGTTGGAAAATAAAAATTATATTACTGAATGTTCTAACTTTTAAGTGCTTAAGTTTTCCCCACAATATTGTCTTGTACTGTATGATTTTTCAGCATTTAAGAAGCGGTTTTGTTCTTTATAGCTGAACCAATAACGTTTCCATCTGGAGGAGGCAAGTCATTTATTATGGGTTCTGATGATGTTTTGTTAAGTGTACTGGGCCTTGGAGACCTTGCAGACTTGACGGTAACAAATGATGCAGACTATAGTTATGATGTAAGTGCAGTTTTATTTTTAATTTTTTAATGATTTAATAGAAGGCTCCTTATTTTTTGGAATCACTTATAAAAGAGAATTAATGTCAAGGTGCATGGAAAAGATAAGTTTAAGTGTGTCATTGTGTTAATTTGAAGTGACATGTAGTTTTTCTTTTATAACTACTGTCTTTGTGGTATTTATGTTTTTCTTAGGTATTTTGGTGGAGTAGCTACAAGTTTGGGATGATCACCTTAACATGTTGATCAATAAATATAACTTGAGTAGTCAACTCTCAATTATCTAAAGTGAAGCCATATTTTGTTTTTAATAAGAAAAAGTAAATAACCTGAATCATTTGTCTTCAGAATACTACTTAAAAAGCATGTTTTATTTTTCAACTTTTATTTTCTTAAGGGTATTGTTAGTACGTATTAGCACCTTCATCTTAGGAGAGGGGCAAGGATGGAAGGGGTGGGAAAGGCCAGTGTTAGAGGTGAAACTTGTCTTGGATTTAATTTTTTCTGGACATGTAATATTCAATTGAGAGTTAACTATATACTTCTTTAGATATTTATGATAATTTTAGTTTTTCAGCAAATCAGTTTTTTTCTTTTTATAATGAATTTCTTTTTCTACTTTTTTTTAAAAAACCTGTTAGCATGTTTTTAGAGACAGCCCTTGGTAGGCTGAATTATTCTCATTAGTATTTGTTTAAGTATATAAGCAATTAAATTCTAGTAAACTTTTGACTACTTTAAAAGTGGCTTTACAGCCTGTCTTAACAGTTGGAGAAATGATAATTCATCAGTATCAAGAATTATGAAAAGTGGGATGAAAACATTCTGAAAGGATCTTTAGTTCAGACTTTTAGAAAGTACCTTAACTTGCTGCCTTTAAAATTTTCACATGCTAGTAAATTTTCCTAAATGACAACTGTACTATTAATACAATGTCCTTCGGCATTTGGTAATAATTTTTATATAAGATTTTTTTGTTTTCATGTAAAGTATTGCAGCAGTGGTAGTTAAGTTGTTCTCATTTGAACATTTTATAGGAGCTTTGGGTTTAGATTGATAATTAGGTAAAATCAAAGGAATTCTTCATTTGAACTAGGTATTTGTAAAGCTTATGAAGTTCTGAGTTCTTACTAAGTGATAAAGATGTGTTATAAAATGTTTAAGGCACATTAAATTTCCACTGGACATTTTAGCAAAACAGTTTTAAATATATGTATTAAACATCTCAAAAAGAAACTATCAGAAACTCCACATGCCAACCAGTTTACTACTTTTACCACTAAACATTGCACTCTTTCTTTTTAGTTGCCTGCCAATAAAGATGCCTTTCGAAAGACATGGAACCCCAAGTATACACTACGTAGCCATTTTGATGGAGTACGGGCATTAGCTTTTCATCCTGTAGAACCTGTGCTGGTTACTGCCTCTGAGGACCATACCCTGAAACTTTGGAATTTGCAAAAAACAGTTCCTGCCAAAAAGCAAGTATATTAATGTTAGCCTGGTTTTTTTGTTCCAATTTTGCTCACATAAGTAATTTATTCCTCTTCATTGTCCCATATCTTTTATGTATACATTTGATCTAGCTACTTTTTAGTATCAGCCAGTGATTTATGATTATTTAATTATTTAATTGCCTTCTCTTCCCCTCCCTTTCCCCCTCCTCTTTTAGGAGTGCCTCTTTAGATGTAGAGCCCATCTACACATTTAGGGCCCACATGTAAGTAACTTTTATTGAATTAGTACTTAACCACCATAATTATTAACTGTTATAACCTTATAACCTCAAAACTTAGAATTTTCTCAGTGTTTATTTTATATTGGAGAAGGCATGTTTAATAATTACTGAGAATACGAATATAATAGTATTATTCAAATGTATGTACGTGTTCACCTAAAACAGTTTTTACGTGTTACATAAATTCAGCCAAGGAGAAATAGGGATTTGAGTTTCTTAAGATTTGTAGGTAATTTTTTTCTTCTCTTCTTATAATAGTGGCCCTGTTCTGTCGTTAGCTATCAGTTCTAATGGAGAACAGTGTTTTAGTGGTGGTATTGATGCAACCATCCAGTGGTGGAATATGCCTAGTCCTAATGTGGATCCATATGATACATATGGTAAGTAAAAGGATCAAAATGTATTTTTGGCTTGTATGGAGCTGACAAAACTAAATACTTCAACTATTGCTATAAGATTGTTTAAACATACAGTTTTCTTTCCATTTGCTAGTAATATGCTTTGTTAAAGAGGAAGAATTAGGAGATAACATGCTATGAATATTTAAGCTTTTTCCCTGTGTTGTCCCAAAAAGTAATTAGTCTGTATTGAAATGTTAGTTAATTTCAGTACTAAAAGAAGGAAACAAAATAGTAACAAGGTAACCAATTTTTGAACTTAAATAGCTTTTATATCATTAAAAAATATGAAGTAGTCTGGGTACAGTGGCTTACACTATAATCCTAGCATTTTGGGAGGCTAAGGTGGATGGATTGCCTGAGCTCAGGAGTTTGAGACCAGCTTGAGCAAGAGCTAGACTCCGTCTCTAAAACTAGCTGGGTGTTGTGGTGGGCACCTGTAGTCCCAAATACCCAAGAGGCTGAGGCAAGGGGATCACTTGAGCCCAAGAATTTTGGGTTGCTGTGAGCTTTAACACTGTGGCACTCTACTGGGGGCAAGAAAGTGAGACTCTGTCTCCAAAAAAAAAAAAGAAAAAAAGGGTTTTTTTATATATGTATATAAAATTTATATATATGAAGCAGGAAACAGTGGAAACAAACAAGAACAATAAGGGTATAAATCAGCTTTTAGAGATCAGAAAACTCCTTAGTTAAATTAATTAATTAATTATTTTGAGACAGAGTCTTACTCTGTTGCCCTGGGTAGAGTG
The DNA here is from genome assembly GCF_000181295.1 of Otolemur garnettii. NCBI lineage: Eukaryota > Metazoa > Chordata > Mammalia > Primates > Galagidae > Otolemur > Otolemur garnettii. The sequence continues at coordinate 7,362,300 of NW_003852447.1, forward strand.
CCATGGCATCATCATAGTTCATAGCAACCTCAAACTCTTGGGCTTAAGCTATCTTCTTGCCTGAGTTTTTCTCTTTTTTAGTAAAGACTGGCTCTTGCCCTTGCTCAGGCTGGTCTCGCACTCCTAAGTTTAAGCAATTCACCCACCTTGTCTTCCCAGAGTGCTAGGATTATAGGTGTGAGCTGCCGCACCTGGACATCTCTTTAATTTCAAAATAGAAAGCAAGAAACCCTTTGACTTACAAATGAAGCTTTTAGAAATCTATTCACCAGAATTATCTACTCATATGCATTCAGATAAATGTACAAAGTTATTGTCCATAATTATTAAAAAAAAGTTCATGGGCCCTTTGTTCTTTTTATTTAACATATACTTGGTGCCTGTGTTTGCCAGTCATAGTGGTAAGGACTAAATCGAGAAATAATAATTTACTCTAATGGAAAAGATAGACATTAAGTAAGGAAGGACATGGCATCTTCAGTTATAACTTATGATAAATGATAAGAAGATAGAATTCTATGAAAGAATAACTATTTTGGGTAAGTAGTCAGGAAAAGTCTATCTAAAATAGTGATATCCCAGCCAAAATCTGAAGAATAAAAAGGAGCTTTTAAGCCATTAAGTGACCTGATAAATGCAGTTTAAAAAGGTGACCGTGACACTGTTGTATATAGAATAAATTGGATTGGGAAGAGTAGAGCGAGGAGGCTGCTGTGAAGTGGTGATCCAGTAGACAAGGTGGTAAGTGATGCTGCCAGGGTGAGAGTGGTGGGACCAGAGCAGTTAGAGGGGAGTGTGTTTAAGTTCCATTAGGGAAATACGGTAGAATAGACAGGATTTATTGGCATATCGTATTGAGTAAATAAAGTGATAGGTAAGTGACCACTGGTTTGGTTGTGTGCTTTTGTCCCTTTTCTTTTCTTTCTTTCTTTCTTTTTTTTTTTTTTAGAGGCATAGTCTCACTTTTTCACCCTTGGTAGAGTGCTGTGGCATCACAGCTCACAGCAACCTCCAGCTCTTGGGCTTAGGTGGTTCTCTTGCCTCAGCCTCCCGAGTAGCTGGGACTACAGGCACCCACCGCACCTGGCTATTTTGTTGTTGTTGTTGTTGTTGCAGTTTGGCTGGGGCCAAGTTCGAACCTGCCACTCTCAGTATATGGGCCTGGTGCCCTACTCACTGAGCCACAGGCACCACCGTTGGTTGTGGTTCTTTTTTTTTTTTTGCAGTTTTTGGCCAGGGCTGGATTTGAACCCGCCACCTCTGGCATATGGGGCCGGTGCCCTACTCTTTTGAGCCACAAGCGCCTCCCTTGGTTGTCTTTTGGTTTTTTTTTTTTTTTGAGACAAAGCCTCAAGCTATCACCCTGGGTAGAGTACTGTGGCATCACAGCTCACAGCAACCTCCAACTCTGGGTTTAAGTGATTCTTTTGCCTCAGCCTCCCAAGTAGCTGAGACTACAGGCACCTGCCACGATGACCGGCTATTTTTTTTTTTTTTGGTTGCAGCCGTTATTATTGTTTGTCAGGCTCAGGCTGGATTCAAACCTGCCACCTCAGGGGTGTGTGGCTGGCACTTTAGCCACTTGAGGTATAGATGCTGAGCCTGGTTGTGTTTTTTTAATGAATAGCTTTATTGAGATATAACTTACCATAAAATTCACCTTTTTAAAGTACGCAATTCAGTAGTTTTTACGGTGTTTATAAGGTGGTATAACCAGCCATCACCACTATTTAATTACAGAACATTTTTATCACCAATCCTGGGTTTTTGACATGAATAATTGAGTGATGGTAGTGTTTATTGAAGTGAGGGCAGAATGGGTGTGAGATTTAAGATGGTGAATTGGATTTTAGTCATGTTAAGAGAAAACAGTATGGGTGGTGCCTGTGGCTCAAAGGAGTAGGGCGCCAGCCCCATATACTGGAGGTGGTGGGTTCAAACCCGGCCCCAGCCAAGAACTGCACCAAAAACAACAAACAAACAAACATACAAACAAAAACAGTATTAGGTTTTCTATATATAAATATGTAGCTCTAAGTTATCTGGTTTGGAGATTAAAATATGAAAGAGTCTTCTCTATACAGATAGTTTAAACTGTGATAATGGATGAGGAAACATAGGAAGAGTGTGTTAGGTAGGGTAAGAAGAGATAACAACCTGGGACAGAAGCCCTCAGTAACTCTGACATTGATAGGCTAGCTAGAGCAGGAGAGCCAACAGAGGAAACCCAAAAGGTAGGACCCAAGTAGGACAAGTGCAGGAGAGTACAGACTCATAGATGCATACCAGAGTAGCTCATTTTGAGAACAAGGAAGCAATCTACACTTTGAGGTTTCCTGAGAGGTATAATAACATGGGGATAGAAAGGCTCTTTTTCTTTCTTTCTTCTTTTTTTTTTTTGGAGACAGAGCCTCAAGCTGTTACCCTGGGTCGAGTGCTGTGACATCACAGCTCATAGCAACCTCCAACTCCTGGGCTCAAGCGAGTCTCCTGCCTTCACCTCTCAAGTAGCTGGGACCACAAGTGCCTGCCATAATGCCTGGCTATTTTTTGGTTGTACCCATCATTGTTGTTTGGCGGGCCTGAGCTGGATTCGAACCCACCACCTTAGGTGTATGTGGCTGGCACCTTAGCCACTTGAGTAGGGTGACCAGATTTTAACATTTGTTAAGCGGGACAACATGGGTGGGGGGCGGGGCAGGGCAGGTCCTGACAACAATGCAAACTTTGATAAGCTGTTCTCGATAATCACTTATCAACAGTTATTTGTTATTGTTACAGTTTAACATTATAAAATTAACAAAAATAATATAAAACTCATATTCTGGTGAAATAGCCACATGGCAGCCAAAAACTGTATATTCCCTTCCTGTTCTCCTACCCGTTCATGCATTCTTTCCAAAAATTGGGACTTTTTTTAAAACGCCACAGGACATGGGACAAATTGTTAAAAAGCGGGACAGCTGGTCACCCTACACTTGAGCTACAGGCGCCTAGCCAGCTCCTTTTTGTAAGATGGTAAATATCTATGTTTGGGCCAGATAGAGGTTAGCCTCTGGGGCTAAAACCAGAGGATGAAGGGAGCTCTGGATAACCTTTTAAGTCAGACTGTATGGATAAAAAGCAGTATGACAGGAACAACTACAAAACAAAAAAAAGTTTGTAAGCTCAGCCCCTATAGCTCAGCAGCTAGGGCGCCAGTCACATACACCAGGGCTGGTGGGTTCAAACCTGGCCCAGGCCTGCCAAACAACAATGACATCTACAACAACAAAATAGCCAGGCGTTGGGCCAGGCACCTGTAGTCCCAGCCAGTTGGGAGGCTGAGGCAAGAGAATCACTTAAGCCCAAGAGTTTGAGGTTGCTGTGAGCTATGATGTCACAGCACTCTACTGAGGGCGACATAGTGAGACTCTTTCACAAAAAAAAAAAGGTTTGTGGCATCAAAGTAAGCATTTGATGGAATCGAGGTCATCGTTGATGATCTTAGCCAGTAGTAGGCTTTTCTCCTGTTTGGCGGAAGGAATAGAGCTAATGAAAATTTTTTTTGTTCAAGTTGAGAGATTGAGATTTTTTTTTTTTTTTTGGGCTATAGTATTGATCCCAAGGAGGGGAATTTATATAGTAGAGAAACAATAAACATGAAAGCAAGTTAGTGAATTGAATGGAATTCAGAATATATTTGGTGGAATTAGCCTTTGATAGGAAGGGGGACAAATTCTTATTTGTGTCTAGATGGTAGGACATGGCTTTTGTGATTTATAGACTGGGTGGCAAAATGTGGGGTAAGGATTCCTATTTGAATGCTGTATTTTCCTACTGAAGTATGAAGGCATAATAATTTATAAGGAAGGGAGGTTGGAAACTGAGAATAGTGGAGATGCTAAGAAATACTCAAGGGAAGTAATTACTAGAAAAACAAGATTGAGCAACCACGCTCCATGTTGTTAGCTATCACGTGTCCATCCGTTGATGAATGGACAAATAATATGTGGTATAATGGAATATTATTTTGGCACTAAAATGAAGTGGGGGGGTAATGCATGCTACGACACGAATAAACCATGAAAATACGGTGCTAAGTGAAGGAAGCCAGTCAAAAAAGGCCACTTAGTATATGATTTTGTTTATATAAAAATTTCAAAATATCCCAAATCAAGGATCAGAGACAAAAATGTTCAGAATAGGCATTTTGGAGACAGAATACATTAATGGGTGATTGCCTAGAGCCGTAGAAAGGTAGGGAGAAAGAATTGGGGAAAAGTGGTTTATGGGTGATGAAAGTGTCCTAAAATTGATTGCAGTGATAGTTGTACAACTCCACAAATGTACTAAAACCCATCAGATAGTACACATTAAAATGAGTTGTATGCAAATTATATCTATATCTCAGTGAAATTGGTTTTTTAAAAAATATCTGTTATAGAAAACGGTGAAAATACAGAAAAATATTGATGAGAGGGAAGGATAAAAATAGCCCGTAACTCCAGCACTTAGAGATAGCTTTGGTTTATCTTCTTACGGCCCTTTATGTGTGTTCGTTATACTTAATTACATGGTAAGTTATCTTATGAAGTATTTCTTTTATCTAATTTTTTTGTTTATTTTGTTTCTTTCCAGAGCCAAATGTTCTAGCTGGCACTTTAGTTGCTCATACAGATGCAGTCTGGGGTCTTGCTTATAGTGGCATAAAAAATCAATTACTATCTTGTTCAGCAGATGGCACTGTTAGGTTATGGAATCCACAAGAAAAATTGCCATGTATTTGCACTTACAATGGAGACAAAAGTAAGTCAATTTTGCTTCCGTGAGAAATGTGATTTTTTTTTAAATTTGGAAAATAAAAAGGACAAAGTAATTGATTCATATTTTTTTAGTGCTCCAAAGAGCTATATTGAAAGAATTTTATAAAACTTATTAATTTTTTATTCCTAGTCATTTTTTACTTGAAATGCTTTGCAACTATATTCTGTAGCTTTGTGCTTTTTGACCTTTTCCCTGTTCCATTTGAAAAATAAAACAATTCATTGCATATAGCAGTAGGGTAGAGAAATGAAGCTACTCAGGGATAGCAGAAGGCACTCCTGCTCCAAGTGACTACTCACAAAGGCTGAAAGGATTACAGTCTGAAGCATACGTATGGTTTTTCTGAGCAGACTTGTTGGGTAATCCTCATAATCACTGAAATACTGAAGCACCCTTATCTGGGAAGTACAAATCGGGTTAGTTTCATAATTTCAGATCTTTTCCCATCAAAGACAGCTTTAAGCAGTTTGCCTTTAGAAAATATCTATGTCTTACTCCTATTTTCTAATTGATGAGACTTTTAATTTGTATTAAAAATATATACTATGTTTTTATGTTTTAGTTGATAGTATGTCCTTAATTTTATGCCTTTCTTAGACACCTTATTCATTTTACTAATTTTTCAGTTACCCAAATCGTAGAGGTAAAATTTATTTAGATACCCATTTCTTTTGTTTTTCTTTTTGGAGAAGTGGGCATGATTCTCACATCCACCCTACCTGGAGGGACTCAGTCCTTTCGGCCCACAGGGTGGGTGTCATCCTCATGTCCACTCTACAAGCTGCCTGCCGGCTCTGGGCGGGGAAAGTATTTAGATACTCATTTCTTGCTTCATTCAGATAATGAATTGCCTGGCTCCAGACTTTATCTAATTGTGCATTGTTCTGACTGGTTGAATTTAGTTTGTTAAAGAGAGAAATTTCTGCTCAGGTAACTTTAGGGGCAGTAGTACTATATTAGGGAATTCCAGAGTCCAAATTTCATTTTCACAAATCCAGAAATTTGACTTGTATTAGCTACTTGATAGGCTTACAGATCTCTGACAGGTTGACAATCTCCCAAAATAATGATTTGAGAATGTTAATTTATAATTTTATCATATGAAGTATGTATAATTGACAAGTAGGCCAAAAGACTGACCTCTTATAAGAAAATACAGAGAAGAACATACGATTTTTGCATGTATCTGTACTGTAAGAGCTCTTTAGTTACATACACACACACATATATATATTTTGTTGTTGTTAGAGACAGAGTCTCACTACGTTGCCCTTGGTAGAGTGCTGTGGCATCACAGCTCACAGCAACCTCAAACTCTTGGCTCAAGCAGTTCTCTTGCCTCAGCCTCCCAGGTAGCTGGGACACTAGGCACCTGCCACAACGCCTGGCTGTTTTTTTGTTGCAGTTGCCATTGTTGGGTAGCTGGCCCAGGCCGGGTTTGAACCCACCAACTCCAGTGTATGTTGTTGGCGCTATAACCACTGTGCTATGGGCTCCGAGCCAGTTATATTTTCTTATGTCAAATAGAATGTTATAAATAAAACATTTTTAAATAATTGAAGAAAAGTTTCTTATCTCACCATCCTGAATTACTGTGTTTACATTATATCTCTTTGGGCTCCTTTCAGAGCATGGGATACCTACATCAGTTGACTTTATAGGCTGTGATCCAGCTCATATGGTGACCTCTTTCAACACTGGTAGTGCAGTAATTTATGATTTAGAAACATCACAGTCATTGGTGATGCTTTCATCACAAATTGATTCTGGTAAGTTTTCCTAGGTTCCTTTGAAACCTAAAAACAGATAATTACAGAGTAGAGGTTGATCTTTTAGCTAATTTGAAAATTTTGACTATTTTTCTTTAGTATGGTAAAATAATTTGCTTCATTATGTTACATTTGTACTTGGTTACATTATTTCTGTTGTTTTCTGAAATTTTATGCTTAAAAGATTGTGTATATGAGGAAAGAGGAGTAAGTAGAGCAATATGAAGGTGAAAGCAAAGGAAATAATTAAAAACTTTTTCTGGGAATACATGTGAAAGTAGAGAAAATAATGTAATGAATTTGATGTATTCTTCATTAGCTTCTGTTATTATCCATAAATGCCCGGGACTATAAGTGTGATATGTGATATATGTTTAACAGTGTATTTAAATAGGGAGCCAGATAAGATCATGCATTATGATTGTAATAGTCTCTCAGGTCTCTTTTTATCCATAGATTCACCTGCCATCTGTTTTATTTTCCTTGCTTTTGATTTTAATTGAAGAAATTAGAAAGTTTCTCTTAAGTTTCCTACAGTCTGGATTTTGCTACTTATCCTTGGGGTATCATATGCTCCTTGGTTTCTCCATAAATTAATTATAGATCTAGAGGCTTTAGAGGCATATTCAAATTCAGCTTCAGTTTATTTTTCTGTTGTAAAAGTCTGAATGTGTTTGGCAAAACTACTTTACTTCATAGGTAATTCATGAATTTTTATCAGAAGTAAATATTGTCTGTTTGCTTATCTTTTTGTGATTTGTGATTTTTTTAAATAACAATAACTGTTTAAGATAAGGACTAGAAACAAAAACTTCGTAAACAACGAACGAAGATAAATACATTCAGAAAAGAAATCAGACGATTGCTGCATCAAATTATTAAGCAATAATAACAATGCAAAGAAAGTAACATTCACATTGTCAAATAAGAGTATGTCTATTATAGAATGCTTTGACTGAGGTTCAGTATGGAGTCATCTTCAGTATGAAGAAGTTAAGTGATGATTTTTTTTTTAATTTTTATTTTTTCTTTCTGAGACAGAGTCTCAATCTATCACCCAGGCTAGAGTACAGTGGCGTCATCATAGTTCACTACAACTTCGAACTCCGGGGCTCAAGTGATCCTCCTGCCTCAGCCTCCCTAGTAGCTGAGACAACAGGTGTGTGCCACCACACCCAGCTAATTTTTTCTATTTTTAGTAGAGGATACTAGGATTATAAGTGTGAGCCACCGTACACAGCCATGGTGTTTTCAGTCTTACTCAATGACTGAGTCCATTAATTCATTTGTGGTTGAAAAATGGTTTTCTAATTCTGTCATTCCTTCATTTATATTTCTGTATAAAAGAACATGTTCTCATCAATAATTTTGTTACCTCGAAGTAACAAACATTAGTTTGTGAAGGAAAGGCAAGATAAATGATTGACTTTTTTTCCTCCTTTACTTACCACTTTTCAAAATAATGAAGTGGTTCACTAGTATCTTTCAAAGGTAACTGGTAAGTATTTTGAGTGTTTTTGGTATCATCACAATCTCTTATTAATATAAATGTATTTCAGTCCATTACAGGTATTTATCTTTATTTCTAGTCATGTTGTCCCATTTTGGTTGGTGGAGCTTATTCAGGTTGGCTCTGAGTTCTTTCTTTCTTTTTTTTTTTTGAGACGGAGCCTCAAGCTGTCCCCCTGGGTAGAGTGCCGTGGCATCACAGCTCACAGCAACCTCCAACTCCTGGGCTCAAGCGA
>NW_003852447.1:7370881-7375503 GCF_000181295.1 Otolemur garnettii
AAAAAAAAAAAAAAAATCATTGTTTCTCCTTTGATTTATCCTTTAGTACACACAAAGTCATCTCAGTAATAAAACACCAGCAAGAGTTGAATTACTGATAATGATTTCTACTAAGGGTATACTCCACTAGGATATACAATTCTAATTACTATGCTTTAATGTCACTGGGAACAGTTTATTTCTTTGTGTTTATGTCACTAGTTGGATATATAGTTAAGTTTAATTTTACTTTTGATTTTTAATGATTTTTTAAAAAAAATAATTATCTTGTAATAATATAAAATATAATGGTGCCATTTTTTTTTTTTTTTTGAGACAGAATCTCACTTGGTCACCCTTGGTAGAGTACTGTAGCATCTTAGCTCACAGCAACCTGAAACTCTTGGACTCAAGGGATCCTCTTGCCTCAGCTTCCGAAATAGCTGGGACCACAGGCACCTGCCACAATGCCCAGCTATTTTTTAGAGACGGGGTCTCACTCTGGCCTACACTGGTCTCAAACCTGTGAGCTCAGGCAGTCTACCCACCTTGGCCTCCCAAGTTCTAGGATTACAGGCATGAGCCACATTGCCCAGCCACCAAACTTAGTTTCAAAGTGTCTTTGCTTGTGTTTCCTCAGCTCTATTTTCTTTCTCTCCTCTTAGGTATCTGTATACTAATAAATATATTTATATGTGTTAAAGTTTAGTATGTGAGAGTTTTTATAGCATAAAGAACGATTGATCTAATCTATTTTGATCAGTAGTTTGAACAATAGATTGATCTATTAATGCTGATGATTTTTTTCCCCATTTGTTTTCATCTTTCCCTGTTTTCCTTCATCTCTAATCAAAATTAAAGGAAAAATCTCATCTCTAAAGAGTATTAATTACAGTTCGTTTTTTTAAAAATTTTTATTAAGTGTGGGTGGAAAGAGGGTTATTTCTTGCAGATATCTAATAAGCACTTACGAATTTTTTTCCTTCTTTAAAGGTTATAATTAATGAGCTGTTTATTTGAAGTAATAATTATTTTGAGTCCTTTAAAATTCTATAAACTACATATATTAACAGTCTGCTTTAAAACATTTCTAATTTTTTCTAAATTTGAGCCTCCTACCCTCCATATGATAGGATGTGATAACATCTAAGTATTTTTTTTTTAATAGATCTTCCCTAGAGCCTTTGGTTCTCAAACTTTTTGTTTTATGCAAAAGCTTATAGTTTTAAATGATACGTATGTTTTAGCAAGACTTTAAAAAGATCGTCATTCAATTTCTAGTTGAAATTCAAATTCTAATGTATTGTCTGTCTTTATTTTTCAGGATTACAGTCCAGTACTCACATTAATAGAGTAGTAAGTCATCCCACACTTCCTGTTACAATAACTGCTCATGAAGATAGACACATCAAATTTTTTGATAATAAGACGGGTAAGCAAATTATCTTCTTATATTAATAATACTATAAATTTGATATCAAATGCTATTCTTTTATATAGTTAAGTTTTGGGGTATAAAGTTGGTAAGTTAAACCATTTTAACTCTGATTTTTGCTTTTCTTAATGTAGCATTCTTACAATGTATGTTAAGTTTTATCCTCGCCTATTACAAATTCCTTCATTTGGAATTTTTCCTTCATATTCTGTTACAAGTAAAACAGAAGAGGTCTCTTTCTGATGTTTGGCATTTTACGTTTTCTTAAAAATGCCTCTCAGTGTATTATCAGATGTTAGTATAGTTTACGTTTTCTGTTATCATCCCTGTATTTCTTATTGTTAGGAAACATGCCAATTACTGAAGTCAAATCAAATTTTAATGTAGCCATAGATAGTGTTACTTTGTTGTTGCTTTTCAGGGTCCTTCTCTTCTATCTGTCATTACATAGAATACTACATAAAATATTGCTTGCTATCTTTCAGGAACGGTCTGGCCTCTAGAAAGGCTACTTTAAGGAGAAGCTAGAACAGTCAGGGCAGGGGTCCTCAAACTTTGTATGAGGGCCTGGACTGTGGAGGGCCAGACTGTGGGCCCTGGGATGAGTCAGCTGCTAAGCAGGACAGGCAGCGGCGGCAAAAACACCTGGTCGGCTGGATAAATGTCCTGGGTGGGCGCATGTGGCCCGCGGGCCTTAGTGAGGACAACTGAGTCAGAGTATTGAAGCATTGAAGGGCTTCTAAATAGGAGACTTACATTTTATTTATTTATTTTGAGACAGAGTCTCACTTTGTTGCCCTGGGTAGAGTGCCATGGCGTCATACCTCACAGCAACCTCAAACTCTTGGGCTCAAGCTATTCTCTTGCCTTAGCCTCCCACATAGCTGGGACTACAGGCACTAGCCAGAACACCCAGCTATTTTTAGAGACAGGGTCTCGCTCTAGCTCAGGCTGGTCTCAAACTCATGAACTCAGGTGAGCCACCTGCCTCAGCCTCCTAGAGTGGAAACTTAAATTTTAACCACGGCATGATTATTTGGCAACAAATCATCAAGTCAGAGAGCAAACCAGAATTAAAGGTTTCTCTTAGAAGGTTATCTAGGATATGGCAGTGAGTTTTCATTCTTAGAGTCTTATATTAAGGTACTTTTGTTCAAATAACGTCTTCATAGGCAGATTCCTTTTAACTCAGTAGCACAAGTTGGCACAGAATAACTGTTCACAGGTACCTATTGCACAGGAAATAAGATTCACATTCATGTGGATGTTCTCAACCTAACATGTTATCAAATCAATCCTTTAAACCATTTTTATGAAGCCTAAATGTCTTCCTCTGCAACGAGAACAGAGAGGTAATTTCCTTTGTATTTCTAAAAAGATTCTTTTGGCTGGCCACGGTGTCTCACGCCTGTAATCCTAGCACTTGGGAGGCCGAGGTGGGCGGATTACCTGAGCTCACCCGTTTGAGACCAACCTTAGCCAGAGCAAGACCTTTTCTCTAAAAAAAATAGCCAGGGGTTGTGGCAGACACTTGTAGTTCTGGCTACGTGGGAGGCTGAGGCAAGAGAATTGCTTGAGCCCAAGTGTTTGAGGTTGCTGCAAGCTATGATGCTACGGCACTCTACTCAGGGTGACAATGTGAGACTCTGTTTCAAAAAAAAAAAAAAAAAACTAAATAAAAAGATTCTTTTTGTTAATTGTTGAAGATGCAAGTTTGTAAGAAGAGAGGTTGAGGAATTTTAGTAACTGAATTAAAAACAAAAGGTGAGGCTTAGAGGCTCACGCTTTGCCTATAGTCCTAGCATACTGGGAAGCTGAGGTGGGTAGAGTGCTTGAGCTCAGGATTTCAAGACTAGCCTGAATAAGAGCATGATCCCGCCTCTACTAAAAATACAAAAATCAGCCATGTGTGGGCATGCACTTGTTGGTTTGGTGGCATGTGAGGCTGAGGCAGGAGGATCCCTGGAATTTGAGGTTGCAGTGAGCTATGATGACACCACTTTACTCTGTCTGGGGTGACAGAGCAAGACTCCGTTTTGTGGGGTCGGGGGAGCTAAAGGTGAGTCTGCAAAACTATTTTACTAGCAGAAATCAAGAAAGTTGTCAGTAAAATTTTGCTCAATAATAGAAATAAGGAGCCTATAGTTCTTCAGATTTTTAAAATTGTATCAGTTCTTAGTCTGATTCATTTAGCATAAAGATCATTGAAACTGTAGAAGCCAAAGAATGAGAAAAATTCTTTCTAAATTGACTTACACACACACACACCCCTTACTGGGTTACATTAAAGTATGAATTGTCTTCAGATACAGTATTTTCAAAGAAATCCTTCTTTAAAAATTGGTAACTCAGGGGGTGGCGCCTGTGGCTCAGTGGGCAGGTCACTGGCCCCATATACCCAGGGTGGCAGGTTCAAACCTGGCTCTGGCCAAACTGCAACAAAAAAATAGCCAGGCATTGTGGTGGGTGCCTGTAATCCCAATTTCTTGGGAGGCTGAGGCAGGAGAATCACCTAAGGCTAAGAGCTGGAGGTTACTGTGAGCTGTGATGCCACAGCACTCTACCAAGGGTAAGGTGACCAGATTTTAACATTGGTAAAGCAGGACGCCATTGATGGGGGGTGGGGGGGAGTCTTAATTAAAAATTAGGTCTATACGGAGCAACAAAAATTTTCATAGAATGCAAAAATAGTATTATATATATTTTTAATTTCAACGTAAGCACAATTTACAAATATAATACATTAAAAAAAAATTATGTATAGGGTGGCACCTGTGGATCAAAGGAGTAGGGCACCAGCCCCATATGCTGAAGGTAGCAGGTTCAAACCCAGCCCTGGCCAAAAAAATAAAAACAATTGTGTATAGTATTATTTTATTCTTTGGCATATTTCTCATTTGAGTGAATTTTGTTTTAGTAGATTGCTGTCATTATTTAAAAGGTCATGAAATTTTTCACAAGAATTTGTTAAATTATATTTCACACATAAAATGGCTTTCAAAGTCTCAACACTTAATTGTGATTTTTCTGATGTCCACACTTTATTTACCATAGAAAAAATGCGTTCAGTCGCAGCATTAGTTCCTGGTAAGGACAGCGCGTATCCCACAATTTTTAGTGCATTATTGCACTAAAACATGGTTTGTTTCAAAATGATGAAATATTTCTAACCATTTGTTCTCTATTGTGATTTTTGCTGATGCCCAAG
>NW_003852447.1:7376293-7378122 GCF_000181295.1 Otolemur garnettii
GAACCCGCCACCTTAGGTGTATGTGGCTGGCGCCTTAGCCACTTGAGCCACAAGTGCCGAGCCAAAAAATGCCATTGTTCGTTAAGTCCAAACAATGGTGGTCAAATTCTAACAACTGATCAGTAATGCGAACTTTGATAAGCAGTTCTCGATAATCAGTTCTCAACAATTATTTGTTATTAAAGTTTAACATTATAAAATTAACAAAAATAATATAAAACTCATATCCTGGTGAAATAGCCACATGGCAATGTTGGGACCAGAATTGCCGCTGAGAGACCACCACACACATGTAAAGACAAAAAGTGCTTTATTTTGCAAGCATATGCCTGGGCCACTCTTCCCTTCAGCATGGCTGGAGGAAGGGGGACCCCCTAGTGAAGCAGCTGAGGTTTTTAAAGCGCATAGAGGAATTTCATTGGGTGTTTTGTCCAGCTGGGCTGCTATTGGCTGAGCTGTTTATGGTTAGGGACTCTCTAAGGGGGGGGCGGGGGGCTACTTGTTTGTTCCAGACAGTTTGGCTCCTTCTGAGCTAATTGTCTTTGCCTAGAAGCGAGGGAGGGAGCCAGTCTCCTTCTGATACCCTCCACCTCGGCCACCTGGACTACTTTGCCCAGGAGGGGACGACATTAGCCTTTTCATTTCCAAATGAAGTTATATTAACCTCTTCATTCCCAAATGGAGTTACATTAACCTTTTCAGCAGCCAATGTATTCCCTTTCAGTTCTCCTGCCCTTCTCTAGCTTGTCATGCATTCTTTCCAAAAATCGGGACTTTTAAAAAATGCCGCAGAATGTGGGACAGATTGTTAAAAATCGGGACTGTCCCGTCAAAAGCGGGATGTCTGGTTACCTTAACCAAGGGTGACAAAGTGAGACTCTGTCTCTACAAAAAAAATTGGTAACTCAGGCTCGGAGCCCATAGCTAGTGGTTAGGGCACCAGCCACATGCACCGGTACTGGTGGGTCCGAACCCTGCCCAGACCTGCTAAACAATGACAACAACAACAACAAAAAATAGCCAGGCGTTGTGGCAGGCATCTGTAGTCCCAGCTACTTGGGAAGCTGAGGCAAGAGAATCACTTAAGCCCGAGAGCTTGAGGTTGCTGTGAGCTGTGATGTCATGGCATTCTACTGAGGGTGACATAGTGAGATTCCATCTCAAAAAAAAAATTGGTAACTCATTTAAATGTGGTAAGCTAGACTACCCCATAACGGTGTTGCTGGTTAGCTGAATTATTAATCAGATATTATTTTATAAAATGAGTAGTAAATTTATTGGATTTTTCTATCGGAAAAAATAGTCTTTATAGTATTGGGGATTTGAGCTTTGCTTTAAGGAATAGTTGAAAAAGAAGGTAATAGGAGATTCCAGATAAGAGGATATTTTGAGTGGAGGCACAGTGGTAGGCGTATAGGCAAGGCAAAAAATAAGCTTGGAGAAGGAAATTAGAATTAAGAAGGACTTTTTAGAGTCTAAAAATCGAACATATTAGGTCTGTGTTTATGCTGTGTGCTGTAAAAAATAGTTGAACAGGGGTTTGCAAATAGGTTCATAAAGAATAATCAAGTCATTCTTTGTGCAGTAGATCTTTGACTTTTAAGTGGCTTAAAATTTTCAATTTCTACTCCTTATTCTAGAGAGATCTTCAGGGCCTGTTTTTAAAATTTTTAGCAGAGGCACAAATTTGAGCTTCTATTTTTTTTGAGACGGAGCCTCAAGCTACCCCCCTGGGCAGAGTGCCATGGCATCACGCTCACAGCAACCTCCAACTCCTGGGCTCAAGCGAGTCTCCTGCCTCAGCCTCCCAAGTAGCTGGGACTACAGGC
>NW_003852447.1:7378740-7398940 GCF_000181295.1 Otolemur garnettii
GACAGGTGCCTGCCACAACACCTGGCTATTTTTTGCTTGCAGCCGTCATTGTTGTTTGGCAGGCCCAGGCTGGATTCAAACCCGCCACCTTAGGTGTATGTGGCTGACGCCTTAGCCACTTGAGCCACAGGCGCTGAGCCAAAACTTAAATTCTTTAAATAAATTGTACAGTGTTACACAACAGATGAAAGTTGCTGATTTGGAATTCAAACTTAGTTTGCTTGCATGATTCCTATGTTTTTAACATCAGTCTATTTGTTTTTAACATCAGTCTTTATTTCCTCTTCATTTCATAGAGGCCCACAATATTGATTGGCCAGTAAAAGGACTTATGGTTAAGGGAGGGGAGATCAAACGACTGCACTTCCTTAGTTATAGGAAGAAAGATTTCCTTTATGGGGAAGATGGTAGCAGTATCATGGAGCCAAAATGAAATTGTTTAAATGTGAAAAGCTGCAGGTACATGTTGGTGAAGGAGGGGTGCTAGTTACTGGGAGGCTCAGAAGCTTTGTAATTTATGTGATCACCCATGGAAGGCACAGCTTGTACATCTCTATTTGTACATCACCCAACTTGGCTCAGCATTGTACATCTCTGTTCGTGGTCCAACTGGAGGGACTACTCATGTTTTGAAGTAATTTGTGACTGTGGAGAGGGGTTGGCTCTGAATTGACTTAAGATACCAGTGTGAGAGTCAGTTTAGTGCACAGGCAAGAAGGGCTGGTATTAAACTTGGAAAATTGGCTCGGCACCTGAGCTCAGCGGCTAGGGTGTCAGACACATACAGCAGAGCTGGTGGATTTGAATCCAGCCCGGGCCTGCCAAACAGCAGTGACAACTACAAACAAACAAACAAAAAACCAGCTGGGCATTATGGCAGGCACCTATAGTCCCATCTACTTGGGAGGCTGAGGCAAGAGAATAGCTTAAGTCTAAGAGTTTGAGGTTGCTGTGAGCTGTGATGCCATGGCACTCTACCCAGGGCAAAAGAGTGAGACTCTGTCTCAAAAATAAATAAATATATAAACTTAGAAAATTACAGCACCCTTAAATGTGTAGATCTGGTGTTTAAGACATGTTAGTTTTAGGAGATAGACAGCTGGTCTCAGAAGAGAATCTATGAATCAAGAGAACCAGATCTATGAATTTGTAAGTCTTATCATCACAGATATGACATTTTCAGGGAAGTTAATGATACTTAGTATTTAATCCTTTGTATTTTGAAGTTATTGTCCTAGAGGGCAACCATTTTATACAGTGGGTTCTTTTATAGGAATGTAAAGAGAAGTGGCTTCTAGAACTGATAAATGAATTATGTTGCCTTAAGCAATTAAAGATTGTATGTAGAATGGTTTTTTCCCTAAGTCTAGTAAAAGAGTTTCTAAAATTATTCTGATAATTAATCTTAGTATTGAGAAAGAAACAATATGGTTTAAAGTTAGAAACTTCTTTAATTTAATCGTCAACTGGTGTTTACTGTTGCCGGAAAGTGATATGACTTTTTATGATTCTTTTTGGAATATGTTTTTTTAATATGTTTGGTTTTACATTCAGGTCAACAAAGTATATATAGCTCCAGTGAAAATAATTTAAAAAGTAGACCTCTTCATGTCCCGGTATAGAATGTCCTCAAGGGAACCAAAGCATAACAAATGATTATAGCTAGAATTTTAGAGAAAGCTTCCATCTTGCATTAGGGGCATCCCAGGCATTTGAATAATAAAAACTCATTGCTAAGTGAAAGTGGATTTTTTTTTGTGTGTGTGTGTGAGACAGATCTCACTATGTCATCCTCGGTGGAACGCTATGGTATCGCAGCTCACAGCAACCTCAAACTCTTGGGTTTAAGCGATTCCCTTGCCTCAGCCTCCCAAAGCTGGGAGTACAGGCACCTGCCACAACACCTGGCTATTTTTCTGTTGTTGTTGTTGCAGTTGTCATTGTCGTTTAGCAGGCCTAGGCCAGGTTCAAACCAGCCAGCCCCAGTGAACCACTTAGCTACTGGTGCCGAGCCGAAAGGGGAATAAATTTTAAAAGTGTCAAGTATTTGCTGCTTGGTGCCCATACTTAGTGGTTAGGGTGCTGGCCACATGCACTGAGGCTGCTGAGTTCGAACTCAGCCTGTATGCCTCCTAAAACGACAACAAAAAAAATATCCGGGCGTTATGGTGGGCACCGATAGTCCCAGCTACTTGGGAGGCTGAGGCAAAAGAATCGCTTAAGCCCAGGAGTTTGAGGTTGCTGTGAGCTGTGACACCACAACAGTCTACCAAAGATGATCAAGTGAGACTCTGTCTCAAAAACCAACAAACAAAAAATACATTGCAGGATGCCTTGCCCCAAAGTATTTGGACAATACAACATTATATTCACAACCTTTTTAAATTTTAACTTGCTGTTAAATTTCATTATCTAAGAGTAGCATTTTTATTTATATTTGAGGAAATCAGAGTAATTTGTTTGATACACTTCCACACCCTGTCTTTTTCTTGTTTTAAATACTGTATATGAAATGATTGACATTTCAAAGGAAAATGAAATTGATACTAGAACCTTTAGGTAGGAAATATTTTCTGGGATTTATTATTAATCCATGTATGCATAAAAATCTTAAAGTCTCTCTCTCTTTTTTTTTTTATTGAGTGGTATAACTATGTACATTAATGCACTTCTGGGGTACAGTGTGGGGTTTTCACATGCAATCCGAAATACTTCCTTCAAACTGGTCAACAAAAAATCTTAGTCTCTTAAGGAGACTCTGTTTTCATTTTAATTACAGTTTACATGATGTCAAGCTTTTGATGCAACCCATTGTCATTATGTTTTACGTTGTCTGTCAGTCTCTAATTCACACAGATGCCATTTTTAATACTATATTACCTGGAAAGTTCTGCATTGGAATTAAAATTCTCTTGAAAATATTACTATAGTGGACACATCTTGAAAACATATTAAGTGAAAGAAACCAGGCACAAAAGGCACATACTGTGGGAGTCCATTTATTTGAAGCATCCGCAAGAGGCCAATCTGTAGACAGAACAGATTACTGGTTTGCCAGGGGCTTGGGTAAGGGGACAAATGAAGAGTGACTGCTTAATGGATATAAGCTTTACTTTTGCAGCGATTAAAATGTACTGTACTAGGTAGTGGTCATGGTTGCACAACATTTTGAATGTTCTAAAAGCCTGATTACACACTCTGAAAATGGTTAAAATGGTAAATTTTATGTTGTGTCCACTTTACCACAGTAAAAGATATTGCTATGGTGATTGTCTATTTTATGTTGATACTGTATTGTCGTTTCTGATTTCAAGGTAGTATTTGTGGAAACTCACTCTTCTTTGTTATGTTTTATTTAGGTAAAATGATCCATTCTATGGTAGCTCATTTGGATGCTGTTACAAGTCTAGCAGTAGATCCTAACGGAATTTATTTGATGTCTGGAAGTAAGTCTGAACTTCCTGTGCTTCCCACAAGCTTTATAAAAGATTTGTTAACTCGATAACAAGCTTTGTTTGTTCTTTTACAGGCCATGACTGTTCCATCAGATTGTGGAATTTAGACAGCAAGACATGTGTGCAAGAAATAACAGCTCATAGGAAGAAATTGGATGAATCAATTTATGATGTTGCTTTCCATCCATCAAAAGCATATATAGCCAGTGCAGGAGCTGATGCCCTTGCCAAAGTATTTGTATGAATCAACAAAAACTTTCATCATAACAAAAGGTTTTCTTGGACAGAAAGAGGGTCTGCATCACTGCCATCAAAAAGGTTACTGATATGACACTACATGTGGTCTGCCTGGTGAAGGCTATTTGGGGCAGGCATAAATTGGTGGAAATCACATCTTAATGTCAGGCTCATTAACTCAACTGTAATTACTGTATTTTGTGGGATAAAAAAAAAAAAAGGACTCCAGTATTTGTGGCCTGTACTGGATATGAACTGAGCGTATGTCTGTTTTGTAGGTGTCTTTAAGCCAATGTGGAGTCTGATCTTACAAAAAGACTTTTTTTTTGGACTCTGTGTGCTGCCTTAGGGTTAGGAATGTGGTGCTCTTGTGGGGGGAAGTGAGCTCCAAGACTAGCTTTTTTTCATCTCTTAGTGATCTTCTGTTTATCAGTTGAATGCCACAGATTCCCTTTTAAACTTATTTTGCTTTAAAAAAAGAAAAAAGAAAATTTAACTTAAAATATTTTAGCATTAGTTGCACAAAATGTTTGGATAAAATTCTAGTTTTTATAAGTCTTTTTATATATTTAGCCTGTCACAACAGTGCTCAAGATTGTATTGAAGTTTTTCTGCATTATACAACCCTAAACACAGAGATCTCACTTGACCCACTGCCCATAACCACTTTCTTTCCTTCTTTTGCCTAATACAGCTCAGCTAAGTCCTTCCATAAAGATGCTAAATAACCTTCATCAGCACATAAATGTCTTCATAAACCAAGGACTATTAAGTGTATTAAAATGAAACAGTGGGGTTTAGTACTCCAAATGAACTATTAAAAAAAACTAATCTTGACATCCTATCACTATGTGATATTTTGTACATCTTACTGTATTTACAAGTTTATTTATCAAGGATTATCCATCTTGCTAATGGCCTATTATTTATTTTCACTTTTTGTTGGTCTTTATATCCTTTTATTAATGTGCTAAAGGAACCTGTATATCTATTTTGGAACTCTTTGAATAGTCTAAGATAGACTAAAAATGGAATATTTTATAGTTTAAGTTACAAACCAAGATGGTTCCCCCAAGATACATATCTTGGTTTACCATGATTCCAAACAAAACTAACTTGTTTAAAAATATTTGGGGTAAAATTTTATTTACTTTACAAATAGGATACAAAAAAATAGTTGAATCAGGATACAGAAATCTGCTGTTTGGATTAGTTATCCCCGTTTTATTTTTTTAGATGTGCTTAATTTTATGGTGTAACTGAAGATTTTGTTTGTGTAATGCATGAGTAAGACAATAAAGTATTTTTTCTAGTCTTCCAAACTTTTCTCATCAGTTTGCGAGTTTTGATGAGTTTTGTAAGGTTTTTGTTTTACAAACTATGAATCAGCAAATTTTTAAGATTGTACCACATAGCAAACGTACACCTGTTAAAAAATAATGTATATAAAATGCATATAATAAATATTAAATTGTGTACCTGTATGTTACTGTTGGCTACATCATTTTGTGTTGAATAATAAAGTGCAATACTTTATTCTCCATAATTAAACTAGGAAATGGAGATGATTTAATGAGTCCTTCATTTTTATGCTTCAGTTTTAAACTTTGCACTGCTTACCGATAATTGGAGTAGGCTTAGAACAATAACACTATTAAGAATGCCTTCCTAATTATTCCACCCCATTGAGGGATTAAGAAAAAAACTGTTAAGGGGCTGGGTGCAGTGGCTCATCTATATAATCCTTGCATTCTGGCAGGCTGAGGTAGGAAGAGAGTTTGAGACCCACCCCATCACTACTAAAAACAGGTAAAGTAATTGGGCATGGTGGTGCGCGCTCCTGTATCCCAGTTGTAGGGGAGGCTGAGGCAGAAGGATTGCTTGAACCCAGGAGTTTGAGGTTGCTGTGAGCTAGGCTAATACCATTGCACTCTAATATGGGCAGTAGAGTGAAACTGTCTCCAAGAACAAAAAATTAGGCAATTCAAAAATAACCAAAAAAGAGAGATCTATACTTTTAAATAATTTAGACATCCTCTTACTAAATCTGAATTTCACTTACTTAGTATTGTTCCTATCTAACCATACCTGTTTCCACAAAAATTAACAAGAAATAAGCTGCACTGAATATTAGTTAACAGTTTTCCCTATAAATGATGTTAAATGTTAATATCTTAAAACTTTTTTCTTCAACAAGGTAATATCCTCTTGCTTTCAAAAGAAATGTAAATGAAAAGAGGAACACTAGACAACTTATGTCCAAAGTTTATATTGAGAAATTTTATTTTATTTTTTGAGACAGAGTCTCAATATGTTGCCCGTGGTAGAGTGCAGTGGCATCACAGCTCACAGCAACCTCTAATTCTTGGGCTTAAACAATTCTCTTGCCTCAGCCTCCCAAATAGCTGGGACTATAGGTGCCTGCTACAGTGTCCGGCTATTTTTTGTTGTAGTTGTTGTTTAGCTGGCCAGAGGCAGTTTCAAACCCTCTGGCCTCGGTGTATATGGCTGGCGCCTTAACCACTGTGCTTCAGGCACCAAGCCTTGAGAAATTTTATTATCTACCATAAAAATCCAAGTGGCCATTTTAATCATTGCTGGTGAAATACTAAAACTTTTTAAAAGTTTAAAATTTTGTTTTTCTGAACTGAATATTCAATATGAACAAATTCAATTAATGAATAAATTCAAATGGTGTACTCTTCCGTTTCATCCTCCATTCTGAAATAATTTAAGCTTTTCCAAAGCTAGTATTGTTTAGGGGAGCTATTCCAATCTAATGCATTACTATTTAACTGAAATGTGGTTATTTTTATTGTAATGCATAAATATTCACCTCTTTGGAATGTATTAAAACTGAAATGGATCAAAATTAGCATTTTTCCCTTATCTCCTTTGGGTTGTATTTTTCTGTATGTTAATATTAAACCTTTTGGAAGACACTAAAGGGATACAAAGAGATTCTTCATTTTATTTGTGTGCTTCCATTTGTAATTTATGGGAAATTATGTGGATTAATATGCCTATTAAATAGTACTTTATTTTACTTTTTTTGAGACAGTATAAAGCTATGGCCCTGGGTAGAGAGTGCTATGGCACCATAGCTCACAGCAACCTCAAACTCTTGGGCTTAAGCGATTTTCTCACCTCAGCCTCCCAAGTAGCTGGGACTACAGGTGCCCACTCACAATGACTGGCTTTTTTGTTGCAGTTGTCGTTTACCTGGCCAGGGCTGGATTTGAACCCACCAGCCTCAGTGTATGCGGCCAGCACCCTACCCACTGAGCTACGGGTGCTGTGTATTAAATAGTACATACATAAGGTAATACCTTAAGTCTTAATATATTAACCTCTTTCCTCAAGTTTAATCATGTTCTACCTCATTTTATTCACTTTACTTTTCTCATTAAACTAACTTAAATTATCCATTGAAGACTAACTTTTTTCTTTTTTGTGAGACAGAGTCTCAAGCTGTCATTCTGGGTAGAGTGTCATGGCATTACACCTAACATCAATGTCCAACTCTTGGGCTCAAGCAGTCCTCTTACCTCTGTTTTTCTATTTTTAGTGGAGACAAGGTCTTGCTAAATTTTTCCTCAGGCAGGTATTGAACTTGTGAGCTCAAGCAATCCACCTGCCTCAGCCTCCCAGAGTGCTAGGATTACAGGTATGAGCCACTATACCTGACCAACCAACATCTCACTTAATGGCTAAAATTTATAAATGGACTAGCTATATTTGAATCTAAGCATGCCTGTTGAAGTCGGTTTGGAATACATATTTATAAAAATACTTTTTTACTTTATGTCCTTTCAGTTAACCCCTTGTCCTGATTAGTTTCAAAAATTATTAACAGTAACTTAAATCTAGGTCTGATTTCTGCTCTCCTGTTGTTCTTCCATGGTTACATCAGATTCCTCAAAATTTGGTCCTCTATGCAATTAAAGAGAAAAGGAGTGGTACTCCTAGCTGAGAATTTGTGCTGTTCACTGGGGAACAATTGTGTTAAGAATTTTAAATAGGCTCGGTGCCTGTGGCTCAAGTGGCTAAGGTGCCAGCCACAAACACCTAAGGTGGTGGGTTCGAATCCAGCCCCAGCCTGGCAAACAACAACGATGGCTGCAACCAAAAAATAGTTGGGTGTTGTGGCCGGTGGCTGTCATCTGAGCTACTTGGGAATCTGTGGCAGGAGACTCACTTGAGCCCAGGAGTTGGAGGTTGCTGTGAGTTGTGATGTCACGGCACTCTACCCAGGGGGGACAGCTTGCGGCTCTGTCTCAAAAAAAGAATTTTAAACACCAAAATTGGGTTTAACTTACTACATGGTTGAATCATATTTGCAGCTTCTTATGAAGGAGGGAGGAGGGAAGCTGTCTAATTCTTAAACTCTGTCCAATTTTATGTAGTAGCAAAGGCAACTCACTTTTGCTTCTCTCACAAGAGGTAAAACTGTATTCCTCTTATACAAGTTATAAAACTGTTAGATGAAAAGATTTTGTGGAGTGTTTTTTTCCAACTCGTTATTAACATCTTGGTTTACAACCAAACAGTTGATCTGAAAGTTTCAGACAGGATCAGTGTATGTTTGAAGGGAGGTGGGGTGGGTAGGTGGAGGAGATGAGGGGACAGACCCTGTCTTTAGAGAAGATAGGCAATGAGATAATAGAAGCACCTCTGTCTGTGGGAAAGAACCTTGGTGAGCCAATCATCTAAGTCACATTAAGTCCTGATGTTCTTTCTTAGGAATCAAGATTGCAGCATGTTTAATAATGTTAATTACAAAACATTGCTGTTGAAGCAAGTACTCAAAAGCATCCCATACAGTGTAACCTTGTAGTGGCTTTGTGTAATACTTAACAGTGGGCATTTAATGAAAAATTGAGAAAATGTATTACTGCATGATTTTAGAAGTTCAGATTGGTGTTTCCACATGAATTAGTGAATACAGAACTTTTAGGGTATCCTTGTGAGAGACACTTGTAATAATTAAGGGGAATTTATAATAAGTCGCTAGCCATTTTATTGCTTAAATATTTCAAAGCACAGTATTTTTTCTTGCAGTTCTATTGGAATGTCTGTTATTCTTCAAAGCTAAATGTTTATAGTGTAAGTAGTAAAACTTGACCAGCTTACCTATTTTTCAGTACTTGGCTGACTTTAGGGTATGAGCTACATATAGCTGTACACATAAAATTAAAGATATAAATAGAAAAATACCAGGCAGGCAGCGCCTGTGTCTCAAAGGAGTAGGGCGCTGGCCCCATATACCAGAGGTAGCATGTTCAAACCTGGTCCCGGGCCAAAACAAACAAACAACAACAAAAAAAACCCCTGTAGTTTTATATAGGGTGGCGCCTGTGGCTCAAAGGAGTAGGTGGGTTCAAACCCAGCCCTGGCCCAAAAGTGCAAAAAAAAAAGAAAAAAAAAATACCAGGCAATCCTGTTATCTTGTTCAGTATAATATTTTTAGTCTTAAATTATGGAAATACTCTAGAAAAGAAGCTTGATACGTGATTTCATAGCTGTACTTTTTAGTATGGGAAATAACAGTTATTGTTGATTGGTTTAAAAAATACACTTGGCCAAAATATTTATAATTGAACTACGTTAAGAGAGCTGTTTCTCTGCTGGGGCCTGTGGCTCAAGCAGCTCAGGCACCAGCCACATACTCGAATCCAGCCCGGGCCCTCCAAACAATGATGGCTGCAACCAAAAAATAGCCAGACGTTGTGGCGGGTGCCTGTAGTCACAGCTACTTGGGAGGCTGAGGCAAGAGAATCGCTTGAGTCTAGGAGTTGAAGGTTGCTGTGAGTTGTGATGCAACAGCACTCTACCTAGGGTAACAGTTTGAGGCTTTGGCTCAAAAAAAAAAAAAAAAAGCTGTTTCGCACTTAAGCTCTTTATTACACATGTCAATACAGAATGATTAGAGAAGGAGTTTTTTTTGGTCTAAGTATCAGATTATTTTATTGAGCTGTGGAATTTCCGTTATCTATATGTTTAATAGGCATATTAGAACTCCTAAGGTTTTAATCCAAGGTTGAGTTTCTAAGGGCCATGATTAATTGTTCAAAACACTCAGCTAAGGCTCCATAGAATATACTGTGAGTTGTAATCAGAAAGTAGTAGCTTTAAAGGAATGCTTATTTGCTTAAAACAGCTGTTGATACATGTAACAGTTTTGTATCTGATCCTAGTATGCTATAGTATTTCAGTATTATGAGAATATAGTTTACACATTAGATCTCTGTACTTCAGTTATCAGAATGTCACCATTACTGCTGGGATTCTAAGAAATCTCTGCAAATGCCTCTAATGACATCAGAAACAATTGGCTCTAATCCTGTGAATTCTCTTGTGAAGAAAGCATGTGACTCCTTTGGTTTAGAGGCCATATCTTTCAGGTCATCCAGAGGTGCCCAAGCCACACCAACAGAGAAGATGGTGATACCTACAATGGAATTATTTTAAAGTAAATTAAAACCAAGTCCAGCTTATATACACAATTATGTCTATGTTTCTATACATTTACATAGTTGTAGAGAAAACTGCCTGGTAATTTCTGAACAACTAATCGTCTATACCAAATTGTTAAAATTTCACAGTTACTGTGATGAGGGTGGTTAAAGAGTTGGGTCAAAGCTGGGCACAGTGGTTCCACCTGTAATCCTAGCACTCTGGGAGGCCAAGGCGGGTCAATCACTTGACGTCAGGAGTTTGAGACCAGGCTGAGCAAAGTGAGCCCTCGGTCTCTGCCAAAAGTAGGAAAAATTTAGCCAGACATAGTGGCATGTGGCTGTAGTTCAGCTACTCAAGGAAGCTTCGGCAGTCGGACTGAACCCAGAAGTTGAAAGTTGCTGGGAGGTAGGCTAAGGCGTGGATGACAGAGCTGGACTCTGTCTCAAAAAAAAAAAAAGTGGCCAAAACTAGAAGTTCTGTTACCAATGTTAACTTGCCACACTCATTACACTAATGGATAAATCATGATCACTGATAAAAATATTTGATAAAAGTTTATATGACCACAGTAAGCTAAGAGTCGAAGGAAACTTTCTTTACCTGATAACATAGGATCTTAAAAAAAATTTTTAAACCTACAGGAAGCTTACAGGGTGAAAAATTTCCCTCTGAGATGAGCATGAGAATGGGCTGCCTGTTGCCATCACTTCAGTGAAACGCTAAGAGTCCCCACCAGCACGCTAAAGCTACAGGACAGCATAGAAGGTGAGAGTTTGTAAGGCCACGTGGTCCGGGAAATGGTGACTAGTCAGTCCTGTGGGAGTAACTTGTCTCTTCCATTTTGATCTCTGGTCTAATAATTAGAAATTGCCAGTTTATAATCCTCAAGGAAAGAGTGTGACAAAACTGCCAGCCAAGGATTTCTGTGACGATGGATTTCCACTTTCGTTGAGGCCTTTCTTCTGCATTCACTTGAGTTACTAGAAGGCTTTAGTACAACTGTACATTTTTAATTAAGGTGATAGCACATTAGGGGAATTCACCTCAATCCCAGTTGTATAAGTACTTAGAACAGCAGTTCTTCAACCTGTGGGTCACAACCTTTTGGGGGTCAAATGACTCTTTCACAGGGGTCGCCTAAGACCATCCTGCATATTACATATTTACATTACGATTCATAAAAGTAGCAAAATTACAGTTATGAAATAGCAACGAAAATAATTTTATGGTTGAGGGTCACAACATGAAGCGCTGTATTAAAGGGTTGAGGCATGAGGAAGATTGAGAACCACTGATGTAGAAGTTTCTTAGTATAGACTACATCTATCTTCTGGGTGAAATTTCCCTTAGTATTTTTGGAGTTCATCTATAGCCACTCCCCTGTGTATCGAAGGCTTCATCCCTTTTCCAGTGGCATGCAGTGCTGAGAGCTGTCAAGACTTCAAACAGGTATAGCTGATATAAAGGCCATTTGAAAGCATTTATCATTTGTTACTACTAGCCAATCTCTCACTTTTGACAAAAAAGGTAAAAATATTTTTTCCTCTTAGTTTTCCTCAATACATTTTTTTTTAAATTTTTTATTTTTGAGACAGTCTCACTCAGATGTCCTGGGTAGAATGCTGAAATGTCACAGTTCACAGCAACCTCGAACTACTGGGTTCAAATGATCCTCTTACTTCAGCTTCTTGAGTAGCTGTGACTATAGGGGTCTCATTCTTGCTCAGGCTGATCACCCAACTCCTGAGCTTAGATGACCCACCTGCCTCGACCTCCCAGAATGCTAGGATTACAGGTGTGAGCCACCATGCCTGGCCTTTCCTCCATACTTTTAATTCTAACACTTGTGATCCTAACACTCTAGGAGGCCAAGGTGGCTGGATTGCTTGAGCTTAGGAGTTTGAGACCAGCCTGAGCAAGATCCTGTCTCTAAAAATACCCATGTGTTGTGGTGGGTGCCTATAGCCCAAGTTACTCAGGAGGCTAAGACAAGATGATTTGCTTATGGCCAAGAGTGTTAGGTTGTTGTGAACTAAGATGACACTACAGCACTCTCCCCAGGGCTGATTAAAACAATAAAAATAAATTCTGCATTCCAGTTTTTTTAGCTTACTACATAATTACACTTTAAAACCAAACATAATCTAACCCTATAAGTCTACCCTATTTTCTTTTGCAACTTTCACTTCACTATCACCTAGGAATCATTTTCATGAAACTTTGAAATATGGCCCAACCGCCTAAAGTTTAATTTACTATTTAGCCTGAATAGCATTCTGTTAACCATAAATTAGTCCCATAACTTAAGTAGTAAGGAGTAGGACAGCAAACAGGTCTTCACTTGACACAGGTGCGTTGCTTATACATAAAAAAATACTTAGGAGGCAGATGTAGAGCTTAAATTGTATTTATCAGTTCTGTCCTACTTAATAAAAACAGTATTTCATCAATATAAAAATACAATAGCAGAAATTAAAGGTATATGAAGAAAAAAGGTTAAGTCATTAGGAATTAAGAAGGGAAAAGGAGGTACAGCAGAATACAGAAAACAGCAAAGCTGTGGACTCCCCCTAAGTCGCTCAGAAAGTGGAACCTCAGCTTTTGCTGGCCTAGTTGATCCCAGCAACAAATTTCACCAAAAGTAATATTAAAATTGGAGTGAGGAAGAAAGAAGCCCTTTTTATACCTTCTGTACGCTTGAGTGTGTTTCCATTATCTCTAGAAAAAGAAGGAAGTTTAGATGGGATAGGATTAAAATCTTTATTGGAGACCTTAAGAAACTCAGGCCAGACCAAAAACTCCACTGAAACAAAAGTATAAATTACTGATGGCAGCTTCGTAGTAGGTTATGACGACAGATTATTTGGGGATATATTCTGAGTATGAGCCAAGTGACATATTTCCTCGACATGATGTTCTCATGACAGTTCTTCAAACAACATTCTAGTGACTCGAGCTAGAATGCCTGGGTTTGGGTCCTAGCCTCGTCACTCACTAGCTGTGTCATTTTGAGGGAGTTTGTTTTCTTATCTATAGAATGAGATTAGTAGGCCAATTAAATCAGTTAATATTGGGTAAAGCTCTCAGAACAATGCCTGCCACACTGCAGGTGTTTGTTCAATAAAACAAATGCTTAAGTTTTTATTTACTCCAGAAATCCACTGAGCCCCTTCTCAGTACCTTCCCCACACAAAGGACGAGGACCTTACCTGCATCCTGGGCAGCAGCAGCTGGGCCTCGGACATCATCATAGGACTGCCCGTCTGTGACAATTACTAGGAAGTTCTTGTTGGGGCTCTCCCGCACGGGGCCAAACACATTTCTGACAGTGAAGGAAATGGCTTCACCAGTAGCTGTGCCACCACTCATGTAGCGGATGCTTCTAATCACAGCAAGGACATTCTCTTTGGTGCTATAGTCAGTGAAACTGAATTCTGTGCGCTGATCATAAGTAAACTGGACAGCAGCTATCTTGGCGCCAATGTCTGAGATTTCAAAAGTCTTGGCTATATTGGAAACAAATTCAAGCATGAGGCGGAAATTACTATCTCCGACGCTGCTGGAGCCGTCGATCAGAAAGGCTATGTTCACGGAGTTATAGCAGGTCTTACTGCACATCATCTGCTCATGAGAGCAGAGCTTCTGCACCAGAGGCTTTACGTATTTTGTGGTGCCAAACCAGTTGGGCATGTGGTAAGAGAAGAAGCCATTATTCCGACAGACAGCCTAATGAGGGAGACACACAAAAGATACCCAAATGCACCAAAAGTTGTTTGTTAAAAGTTATAAAAACAATCTTAAAAATTCAATGTTAATCTAGACACGGGCTAATCTGCACAATGCTTAGAGGTCCGTAACTGAATCCCAATCACTGTAACAGAAGATATGCCTCGCCACCTTACCTTGTCAACAAATGCAACATCCTGCACCATTCCCAGTTCTTCAGGGATAGGTTTGGCCACAGAAACTATAAATACATTGACGCCAAACTCTCTGGCCACAATGCCGGCTTCCTCGATGTCATCAGAAGGCCAGCCGTCAATAAACACCACCACCACCTTGGGGATCCCTTTTCTCACCCCAGCGTCAGATGTGAAGAATTTCTGAGCAGTATGCTTCAAGGCTTTTCCTGGGTTTGAAAAAGAGGAAAATGAGCCACATTTACCACTGCTCAAATGCCATTTCTGTGTCCCTGTAGCAGCTTGATGCCACTAAATGTAAGAATCACATACAACTCAGTTCTATAATAGATGCACCAGATGAGAAAGTTTGGTTCTCTACCAAGCCTATTTTCTGTCTTCAGAACCCACTTTACTCCCCTACTGGTTCCCAGAGGCCTCCCATTTCCTTACTGCATGTCAGTCACGTCAGAAACTCCTACCCCTGGTTCTGTGCTCTCTGGCCCTGTGCCGATCAATTAGTAACCCTGAGGACTCAGAACAAGAAACTTCTCAGGATCGACCACAGTGCCACTCTGATTCTTTGCACCACATCTGTATTCATTAGATAAATCTGTGGATCTTCACTTCCTTTTAGTATTTATAAACCTGTACTTCTCTAACATGATATCTAGCCAATCCAATGTATAAGAATTATAAATCACAATGCTTTAGATTTTTAAATATAAGAAATATCAACCCTTTGGTATATCTTCCATTATAAATTGAATATTTCTCAGATGATTAAATGCAGACCCACCTAGGATTTCAGGGCCAGGAGGACTTTCACATTTACTTACATAAAACAGCATCATACTGCTTACATATTTGATCACTAATAACCCTCTCCTATAGTACATCCTAGGCAGCACAGTCTCCTTACCTGTGTTGGAATTACCTCCTCTGAAACCTACTTCCTTTATGGCAAACAAGACATCTTTGGCCGATGTAAAGTTTTTCAAGTAAAATTCTATTTTGGGATGTTCACTAAGTGGAAAAACAAAGAAAAAACACTACTCAGGGAAAACTGAAAGGACAAGCAATGTTATTACATGCCTTAAAAAATAGTTTTAGGCCAGCTGTGGTGGCTCATGCCTATAATCTCAGTGCTTTGGGAGACCAAGGCAGGAGGATCACTTGAGGCCAGGAGTTTGATTCTAGCTTGGGTAACATAGCAAGGTTCTATCCCTACAAAAAAATAAAAAACTTAACCAGGCATGGTAGCATGCTCCTGTAATTCTAGCTACTAGGAAGCTGAGGTGAGAGGATCACTTGCGTTCAGGAGTTTGAAGTTACAGTGAGCTATGATTTTCCCACTATACTCAAGCCTGGGCAACAGAGCCAGATCCCACCTCTGGAGAAAAAAAAAGTTTTAAAATCAGACACTCCCAGGTTTCTTTATAAATCTCATAGTATGTATTCAACTAAGGCACTGCATCCTTACTTGAATTACTGGAGATATTTCAGAAATGTAACAGACAGTGCACTATTGAGTGCTTTATTATATTGTGGATAACACCAAATATATATCGTATGTATAATCTTATTTCATCATAGCTCTATGAGGTAGAAATTATTATTCCAATTATGTAAATGAAGAAAAAGGCTCAGCACATTTAGATAATCTACCCAAAAATATACCTGCATTTTGAATTCCTATGGTCTGGCTCCAAAGTCTATGCCTCAACTATCTGGAGCACCTGAAACCAGACTCGGCTCAGGCCCTAAGTTTAATGGAAGTCTACAGAGTTGGACACAAGCAGCTAAACTAAACTAGCAGGCGGATGGAGATGAGGTTCCAGTGGGAGACCTCAGAAGTTCTAAACAGTATAAGTCTATTTACCCAGGTCTCTCTGGTCAGAGGAAATAATTTCAATGACGCTAATGCCAACATTTTCCCATCCAAGTAGTAACCAGTCCCAACCCTGCTTAGCTTCTGAGATTAGACAAGATCGTGCGCATTCAGGGTGGTATGGCCGCAGACAAGGCCAACATTTCAAAAATGGAAAAAGAGGTCGGGCACGGTGGTTCACACCTGTAATCCCAGCACTCTGGGAGGCTGAGGTGGGTGGATTGTTTGAGCTCATGAGTTCAAGACCAGCCTGAGCCAGAGTGAGACCCTGTTTCTAAAAACAGCTGGGTGTTGCACCTGTAGTTCCAGCTTCTTGGGAGGCGGAGGCAAGAAAATAATAGCTTGAGCCCAAGAGTTTGAGGTTGCAGTGAGCTGTGAAGCCACAGTACTCTACCAAGGGCAACAAAGTGAGACTCTGTCTCAAGAAAATAAATAAAAAAAAAAAAAAAGGAAAAAATTATAAGGAGATGATGTATCACAATATTGAATTACAAATGATAATGACATTTGCTAATCTTAAATTGAGATTTTCCATATTTCATATGAAAAGAATTTCAGCTTTATAACTTCAGTGTTATCAGAGACCATGTTGAGCATAAACAAATCAACTTATTGTGTTTAGTTTTTAGATAAGTCAATAAGTCATAAGCATAAAATCTTAAGATCTTAGCATTATCAGTAGCTATTTTATTAATTCAAGATTTTTTGAGGGACAAGTATAATACTGATTTTATTTCTGCATACCTGATTCTCATACCTGATAGAATGATGGGTCCCAAAAGTCAGATTTCATGGGTTAAAAAGCTTTTCACTTTTACGGTCATTTTCCAAATTATGACTTATGAAATAAGTCCTATCTTTGCATTCTTAATAATATTGTCCTTTTTAAATATAAAATATTTTTAAATTTAATTTTATTACTTTCTTTTTTGCAGTTTTTGGCTGGGGCTGGGTTTGAACCACCACCCCCAGTATATGGGGCCGGTGCCCTACTCCTTGAGCCACGGGTGCTGCCCTAAATACAAAATCTTGACATAGTTAATCTACTTTAATGTTCTTTCTAGAGTAGAAAAACTATAAACCAGGAAATTATGAGCAGCTAGTCTTCGTATGCATCTACAAAGTAATATAGCCTTCATCTTGAAAAACAATTGAGTCAAATTAGCCAAGAAAAGTATATGATGGAGAGTACTATGGGAACTCATAGATGTTAAAATGTAAAGTAAAGCTATAATAATCAAACAGTGTAAAGAAGATGTAAGAATTAACATATGGATCAAAGAAACAGACTTGCCAAACATTTTTATAAAAGAGGTCTGCAAATCAGTGGAATAAGGAACTCTTTTTTTAAAAAACTTTCCAGTGGTAAGATAGGATTTTTATTAGACAGAGAGGAATACAGAAGTAAAAAGTACCAAAGTTTCTGGAAGGGTGAAATAATTCAAGGAACTCTTTTTTAAATGAGGGACAAATGGTTAAATTATATAAAAATCAACAAAATTTTGATCCTGCATGAAAAAAAAATTTAAGAGTAAAGCCAACTGTAAAAAATAACATAAGAGCAAGTGAAATATAAACAAATATTTATAACAGTTATGGTGACACTCTTATGTGTATACTGCTGAGAGTAGTTTAAACTGGTTCCAATTTGTAGAAAAGAATTTCACTATTTCTGTCAGAAGCCTTAACAATGTCAGAACTTCACTTACAGGAATCTAACCTAATGAAATTATCAAAAATGGGCCCAAATATGACACAGGGATGTCCATCACAGTATAATGTGCAATAGTGAAAAAAACAAGAAAATGATGGTTAAATAACCATGCAAAAGAAACATCTTTTTTTTTTTTTTTTTTTTGAGACAGAGCCTCAGCTGTCCCCCTGGGTAGAGTGCCGTGGCATTACAGCTCACAGCAACCTCCAACTCCTGGGCTCAAGCGAGTCTCCTGCCTCCACCTCCCAAGTAGCTGGGACCACAGGCGCCTGCCACAACGCCCGGCTATTTTTTGGTTGCAGCCCTCATTGTTGTTTGGCGGGTCCGGGCTGGGGATTCGAACCTGCCACCTTAAGTGTACGTGGCTGGCACCTTAGCCAGTTGAGCTATAGGCACCAAGCCAGAAACATCATTTTTGTTTCTGGAACAAAACAAATTCTCAGATTTATTTATGGAACATCATTTTTGATGAATATTTGTAATATAAGAAAATTCTCAAAATACTAAATGATGAAAAAACAGGATGCAAGACATTTTTATCGTCTGAACGTTTTAAAAAAGAAATACATATAGCCAAATATTTTCTTAAAATGCTAAAGGATATAAAACAGTGATTATCTCTAGAGCACACGATTTGGGAAATTTGCTCTGTGGTGCTTCATATATTTTCAAACTTTCTATAATGAGCATATTATAATTCTAAGAGCCACTAATAAATGTTATTTCTAAATGAATAAAATAAAAAGGTAAAGCTTCAGATTCTCCAATCAAGTGAATTACAGAAAGCTAAAAAGAACAATGGCTCAATAGAGAGGAGGAACAGACAGTCTACCGCTTCTTCCTTCAGAAAACAGAAACTGGGCGCTGAGCAGAACAGACGCGCAGAGGAGATCGGTGTGAGCAATGGGGCCCTTCGGTCTCACTTCTGGTCCTCACAGAGATAGCAGACAAGCCCTTTACTCCAAAGAGGAGACACTCACACCTACTCAGTCTGCCAAGGCAGATTTAAATCCTGAACTTACAGTTTGGGAACCCACCCTGTCCACAATTCAACATGTTTATACTGACCTGAAACTCATGTACTTACTAAAAATATTGATAACTTGTCATCATTTCAAGACTTCATTCAGATTTCCCATTTCATTTCGAATGTTTCCAACACACAAAATAATGATAAATGTTTGAGGCGATAGATATGCCAATGACCCTGATAGGACCACTATTCTACATCTCAAATCATCCCTCTGTGCCTCATTACCAGTACATGTGTATACGTACAATTATCACACGTCAGTTAGAAACTATAAGACGTACATGTAATGTACAATTATAATGTGTCAATTTAAGAAATACATAAAATTTAATTTTAAAAAATCCTCCCATTTTAACAAGGTTGGTACCTGGCTTGAACAAGACCCACATGTGGTCCTTCCGTTCCGATTCCCAACATTAGAGCCACTTTCCCAACAAAATTCTTCTGTAAATTAAATCGGCGTTGCCCAATATTAAAGCTTCCATCAATCAGAAACGCAATATCTGCTTTACAGTCTGTGAACATCCAAACAAGTCCCGTTAGTCTCAGAGGGAGGAGGGGAAATGCGATCTTCCCAAACTAGCTGGCTTCTTACCTTTATTGCCAGTTTTCTTCTCTGGGGTCTTCTTTAGTCGTTTACCTAACATAAAGGAAGCACTTGGCATTAGCAAAATGGAGACAGTTTCATAGCTAGAAGCCCATAGGGGGAAAAGCTTATGATAAAAAGATCTTTTTTTTTTTTTTTTTTGAGATAGAGTCTTGATAGAGTGCCATGGCATCACAGCTCACAGCAACCTTAAACTCTTGGGCTCAAGTGATTCTCTTACATGAGCCTTCCAAGTAGCCGGGACTACAGGTGCCCACTACAACACCCAGCTATTTTTTGTTGCAGTTGTCATCGTTTTAGCTGGCCTGGGCCGGTTTCAAACCCGTCACCCTTGGTGTATGTGGCCAGTGCCATAACCACTGTGCCATAGGTGCCAAGCCAATAAAAAAACTCTTTTTGAAAAAATTAATTCCTCGTGATTTTCTGGACTGGGGAAGCAATAACCCAACAAAGAAAGCAGGACTACAGTACGCCTATCTATTTGCTATGTCTCCAACCCAGGAATTACCTCTCAAAGTCAGAATTGAGGCAAGAGTTAAATCCTAATGTTCTTAATTTCTTTGACTTCAAAATTGTCACAGTCCTAACAAAGGGGATCCCTGGTTATTTCTTAAACACAATAATTTCTTTTATTAATGTGACAGTGCAGTGATTAAGGAAATTTAATAAAGCAAATAGAATAGGGAGAAGTTCATGATACTTTTACTTTGTCTAGTTCCTAGGCATGGTTTATCAAATCAGGGAGAAATGGTAGGACTTCAAGAGAATGATAGGTCAAGTTCATAACTGAAAATATTAGAAGGGTAAGTTTGAAGAATAAAAGTCAATGTTTCCATATGTAATACAGCAGTAAACTTAAAACACGTGCTTTGTTTCTCTTTAATATCAACTTTTTTTTTTTTTTT
>NW_003852447.1:7399747-7408613 GCF_000181295.1 Otolemur garnettii
CGGCTATTTTTTGGTTGCAGCCGTCATTGTTGTTTGGCGGGTCCGGGCTGGGGATTCGAACCCACCACCTTAGGTGTACGTGGCTGGCACCTTAGCCAGTTGAGCTATAGGCGCCGAGCCGTGCCCGGTTATTCTGACTGCAGACATTTCTAATTTCTATTGCCGTCACAACACTATGAAAGTTTGTTTTTTCCCCATTCACCCAAATTTGGCTTGAGCGGGTCACACCCATAGTTGACCTCTCCAGTCTTGATCCGGGTTTTTCCATCAGAGTTAGAGAGGGTGAACTAAGAAAAGCAAAAACACTTTTTTGAGGGGTAGGGGACAATATTTATCCAAAAGGGAACAACGTAATTGTACCTACTAGTCACTGTGAAAGAAGCAGACCATCTGGAAAGCGTCTGAGACCGGATGCCATTGGCATCTACTGAGGAATAGTTTTCTCGACCTGGTAGGCTATAGACTCGCACAGGTCCCCCTGAGTTGCTGCTGATGACTCCCCTGAAACCCAAGAATAACAGCTGAGACACTCTCCACATTTTACCAGGGCATCCAACTGACTTACAGTGCCATGCTGCATCTATTGCTTTGAGTAATCAAGAAAACAGCTCAGCAGGGAAGTCCTCTAAGGATGCTGCTAGCCTTTTAAAAACTTGCTTACACAGGAACAAAGTCTCCCTGGGGAAACGGTTTTGTGCTGTCAAACTTTTTAAGTGTTGACAAGAACATATTTGCAGTATTCTGTCCCCTATAACTCAGTGATTCAAAATTAATAAAAGAACATCAATTTTCCAAAGATACTCACTTTAAATGCCTTTCAACTACATTAAAAAAAAATTATCAAAATGGGCTCAGTGCCCATAGCACAGTGGTTATGGCACCTGCCACATACACCAAGGCTGGTGGGTTTGAACCCAGCCCGGGCCAGATAAGCAACAATGACAACTGCAACAAAAAAATAGCTGGGCATTATGGCGGGCACCTGTAGTCCCAGCTACTTGGGAGACCTCTGAGGCAAAAGAATTGCGTAAGCCCAAGA
Source organism: Otolemur garnettii (assembly GCF_000181295.1). Classification (NCBI taxonomy): domain Eukaryota; kingdom Metazoa; phylum Chordata; class Mammalia; order Primates; family Galagidae; genus Otolemur; species Otolemur garnettii. The sequence goes on from NW_003852447.1 coordinate 7,400,787, forward strand.
GTTTGAGGTTGCTGTGAACTGTGACACTACAGTACTCTACCAAGGGCGACATAATGAGACTCTGTCTCCAAAAAAAAAAAATTATCACAGTGGCTATTCTACTCAGAATAGCATGGTATTTGCCCCCCAAAGAGACCTTGGACAAGATACCTAACAACTCTCTGAATTCAGTTTCTTTATCTGTAAAGTGGAATAAAATTGTACCTACCTTGTAGAGCTGTGGTGGAAGTTAAAACTATGGCTGGCACACAGTAACAACTCAGTAAGATACGACATAATCAGGAATGTTTTAGAATCATAGGAATCTAGTCATCAAAAAGTAATGCAATGTGTCTTTAATCAGAAAGTTTCCCATGTATGTTTATGTTTCAAAGATATCCAGGAAAACCTTAAAAATGTATTCATCTTCTATGGTCAAAATTGACACCAGAATAAAAAATGGGAAGAGAAAGAGGATCTAAACGGCTAAAACAGGAAAAGAAATGATCATGCTTGAATCCCCTCACCCCACCCTCACATGCTCCGGCTTACCTGTGCACAGCAGCCCCACATATGCTCGATACAGAAGCATACACTATGTTCCCAAACACAGAGAACTCCTCGAGAGAGCAGCCCCCTGGGCACAGGACGTCTGCTTTCTCTTTCCTGATGTCCAAGCCTCTGGTAAAGCATGTGATGGGAATAGGAACTGAAGAGAAAGGAGGGACTGTACTAAGCATCCTTGGGACTTCTTTGGGTATAGTGACGGGGAAAGCAGAGTATGAGATTTAAGTTTTACTTTCCTGATTTATACACTTGTAGTTAAGAATACTGACTTTAAGAATATTCTATACCATTCCAGATGTTAGCAAGCCACAAGCTGGTTTTCTAATTTAATCTAGTTCCCAACCACTATAAAAGTCTAATACGTGAGCATTTTCTCAGTTGGTAAACAGTTTGGAAATATGTAATTGGAAATGTATCAGAACTAGAAAATAACAGTAGTCCTTGCACATTAATCATTCTGGATACAAGTCTCAACTCTGATGACACTGTGAAGCCAGTTGCCCAAGGTGAAGGCAGGGAATCTGGACTGAGTCTTTGTGGAACATTTTCCTAGACTCATGAAAAATCTAAGCCATCCTTTCCTTCATCAGACTGTTCATCCCAGTTACCCTACAAAGGCAGAGCCGTGAAAAGCACATGGGAACTTAACAAGCAAACCAGTAAAAAGACGCTTAGATTCACAGAACCTGGTTTACCTCATCGTTCATTTTATAGATGAGGAAATTAAAGCCACAAGATTAATTTGCCCAAGGAACATTCTACAACTCCCGAATGACAGGAAAAAGGGAAGTTAGTCCCTTTAGAATAGAGCACTTTTTATCGTAATTGAACCTGATTATTTCTGCTCCAGATCTGTCCAAAGAGATATATCAGGGAGTGAATGCATTTTTAGAAAGCACTTTAGTATTTTCAAGTTTTACACTGTTGCCCTAACTAATAAAGAAAGTTTTTACTGCAAAAGATGCTAGGAAGAGATGAACCCTTGGCAAAGTAACAAGATAACGAAATACAACATGTTAATTTGTCAATTTACGGTGGATATTAAATTAGGATTCGCATTACTAAACACTCTTTTCCAAGCATGTGGAAATTGTGGTTAGCCAAACCTTCCTGAAACCGATGTTAATGAAAAAAATTTTTTTTCCAAGGCAGAAGACTATTCCCGGTCATATCGCCCACTTGAGTAGTTCACCTCTAACAGGACCCTCTTCTGTACGCTTTGGGTTAAGTTGTACCTGGGCCTGAGCACTCCGTGGAAAGTAAAGAAGGATCCAGGTACAGTGCCCTTTTCTTAGCGCTGAAACACTCCAAGCGGCTGGAGAAGTTAGCATCCTTACCCCAAACAGTAGCCTATTTCAGACAGCCTTAATCCTTCTTCCCATCTTGGGCTGAGGGAGGGGTGGCCTCGGAATTCGGGGTAGACTGACCACCTTTACTAACGCTGATGCGACTGGGGGCGAGGGTGAGGGATGCAGCCGGGTGGGCGCGATACTTATCTTTATTTCTACTTTCAAGGAAAACAAAAGTTGATTTTAGAAAGAGGTTGCCTTTTATATTGTAGAAAACACACCCATACCCGGACCTTTACACGTGGAACAAACTTTGTAGACTTTCTCGCATGTAAATTTAGAGGGATTACACCTAGAAACACAGCTATCGGGTCGAGCAAGGCTGGACTACGACGGCAGCCTCCTGCACTCGCCGCTGAGTCCGAATTCCGACCACCGGGGACTAGGGGGCCCCTCCATGGAGCTCAAGAAATACTTGGGCCTCGACCTCCCCTGCTGGAGCTCGGCTTGCTTGAGGGGGGGGTCCGGGGGTGGCGGTGGGCAAGAGAAGAGGCCTTCTTCTCTATGTCTTGGGAAGAACGTCCCCATTGGACCCCAGAAGTCCCCTCCCGCAGGAGAAACAGGTAGACCCGAGAAGACCGGCTGCGCCAGGCAGTGGTTCCAACCTTCGCGCCCAGTATCTCCGGCCCTCGGGCCAAAGTCTGGGGTGCTCGATCTGAACCCCGCTACTACCTGCCGGTCCTCCGCCCCTCCGAGCGCCCGGACCGCCCGTGGAACCCTCAACTCACCGGGTCCCTCGCTGCCCGCGGGCTCCGGCAGTAGCAGCAGACACACACCTGCCAAGACAGGGAAGCGCGTGGTTTGGCTCCAGCCTCCACCTCGCTCGGCGCCAGGGGCCGGGGTCGGGGAGGGACGCGGACCCACCAAGGCAGAAAGCCGGGATCCAGGCTGCAGACATGGTGGCCGAGGGGCTGCTCCGACCTGGGGAGAGGGAGAACGCGAGGCAGGCTTGGGGGAGGCAGAGGCGGAGGTCCCGCGTCCTCAGCACACTGAGACCGCCCGCACCCCTGGGACACTCAGGGGCGCCCGAGGGTGTGGAGGAGACCGGAGCGCTGCAGCCCGGGGCCAGCACCCCTCTAGATCTGCACGCGGCGCTTCGGCTGCCAAGCGAGCCAAATCCAAAATCGATGTGCACGCCCGGACCCGGGAGGGCAACGACGCCAGTATGCAAACAGACAAGCCGGGAGCTACAAGGGAGGATGCGACTGACCGGCGTCAGCGGTCCTCAGCCCTAGCCCGCCGCCCGAGGCGCCGCACCTGCGTGGGATCCGCCCGGCTGCGCCTGAGTGCGGAGAGCTCGGCTCCCGCGGCCGCTATAAAGGCCGGCCGCGCGCATGAGCACTGAGCTAGGGGCGCGGGGGGCGCGGAGGAGGCCAGGGGCGCGGGGGGCCGGTCCCCGGGGCCAGGCGGCGGCCGTCTAGCTCCGCCCCCCACCGCCCCGCGCCGGTGTGAGGCGGGCGCGGAGGCGCCTCCCCGGCTGCGCCGGGCTCGGCCACCTGGCCGCGGCGTCGGTCCCTAGGGATGGCGCGAAGGTCTCAGAGTCCCAGGACCCCGCGGGATCTGGCGTCTGAACGCGTGTGGGAGGGCGGCGGGGGCGCGCAGGGGGCCGCACCCCAGGAGACGCGAGCCTGCCCCCGGGGCCGGGGAGGTCGCCCGACGGGCCGGCCTCCCCGCGGGCCTCCCGCCACCGGGTCCGGACCGGGCAGTGATGCCCCCCACCCCCACACGGCTCCGGACTAGGGAGCCGCGCGCGAGCCCCGTTCCGCCTGGACAGCAGGGGCCTGGACCGCCTCCCCGCCTAGAGGCCTGGGGCCCAGAGAGCCCCCAGGTCCGCGTGGCCTGAGAACAGACCTCCCCACCCACGTGTTCTCATTGAAAGAGTCTCTGCTTCTAAAGCAGCCCGATTTAGTGAACGCATGCCCTGTATTTGTTGGAAACCCTGACTGGTTCTTCTTCGCACCTAAGGATTCTACCTCCCGACTTAGTTTCTGCTGGAGTCGGATTTTCCGCGATGGTCTCGGATTGCGGTAATGCGTGGGGCCGCGCTTATGAGGTGCGCAGACCCTGGGACAGCAGTGACTTTGCCCTTGCTTCTTTTTTAAATCAGGAAGAATTTGTGCCCCATTGCCTTTCCAAATTCCCAGACTTGGTGTCTGTTGTGACTGCACACAATCTCAGATTTGGTGGTGTTCTCCCCTCGACCCTACCCTGATAACTTTGTACAGGTGGCACTGGAGAAAGAGGAATTCACGCGGAGTGTTAGTGACAGACGACCTGCATGGCCCCTGAGAAACCACCCCCAGACTTAGACGCTAATTTTTTTTTTCTTTTTTTTAGACAGAGTCTCACCCTGTCACCCTTGGTAGACTGCCGTGGCATCACAGCTCACAGCAACCTCAAACTCTCGGGCTCAAGCGATCCAGAGTAGCTGGCACTACAGGCGCCCACGGGTACCGGGCTATTTTTAGAGACGGGGTCTTGCTCTTGCTCAGACTCCTCCGCTCAAGTCTGGGCCTCTCGGAGAGCCGGATTACAGGCGTCAGCCAACACGCCCAGCCTTTGCTAATTCATTTCCTGCTGCAATATCATTTTTTTCAAACAGGTTTAGTTATAATTTAAATATCATAAAATCCATCTATTTTAAGTGTAGAATTCAATGATTCTTAATAAATTAACGGATTTGAACAACCATCACCGCAATCCAATTTTAGAACATTTCCATTGTCCCCCAAATGATCACTTTGGGCCATTATCAGCTGGTTCCTTTTTTCCCATCCCTAGTACTAGGTAACTACTCATCTACTTATTGTCTCTGTAAAGTTTCCTTTATGGACATTTCATATAAATGGAATTATGTGCTATGGAGCTTCTTTCACTGAGGATAATGAGAAGTTTTTTGTTGTTTGTTTGAGACAGTCTCACTCTGCGACTTAGGGTAGAGTGCTGTGACTTTATAGCTCACGGCAACCTCAAACTCGCAGACTCAAGAGATCCTCTTGCCTCAGCCTCCCAAGTAGCTGGGACTACAGATGCCTGCCACACCACCCAGCTGATTTTACTTTTTTTTAGTAGAGACAGGGTCTCACTCTTGCGCAGGCTAATCTGGAACTCCTGAGCTCAAGCAATCCACTCACCTCCACCTCCCAGAGTGCTAGGATTACAGGTGTGAGCCACGGTGCCTGGCCTGAGAAGTGTTTTGGAAGTTTATCCCTGTTGTGTTGTATATGAGTACTTCCTTCATTTGATTGTTGAATAGCATTCCCATATCATTTTGTATTGAGACACAAATATACCACCATTACCTGAGAGTCAAACAACTACCTTTCTGATTAGAATGAGTTAGTATTTCCACTAGGCAACTGATTTCATTCCCTGTAGTATCAGAATGTCTTCTACAGGAAGAGACCAAATAATATCTGAGGGCTGGAAGGTTTCTGATGCTTATTTTCACATCTGCTTTAAAGATTGTATCCCTTCCATGGCAGAGAGAATTACCCTTTTCTTAGAAATCCCGTCATCTAGCCACAGCCCCTGATATTTTCCTTGGGAGAAATTTCAAGCCTCAGGACAATTAAAGCTGTCTTTTTCATGATTGTTTATTGAGTGTTCTCAATCAGAGTTGGAAAACCTCTCTTTCAATTAGGCTGGGTAAATTGTCATGATGCTATATAATTAGGAAGAGTTTACTGCTGGAAAAAAGCTGCCAGTCCACAGCTCAGCAGGCAGGTGCCCAAATGGCCAGTACATGCTACTCAGAACTCCCACAGGGCACCGCAGCCTCCTGTGATGTAACTTCAATGAGTGATTCGGCAGAGTCAAAACTATGCGGCTGTTTCCATGAGGGACCCTGAGTCTGTGACTATTGAAAAATAAAGGAAATAGTTCATTGAGTTTCATGGTTGTTTATCCAAAGATTCATTTTGTTTTGAAACATTTAAGAGGAGTTACCTCTCTCTCTCTCTCTTTCTCTCTCTCCCAACCAAGGAGGGTAGAGAATTAGGGAAGAGAGTTATGAGAGTTTTCATTCTCTGTTTGTACCTCATGTTCACCATAAGCACTGAGGAAAAATACCTGAATTTAACAGGTAATTGCTTTCTGCTTTGGAAATATCTGGAGAAGAGAGAAAAGTCAAATTGGGGTCACTGGATTTAAAAAGACAAATTACAAATTATTAAAATGACAGAGTTCTGTCTTCTTTGGGTAACATTCGAGAGTATTGTATTCCTAAGAAGCCGAGTTTATCCTGCTTTAATTAAAAGTATTCGATATTCAAAATTTATACTGACTCCTAATAAAGCAGAGGATATCTAACTGGTCTGTGCATTGGAATCACCTGGGGGAGCTTTAAAAAGTACTGATCCCGGGGTCCCACCCTCGATTTTCTGATGTAATTGTTCAGGAACGGGCAGAGCGTTAGAAAGTTCTGAAGCTCTCCAGGTAATGATTCTACTGTGTCGCCCAGGGTGCTCAATGTTAGAGGTTAAACTAATCAGCCTAATTTTTCATTCTTCTTTCATTATCTTTTCATTAAAATTCCACCTTTAATGTGCCTTTTTTATTCCCCTGATAAAGCATGGAAACATTTTCTGGTTTGATGGTTGTTTAAAAACAATTCCTAAGGGAAAGGTTGAAAACCTAATTTCAGAAATAATTTGCCCAGAGTGTGCGGCTTGGTCACATTTCTGACTTGGTGCAGAATGGGCCGGTGTTTGCTAAAGCAGTGGTTCTCCACCTTCCTAATGCTGCAATGTATTTTCATTGTTACAAAGGGGTCACGACCCACAGGTTGAGAACCGCTGTGTTAAAGGAATGAGCTGCCTCTAACACTGACATCCTCAGGCTTTGGGATGCTGCTGGTATCCCTGAAGAAGTTTCTCAGGATGGCGTGGTTACTGGATGGATTTGGCTTGTTACTTGCATAAATAAGCTCTTAGCGTCTAGGTTCCCTCTCTGTTATGTTGTTCGATGTCAGTCTGGTTATCCTGAAGTTTTTTTTTGTTGTTGTTTTGTTTTGTGAGACAGAGTCTCACTCTGTTCTGCTGGCTAGAGTGCCCTGACGTCACAGCTCACAGCAACCTCAAAGTCTTGGATCCAAGAGATCCTCTTGCCTCAGCTTCCTGAGCAGCTGGTACTACAGGTGCCTGCCACAACACCTGGCTAGTGTTTTTCCATTTTTAGTAGAGATGGGGTGGGAGGGTCTTGTTCTTGCTCTTGCTCAGGCTGGTCTCCAACTCCTGACCTAAAGAAATCCACCTGCCTCAGCCTCCCAAATTCTAGGACTACAGATGAGAGTCACCACACCTGGCTACCCTGAAGTTTTTAGGGTCTTGCTTTTTGGTTTGCTTTTTTACTTTTTAAAGGCGTATCAGTTCTGTCCCACTGCTTATGCCATTTAAGCACCCCTGTAAACTGTTACTTAACTAATGCAATGCATGGTAACTTGGTTTTATTTAAGTTCTGGTGACCTTTAAGTCAGTTTTTTCTCTTTTAGGAAGTGTTCACTTGTCCTGCAGTATCTCATAGGCGTCTCTGATTGATTATAGAGCAAAAGCAGCTTGGGGGGCTCTTATCACCTATGGTGCTGAACGCACATGGAGGTTTGTTCTATTCCTAGTTTTCCTGATCTTTTCATTGTTGACATCTTAAACAAGTACATACATCCTAGCCTTTCAGTTTTTTAATTTTTTTTTTTTGAGACAGAGTCTCACTTTGTTGCCCTCAGTAGAGTGCCATGGTGTCATAGCTCACAGCAACCTCAAACTCTTGGGCTCAAGCAATTCTCTTGTCTGAGCCTCCCAAGTAGCTGGGACTACAGACGCCTCACAACACTCAGTTATTTTTAGAGATGGGGTCTTGCTCTGGGTTAGGTTGGTCTCGAACCTGTGAGCTCAGGCCACCCAGCTCAGCCTTTCAGAGTGCTGGGATTATAAGC
>NW_003852447.1:7408797-7410393 GCF_000181295.1 Otolemur garnettii
AACACTGGGCTATGTTTTGTCGCAGTTTGGCCGGGGCCGGGTTTGAACCCACTACCCTCAGTAGCCGGCACCCTACTCACTGAACCATAGGCACCGCCCCCAAGCCTTTCAGTTTTTGATGATGTCTAGCTGCAAAATAAATCCATGGCCTCTGAGGAATGAAGTTTAAAAAGCTGATTCAGAGACAACCCTGTGTCACTGGAGCTCGCTCTACTCTCCTATCAAGTGAAAAGGATCAGAACAAGCAGTTGGAAGATACTTTCGTCTGATCACATTTGGTGACTGGCGAATATACCAGGGTACAGGTAGGCCTTAGGGGCTGTGCTGTCTTCCAGGGTCTGGGAGGCATTAGGAAACTCTGGCTAATGCCAGAGGACCCACCCATTCTTTCTTATTCAAAGTCTCTTTTTATTCACCTGCCACTTCAAACTATGGCTTAGATTATGTTTGCCTCATATTTGGCAGGGCGTTATGAGGTCACATTGTCACTGGAGGGCACCTAGGACTTCCCCCTTATGGTAGGAAGCCATGACAGGGAACGGGAGTTAGTTTTGCAAGGTGAGGGCACAACCTAGGTAAACTCCTCAAGGGCAAAACTCTTTCTCCCTTTTGCTCATTGCTGTACCTCAAGCCCCCCGAAAAGTATCTAGCACACTCAGGAAATATTTGTCGAATGAATGAATTAATCCTGTTCTATCTTGGCATTTTGCAACCTTGTGGTTTTTTTTGAAACATCTTTTTACTTTAGAACAGATTTAGGTTTATAGAAAAGTTAATGAGCTAATAAAGTTCCCATTTGCCCAACACTCAGGTTCCCCTATTATGAACATCTTACGCTAATATGATGCAGACCTTGTGATCAACAAACCAATACTGATAGTTTATATTACATTAAATCATTTACTTAATATTGTATATTATTAATGAAGGTCTATACTTTAGATTTCCTTAGTTTTTACCTAATGTCCTTTTTATGTGCCAGGATCCTGTCCAGGATACTAGAATATATTTAGTTATCATGTCTCCTTAGGCTCCTGTTGGCTGTGACACTTTCTCAGATTTTCTTTGTTTGAGGTGACCTTGACAGTTTTGATGAGTAGCAATCTGGTATTTTGTAGGATGTTTCTCAATTGGGATCTTGATGATGTTTTTTTCATTATTAGACTGGGGTTGTTGTGTTTTGGGAGAAAGATCACAGATGAAGCGACATTCTCATCACATCACATCAAGTGGCTTGATACCAATATAACTTATCTCTGTTGATGTTGACTTTGGTCACGTGGCTGAGGGAATGTTTGTCAGGGTTCTCCACTGTAGACTTTCTCTTCTGTTTTGCCTTTTCATGCCACCCTCTTTGGAAGGGAGTCATGACATGCAGCATTCCCTAAAGGAGGAGGAAATTATGTTCTACCTCCTTGAGGGCGGAGTATCTACATACATTATTGAGAATTCTTCTGAGTAGGGGGTTTGGGCTTCCCTCCCTCCCTCTCTCCCTCCCTTCCTCTTTCTCTTCCTCCCTCCCTCCCTCCCTTCCTCTTTCTCTTCCTCCCTCTCTTCCTCCCTCCCTTCCTCTTTCTCTTCCTCCCTCTCTTCCTC
>NW_003852447.1:7412865-7413483 GCF_000181295.1 Otolemur garnettii
TGCTAGGGGTGCTCTGCTCACTGAGACTGATTTGGTCATTATTCCTGGCCTTTTCAGTGGGTAGAGCCAGGGATAATTTTTTTGGCCATAAAATATATCATGTTTTTATATGGGTACTTCTAATCCCAATTCTGAACTACAGAATGTTTACTTAAACTCAATGGTTTTATATAGTTATTATTTTTCAAACATACCTAAAATCTCAATTCTTGGTGACAATACTTGAATTAATCATTCAACGTGTCTTCTAATATTATACATGAACATGGTTTCAGAGTAATGATGCTTAATATACACAACCTAATGATTATTTTGGTTGGTACAATCATTATTTTGGATATTATGGAACGCAATAGGTTTTGGACAAGTTGTAAACAGACAGACAAAAACGCAACGAAAACCAAATGACAAATAAAATAAAGATATATATCTGTGTATAATGTTAAATTTAAACAATTTCAATAAGATTGTTTGGTAAATCTGTGGGCAGATACCTTCTTCATTTATGCCAACCTGGCATGTTTCTGTAGTAGATGAGAATCAGACTACAGCAAAGAGGTAAGGTGTAAGGGTGCTGAGTATTGAGTCTGTTAAATCAGTCTTTTTTTTTTTTTTTTT
>NW_003852447.1:7414041-7426546 GCF_000181295.1 Otolemur garnettii
GGAAGCTAAAGAAAATACTGACCTATTCCTGTTTGTTCTTTGGAGCAACACGACTGATTTCCTTCCATCGAAAAATTTGTTTTGGATTGTGGTGTAATTGAGACGATCATTTCTATACTCTGGCATCTCTTTGCTTGGATCTGCTAGTAATCCTTTAATTCAACCATGGTGTGATCCTCTCACATTACTGTATTTGACAGATGGGAATGTGTGGTGTTTGTTTACTTCATTGATTTTTTTCATTGATTTCTTTCAGTCATTTTGTACTGAACTTAGCTTTTTAATTTTTATTTTTTTAATTTGCTTTTGAATTGCCACTTTTACCTCATTGCAATGGGAAGAAGATTGACCCATGTCTCTCAAAGAGAATAGCATGTTGCCTTAGACAATGAATAAAACTTAGATTTTAAATGTACTCAAACGTTGGTGTAAATATGGAAGTAACACAGGTAAGAAATACCACTTTGCTTTCATCTTCCCTTTGAGCAGTATTGTTTTTCTAATTATAATAAGTTCTTAAAGACGCTAATGCCTCATTTGAAACCAGGGAGTGAGGGAATTGAGGCAGAGAGAGCCCCTAGCTTCACTTCCTTGTTTTCCATCAAGGAAACAAATCAGGAGAAGCTGGTGTAGTGCCTGGGACCGGATAACTAGTTAATGGCAAGTTTCCTGGGCACTTGCTAGTATATAACACTACTTTCCACCAGACTGAAGACTCAATCACTTTCCTAAACACAGCACAAGGACTACTGTTTATGGACCCATTTTTTTTTTTTTTTTTGAGACAGTCTCAATTTGTCATCTGGGATAGAGTGCCGTGACATCATAGCTAATCAACCTCAAACTCTTGAGTTCAGGAGATCCCCTTGCCTTAGCCTCTTGAGTAGCTGGGATGACGGGTGGCCACCACAACTCCCAGCTAGTTTTTCTATTTTTAGTGGATACAGGGTTTCATTCTTGCTCAGGCTGGTCTTGAACTCCTGAGCTCAGGCGATCCGCCCACCTCAGCTTCCCAGAGTGCTGGGATTATAGGCGTGAACTGCCATGCTCAGCCTATGGACCAATTTTGATGCAAGTCTTGTAAACAGAGCAAGAGACATGTACCAAGTGCAAGAGGCTTTTGGGTTGATGGCGGAGTTTTTGCATTAGGCTACTTAAAAAAGATAAAAATAGAGAAGGACATTTAGTATTTGGGGACCAGGTGTAGATTCAGAAAAACAAGAACATCCTCACGATTCCCTTTTTATTTTGAAAGAGAAAAGGGTAAATGAAATGTCCCCCTTTCCTGAATGATACCGAGGAACTGATCTCTTGCTGGGAGAAGGGATGAGAGTGGCTACTGTGCAGAGCTGCCTTCTCAGACGGCACGTTGGCGTCCTCAGTGTTGACTGAGGGCTGCAGGGGCAGGCGTCAGAGTGGATGCTGGGAAAGCAGGACGGGTGCACCACAGCCCCGCAAGTCTGCTGCATGGGAAGGAGTACCTGAATACTTTGTTGGCAGGGAATGCTTAGCAGCCTTCATTCCTGGGAATTTCTCTTATATCTAAGCCAAATCCCTCATTCTGTTTGTCCTTAGTGAACAGGGAATACATATAATTGCAGGCTGTTACTAACTTACCTATTTTGATTTTCTTGGGGATGAGGTTTTCTTCTGGTTTTTACTTTATTGTCATTGTTTTTGTTTTGTTTTGTTTTTATTTTGTTGTCTTTCTTTATGCCTTTATATGTTGTAAGACCAGGGAACCCATAAAACACTGCTGTGGAGTTACGTGGTAGATTTTAGCTCTGTATCTGCCTAACAGAATTAACCCGAAATGACTGTTTGGATATGTGATTCTTGAACTCACAGGTATTACCACAGTAACATTAGAATTTGACTAAGAATTCAAAAGAGGTGCTTTATAGTGTGCGGGGTATAAATCACATCATTTTAATGCCTTAAAGTACTTTGACATCTATTATCTCATTCTTTCTTTAATCCTGTGAGCAACAAGGACTGGTATGGTTATCTTTATTTGACAGATAAAAAATGCAACATTAACACATTGTGCTATATGAAGGATATGCACAATGTTAGAATGGGCCCAAGCTGACAGATCAGTTGTCCAGACCCCTGGGCTCAGGTAGGCCTCTGGGCTTAGACTCCCAGAGTGTGGAGATTACACACCTGAGGTTTCTATGTGATGTTTTTAATGAAATAATATAACACTAGCTGTACTTTGATAGGAGAAGAAAAACCTGACATATCTAGGCACACGGGTCATTTTGACCTTCCTGCTCACTCTCCTTGGAATAGATTCCAGGTACAGCAGACCAGCTTCAGGACTGTGCCCTCTGAGCCGTAGCTGATTGGCTGGGGAGGGACATCTGACCCTGGACCTAATAGGCTCTTCCAGAAACTTGAAATTGACTTACAGGAACTACCTAGCATTCTTTTGGCTCTTGAACAAAGAATATATTTAGAAGACCAGGGCTAACCATGTACAAAGTAAACCAGAGAATGGACCGACCCAGAATAGACTAATGCAGTTATGCATTCACTTCCTGGTCAAGTGAATCCAGTCCATCTCCAGGCCAGTTATGTTCCTGGGTGTGAAATATTAGGTATTCATTCAATAAATTCTCACCCCCATTTTCTGGTTTTGTTTTTGTTTTTTTTTTTGGTTTGTTTTGAGACAGAGTCTCACTTTGTCACCCTTGGTAGAGTGCCATGGAGGAGTCATAGTTCATAGCAACCTCAAACTCATGGGCTCAAGCGATCCTCTTGCCTCAGTTTCTCATTTTTTACTAAGAGTTGGGGGTTTCAATCTTGCTCAGGCTGATCTGGAACCTGTGAGCTAAAACGATCTATCCGCCTCAGCCTCTCAGTGCTAAGCCCAGCCTTAAATTCCTTTTTTGCTGAAGCACCTTGCACAGATTTCGTTTCTTTCCGCTCAACCCCCAAACCCAGTCAAATGCTTTTTTTCAGGAAATCATCTTCAGACGGCTTGTCCTGGGGTCTTTGCTCTCTAAGCAGAGCCCACCTTCCTGCCAGTGCTTCTTCGGGTTTCCCAGTGGTACCGATGGGAGCGTTTGTGGATTTCCTTGGAAAAGCAGGGAGAGAAACTTTCTCTATTTAAAACTTCTCCGGCTTTGGGATTTCTTTTTTTTTCTTCCTGGTTCTGCATTTGATTCTGATCCGTAGGAACTGGAGGAAGAACTATGTCGGTTTCTCACTTCTGTCTGGAGCGTGGCACTGGGGGCTCCAGACGTTGGTGCTCGAACTCTAGGGTGCCCCTAGGGGGCAGCGGAGAGTCCTCCTGAGCAGAGTCGCGCCGCGGGACTGCTGGAGCCGTCCAGAGAGTCCCTGCCAGCCCCTTCTCCGCACCCTGTGCCCTGCCATCTGAGCTTATTAGGGTCCCAGAAACCTTAAGATCTAACATTTCTTTGTAGATATTTTATTTTCTTATAACAACAACAAACATTGGAATGCACTGTCCTTCAGGAAGCGTGTATTGTGCCACCACGGTGGACACTGTGCCTGTCTTTGCAGCATTCGTGTTTGAACGCTTTCCCTGTGTGCGACGCCTCCGGGTTAGTCTCTCCAGCTCTACACGTGCATGGCGCTGGTGCCTGGCCACCATGGCTAGTCCAGGCGTCTCCAAAGCTGAGGACTCTTGTTCAGTGTGAGAAGTCACCTTCGCTCTTCCCTGGAAGTGAAGGAGACGCCTGGCACCTGCTGGCAGCCCTTCTGCAGCAATGAGAAAGCGGCGTGAGGGTAAGGAAACATCCACAGGGCAGAGCGGAGAGACGCGCGCAGAAGTGGAGCTGGAGGCGTCGGCGAAGAACAGCGCCTGATCCTCTCGTCACCACCCCTGGGCTTCTCAGTTACGAGAACCAATGAATCCCCACTATTATTTAAGCCACTTAGAGTTCAACTTTCTGTTATTTTCATCATAAAATATTCTTATAGATATAGAGCTTCTGGATTCCTTTACTTTTTTCAGATTTTGGGTCTCTGATTTCAGATTCACATATTTAGTTAGCACCTTCAGAGCCCTGACACAGTGCCAGGCACCTCCCATATCCTCTCTTATCCTCACAACAACCTTATGAGGCAAATACTGCTATTATTGAATTTCCAGTTTTCAGATGAAGAAACTCAGATTCGAAGATTTTGTGACTTCACTCAAGACAAAAGGCTATGAGCGGCAGTAAAGTCTGAGTTTGGGCCCACTGCAAACACGATTGTGCATCTATTATAGAAAATACATTAAGGCTCAAAATCCAGCTTTGTAGGCAGTTGGTAATGATAATTCCTGCTTGTGGAATATTATTTCTTCAAAACTCTTTTGAACCATGCTATACCATATTGATAAACATTAACAGTCAGTTCTTACCGTGGCCAGTTACAGAGGCCAGACACAGGCTCTGCCTGGGAAATGAATCAAGGCCTACTGATCTGAAGCATGCAGGTGGAAGACAGTGCCATCAGGATACGCAAACCCTAAAAAGAAAATAAATGCACCCTCGCACTCTGGGAGGCTGAGACCAGTGGATTGCCTGAGCTCAGGAGTTGGAGACCAGCCCGAGCAAGAGCAAGATGCCGTCTTTAAAAATAGCCCGGCCTTGTGGAGGGCTTCTGTAGTCCCAGCTATTCAGGAGGCTGAGGCAAAGGATTGCCTGAGTCCAAGAGTTTGAGGGTGTTGAGAGCTATGACTCCAGGGCACTCTACCCAGGGTGACAAAGAGAGACTGTATCTTAAAAGAAAAGAAACTATATGTAAAATCTTCCTGATATTGACATCAGCAATATTCTAAATGATAAGCACAGTGCACAAGCTTCTGCATCTCCCAGAAGGGCTTTGACGTCCTTGTTTCTTGATTAAGTCTTTGTACAGTCTGAGTGAGGACTACACTGGCAATTGGGAGATGTCCACTGATAAATGGGCAGAATCTTCTCCCTGCCTCCAAAGCCCAGCTGGTTCTTCAAGGTCAGAAATATTCCAGGGAGCACCTCATCAATTCCAGGGGTTATGCAGTATGGCCATAGAGGTTGGTGTGAAACAGTGTATCAT
This sequence comes from Otolemur garnettii, assembly GCF_000181295.1. Lineage (NCBI taxonomy): Eukaryota > Metazoa > Chordata > Mammalia > Primates > Galagidae > Otolemur > Otolemur garnettii. The sequence goes on from NW_003852447.1 coordinate 7,419,097, forward strand.
GGTATCAGTATGCCCTTTTTGCAGTTTGGCTGGGGTCGGGTTTGAACCCACCACCCTCGGTATGTGGGGCCAGTGCCATATCCAATGAGCCACAGGCACCACCCCCATATGCCCTTTTTAAACATCTTTGTTCTCCCCAGCTGAGCACAGCCTGGTCTGTGTACTTTTCTGATCTTAGAGCTGCAGAATTAGAGCAAAATATCAGTTACCAGGATGTCTCTGAGAATCTTAGAAGCTCTCAGACCAGCTCTAGATCTAGCAAAGTGATTAGCAGCATTTTATATATGGAAAAGTTAAGAAAGTTAAGTTACAGGGATTAAAATGATTTGTCCTCCACGTGCACATAGCTAAGTGGTAGCAGAACTGAATGAGAACCAAAGTATTTTGACCGGTAGGGTTCAATCTTTGTTTACCCAGAATGCCTTAGCTTTTTAACCCACAGGAAGTCACCTAAGCAAATTTTGTTATAAATGAAGCCCAGAATTAAAGTCAGGAAAATCACTGGCAGGCCAGGCCTTCCAAATGCCTTTAAATATTCCACCTGAAAGGATTAAGGCTCAATCAGTTTGCAGTCATTAAAGTGGAAGCGTTGATGATGATGTTATGCATGTGGTGTAACCAGACTGTCTTTTAGTCATCCAGAGCAGACACTCTATGATGACTTGATGCTGATGATCACCAAGAAAACGCTGGTTTCCCCCCAGAGTAAGGGTATTCAGGACCATAATGCCTTCCATGACCACCTCTTGAATATCTTGATTAAAGACTTTCTGGAAAAGTGACTAATAGTCTCCTTTCTCATTGCTAATAGCTCATTTGGGCACACCTATAAGGCCTGCAGAGCCCTCTGTCACTGTAAATTCCAAATGCCCTTGGCTAACTTAACCTTACTAGATAAACTAGAATTGGGAGCATCTAAAGTGAATATATTGCCTAAATGAATATTTTTAGACAATTCCCATATCTCACATTCTCATTCCTTAGAAAATATTTATTGATTACATTCTGTGTATTAGACACTGTGCTATTTCCTGATATGGAATCAAGAAAAAACAGCTATGATCTTTGTACTGTGGAAGCTTGTAGTTGAGTGAGGAAGAGAGCAGAGGAGAAAATACAGTTAAATGTGTGATTAAAGAACATGGCAGGATGAAATGGAAAAGAACGCAGGGCTGTGAAGACACATACCAAGGGGGCATGTTTTGGATCTGAAGAAATAATGTTTCTGAGACCTGAAAGATGAGAAAGAGCCAGGTAGGTAGAATGAGGAGGGTTTTCTCAGCAAAAGACAAAGATGTTACCCTGACAAGAAAATAACTTGTCCGGTTGGAGTAACTGAAGCTGGAGGGAGGAAGGTGGACTGGGAAAGGTAGGGAGTCACAGCCTCGTGGTCATTTGAACTTGAGAATTTTTGAGATATCCAAATCTTCTACTTTATTTAGGATCTTGGACATATCACTTCATTTTTCAGTTAATCATTTCCCATTTCACTAAGATAAGAGTAAAGTCATCTATCATGCAAACTAAGGCCGGGCTTGGTGGTGGCTCCCACCTATAATTCTAGCACTCTGGGAGGCCAAGGTGGTTGGATTGCCTAAGCTCAGGGACTCAAGACCAGCCTGAGCAAAAATGAGACCCTGTCTCTACTAGAAATAGAAAAACTAACTGGGGGGTCATAGCAGGCACCTACAGTCCCACCTCCTTGAGAGGCTGAGGCACAGGGATCACCTGAGCCCAAGAATTTGAGGTTGCTGTGAGCCATGACTCCAGAGTGACAGAGTAAGACTTTGTCTCCAAAAAAAAAAAAAGCCATCAGATACTGTGCAAACTCATGCAGATTAGGTGACTCTAAGGGTCTGATCCACAGCACTGTCAGTTCCCTCCCTCCACCACCTGCTTCCTTTCCTCTTCCTGCATTTTAATTTTATTGATGCTCATTATTTTCATTTTTTGGTAGTGATGAGGCCTTGCTATGTTGCCTCGGCTGATCTCAAACTCCTGGCCTCAAGTGATTTTCCTCCCTAGGCCTCCCAAAGTGCTGGGATTTCCTGCCTTTTTATCCCCATGTGGTCTGCTTGGATGGTTATTTTTTGATTTTTTTCTTTTTTTGCCCTCTCCCATTATCAAGAGTGGACGTTGTTTACAACCCAAAGAATCAAAAGCTGGATAATCTGGGGTTAACTATTATTTAAGAAATTCCTGCCTTCATTGGCATTACTTGTATCGATCATAACAGATGGGTTTAGAATCCATTGTCAAAGCTTGATGTCAGGTCTGACCTTCAGATACACTCAAGTTCATGTTTGCTTAATTTTTTGTTTACAAAATAGCTGTGATTTTTTTTTTTAACTTGGAAAAGACTTTCTGTTTTGATGCATAATATAAAAGCTGACTGTGTGACCCAACCAAAAATATTTATTCAGAAAATATTTTATTTCAATTATCTGTCACAGTGAAAGGCAGTTTTTGTTTCAGTATAATCAATGCAACACAGTATGTTTTAGTTTATCAGCTCTGCTGGTTGAGATTGGTTCTAGGAAAACATCTATTCCCAAGTCTAACAAGCACCTCAAGTTGTCAGAAGTTAGGACGATGTCACAGGATATGCCTGTTATTCCAAGTGAATAACTAGATCAAAGAGTTCTGTTTCTTCCCTTCCCCAGTCTTATTATAATGAAGCATATTGTGAATGAATTTTCTAGAGTGGGAACTGGCACTAATACCTCTCAAAAATGCTTTTATGGGGAGTTTATGCTTCACACTAGCTTAGAGGCTAACTCTGTGCCTTGGACTAACCCCTAGGCTTCTGTGGGCCCAGCCTCACAGGGCTGTTGTTGGGTTTAAACTAAATGCCATTTATGGCATAGTTGAGAGTGAGGAGGAGCATGCATTCGATAAATCCAGCTGAATGCAAGGAACTAGAAGAGCTCTTCCCAGCCTGGTCTGGGGATGTTCTCTTATTTAATACTTGTAACAACCCTGCAAAGCAGACAGGCCCCTGGAAAGTGCTAGATACAGAGCAGGTGCTATATAAAAATAATGATTTCTAAAATTCACTCTTTATACTTCTCCAAATAATTAAATTCTACAGCTACTCTATAACTCTCTCTCTCTCTCTCTTTTTTTTTTTTTTTTTTTTTTTGAGAGAGAGTTTCACATTGTCCCCTGAGTAAAGTACCATGGTGTCACAGCTCACAGCAACCTCAAACTCTTAGGCTAAAGAGATCCTCTTGCCCTGGCCTCCCTGGTAGCTGGGACTACAGGTGCCCACCACAGTGCCAGCTGGTTTTTAGAGATGGGATCTCACTCTTGCTCAGGCTGGTCTCCAAATCCCGAGCTCCAGCAATACACCTGCCTGGGCCTCCCAGAGTGCTGGGATTACAGGCGTGAGCCACCTTGCCTGGCCTCTATAACTCATTTTAATATTTATCAACCGGTACTGTCACTAACTTCTTTTCCATATATAACCTCTTAAGCCTTTCGTTCCTAACTCTGTGCCTTGTTACTTTTTTGAGTGAATTGTGAAACAGCCCTCAGGGATTTAGATGCAATCATTCATTTCTAGCCCCCTCTTTCAAAAAGTCATGACACCGTATCTTGTATACAGTTTTCTTTTCTATCCTTCCAAATTCCCTAAGTGTTTCTTCCTAGATTTCTTTTTCTTTATTTATTTTTACTTATTGTCTTTGTAGCTCCCTCTCTTTTCCCCATAAAGGAGTCTTTCCTTCCCCCAAAGTTGTGCTGTTTTCTTTGTTAACCGCTGAATTGTAATACTGTTACTTTTCTGGCATACTGGGCTGAAGACTGCTGGGCGCTTTGGAGGGGGGCCTTACATGGAAAACTACCAGTTACTTACAAAGGCAGACGAGGCTAACCTCCCCCCTCCCCGCCCCGTTACCCTCCATTCCAAGTCAGAGGATTACTGGGAGGCGTTTCTCCTACTGTGTCCTGGTGGAGATGTGTCCCCTTCTAGGACAGAGGAACTGACAGATCCACGGACTGTTCCTGTAGGGGAGTTCTGTCCAAGGGGCTTTATTCCTTCCCTCTAAACATTCATCCAAGGGTGGAATTCGGAGGGAGAGGGAGCGCCAAGGCGGGTTGTGTTGCTGTTGTTGACTCCACAGTGTCTGCTTTTCCTGGCAGGCTGCTGGGGCATGCTGTTCCCGCGGTTGTCCTCATGTGCCGACCTGTCCCCTTGTCCTGGGGCAGCACAGAGGTTACCACAAAGTGGTTTGCTTGGCCGCCACCAAGATGATAAAGAAGAAAAAACCAAGGGCACCGTCCACACCTGGCAAGGGGGGAAACAAAACCAAGAAATGAAGTCCCTGAATCTTATACTTTCCTCCAAGGGGGAATGTAAGCGGGAATTCTCTGGAGCATACCCTGTACATATTTTCACCCTTAATTTATTTTCCTTAGACCTTTTGTCATCAGGGAGAAATAGAAAGAGAAAAAAGAAGTGATGAGAGAAGAGCAAAGTTCAAAGAAAGCTTGGGAACTTGACTCCTAGAAGTTGACTATTTAAAGTTACATATTTAAATACTGTTGAGAACCTCTGACTTGACTGAAGGCAGTGCGCTACATTTTATCAACTCCTTAGGCGTCTTGTATTTGAATGTAAAAGACGTATAAATTGATTTGTTTTGGACATGTCAGAAGAAAGAGAAGTGTTTTACAGGGGAAAAATAATGCTATTCAATGTCAAGGGTAAGTAGAACAGAATCCAAAAAATTAAAATCCTCGAAAAATGGATTGTCTTCATTATTGGCAAATAGAAACTTTAATGGATTCATAATTCTAAAATACTAGTCCTTTTCTTAAAACAAAGAGCCATTTATTAGAGTTTAGGTTTTGAGATAAAATACTAAATGCAAAATACATCACTAAAAATAAAGCTCTCTAACCTGTAATTTGAGAGCTACCCAATTTTAATATGAATTTCCTTGACAAGCTCTGTTTTCCTGGTGACAGAATGTCTCTTTTCACTTTGAGTCATCATCGCACATTTATGAAATCTGACAATGCTGTTTTTACACAGCCAGCCCTAGACATTTGGGTCAAGGTGATGAGTGAGACATGGCAAAGGTGGAGTAATTTGACAGCTTGAATGTGGGTGGTGAGAAAGGGTTAGGTGGAGGTGGGAGAGGGTTCCAGAAAGAAGTGGGGGAGGACACAGGGCATCAGAGATGAACTTTACTGCCTTTACCATTTTGCCCGTCTTTTGAGTTCACACATGCCCAAAGCTGTTGAATCCAATCCTTCCTCCATCTCTGCCGTTAGCCTGGAAAGGGACTTTTCTTGTAGCTAAGCCCGGGGTTCAGAGATTGGGTCCGCAAGTGTCTTTGATTGTAAATTCTGTATTTTTCGTCTAGTGTACCATCTTTTTTCTTCTAGTTGGTAATGATAGTTATTTTGGAGACTGTATTTTTTTATTTTTTGGTTTGTTGTTTTTATTGCCAGAATATCAAGGAACCAGATTTCCTGTGCTGCGGGGGTCTGAGAGCTTATGGAAGCCACTACAGAAAGAGGAACAAAAGGAGGATTTTCTCCTTGGCTTTCCCCGAGAGCGCATTACTGGCAGCCTAACACGTATAGCATGGGAAAGTTCACAGCTGCGAAAGCAATTAATGGCCCTTGCATTTGCAAAAATCGCAGATCCGTAAACTGCAATGACGTCTTTTTAAAATGGGTGCCATATTTGGGGGGCAAAAAAATTATTTATGAGCAGGGTGGGATTGTGCTTCAAGCAGGCAGGCATGTTTTTAATGTACCATGGTATGGGGTGGAGTATGAGAATGCCCAGTCCTACCATAAAATATTAAGGTCTGGTGTTCTGGAACTTTTGTTGTTGCTTCTCTGGCCTTTGCAATATCCCTGCCTTCTGTCCAGTTCTGGAGCCAGATTCTGGCCAGCTTAGACAGGAGAACTAAAAGGTTCCATATGTTACCGGCACCCAATTCTTAGAAACGAAAAAACAAAGAAGAGTCTGGAGAGTCTCATGAGTTACTTTATGGAAAAGGTTGCCATGTTCTTGGAACGTTTAGGTATATTGTCCACCAGATTGGTTATGACTATACTATGTCTTCCTAACACCAACAATGTCTTTTAGGATGCCTTTGATCAGTGGTTTTCAAACTTTAATGTGCATCAGAATTATCAGGAAGTCTTGTTCAATACAGATTGCTGGGCCTCCCTCCCATAATTTCTGATTCAGGATTTGTGGGGTGGTGCCCTATCATTTGCATTTCGTTCTCAGGTGATGCTGTGCCGCTGGTGTGGGGGCTACACTCTGAGAAACACTACGGTTTATTTATTAATTTATTTTTTTGAGACAGTCTCACTTTGTCACTCTCAGTAGGGTGCTGTGGTATTATAGCTCACAGCAACCTCAAACTCATGGACTCAAATGATCCTCTTGCCTCAGCCTCTCAAGTAGCTGGGACCACAGGTGCCCACCACAAAACCCAGCTATTTTTAGAGATGGGATCTTACTCTTGCTCAGGCTGGTCTCAAACTCCTTGGCTCAGGCAATCCAGCTGCCTCGGCTAGGTGCTAGGATTACAGACATGAGCCACCTCACCTAGCCTAAAAACATTATTTTGGATATGAGTTTCTTAGAGATTAGTTCACATCTTATAACTGGATTCTTTATTAGGCACTGAGTAGTCCTTAAAATGCCTACTCTTAATAGGGACGTCCAAGAAGTGCAATACTACAAATTAGAGGAATGCTAATCAATTCATAAGCTGCCAGAACCTACCAGCACTTCACTGGAAGAACATTAGGAGACTGTGTTGACCATTTGGCGTCCGCTCCACCTGCAGAGTTTGTCAGTGTCCTGGAAGGGATGGAGCTGCCAGGGTCAGTGATGTTAGAGCTGAACGTCTCATCACGCTCAGACAACTTTTGATGACATCTGACGGGCTGGATCCAAAATCTCAACTACTATTGAACTTGGCAAAATGAGACCTGGCAGGACCATACTTTGTGTGACTGACATAGTAGACCTTTTCTACTGGGAAGCTGTTTAGGGCTTACTAAAACAAAAGAGTCCTTGAGTTTCTTTCAGTTCAAGTAACAGGGGCTTGGAATTGTTACTTCTGTTTTTGGTAACTCTGTGGAAAAGAAATATGGATCAACCATTTTCATGTGGGCTGAGGGGGAACAATTGGGTCAGATACTAAGCTTGAGCCTCAATCTCTTAACATCTGGATAGAATTTAGGAGCATACAGACACCGGGATGCAAAGATGAACAGTTTCGTATTTATCTGAAAATCCCTAGAAATACTAACAAAAATAGGCATCTTTAGGGGCTCACTTCCTTTACCCTGGATTATTTTTTTCTATAGTATTTTTTACATTGGACTTTAGGTTATCCGGTTATTAAGCCATCTGTCACCATGGAATATCAGTGCTAGGAGGGAAGGAAATGCCATTTTATTTTATTTT
>NW_003852447.1:7426831-7437500 GCF_000181295.1 Otolemur garnettii
TTTTGGGCTCAAGAGATCCTCTTGCCTCATCCTTCCAAGTAGCTGGGACTACAAGTGCCTGCCACAACTCCTGGCAATTTTTAGAGACGCGGTCTCATTCTCGCTCATGCTGGTCTTGAACTCTTGAACTCAGGCAATCCACCCTCCTCGGCCTCCCAGAGTTTTAGGATTATAGGCGTGAGCCACTGCCTCCAGCTGTCACGGAATGCCTCTTGCTTATTCCTGTATCCCCAGTGCCAAATGGTTTCTGGCATGTAATTGTTGATGGAGGAATATTTGATAACTGAAGGAATGAATGAATCTGTCTCTTTCAGCAATTTATCTTATTTCAAAATTGTCAACCCACCAATAGATTAGGCATTTTTCTTTTAAGTAGTTTACATATATGTTGTAGGTCTATAGGACTAATTTCTATCAGCAGCATGTGGGAATAACAGTGGCAGCCTAAAGAAATTATTTAGGATAATAAGAGATTATTTAATTTGAGGAGCTCTAGCAGAGAATGGGGAAAGGTAACATACCAAGTGTTTTGAATAATTGATTTCCTTATGATTATTGTCAAGGCTGTAAAATTAATAAAACACCTTATCCTGTTTTAATAACTCTCTTTTACCTTATACAGTTTCTTGAATTATTGCTCTTATTTTTGAGTTAAATCATCTCTGATAACTGCCTTTGTACATGTAATTGGCTATTAAAACTCTTTTATATCTTTATCTGAGGGTCTTTAATTTGTGGATGCCGCCTGGATTGAGAGCTGCTGTGCCAGGCATTTGCTTGGACTTTATTTGCTAGGGGAGAGGGGATAGTTAGGAATCATCTGTGAAAGCTTAAAAACTTAGTATTTCTTATTTTTCTGATAATTAAAAAATAAGTCTTGGTGGGATGGCTCAATACTGTAATCCTAGCATTTTGGGAGGCCGAGGTGGGAGAATCAATTGAGCTCAGGAGTTTGAGACCAGCCTGAGCAAGAGTGAGACCCCATCTCTACTAAAAATAGAAAAACTAACTGGGTGTTGTGTTGTAGTGGGTGCCTGTAATCCCAGCAACTTGGGAGGCTGAGGAAAGAGAATCACTGGAACACAGAAGTTTGAGATTGTTGTGAGCTATGATACCATGACACTCTACCCTGGGTAACCCAGTGAAACTCTGTCTCAAAAAACAAACAAAACCCTGATGTAAATGTATTCTAGGTCACCAGGCTGATCCCTTTGTAACTCAATTCTACCACCATGTTTCCGTACCCACATATGCATCTGTGTTTATAGTGGTTGTGCTGGGACCACACACTTGTGAGAAACTGTCATGCATTTATGAGGAAGAAAAACAGGCAACTTGACATGCAAGGACACACTTGTGGTGAGTGCAGATCAGAACACGGAGTGCAGAGACCCCATGCGAAGGAGTTGGACTTGATCTCACAGCTCCTCTGATGACGAACCATTGAAAGGACTCGGCTAAGGTAGAGCTAGTGAAGACCGAGGGAAGGATTGCTTATGATGTTAAATCCTCATGACTTGGTGACCGTTTGCCTCTTGAGGATGGCAAGTTAGCATAGAGAGCATTAGAGGAATTGGTCAAAGATGATTCTCAAGTTGAGCGACAAAGAGATTTCCTTAAAGAAAAGAGAGTTCTGGTGTTAACTTGAATTAATTCTATATAATAATGTTTCTTAAATACGTATAGACACAAAATTAGGAATAATTTCTTCTTTTAGTCGGTCTTATTAAACCCAAACATATTTACAAATTAAACACAAAAATACCATGAAGCCAGTTAATTCTAAATTAACAACTTTAATTTAATATGACAAATGGTACTGTTTGGGGAAAACTAAATCACTACTTGGCAAACTAAATATAGCGCAGACTGCAAGAGTACAGGACATTTTGAGTTAGGACGGAGGAAATTGGGGAAAGAACTATCAGGACACAGCTCATGCACTGACCTCTTTGAAGACGAGGCCCCACATGCCTCAAATTTGAGTGACTTGTTCTAAGACTCGGTTCAAGGCTGACTTCATTTGAAAGTCTTCTGTGGCAAATCCAACTTGATAGATGCTTTTCTTCTGGATCTGTGCAGGGTCCTGTCATCTAATTTATCTCCTCATGTTATGATTTATTAATATATGTATTTGTCTATCCTTGAAAGCAATTCATTTTTACATCTTCAGAGACTGCAACAGTGTCTAGTATGTAGCAGTGACACAGTAAAATTTAGTTGAATGAAATGAAAGCTTGATAGACCATTCTGGGCTTAAAAAAAAAAGATCAATCTCATTAAGTAAAAAGCCTGGGGAGTGTATTAGTCAGAGTTTTGCCTAAAGAGAAGAGAGACATTGTGAGTGTTATGGGATAAAGGATTTTTATAGGATTTAGATCTTACAGAGTTGAAAAGGAGCTGGGGAGTGAAGGTGGAGGAGGGGAGTCAGATGATGGGAGATGTCTCCAGCCAGGATCTGAGTTCCACACTCAGCGTCTGGGGACTGCGTGGGAAGGCCCAAGGGAGGGGCTTGGCTACCACCTGTATGTCTGGTCACAGGTGTGGAGCTGCTGTTGGTGGACAAGGTTGGAAAGAAGAGCTGGACAGAGGGACTCTTCTGCAACACAGTAGAGCAAGGATAAACCGGGGCCTGCTGGCCACCTTGTGTATTTCTGTAACTGCCTCTGATGACACATTTCCAGAAAGTGTTGTCTGTGAAAGGACACTTTTGTTTTTCAATTCTGTCTTCTACCCAAGTCCCTCTTGGCCAATCAAACTCACAAACTCTAGAAAGGAGGGGGTTTGAGGAAACAGTTCCAGCTCAACCAAGGCAACACAGAACTCACCCTCACAGATTTCCTCCTCTGTCAGTGTGGCTTTCTCTCTAGGACACTCTTTGAGGCATGTCTGGTCTCATAAGAGGTAGCAGATGTCTCCAAGGACCCCCTCTCACAAATATAACAACTAGGCAATGGATAAGGAAAGCATGAGATGGGGTTTCCTTAGAGGAGATGCCAATAGTTATGTTGCTACCGAGATGCTGAGTGTTGGCCTGGTGGCAGGGTGAGGAAACTGAGCCCAAAATACCCAGTGCGAGATCTGAGACTAAAGAAGAGCTCACGTCATCCCAAGGTGGCACTGCCCCTTACTGCTGGCAAAAGCAGACACAAAAACAAGTTGCCTCTGGAGGAAATCTTCAACAATTTGGTTTGTGGATTAAGCAATCATTTCACAATAAAAGGTCACTCCCTATGCACATTGGAAGGCAAGCCACTATGAGTGAGGTCAGCAGAAAAAATAAACAACAGATCTAGGCCCCATAGACTGCAGTGTTTGGAATCGCCATATACAGAATATAGGGAAGGCATGATCCATGTGTAAAGAAATAATGGAAAAATTATAAAGATGAGTAAACAACAAAAGACCACCAGGAATACAAAGGTAGACTTGAAAATAAAAGAAAATTCCTGCAAGTGTAAAATACAATTGTTAAAATTTCAAAAACTCAATGACTGGATTTACTAGCAGATTTAATAATCACCCCATAGGAAAGGGAAAAATGAATTGGAAAATATAAGAAAGGAGATCTATGAGGAAATCTAATGTATATTTATTTGCAGTCCCACAAAGTAAGAATTGAAAGACGGTGTTAGGCGATATTTAAAGAGATATGGGCTTTAAGTTTTCCAGAATAGCTTACTCCATAGATGCCACAAACACCCTGTTTCACAGAGAAATGAGGTCTATTGCCCAACATGGTAACTATAGTTAATTGCAATGTGTTGTACAAAAAAATTGTTGAGAATAGATTTTTTTTTTCTTTTTGGAGACAGAGTCTGTCTATGTCACCCTGGTGTCACAGCTCACAGCAACTTCAAACTCCTGGGCTTAGGCGATTCTCTTGCCTCCGCCTCCCAAGTAGCTGTAGCTACAGGTGCCGCCACAATGCCCGGTTATTTTTCAACACAGCCTCGCTCTGGCTCAGGCTGCACTGCGTGTATCTTCATAGGTTTTTGATATCTATGAGACTCACAGCCATAGTTCAAACTGTAAGACTCACAGCCATAGTTCAAACTGACCAAGGCTGGAGCTGTGGCTGGTTTATGGGAGAGAGCATCACGGTGGAAGCACCCGTCCCCATTGTGGATCTGACTGTTGCCTTTGCAGGCCGTGTCTGGCTGGAAGGGAAGGCCTGCAGCGCTCCCCTGCCACTGTCTGCTGACCTGACTGCCTCTTGTTTGTCCAGCTCTGCTTTAATGGGGACAGCTAATCTAGACTGGTAAGTAAAGGGTCGAGACCACTACTTACTAACTGTGCGACCTTGAACAAGTCATATTTTCTCTTAGGAACGGGGGAAAATAATTTTTTTTTTTTTTTTTTTAGAGACAGAGTGTCACTTTATTGCCCTCAGTAGAGTACCGTAGCATCACAGCTCACAGCAACCTCCATCTCCTCTTGCCTCAGCTTCCTGAGTAGCTGGGACTATAGGCTACTGTAGAACACCTGGCTATTTTTTTGTTGCAGTTTGGCTGGGGCTGGGTTCGAACCCGCCACCCTCAGTATATGGGGCTGGCACCCTACCTACTGAGCCACAGGCACCACCTGGGGAAAATAATTCTTGCCTAGCAAGTTTTTGTGGAAGTAGGGGCTGGGTGAGGTAGCTTACACCCTATAATCCTAGCACTCTGGGAGGCCAAGATGGGTGGATCCCTTTAGCTCAGAAGTTCAAGACCAGCCTGAGCAAGAGCTAGACCCTGTCTCTACTAAAAGTAGAAAAAAGGTAGCGGGGCATTGTGGGACCCTATAGTCCCAGTTACTTGGGAGACTGAGGCAAGAGGATCACTTGAGCCCAAGAGTGTGAGGTTGCTGCGAGATATGACACCATGGCACTCTACCCAGGGTGACAGAATAAGACTCTGTCTCCAAAAATAAATAAAATAAATAGGAGCTATCTGAAGCTTTTAATGTACTCATAGAAATGGACACATAATAAACCTGTAGCAATGAAGGCATAGCTATCATAAACCCTTATTTATGACATGTTTGTGCATCTGTATACATATGAAAACTTGAACAAAAACGTTTGTTTGGTGGACTTGGGTTGTTTTGCACGTTCAGCAATTGTTAGCATCTGTGGTAGCGACCCATTCAGATGTGTTTACTCAAAAGCTTGTTTGAAGGACTTTAACTAATTTATCTGAATCTTGGGACTGGCAGCAAGCTGTGCAATAGCACTGATAGATGATCTTTGAATTGCTGATCTGGGATACTGAAGTGGAACTTGGAGGTCCTGTAACTCAGCCCTTACTGACATTTAGGACTGAGACCTGTAGCCTGTGTCTTGGTATCAGATGATTGAAATTGCTTTTCTCATGGGTCTCATTCTAGCAAACCTTTTATTTTTTATTTCACTGAGCATTCACAGGGGTGCTAGCATAAATTACTGCTTTCTTTTTCAAGATTTCATAAAAACTACATAAATTAAAGAAAACTTACTGAGTTCAAATGTCCACTCTAATTTTTTGCAAATATAATTAGTAGTGGCCATGAAATTAATCAACTGCAGAGTGTAAAACAAACAAAACAGAAAGAAGGGCCAGGGTAGCTCAGCTGTGGGAGAAGATGGCTGTTCCATCTCTAGTAAAGAGTAATTAGACCCCAAGGTATTGAGATTCTCATTTTGTCCTTCACTTGAAGTCAGTATATCTTCTTCTGATTGATTTGGGGATTCTTAAAATTTACATTATAACATAGTTGAATTGTTAACATTATTGAAGTCATTGTAACTAAGTTATAGCGCTTTAACCCCTAGAGATTAAACATCTTTAATTTGCCTACGAATGTGCTCTTGTATTCTTTTATTTCAGCGGAAGTTATTACAAAGTCATAAGACCCATAAGAAAGATACATTAAAACAATTAACTTTTTTAAAAGAAGGAGTTTCCTTTAAAGCTTTTGTTACAAAGGGTATGTTAGAGCTCCCTTGGTGCAGTTGGTTAGCATAGCTTGCTAGTTTTGAATTAAAGATAAGTGATGCTAAGACATATATGTATTTCCTATTTATCTACCACCCAGGACTCAGCACCGTCAAGAAAACTGCAGAAGACACTTGCTTATATAAAAAAACATTATATATCTGCTGTATCTAACCGTCACTCTGGCTTTTACTTTAGTTGCTGAATTTCTCCAAATGTATTCTCTATCACTATGATATTGAAATATTGTAGTTTAAGATGGTTTGTACTGTAATATACAAGAACTTTGCCATAAAGTTCTTGGGCAAAATTTAAAATTTATGGCCACTTTGTATAACACAGGTACAGAAAACTTTATGAAACAAATGTGTAACATAATGAAATACTATTAGTCAAATGCCCTTGTAACCATATTGAAAAATTTAAAGGGAATTGTATTAGACATTGGTGCAGTCTTTTTGAAGGGATATTTGACAACTTAATGTACTAATCTGTACCTTGGGCCAGAAATTTCACTTCTAGGAATTCACGTTAAAAATGCACACAAATGCACCGAGACATATATAAGGATATTTATTGCAACATCCAGTCATTCCACAAACATTTTATAGGCTGCCTGCTGTTTTTCACTATCTCAGGCTTTGGAAATACAGCAAACAATAAGACAGATAAGATTGCATGGAGCTTACATTTTAGCAGAACAGACAATAAACAAATGAACATGAGGCATCTAGCAGTGATCAGTAAAATAAAAATAGAATAGAAGCAGATAGAATGTGAGTGGGTTGGGGGCCAGGTGCTTTATGTTTGCTCAGAAAGGGATACTGTGAGGAAGTACATGTGAGTTGATGCTCGAATAAGACAAAGCTGTGTGTCAGTGTGTATTTCCTAAGAATAAGGATATTCTCTTAGAGAACCACATTACAGTTATCAAGTTCAGGAACTTTATATGCAAGCATTGATACAGGATTTCTTATCAGTCCATAGTCTGGTTTTGTCAATTGTTCCATGATGTCCTTTATACACATACAGCATATTTCCATGCCTCCCCCGGGGACAAGATCTAGTCTAGGATTACATAATATATTTAGTTACCAAGTCATTGTAGTCTCCTTTAAAAAAAAAAATTCAGCCTCAGAGCCCATAGTATAGTGGTTATGGTGCCAGCCACATACACGGTGGGGGGGGGGGGTTTCAAACTTGACCCGGGCCAGCTAAACAACAATGACAACTGCAACAAAAAGATGGTGGGTGCCTGTAGTCCCAGCTACTTGGGAGGCTGAGGCAAGAGAATAGCTTAAGCCCAGGAGTTGGAGGTTGCTGTGAGCTGTGATAGCACAGCACTCTACTGAGGGGAACATAGTGAGACTCTGTCTCAAAAAAAAAATTCAGATAAATATGAAGGTACAAAGATTAGGTTACATTGTTTGAGTTTGTTAGGTAAAGTCCAAGTTGTAGTTGTGCCCCTGGCACCTACTGGTGTGCTGGACACCCTTACATCGTGGCTGTTGGTGGGAGCACACCAATCCCCCTCCCTCTTCACCTCTCCCCACCTCCCCTTGAGTTTAATTGTGCTTTTCTCTTACGTGGATATGGATTTGTTAGTCTACTGGATGTATATTAGTTTTGAATACATTGCACACTTGCTTTTCTATTCTTGTGATACATTACTGAGGATAATGTTCTCCAAAGCCATCCAGTTTACTACAAAAGATGTAAAGGCTCCATCTTTCTTTATGGCTGAATTGTATTCCATGGTATACATAGACCACAGTTTATTAATCCATTCATGAGTTGATGGGCACTTGGGTTGATTCCACATCTTGGGGATTGTGACTTGAGCTGCGGTAAACATTCGAGTGCATACGTCTTTATGGTAGAATGATTTTTTTTCTTCTGGGTAGACTCCTACTAATGGGATTGTGGTATCAGATAGGTCTACCTTTAGTTCTTTGAGGATTCTCCATACTTCTTTCCAAAGAGGCTGAATTAGTTTGTAATCCCACCAACAGTGTAGGATTCCCTTTTCTCTATACCCTCGCCTCCATCTGCAGCTTTGGGACTTTGTGATGTGGGGCTAGTCTCAGGGGGGTTAGGTAATATCTCAAAGTGGTTTTGGTTTTTGTTTCTCTGATAATTAGGGACAGATGATGAGCATATTTTCATGTGTTTTGTGACCATTTGTCTGTCTTCCTTGGAGAAGGTTCTGTTCATATCTCTTGCCCAGTGATAAATGGTATTGTTTGCTCTTTTTTTGTTGATCAATTTGGGTTCTCTGGGGATTCTTAACATCAACCCTTTGTCAGATTTGTAACATGCAAATATCTTTTCCCATTCTAAAGGTTGTCTATTTGCTTTAATTGTTGTGTCCTTACCTGTACAGAAAAATCTGAAGCTTAATTAAGTCCCATTTACTTATTTTTGTTGTGTTGCAATTGCCAGTGGGGCCTTCTTCATACATTCTTTCCTAAGGCTGATAGCATCAGGAGTTTTTCCCATACTTTCTTCTAGAATTTTTATTATTTCATGTCTTAGTAAATCTTTTATCCATCATGAGTCAATTTTTGTGATGTTTTTTGAGTCTTCTGCATGGGGTCACCCAGTTTTCCCAGCACCACTTGTTGAATAGGGATTCTTTTCCACAGTGTATGCATTTGTTTGGTTAATCAAAGATCAGATGGCAATATGAGGCTATAGAACAGGTTTTCTATTCTGTTCCATAAATCTAAGTCTCTACTTTTGTGCCAGTACTATGCTGTTTTGATCAGTGTGGACTTGTAATATAACCTGAAGTCTGGTAGAGTGATGAGTCAAGGTTTGTTTTTATTTTTAAGAATTGCTTTGTTTTTTTTCTGGTTGCATAGAAAACAAAGAACTGTTTTTTTGAGTTCTTCAAAATATGATATTGGCATTTTAATGGGGATTGCATTAAATCTGTAGATTGCTTTGGGTAGGATAGACATTTTAACAATGTTGATTCTTGGCTCAGTGCCTGTGGCTCAAGTGGCTAAGGCGCCAGCCACATACACCTAAGGTGGTGGGTTCGCATCCAGCCCGGGCCCACCAAACAACAATGATGGCTGCAACCAAAAAATAGCCAGGTGTTGTGGCGGGTGCCTGTGGTCCCAGCTACTTGGGAGGCTGAGGCAGGAGACTCGCTTGAGCCCAGGAGTTGGAGGTTGCTGTGAGCTGTGACACCATGGCACTCTACCCAGGAGGACAGCTTGAGGCTCTGTCTCAAAAAACAAAAACAAAAACAAACAAACAAAAAAAAACAATGTTGATTCTTTCCAGCCAAAAGCATGGTATGTTCTTCCATTTGGTAGTGTCTTCTGCTATTTCCTTCCTCAGGGTTTCATAATTCTCTCTGTAGAGATCCTTCACCTCCTTTGTTAGATTTATTCCCAGGTATTTCATTTTCTTTGAAGCTACTGTGTCTTTGATTTACTTCTCGGCTTGCTTGTTATTGGTGTATACAAAGGCTACTGATTTGTGGACATTGATTTTATAACCCTGTGACATTACTGTATTTTTAAATCTCCTTTGAAGGCACTTTATAGACAGTTCCTCAGCTTTTCTTTGTCTTTCATGACATTGACAATTTTGGAGAAAATAGGTCAGTTATTTTAGAAAATATTCCTCGGGTTTGCTAGTCTTTTCTCATGATTAGATTCAGGTGGGTCTTTTCCAGAATGGGGATTCTTGATTCCTGTTGGAATGCTGCATAAACGTTGTTGGGAGCTTCTCACAGCAGGAGATGTGACCAAGATATGCTTCCTCACATCGGCTAGCTTCTAATTGGTGATGCTAATTTTGATCACCTGGTCAGGACTGTCTGTGGTTTCTCCATTATAGTTACTTTTTCCTTCTTCCTCCCTTCTCCCTCAGCTTGGTGTTTTTTTGTTTTAATTGCTACTAATGCCATTCTAAAGAAAAATTTAAAAATTATTGGCATAACTATTCAACCACCAAAAAGGATGGAGACCTTACATCTTCTGTATTTACCTGGATGGAGTTGGAACACATTCTTCTTAGTGAAGTATCACAAGAATGGAAAAGCAAGTATCTGATGTACTCGAGGCTACTATGAAGCCAGTAGATGATCTAATACATACCCACACAAGGGAAAAACTCAATTTAATTTAAGATGGGGGAGGAGAAAAGAGGAAGGGGAGAGGGAAGCACAGAAGGGGATTGGTGTGCTCCCAATTAATGGGCACAATGTAGGGGCATATGGCACATCTCCCCAGGGCAGGACACAACTACAACAGGGACTATACCTAACAAATGCAATCACTGTAACCTAATTCTTTGCACCCTCAAATTAACCTGAAATAAAAGAAAAAAACTTGGCATAAATTTTACTGTTCATCCCAGTAATTTAATATGCCACTCTTACTATATACTAGATTCCTATATATAATTGAGCTTATGTAATTAAGCTATTTATTTTAATTATAGAGGCTATTCCTTCTGCATAACCTTTTCTTTTTCAGTGTTTTCTTGTATAGTCTTGCATGTTTAATTTTTTATATGAATTTTATTATCGACTTGTCTGATTCCAAAAAAGAAAGAGCTTATTGGTATTTTTTAATAGAGATCCCATTAAATTTACAATTTATTTAAGGAGAACTGACATCTTAATGACATACAGACATTGGAAACAAGGATGTCTTTCAATTGTGTAATTCTACTTTTGTGTTTTTCAGAAG
>NW_003852447.1:7437814-7439847 GCF_000181295.1 Otolemur garnettii
TTTTTTTTTTTTGGTTGCCATTCTAAATGAGATTTTCTCTTCCATTATATTGGGAATTTGTATATATGAAAGCTATTGATTTTTGGATACTAATTTTATTTCCTGCTATCTTATTGAATTCTTTAATTGTTTGAGTTTATCAACGATTATTTAATAGTTTCCAGGCATGTCATCTGCAATAAATGTAGTTTTACATCCTTTTCTTTTTTCTAATTCTTACACTTTTTTTTTTTGGTCTAATTGGAGTGACTAGTATCTCCAGTACGGTGTTAAATAGCAGTAGAGAAAGTGGGCATCTTTGCTTTGCTCTTGACCTCAGTGGAAAACCTTCTAGTGTTTCTCCATTAAGATGCCAGCTTTAGGTTAAGGTATAAAACATGTTAAGGGACTATATATACATTTCTTTCTTTTTTGAGACAGAGTCTCACTTTCTTGCCCCCAGGAGAGTGCTGTGGCATCATGGCTCACAGTAACCTCAAACTCTTGGGCTCAGGCATCTCTTGCCTCAGCCTCCTGAGTAGCTGGAACTATAGGTGCCCACAACAACAACTGGCTGTTTTTTAGGGGTCTCACTCTTGCTCAGGCTGGTCTCAAATTCGTGAGCTCAAGCCATCCACGCACCTCGGCCTCCCTGAGTGCTGGGATTACAGGCATGAGCTACTGCACCTGGCCTCCCCTTTTTTGCTTAATTTTTGACCAGGCGGTCTATAGGTGTTTTATTTATTTATTTATTTATTTATTTATGAGACAGAGTCTCACTCTGTCACCCTGGGTAGAGTGCTGTGGCATCATAGCTCATAGCAACCTCCAACTCCTGGGCTTAAGTGATCCTCTTGCCTCAGCTTCTGAGTAGCTGGAACTATAGGCACCTGTCAAAACAGGCAGTTAGTTTTCTATTTTTTTAGTAGAGACAGGGTCTCATTCTTGCTCAGTCTGGTCTTGAACTTGTGAGCTCAAGCAATCTACCCACCTTGGCTTCCCAGAGTGCTAGGATGACAGGTGTGAGTCACCTGGTCTGTAAGTGTTACTACCATATCCATTGACTCCCAACTATTATGTTTATAACACCTAATAAACAATCTCATTCTACTACACCCGCTTATCTCCTTTCTCCTTCGACTTTTTTTTCTGGTTGCATTCTTTCTGTTTTGTCAGAACACATAATGTTCTTATACTATTTTTCCAACACTGTCCTTGACTTTATTTTATTCTTGGTTCTAATATTAGATATACTATTAAATGCTTACTATGCCTGTTGACTGATGTTTCTCCAGTCATCTCTTGCTTGGGTGAAACTTATCCCCTAAGCCAGGGGAGTCCAACCTTTTAATCCTCTACCGCATATTGGAAGAATAAGAGTTGTCTTGGGCCGCACATTAAATACACAAATACCAGTGAAAGCTGATTAATGAAAAAAGTTCTGTGGGTACTTTTTGACAGTGATATCAGTGTGATATCTGACACTACAGATAAGCAAAAAAGTCCTCACAAAATCAGCACACAACCACGGGCAACAGGTTGGGCACCCCTGTCTCAGCCAAGGGTCAGTAAATTTTTTCTACACAGAGCCAGAGAGTAAATGTTTTGGCTTTGTGGGTTATGTGCACTGTTTGCTGCAACCGCTGCTGTTTCTCCTTCTGTTCCTTCTCCTGAGGCTCTCCTTCTTTTACATTTTAAACGCAAAACATTCTTAGCTTGTGGGCCATATGAAACAGATCAGAGGTCAGATTTGGCCCATGGAGTATATTGTACCAACTCCTGCCTTAGTACATACACTTCCAGCGGGACTTTTGAGTACTGTATTCCCGGAACTCCTGCATGTTCAAAACCGTTTTTACATAGACTTGATGCTTGAAGGACTTCATGCTATGAACTTCTTGCCTCATCATTTATTTCCTTGAGCTTTTTGAAAATACTGCCCTTGTGGTTTATGTGTTACTCTGTGAAGCCTAAGGCCAGTTTGATTTTCTCATGCTTATTAGTATGAGGGCGGGGGGCCCTGGAAGCTCTGAGGACTATTCTTAGCCTTTACA
>NW_003852447.1:7440220-7442580 GCF_000181295.1 Otolemur garnettii
TTTCTGTTATTTGTTTTAAAATTTCTGATTCTAGACTTTTCCATATCTCCAAATGTTTATTTAATGTCATTGAAATCAGTCTGAGTATATTGCCTTGATTTTCTTAGAGATGGGGCAGGAGGTCTCACTATGTTGCCCAGGCGAGATGCAAACTCCTAGGCTCGAGGGTGGAGCTGGTTCTCCAACCTGAGTATGCCGGATTTTGTGGTTGGCATTTTTAGGAAAATTTTCACCAGTTGAAACATTTGAGTTTCCTGTGTTCTATTTTTTTCCTTACAATAGTTTTGCATGGGATGTGTTCCTTTTATCTTTCTTTCTTTTCTTTTCTTTTCTTTTTTTCCCCCATTCCAGGGCATTTCTCGGGGCAGAATTTCTGGTTCATGGCACCCTGTTCTCTCATTTTAGTGACGTGTGTTCTTTTTTCTCCCCAGTAGATGGTGATGCTGATGGTGGTAGTGGGTGGGGAAAGGATTGACTAACCTTACTTCTCTTCTGTTTCTGCAAGATCCTCAAGTTTGACATTTACTACCTTATTCCCTCCACTGCCACCTCCAAGGGGCTGTATTCCTTCTTCATTTACGTTTTCCCCTCATTTTCTCACAGAAGTTATATTTTCTCTTCTACCTCTTCTAATCCTTCTCACTTTTAAGAACTTTCCCTCTAGCGGGTGCCATGAACTACTGAATCTTGGACCTATGGAGGTTTCTTTTCTTTTCTTTTTTTTTTGTAGGAAAGGTCTTTATTGGTGGTGGGAGGCAGGCTGCAGAGTAGCACCGAGGAGGAGAGAAAAGAGGAGAGAGAGATAAGGACAGAGTGGGGCAGAGAACAGAGAGAGAGTAGAGAAGAGCGAGGGGGAGGACGGGGGAGAGAGAGAGAGAAGGAAGGTAGCAGGAGGCAAGAGAGCCTATGGAGGTTTTTGTCATTGTTGTTATTTGTTTTGAGACAGTGTCTGGCTCTGTTGCCTGGGTCACAATGCCATGGCCTTAGCCTAGCTCATAACAACCTCAGACTCCTGGCTCAACTGATCCTCCTGCCTCAGCCTCAGTGGTAGCTGAGACTACAGGTGTGTGTCACCGTGCCCTGCTAATTTTTCTATTTTTGATAGAGACAGCGTCTCACTTTGCTCAGGCTGGGCTTAAACTCTGGAGCTCAAGCCATCCTTCTGCCTTGGCCTTCCAGAGTGTTAGGAGTACAGGTGTGAGCCATCACACCCAGCCTGTGTTTGGTATTTTACCTCTTATGCTGGGATTCCGCTTTCTGTGGGTAATTTTATTTAGGCTGTAAGTCCTCATCAGTTTTTGCTTTTTACAGAGTGTTTTAGGCCTTCTGTGTCACTGGTCTCTATATCCAAAGAATTGCATTGGTGGGAAGAGCTACATTGGAATTTAAGTTTTATTTCTTTACTTTCAGGTAATTTGAAATTCAATTGGTTCATAGTGGTGTTGAAAGTATGCATCACATTTTGTGTTATTTCCACTCCTTTTAGGTTTATAGGGTATTTTTTGGAGCTGTATAGCAGTGTTTTTCAACCTTTTTTTTATCTCACAACACACTTAAACCTATAGTTAAATTTCTGCGGCACACTTCAATTATGCTGTTCAAAAAAAAAAAAGAGTAAGTAATAGAATATACTTACTCTGTTTGGAACTTCTTTTGAAAATAATTTAATTAATGATATTTAAAAATTTTGGCTGCATACCTAAGATCCTCTCATAGCACACCAGTTGAAAATCGCTGATATATAGAGACATACGAATTCAAGTTGCCACCATTCTCCTTCAGTTAATTCTCCTGAAGTGTACATTTTACAGTGATGACTCTTATTGCTGACTGGTAAATGAATTTTAGGAGTCAAAGAGTAAAGTCTGTTGTAGTCCAAGTGAGAGATGATGTTGGCTGAAGTTATAAATTCAACAAGTTATAGTTTGTGAAGTTATAGACAAAAATCAAATTAAGAGATATGTCAACCAAATCTAATGTATGAATTTTGAATTGAATTTTACTCTCAAAACCACCCCACTTTGTGTAATAAATTATATGATCATTCTTATTTTTGTCTATTTTCAGAATGAAGAGTTGGTACATTAGCAGTCTTCATATGTGACTAATGAATTATTCATCTTTTTATGTTGTTTCATTATGAGGAAATACATTTTCTATTGAATAGAGAAATAATCTGTAACTTCCTTAACATACCCAGCTACTATTTTAATTTTTACATGTTCTCTGCTGATTTTGTCCACTGGCTAGTGTATTTTTGTCTAAGCTATCATTATTAGGTATAATCGATTTCATATTCTGCCTAATATAATGGAATGCAAATTCAATGGGATTGGGAATTTTCCTCTATTCTTTTTTTT
>NW_003852447.1:7442972-7446428 GCF_000181295.1 Otolemur garnettii
GTAGCTGGGTCTAAAGGTGTCTGCCACAACGCCTGGCCATTTTTTGGTTGTAGTTGTCATTGCTGTTTGGCAGGCCTGGGCTGGATTTGAACCTGTCAGCTCCTGTGTATGTGGCTGGCGCCCTAGCTGCTGAGCTACAGGTGCTGAGCCACCTCTATTTCGAATATATAATCCCAGCATCTTGAACAGTGACTGGCATAGAAAAGGTGCTCAATGAAAGTTTGTTGAATAAACAAATGAATGAGTTTGTTCACAAGTATTTCTTGTGAAGATGCTTTTAGGCCAAGTGTGGTGGCTCTAAGTAGGTGCTATAAATCCCAGCACTTTGGGAGGCTGAGGTTGGGAGGATTGTTTGAGGCCTGGAGTTCGAAACCAGTGTAGGCAACATAGCTAGACCTTATCTCTACAAAAAAATTTTAAAAAATTAGCTGGGCACAGTGGCACATACCTGTAGTACTTGGGACATAGGTGGGGAGGATTGCTTGAGCCCAGGAGTTGGGACTGCAGTGAGCGATGATCATACGTTTGCATTCCATCCTGGGCAAAAGAATAAGACCCTGTCTCTAAAAAAATAAGAATAAATAAATCTGCTTTTAAATTCATCCAGTGTATTAAAATATTTTGGCATGGTTAAAGAGTACTGTTGTTTTCCCCATAGCACTTCCATTAATTCTCCTGAAACTAATATTTACCAGTCTTTAAAAAGTGACAACTTGGACAAAACACTCTATTACATTTCCTGGAAATAATTAAGAAAGTTATTATTCATGTCATGTCAATTTGGGAGGAACATAACATTGGGTGTTTTAGAGGAATTATTTTTAGGCTATGTTCCTTGAGGTTTTTTTGTTGTTTGTTTTTTGTTTTATGTTTGGAAGGATATAACGGAAGGAACAGCACAAACAGTATAGGTGAGATGTATATTGTTAGAATTCAAAATGGGCTCTGTAATTAAAGGAGTGTTAAATGTGATCAGAATAAATGCAGTGCAGTTAATTGTTGCTAGGAGGAAAAAACAGATTACCCTAATATAATAACGGAGAATTATAGACAAATATGGCTGAAAATTCACATTTCAAGGGTACATTAAACCTAAGTGGAATGAGAAACGTCAGCAGAATGTGTTAGGAAGAAAATATATGCTATTAAAAGACATAATGGCAGAATGTTATGTAAATGTCAGATTAGAGCAGTGTTCTTGGCAAAGACTTAACTTCTAGGACAGAGGTTACAAACTGGGGCTTCACAAAACCACCCTGATGGGTTTTGTTTGGGCAGAAACTAAGAAAGGAGAGGAGAAGAGAGGAGGGGAGAGGAGGGAGGAGGAGGAGAAAAAAGGAGAGGACAGGAGAGGAGGAATGGGAAGCAGTAAGGAAGAGGTTAGTTTCCAACTTTTACAAAGTGGTGGTTTTGACTTAAAACCAGTTTTCCAATATCTCTTCGATACTAGAAAGCTTAACAGTATGTGTCCTTGTAAGCTTAGCCTGTCAACCAGAAGTTAGGGTGAGGAACAGCTGCCCCTTAAACTGGGGTGTGTCCTGTCTAGTCCTCCACCTCCCGTGACTCCCCAGCTCCAAGGCACTAAGACCAGGTCTCCTTAAGGTTTTTTCCCTGATGATTGTTCCTCCCGTAGCAGTTCTACACCTGCTTTACACGCCTCCTACTCGTCCCATCGGCCAGGGGGTGATTCTTGACCTGAGTTTTTGGAGGTGGCTGAATACCTGATCGCTGACCCTGGAGAGATGTGGGCATCAGCAGTTAATGAATCATATATACTCAGCCTACGGGAAACGGCTACTCCACGCCACACAGGGTCACGTGGGGGAACTGGTGAAAAGCAGGGGCAGGCTTTGTAGTATCAAAAAAGTGAGATGACCTTGGTTGTCAGGGGAAGATGTGATTGGCTTATGTGAATAATTATATGGGCTGGTAGGAAACTGAAATTCAGGGATAAGCAGCAACTACACCTGGTTCACTTACTAAGGAGGGTTGTTTGGCCGGGCGTGGTGGCTCACACCTGCACTCTGGGAGGCTCAGGTGGGTGGACTGCTTGAGCTCAGGAGTTTGAGACCAGCCTGAGCCACAGAGAGACTCTGTCTTCACTAAAAATAGAAAAACTTGGGCATTTGTGGAGGCGCCTGTATTCCCAACTATTCAGGAGACTGAGGCAAGAGGATCATGTGAGCTCGAGAGTTTGAGGTTGCTGTGAGCTATGACACCATGGCACTCTACCCAGGGAGCCAGAGTGAGACTCTATCTCGACCTCCCCTGTATGCAGGAGGAGATACTCTAAAAGTTTGTAGAGACTGAAATACAATCTGCAAGGATAGCTGTGTAGTTCTCTTCTTTGAAGATTATAAAGAAACACAATGAACAGAAACCAAGAAAACTTTATTTTTTTAATGGTCTGGTGCCCAGAGTGAGTGGACATTTTTCTGTACACAAAATAGCATTTCAGTTGGTATTAAGAAAAACTTTGTGACAGAATTGATAATGAAATAAGTTTCCAAGGAAACATTTATTCATTCAGCTGATGTTTTTTCATTTGTTTAGAAATGTTTATTAAACACATACTGTGTTGGTGTTAAGTCTTTAAAAACAATGACTCCTGAGAGCTTATCTGTGCTTACGGGACAGGAGGCGACACTAATGACTGCCATTCAGTGTGGGGGGTGCTGTTAGGATATAAAAAGGAAGCACAAAGAAGGGAAAGGGCATCTTGATCTACTTGGAGTTTTGAAATTTTCTCTGTTTTGGGGGAGCCCAGGCTGGAGTGCAGTGGCACGATCATATCTCCAGCCGTAATCGCAAACTCCTGGACTGAGGCAATGCCCCTGCTCAGCCTCCTGAGTATCGGTGAGTATAGGCACAATCTGCTATGACTGGCTACATTTAAATTTTTTTTTTTTTTTTTATAGAGGCTGGGCTCTGTGGCTCACACCTATGATCCCAGCACACTGGGAGGTGGAGGCAGAGGCAAGTGGATTGCCTGAGCTCAGGAGTTTGAGACCAGCCTGAGCAAGAGTGAGATACTGTCTCTAAAAAAAAAACCTAGCTGGGCATTGTGGCAGGGCCCTGTAGTCCCAGCTACTCAGGAGGCTGAGGCAGAAGGATCGCTTGAGATGAGGAGTCTGAGGTTGCTGTGAGCTATGATACCACAGCACTTCAGCCTGGGTAACAGAGTGAGACTCTGTCTAAAACAAAGAAAAGAAAGCGACTGCATGTCTGTAATGACAGACATCCTTAATGATTATCCCGAGTGACTTGGATGATGATATGAAGAGAGAGGTGGGTCCTGGGGTCTGAGCAGTGCACCCAGGGGCCAGGTGCAGAGGAAAGGTACATGTCTGCAGGAGGTCCACATAGTGACCATGCCGCCATCGAGTACATGATAGACCGTGTTTTAAAGCCAAAATATAAACAACTCAAGCATCCTTAGACACCGTGGATGTTACA
>NW_003852447.1:7446906-7450461 GCF_000181295.1 Otolemur garnettii
CTAATGTATGTTTTAATATCAGAGTTAGGACACTGTGAAATCACTGAGGAATCAGGATCCTGGCAGGCAATGGGTGGGTCATTTGCGGAGAGTTTAATAAAGAAATGATCTACAGAGGTGTGGACAGAATTCAGAGGACTCATGAGAGACACTGCAGTGCCCTGGGGCTGGGTGACAGGGAGAGGTCCCTGGGGGCTCTAAAGGGGAAGGGGCAGAAGTGGTCGCAGCACTTGAGGAGGGGGAGAGAGGGGAGAGGACCTCCTGACAGGAGCTGTGGTCTTTGGATGAGCCGTGTAGCCACTCTGTGGTGACAACCTCTATGCTTTGATCCCCTGCTGGTGCTTTTTTTGGCTGACACAATGAGAAGACAGATAAGAAAGTCAATTGATTCAGGCCATACAGTCAGCTTCCTGAGGCTGAGAAAAGGGTAGAGGGGAGACCTGGAGGGGCAAGCAGATGATGTCTGGAGCGTGTGTGTATGTGTGTGTTTAATACACATACAGACAGATACGTATGTATATACGGGGTGGATGTAAATTTCGTGTGCAATTTAAATTAGTTTACTGTGGCTGGGCACTGTGGCTCACACCTGTAATTCTAGCACTCTGGGAGGCCAAGGCAGGTGGGTTGCTTGAGCTCACGAGTTCAAGATCAACCTGAGCAAAGGCGAGACCTCGTCTCTACTAAAAATAGAAACATTGAGGCAAGAGGATCGCTTGAGCCCAAGTTTGAGGTTGCTGTGAGCTATGACGGCACAGCACTCTAGCCAGGGTGACGGTTTGAGACTCTGTCTCAAAAATAAATAAATAAATAAAAATGAAATAAAATAAAATAAATTAGTTTACTGTTTAAATTGCACATGGACTTTATGTTCACCCTGTATAAAATGAAGAACTGATTATGTTGAAGAGAAAACCAGGTTTTAAGTTCTCATAACTTTTAAACTGTCTTTGAAAGAGATTATGTGAATTACGTGTTAATAAATAGGATCCCTGTGTGCTTCCTCAGTGTTCCCTTTTTCTTTTCATTTTTTGGAGAACAGAAAATGAGAAAAGACTTAACTTCAACCCATTTTTTAAAGCCTATAAACAACAAAAATTTATTTTTTACATAGGGATGGTGGATCACGCTTGTAACCCTGTCTCTAAAAACAGCTGGGAGTTGTGGCAGGTGCCTGAAGTCCCAGCTATTTGGGAGGCTGAGGCAAGAGGATCACTTGAGACTAAGAGTTTGAGGTTGCTGTGGCTGTGACACCATGGCCCTCTACCGAGGGCAACAAAGTGAGCCTCTGTCTCAAAAAGCCTTTTCACCGTTCTAGAGGCTGGGAAGTCAAAGATCACGGCATGAGCACATCTGGTGTCTGGTGAGTTTCCTGGTACTCTGCTGCTGTTTCCTCACCTGGTAAAAATGAGCAAACAAGTTCCTTCAGGCTTATCTTTTAGAAAATTTGCTAGTCAAAATTGTATGTGTTTATGGTGTATGGCAAGATATTTTGACATATATATATTATAGAATGGCTTAATGGAGCTATTTTTTTTTTAAGAGACAGAGTCTCACTTTATTGCCCTTGGTAGACAGCTGTGGCGTCACAGCTCACAGCAACCTCCAGCTCCAGCTCTTGGGCTTAGGCAATTCTCTTGCCTCAGCCTCCCTAGGAGCTGGGACTACAGGCGCCACCACAACGCCTGGCTATTTTTTTGTTGCAGTTTGGCTGGGGCCGGGTTTGAACCTGCCACCCTCGGTATATAGGGCCAGTGCCATATTCACTGAGCCATAGACACCGCCCATTAATGGAGCTATTTAATACACGTGTTATTCATACACTTTTCTTGGTGGTAAGAACACTGTAAGTCTCTTAGAAATTTTCAAATACACAAATGTGCAATAAATTTCTTGAATTTATTCATCTTGTCTTACTGAAATTTTATGTCATTTGGCCAATATCTTCTCAATATTCCCCTCCCCTACCAACCAAATTATGGTTTGAAACCAAACTGGGGTACTATTGCCACTCATTAATAGGAAATTATAAGAGAAATTACCATTCGGCATGACCTAATTTCACCCCAGAGTGTTATTACTACTTGTAATTGTCACAGGTTCAAAAACACAGCAAAACTAAAACAACAGGGACCTTGTATTTGGATGATGGTAGCAGACCCCACTGGCATCCTGCAAACTTCAGTCTTTCCTTCTTCCATAGCAATGGGATTATAGACTAGAAGTGGTGTGGGCCACGTCCGCACTGGGGCTTTTTTGGGAATAGAAATCTCTGTCCTCCACACTCTTCTACTGGCTGGCTGCAGGTGATAACATGACCATGGAGGACAGAGCAGAAGGCACTGGGTGGAGGAAAGTGGAGAGCTCATCTGAACACCTGCTCTAATCTTTTATATAAACAAGAAATGGACTTCTGTTGCATTTGAGCCATAATACATTTGTGTCTATTTGAATCAGTTCTTTATTTAGCATGTCCAAAGTCATACAGATGCCATTTTAAACTTTAATCTCAAACACATTTTCATTTTAGTTCTGTTATATTATTTTTCAACTACTTTAGAGTCTCCATCCTATGATCAGAATTATTCTTGCAAAATAGCTTTCTGTGAAACAATATTGTTATTTGTAGTGACTCCTACAGATATGGATCTGTTGAGAGTTGAAGAACACATCAGCCTAACTTTTTACATACAATGAATCATCGATAATGAGGAAATTATTTAGATTTTTTAAAAATAATGAAATAATGGCAATACACTAACAATAATACGTGATTATTGGTAGACCAAATGACAGGATATACTGGAATACTATTGTGTTCTTTAGTGTTGTAATTTATAAAAAATAGAATGGTTTATGTTTGAATGCGATGGAAGGGAGGTGTGCTGCTCCAGAAGTCAAGAAACCTAGGATTGCATCCTAGTTCTACCATTAATGAAATGTATTTTCTTATTGCCAATTTTCTCACATGTATAATATGGGGTGTTGAGGTAGGTTAGATTATCTCCAAAGTTCCTTAAAGAAATTCTATGATCATCTCTAAAATTATCCATTTTTTTTTTTTAATTATAGAGGCAGGGTCTCACTATGTTACCCAGGCTGGAGTGCAGTGGTGCAATCACAGCGCACTGCAGCTTCAAATCCCTGGGCTCAAGCAATCCTCCCACCTCAGCCTTCCAAGTAGCTGGGATTACAGGTACCACCCACTCTGCTTTGCCTACAATAATCAGTTTTTTTTTTTTTAAATTGGAAGTTTAAGTGAAACTCTGTCTCCATGACACTTTAGAGTCATGACCTCAACCTTGCTCACAGCAGCCTCAAATTCCTGAGCTCAAGCCGTTCTCCTGCCTCAGCCTCCCAAGCAGCTGGGACTAGAGGTGCATACCACCACACCCGGCTATTTTTTTCTATTTTTAATGAAAACAGGGTGTCCCATTGCTCAGGCTGATCTTGAACTCCTGACGTCAAGGGATCCTCCCATCTCAGTCTCCCAGAGTGCTAGAATTATAAGTGTGAGCAGCTTTTCTTTTTTTTCTTATTTTTTTTTTTTTTTTT
>NW_003852447.1:7450697-7467006 GCF_000181295.1 Otolemur garnettii
GCCGGTTGAGCTATAGGCGCCGAGCCAGCTTTTCTTTTAAGAAAAGTTTTTTATTATGAATATTCAGTGGCCAGATTTTATGTTTGAAATTGTATGCAGTCCATCAGCACAGATGGAGGAGAACAGGTAGTTCTGATCAGTGAAATATTCTGGCTAATAACTTATCATCAAATAAGCCACACATAATTTAAAAACCTACATACTTCAAAAATATTAACATATTCAAAATTATGTATCGAATACAGTTTTTCTTAGATGATTCAGAAGATGTTTCAGGATCTCATAGTTCCTCACATAAACAGGTTGAATATTAATTATCATTGTACTTTGGGTAATAGAAATTTCTAGTTGTCAGAATCTTATATAAGCCACTGTTTATATTCCTTATTTTCAATGATTTAAAGGTGTTATCAATCTTATAAAAAAAGGAATAAAGATGTTACCAATCTTGAAAAATAACTGCTGATGAAAACCTCTTTCAGAGTGTTCATCTAAGTTATCAATTATTGCTTTCTTTGTAAAGTTTCAGTTATCAGTCTCAAAGGTGGATGTTTTCTCTTCACTGTTTTTCTTCGTTTTTCACTGTACCATTAGCTGCTTAAAGACCATGCGTGATTCTCCCAATGTCAAATTCAGGAGGTACTCCTACAACACAAAAAACAAAATAATTTTTGTTTATGAAATGCTTGCAGTGATTGAAAAAATATAGATTTTTCAAAGGAACATTTTACCCATTATAACTTAGAGCAGCTTTCATTCCATGTAATTTTCATATTGACGGTTTAAAAAATTTAAACAGGCTGAGTACAGTGGCTCACGCCTGTAATCCCAGCACTTAGGGAGGTCCAGGTGAGAGGTCTGCTCGAGGTCAGGAGTTCAAGAGCAGCCTGGGGTAGGCCTGGCACAGTGGCTCACACCTGTAATCCTCTGGGAGGCTGAGGCCGGAGGATTGCCTGAGCTCACAGGTTAGAAATCAGCCTGAGTAAGAGTGAAACCCCATCTCTAAAACTAGCTGGGCATTGTGGCAGGTGCCTGTAGTCTCAGCTACTTCAGAGGGTGAGGCAAGAGAATCACTTGAACTCAAGAGTTTGAGGTTGCTGTGAGCTATGACGCCAAGCCACTCTGCAGAGGGTGACCAAAAAAAAGAAAAAAAGACCAGCCTGGGCAACATAGTAAGACCCTGTTTCTATAACAATAAAACAAAACAAAAAATAAATTAGCTGGGTGCAGTGGAGTGTGCCCATGTCATAGCCACTCAGGAGGCTGAGGTGGGAGGATCACTTGAGGTTAGGAGTTCAAGGTTGCAGTGACGCCACTGTGCTCTAGCCCAGGTGGCAGAGTGAGATTCTGTCCTCCTCCCCTACAAAAAAATTCAGCAAAACTTTATGGGAGGATTTATAACCAGTATTCAGATATTTTAATTCCTCTTATAGTTTTCTGGGCTGGAGAACATTTTATCAGAATATTTCTTCCTGTAATCCTAGCATTCTAGGAGGCTGAGGTGGGTGGATTGCCTGAGCTCAGGAGTTTGAGACCCGCCTGAGCCAGAGAGAGACCTTGTCTCTAAAAATAGCCGGGCATTGTGGTGGGTACCTTATAGTCCCAGCTACCTTGTAGTCCCGGCGACTGAGGCAAGAGAATCAATCTCTTGAGTCCAAGAACTTGAGGTTGCTGTGAGCTGAGACACCACAGCATTCTGCAGAGGGCAACAAAGTGAGACTGTGTCTCAAAAATAAATTTAAAAAAAATTAAATGAATGAATATTTCTTGTGAATCTGAGAAAACTCTGAGTTCTATGGTTTCGCAAAATGCTTCCATTAGGGAAAACTAAGTAAAGGGCACATGGGATTCCCCTGTGTGATTTCCTACAGAGTCTGGTGGCCTGGGCAGGGCCATGTTATTTTGGTATTCGAGTGATTCAGCAGAATTCCATCCACGTCTGATGCTATAATTCATCTGTTGGTTTTTGCTGTCTCATATCAACACAGCAGCCAGAGTGACACCAATAAAATGACAAGTCAGACCGTGCTGCTCCTCTGTCCAGAATACCCTACTCAGGGTAAAAGCCAAAGTTTGGACAATGACCTGCCCCCTCACACTACTCTTTCTGCCCCTCTTCTGGGGCCACACACCCTGTGGATGGCAGTTTCCCAGCTACACCTTGCAGGCCTGTCCTGGCTGGTGCTTCCACTCTCCCCACCTGGAGCTTGGTTGCCCCGTATTACCACGTCTTGCTCTTTCACCACCTCCAAGTCTTACTCTTTTCAGAAGACCTTAAATAGCCCTATTTTAAACTGGCTAATACCTGTAATCCTAGCACGCTGGGAGGCCAAGGAGGGAGGATCCCAGGAGATAGAGACCAGCGAGAGCAAGTGGAAGACCCCATCTCTACTAAAAATAGAAAAATTAGCCAGACACTGTGGTGGGTGCCTGTGGTCCCAGCTACTGAGGTTGCTGTGAGCTATGACACCACGATACTCTACCAACAGATGGAGGTAGATGTTTTGAGATGGAGGCTCTGTCTCAAAACAAAACAACCCCCCCAAAACAAAACCAATAAAATCTTACCTCCCTCAAACAAAAAAAAAAGCAAAACCTAAACCTCCCTGGACATTTCATTTAAATTTACAGAAATTTTTGTGAGATAATTAAGGCTTCACATGCCATGGTAAGAAATAACACAGAGACATCCCATACACCCTTTACCTGGTTTTCCCCAATGGGAGCATTTTGCAAAATGATACAACAATGTAATAACCAGGATATGGATGTTGATATAATCCACTCATATTTTTTAGACTTTCCACATTACTTTTTAAATTGTATTTATTTTTCTACAGCATTTCATACCGTCTGATGTATTTTATATTGTACTTATGGTCTTTCTCCCCTTTATTAGGACATGAACTCCAAGAAGGCAGTAGTTTTTGCCTGTTTTATTCACACCATTATCTCAGAACTTGGCATCGTGGAACTTACACATTTTTGTTGAATTAATGAACAGGCAGGGTATTCTCTGACCCTGGACTCCATGTAAGGCCTGGGCACAGTGCAGAAAACACCTGGGCCTTTCTTTGGTTCAGTGTGGTGGCGCTGTGCATTTAAAGAGGAATAAGTGAGACTTACTACACTGAAAAATGCTGCTTTGGTTTATGACAATCTGTTGGCAGTGGCAATCACATCCAAAGTGCTACAAAATTTGAGATTTATAGCTCAGAAAGAGCCAAAGAAGCCTTTGCTTTTCTGCCTAGCAGCTCCCTTTCTGTGTCTTAAACAATCAGCATGAATAAGCTGGCAAAAAATCTGGAGATCCATTTTTCTTTTTATTAACGATCATTATAGTCTAGAGACAACTAAAAACAAATCAAATCCAAATGGCCAAACTGATTTGACCCTAGAAGCGTGAACTAATGATACTGTACCATCAGGGCCACCCCGATTTGAAATTCCCAGGTCTTTCCGTTGTTCACTCATGTCCATTAGAACATGACAGTCAATTCTTAGAGAATGTTGGTTAACGAGATAATCATGAAACTGCGCTTTCCCCAAAGACTTGTTTGGCTAAAAGCAGGAAAGGGAACAATTCTTGACTGACTTCTCAGAATGTTGACACATGCAATACAAGAATTGATGCTGTAGATCAAATTTTGACCATATGATATAATTTGTTGTTAATGGGCAGATGAGAAACTTGAGGAAGACACGCAACCCATGTACCCTCTTTGGAGGATAGTATGACTATATGTTTCAACTGGTGCATGTATTCTTTTGTTTGTTTGATTTAGAGACAGTCTTGCGCTGCCACCCAGGCTGGAGTGCAGTGGCATGATCATAGCTCACTGTAACCTCAAGCTCCTGGGCGCACACCATCCTTCTGCTTTAGCCTCCTGAGTAGCTAAGACTACAGGTGCACATCACTATGCCCAGCTATTTTTATTTTTATTTATTTATTTATTTATTTGAGAGACAGGATCTCACTGTGTTGCCAAGGCTGGTCTTGAACTCTCGGGCTCAAAAAACCCTCCTGCTTCAGCCTCGGAAACTTCTGGGAGCCACTGTGCTGGGCCTTGATATATGCATTCTTTTCTCTTTTTTTTGCAGTTTTTGGCCGGGGCTGGGTTTGAACCTGCTACCCCCAGTATATTGGACCAGCAGGCACCATCCCTTGATGTATGCATTCTTTAGACCAGCAATTACATTTCTAGAAATTTAACAGATATTCTTGCCCATGGGCTATAATGGAGATATTGACCTGAATTTTTTTCTTGATAATTCTAAATAAATACGGGACTGGTTTGTCACTGACAAAAGAAACTTTCTAAGGATAAGAGGCATTTATGTTGATTTTTTTTCTCCTTCTATTGGCTGTGCAGAATTCCGTAACCTGCTAGAAGCTTTGTCTAGACTGCTCTAATATAGCCAATACCCACAAAAGTTAGAATCACAGTTATTGAAAATGACATTTCCTTATGATTTCTAAGTTATTAAGAATGACATTTATTTGCTTTATCTATAAGGGCAAAACTGAAACTAAGTTCCAAAAACTTCCAAAATGTATAATACATGGAAAAGAGAGAATACAAAGTTATCTATGCACTATGGTTACTCTTATGCCACATAAAATATGTGCATGTGAGGCTAAGGATATTTATCACAGCGTGTTTGTCATGACATAAGAATGGGAATATCTTGAATGAATGTCAGTATGGGACTGGTGAAAAAATTAGGATTCATTCACACAGTGGGAATTGCACTGCTGGGAATATAAATGAGGTGTTATTTGTGCAGATATGAAACAATCTGCAGGTGTATTACTAAGTAAAAGGGCGACTTGTACGACTGTGTGGCTTGATCAGTCATGTGACTGATGGTGTGATCAATTTGGATTAAAAATGTGATTCAGACATATGTGTATGTACACGAATTTATCCAAACATAAACGTGCTGGGAAATTCACAGAGGACTTCCAAAGACTACACAAAACACAAATAATGTTCGCCTCTGGGAGGAGGAGGATTTTTTTACTCTCTTATATATCTTGTGCATTTTTTTAAGAAGAAAGAAAAGATACAGTTTCACATCATTAAGGATAACCACGGGGAAGAAACCGCCATCATTTCCCAGGAAGCTCGGCGTGTAGGGATGCAAATTTGGAAGAGGTGGGCATGGTTCTGCGACAGGAGACTCTTCAGAGAAAACGTGGTTCCAGAGAACCTCACCTTACACAATGTAATTCTCGTTGTTCAGTCACAAATGATCCAGCTGAAAAAGGAAGAAAAGAGGAAGATTTCTTTTCTAGAGAGAGCTGACAAATTCAGATTTTAATTTGAATTTCCTTGGGGCAGAATACATTTTTTTAAAAGAAAAAAGTATATAAAGAAAGGATCTGAATGAAAGACCCATCACCAGTAAATGTTAGAGTGCACAGAACCGCTCACACGGTGTCATGCAGAGTTGCTCTGTCCCCGAGTCAGGTGTAAGGACCCTTGGGGAAATAACCCTGAGGACAAGGACTAGCTGCCCTTGACTGAGCACAGGCCAGGAGCCAGGCGTTACATGGTCATCGAGTTGGATCTTTATGACAACCCCATGTAGTAGGCATGATCTTTGTCGTTTCCTTTTACTATAAGACAGAGAAATCCAGAGAAGCTGAGTAACTTGTCCAGGCTAATGCAACCAGGGGAAGAAGGCCGGCTGTGCTCTCGGTGGTTATGTTATTCTTATAGAAGTGAAAAAAATATTCCAAAAGATACAAGGCATGGTTTTAGTTTAGCAAAGAAAAATTTTAACGGAGTTAAGAGAAAGATTCTATATGAAAAATTTTTTTAAAGCATAAAGTATAAAATAAGGTTATTTTTGTTGTAACGGAGCTCAGTGAGAATAACAAGTAACAGCGCTTAAGGTCTTGGGCTGAATTTGTCTAAGTAGAACATTTAGGCAAGGAAGATGGTGGGAGTCGCTGAACGCAGCAGCCGGCCAGACCACACCTGGAGCACTCGCTAAAAAACACCAAACACTTTTTTTTAAAATATAAAAGTATAAACTTATTTTATAATGAGAGAGAGAAGAGAGTCGGGTGGGGGGAGAGATGAAAAAGAGAGAGAGAAAAGAACATGGAGCAAGGAGAGACGGGAAGGGGTGGGGAGGAAGAAACATCCAATTTTAACAACTAAAAGAAGAATATTCCTGATGTTCTACTGCAACTAATTTAAAATTTTAAATTAAAATTTAATTTTTTTAATCATTCAAAATTTTTTCATGTCTATTTCTAAGTAACATTTTCACGAGTGTTTCTATTTTAAGCAATCATAATATATAAATGATTTTTGCATTTTCTTTTCCCACATGCATACACGATCATTTTCATGATCATTTTAATAAGTTGAATCCCTGTGTCATGTTGATGCACCAGAATTTACTGCACCAATTTGTTGGTACTTAGCCTGTTTGTGTTTTCTTTCCATTATAGAAAAATGTCGTTTTGATTGATTGGGATCCTGACTTTTCCGCACAGGGTGCACTGTGGTTGTCTCAAAATGGCTAGTTTTAGAATTTTTCAGAGCCAAATGGAATGAAAAAGGAATGCTAGAGCCTCTCTACATTTCTTCTTCATTGGCCAGTGGCTTTTCTCCCAGTGATTTGTACCGTTCTTAAAGCAAAGGTATCTGACGTCAAACCTCCCAAAGGTCATAAAAAACACGATGAAGGCCAAACCACA
Source organism: Otolemur garnettii (assembly GCF_000181295.1). NCBI lineage: Eukaryota > Metazoa > Chordata > Mammalia > Primates > Galagidae > Otolemur > Otolemur garnettii. Next base: position 7,457,416 of record NW_003852447.1, read on the forward strand.
GCATTGTGTTTGGTGAGAGACGAAAGTACATATTTCTTTAAAGTAACCATAGCAACAATGCAGGGGTACGGTCATTCAGCCATAAACTGTTACAGTATCTTAGCCAACAATGCAGGAAGGGGTCATTCAGCCATTAGGCTGTTACAGTATCTTAGCCTGATCTGTGTAAGTCAGTCAGTAGCAAAAACTGAAAATGATTTCCCTCTGAGCAAATTCTGCCTGACAGAGGTGTTTCTAACAGCCTGCAGTCTCTATACCTTTGTTAAAGCTGAAAAACATGTTTATTCATCGCACCCTTCACAGATCCAAAGTTTTTGAAATAGTTTATCTTCAGAAAGTAAGAAGAGATGAGAGAAGGAGCACCAGGCTCTGTGTATTATTATTAGGAAGGAAGTCTCAGACATCCAGGGAAATTCCTAGACTTACTGCCAGCTTTCTGTTTTTTTTTTTTTAAACTCCTTTATTCACTTTTCATTTAAATTTCTCAATCTGTCATCATGTCCAGACATCTATTCTTGTGCTAAGAAATGTGTTTGTCCCAATTTTGCCTTCCCAGCTTTATTTCGGAATCAAATTCCTCTTTCTTAGGTCAGCAGCTTTGGTCAACATCCTTTCTTTCCCAAATGCACATTTAAATTTCTACTCTGCTACTGCGCTGACAAACTCCCAGGCCTTGTCACGTTAGGTTTTCAGCTTCTCTGATCTTAAGCAAAAACGTCTGATTGATGTTTTCCTGTCTGAAAATCTTACAAGGTCAAGTTTACAACAAGTTGGTATCAGAGGTGTTAAAACCTCTAATTAGAGACTCAGAGTTAGATGTTTCCCAGGAATCTGTCCTTAGGATAATATCTTACTGATATTGAACTAATATTTAGAGACAACCAATTCTTTGAGGGTGGCAGCACCCCTCAGGTGCATCCTCATGCCACATGTATACAGGTTACCCAGTGGTACAACGTGGAAGTGTAGCCCGAATTCCTCTCTGCCAGGTCCTTGGTCCTAGAGATTTGAAGAATGAATCCACAGACCACTGAGTAAGTGAAAGGACAGATTTTATTGAAAGATAAACAGATAAGCAAAAGAGGGAAACAGAACCTTGAATGGGGGGGCGGGGCTGGGGAGTGGGGCAGCCTGAGTGGGCAGCCTACCAGGGCCTTCTGTCTAGGGATTTATATACTGCTTTTCCTATCCTGTAGGTGTGGGGTTTGGGGGAGTTGGATTGTATGTCTAGAACAGGTCACAGTAGGCAAGGGGCCTGGGACAGAAATTAATTTTAAAACTGCCATAGCGCAGAGTAATATGGTCCCACCTGAGGTGCAATTCTCTGCTCTGGGAGGGGCAGCTCCCATGAGATATCCTGCTTTTTTATGACCTTGTTTGTGTTCAGAGAATGCGGCTTGCAAAGGGCCTCTTTTGGCCTAGAAATGGGGTCTGTGATGAGACTCATTTCTGAGCTCACCCAGGCCTAAAAAATGGGGGTCCCTGTTTAGCCCTGAGAGGGGACGCCTGTATCATAGAGATATATCAGAGTCAGCAAAGAAAGTCCAGCAGTACCTTGTACTGTGAAATTTTCTTCTAAGTATAACTGGATTTTGAAGCCAGCCAGTATTCAGGGGGAGGTACGTTGGACTCCACCTCTGGATGTGAGGAACAGCACTCATTTTCACATAGGGAAAGGGTTGGGGGTGATGTCTTTACGTTTCATCCCGTCTGCTTCTTGCCACCACAATTCATATCCCTCCTCCATGCAAAATTACACCATTCCCTCCTAAAAGCCCCAAGGTGTCCTTTCATTTCAGCATCCAGGGGAAATTCAGGCTCTTGTCATTTAATGAGGCCCAGGTGTAGTTTTTGGGGTCCCACACCTTCGGTATGGTTTCTCTTAATGGGAAGACCTTGATCTAAAGAGACAGGTTGATTCGCCCTCTGCATACCTCAGAGCAGTGGAGATACAGCGGTCCCATTACCGCAAGGGACATTCCTGCACAGAAGGGAGGGGCTGACACAGTGGTCGCCTGTCTGAGGCAGGAAGCACGTGCCCGCTGTTCTTTCAAGTGGGCCCAGCCTCGCTGGCTGGGAGTGATTCACCTCCAAATGATTCTTGGCTCTGACCTCTGAGTCACCCTTTAGTTTTCTCAGCCCACTTCCTCCGAGAAGTTCTGGGGTCCAAAGACTTGTTTTTTCATTTATGTAGAACATACCTAGAATGAGAAGAGGGTTCACGGGCTGCTGTGACTTGTTCTTGGACCATCCTGTGTGAGAGTTCTCAGTGCTCCATAGGCTCATCTATTGTTTATATGGACAAACTTTTAAAATGTTGCCAATCTAAAGATATAAAATAATACTCCTTTGTGGGTTTAATTTGCATTTCTCTGATTACTATAAATAATAGCGAATTTGAGCATCTTTTTATTATTTCTGGATCATTTACATTTTTTGTTCTGTGAAATGCCCACACAGGTCTTTTGCTTATTTGTCTTTATTGACATACTCTAATATAGTTGTAGAGGTGCTTTTTGTATTCTGGCGTATAATCCTTTTCAGGTTTTATGTTTTCCTAGCTTTGGCTTATCTTTGGACTTTCTTTACCAAGTTATTTGAAAAGAAGGTCTTCATTTTAATGGATTTGAATGTGTCACTTTCTTCCTTTATGGTTGTGATTTCTTTTTGTACCCTGAGTCATAAACATATTATTTCTTTACTTTGAAGAGTTCTATAGTTTTGATTTTCATATAGAAGTCATTAATCCATGTATTGAGTATGAGTCAAAGACCAATTTTCATTTATTAAACATGATACCCTATTTTATCAACTTCATTTGTTGTATTTTTTTTTAATGTTACCTGCAAGTCAGCATTGCCTTAACTCAAGTTTCGGTGTATTCACAAGTCTCTTTCTAAGATCTTTGTTCTATTAGACGTCTGTGACCAGCACGACATGGGTCTCTGTGATCACACTGTATTGTTGAATGACTGTATATGATAAATCTTGATATTTGGTAGGTCAGATACCCCAGCATGGTCTCAGGACCTGGATCTTCTTATTCTATGTTTTCACGCAAATTTAAGAATCAGCTAGTCAAGTTCTATAAAGACAAGACAAACCAAATAGTCACAGTGTTACTGGAATTATAGGCTTCACTACATGGTCTCTGCCACTCCCTTCATCCCCTCATAACCTTCCTAAGCCAATTTGGATTCCAGGTATAACTACTTCCCTGCAAACACCCTGAACTCTCTTGTCTCTCTCTCCCTCCTTCACATAATTGCTTGCTTACTCTGTGTCTGTACTCAAGTCAGCTAAAATTGCTGGAGAAAAACAAGTAACTATACCGAGTGGTTTCATTTAAAAGTCATCACTACAAATGTCAAGTGGGTATTCAAATGGTCTAAATGTTCTGTTACCCTTACTGTTCTGCAAAATTAGCTCTATCATCGCTTTCCCTTCTTCTCAACCCTTCCACTCCTGACTCTGGGCTGATGCTCTTGATTCTCACTTCATTGAAGAAGTCAGAACAAAGATCAGAAACTCCCCCATTATCCTATCTGTCTACCAGACCAGGACCCTCAGATCTGTCTACCAGACTCTACCAGACCAGGACCCTCAGATCTGTCTACCAGACTCTACCAGACCAGCACCCTCAGATCTGTCTACCAGACTCTACCAGACCAGGACCCTCAGATCTGTCTACCAGACCACTGTCCACAGTTTCTGCCCTCCCTGCTGTTCCAAGAGTGAACTGAATATTTGTGTCAAAAGCCAACTCCTTCCCTGTGCTCTGGATCTCATCCTCTCTCATGTTTTCAAGATGTCTCCGTCTGCATCCTCTGCTTTCCACATCATTAGTCACTTTCCACTGACTAATTTCCATCAGCATAAAACCAGACTCTATAGTCAAACTAACAAATAAGCAGAACCTCTTAGGATCCTTTCTGTCAACTACTATGTCAGTAGAGGCAATGGGAGGTCGTGGTTATGAGCATAACCTCTGACGCCGGGCACCAGAGTTGCCCCTTTTCTGATTATATTCTATAATATCACCATTTTAATATCATAGCCCTTACTGCTATCTGATCTGCTGTCTGCTATTCGTTTGTTCACTCATTGCCTAGACCTTCCTCTGAGAATACCCAAGCTCTGTGGGAGCAGGTTCTACTTCACAATTTGCTTCGCAGCACCTGGAGCTGCTGACTTCGGTGAATATGTATTCAACGATGGCTGATCAGCCATTTTGAAAGCTTTGTAGTGAGGCCGGTACAGTGGCTCACGCCTATAATCCCAGCATTCTGGGAGGCCGAGGTGGGTGGACTGCTTGAGCTCAGGAGTTCGAGACCAGGCTGAGCAAGAGTGAGACCCTGTCTCTACTACCTGGGCGTTGTGGTGGGTTCCTGTAGTCCTAGCTACTCAGGACGTTGAGGCAAGAGGGTCTCTTGCGTCTAAGAGTTGGAGGTTGCTGTGAGCTATGACACCACAGCACTCTACCCAGGGTGACTGAGTGAGACTCTGTCTGAAAAAAAAGAAAAAAGAAAAGAAAAAAAGCCTTGGAATGAGAAGAACATTGTTTGCCTAGATACAGTGTACTCATTTAAGCACTGTTACTGGATAATAGCTGTGGTATTTTGTTAGAGTAGGAGACTGCGTGTATTAACATTTTGAGGTTGGTGGACTTCACTGTAAAGGAAAAAATTGACTGTACTGAGAACGGGAAACGGCGTCCTGGTCTTTATGTGTGACATCATCTGTGGCATATTATGAACCAGACTCAGGCCTGATTAGAGTGTTGGAAAGTTTAAAAATTGGAGGCCACATGTGGACCGTTGTTTAGGAATCACAGACTTTATGTGTGGGTTTACTTGCTTTGAAGTAAGCTGCCGCCCATTCTCAAGAATGTTCATTGCAATATTGTTTATGATAGCAAACAATAGGGAAAAAACTTAAATGTTTATCAATATAGGAATAAATGTATTATGATGCAGTCATACCATGGAGCACTGGGGACAGTAAGACAACTAACCTGCATCTCCATTTCACCAATGTGGATCCATCTCACAAATCTGACAATGAAATGTTTCTTGCAGGACAGTTCACAATGGCAAAGGTGGGGGAATCAACCTAAACGCCCATCAATTCATGAGTGGATTAACAGAATGTGGTGGGAGTACTACTCGGAATTAATGTCCTCTGCAGCAATCTGCATGGAGCTGGAGACCATTATCCTAAGTGAAGAATTCCAGGAATGGAAGAGCAAACACCACCTGTACTCTCTAATAAGCTGGAACTAATTGAGGGCACACGTGGTCACAGGGGAAAATAAAAGTCGTAGGAAATCAGGATGAGGGGCACAGGGAGCAGGGGAGGAGTGAAAACCTACTTAGCAGGTCTGATGAACACTGTGAGAATGACGGGCACCCTAATGGCCTGGGCGCCAGCATTCTAAAAGCCACTCGTGTAACAAAAACATTTATCCCGCCGTCATATTCTGAAATAAAAAAGTTTTAATAGTGAATTGAAAAGAGCAACTAGTGGATGAAGAAACATTTATATAAAATTAAAAAATGAAAAAATAGCATCTATTGTCACATATATGAGTGATTAAGGTTTTAAAATGTTGATGGTAAGGACATATCTGGATTGAAACTTCTAGGGCCAGAGGGTATGGAATGGGCTCAGGGATAGGCACAGTAGAACTCAGCAGCGTTTGCAAAGTTTTATTTTCTTAAAAAAATAAGAATATAGGGTGGTGCCTATGGTTCAAGGGAGTAGGGCGCTGGCCCCATATACCGGAGGTGCCAGGTTCAAATGCGGCTCTGGCCAAACAGAAACTGCAACAACAACAACAACAACAAATAAGAATCTATATTAACATTTAAACAATCAGGATGGTGGCTGTTATTTTGGTGGAGTTTGCTATGTATCTGAAACACTTTATAATCTTAAAAAAAGGAAATAAGCTGTATCTGTATCAAGCGATGACATGTCACATTCTTTCAGTGGTATTTCTAGAGAACCGCTGTATTGTGCTGGGTGCTGAGGGTTCTAGAAGTCATTTGGACATGAGTTTTACTCCCCAGAAGGCTGCTCTTAGTCAAAATAACACATCCTTACATTAAACGGTTAAGCCACGGAAGCTTGAATATAATTACTGTATATATCAAAATGAGGAGCTGAGAAATCAGCTCCCACACTGGAGAAGATGGAGAAGACCCACAAGGGCAGGAGTCACTGAAGGGTGAATTTGGGTAGCAGAAGGGACGTAAAGTACATTGCAGGCTGGGAAAGTATCATAGGAGAGGTGTGAAAGGGATTAGGAAAAATCATCCTGCAGAAGTTGAGTTTTCTTGGAGAGAAAATCAAATAGTGTGTGACCCTGAGATATTGTATCTACGATAAAGTTTACCTAACAGATAGGTGGGGAGACACTGATGGCTGTGAGGAATTGGAGTGCATGGTTGGTTCAATTTCCCTGAATATCAATCTGATTGTGGTGTGCAGAGTACACTGGAATGAAGGAGGACTAGAAGGAGGGGTCTCAGCAAAGTGGCTGTTACAGTAAGAAAACGAGGGCCTCAAGTGAGGCGGTAGTAACGAAATGGGAAAAAAAAAAAAAGAATCCGTCTTTCCCAGGAGAGCAGGCCACATTTTACAAAGGTATAGAAAGGGTAATTATTCCAAAGGACTCACAGCTATTAAGTGCCAGGGCCTAGCATCAAATTTGAGTTTTCTTTGTTTTCTTCCAAAGTTTGCATGTTGAGATTTTGAAAAGTGGATTAGAAAAAAAAAAGAGGGAGATGAAAAAGAAAGGATAAAAGAACCGTGAGGTTTTGATTGCCGGTAAAGAGCTTGATGAAACTGGAAATTTGCAAGGGTAAACTGGTTTGGTGGAGAACAAATGAGTTCTGTGTGAAAGATGGAGACTCTGTGTAGATCGTGGGCCATCCCCACGCAGGTGTTTTTAGGCCATGGTGTGAACTCTCAGGTCTACAGTGATGACCTTAGAGTGGTAATGAAATTCTGAAGACAGCAGTTCGCAGAGGGATGGAGCAGAGTGTCAGGAAGAATGCCCAAACGCAGAGCTTTCTTACTGGGTAAATGGAAGTGCCAAGAAGGAAGGCAAGACAGGAGCAACCCATGGGTAGGAAAAAAGACAAGGTTCACCTACTTGTCTGTTTTGTTTTGTGCCACTGAGGCTTGTTCACTGAAGGAAGTTATAGGAAGAAGCAGATGGTTGACTACGTCAAATACAGGTGTATGTCATCTCATTGCGCGTCACTGTATTGTGTGTAATAGATGTCGTGTTTTGTTTTACAAATTGAAAATTTATGGCAACCATGCATTGACCTAGTCTATTAGCAGCATTTTTCCAACAGCCTGTGCTTACTATATGTCTCTGTGTCACATTTTGGTATTTCCTGCAATATTCCAAACCTTTTCATTATTATTGTTATTTTTTTTGAGACAGAGTCTCACTTTGTCACCCTTGGTAAAGTGCTGTGGCATCATAGCTCACAGCAACCTCAAACTCTTGGGCTCAAAATGATTCTCTTGCCTCAGCCTCCTTGGTAGCTGAGACTACAGGCACCACTACGTCTGGCTAGTTCTAGAGATGGGGTTTTGTTCTTGCTCAGGCTGGTCTCAAACTCCTTAGCTCAGGCAATCTACCCACCTCATCCTCCCAGGGTGCTAGGATTACAGGTGTGATCTTTTATTATTATTGTATCTGTTATAATGATCTGTGATCAGTGATCTTTGATGTTGCTATTGTAATTGTTTTGGGGTGCCACAAACCATGCCCATAGGAGATGGCAATCTTAATTCATAAATGTTGTACAAGTTCTAACTCCTCCATCAATATACAATCCTCCCAAACCTCCCCATTTCCCCAGACATAATAATATTGAAATTAGGCCAATTAATACCCCTACAATGGCCTCTAAGTGAGTAAAAGGAAGAGTCACATGACTCTCATTTTAAATCAAAAGCTAGAAATCATTAAGCTGAGTGAGGAAAGCAGATCAAAATTTAAGGCAGGGCCAAAGCTAGGTCTCTTACACCAAATGGGTAGGCAAGTTGTGAATGCAAAGGAAAAATTCTTACAGGAAATGGAAAGTATGACTCCCATGAACACATAAGGGAGAGAAACAGCCCTGATGGGAGAAAGTTTAGTGGTTTGTATAGCAGATAAAACCAGCCACACTATTGTCTTCAGCCAAAGCCTGATCTAGAGCATGGCCCTCCTCTTTAATTCTGTGAAAGCTGAAAGAGATGAGGAACCTATAGAAGAAACGTTGGAAGCCACCAGAGGTTGGTGCCCATGGCATTTAAGATGCCATCTCCATACCATAAAAGTACACTTGCTGATGTGGAAGCATCAACAAATTCTCCAGAAGATCTAACTAAGGTCACTGATGACCGTGGTGACACTAAACAACACATTTTCAATGTAGATGAAACAGAAGGTGATGCCACCTAGGACTTTCACAGCTAAAAAGGAGAAGTCATATCTGGCTTCAAAGCTTTAAAGGAGGCCGGGCAAGGTAGCTCACACCTGTAATCCTAGCGCTCTGGGAAGCTAAAGTGAGTGGATTGCTTGAGCTCAGGAGTTTGAGACCAGCTTGAGCAAGAGTGAGTCCCCATCTCTAAAAAAATAGCCAGGCACTGTGGAGAGTGCCTATAGTCCCAGCTACTTGAGAGGCAAGAGGAACATTTGAGCCCAAGAGTTTGAGGTTGCTGCAAGCTGTGATGCCATAGCACTCTACTAAGGGTGACAAAGTGAGACTCTGTCTCAATAAAAACATAAATTAAAAAGATCTTCAAAGGACAGGCTTATTGTCTTATTAGGAGCTAATACAACAGGTGCCTTTAAGTTGAAGCCACACTCAATTGCTGTTTGGAAAGTCCTAGGGCCTTAAAAATTATACTAAATCTCCATATGGGGGAACAACAAAGTCTCCAGGATAACACATCTGTTTACAGTATGGTTTATTGAATATTTTAAGCCCATTGTTGAGACCTACTGCTCAGAAAAAAAAGATTCTTTTCAAAATTTTACTGCTCATTGACAATGCTTGCTCCTGGCCACCCAAGAGTTCTGATGGAGATATAAAAGGAGATTAATGTTGTTCTCATTCCTGCTAACACAGTATCCATTCTGTAGCTCATGGATCAAAGAATAATTTTGAGTCTCAAGTCCTGTTCTTGAAGAAAAATATTTTGTAAGGATATAGCTACTACATATAGTGATTCATCCGATAGATCTTGGCAAAGTAGATTAAAAAATATCTGGAAAGGACTCACCATTTTAGATGTCACTAGAAACATTTGTGATCCATGGGACAAGGTCAAAATATCAACATTACCAGGAGATTGGAAGAAGTTCATCCAACTCTCATGGGTGACTCGAGGAGGTCAAGATTTCAGTGCAGGAAGTAACTGTAGATGTAGTGGAAATAGCAAGAGAACTAGAATTAGAAGTGGAGCCTGGAGATGTGACTGAATTGCTGCACTCTCAGGATCAAACTTGAATGGTTGGGAATTGCTTATCATATTAGAAATGAGCAAAAAAAGTGACCCACCCTTCCTTCCTTCCTTCCT
>NW_003852447.1:7468713-7473257 GCF_000181295.1 Otolemur garnettii
AATGCCTAGCTATTTGGTTGCAGCCCTCATTGTTGTTTGGTGGGCCCGGGCTGGATTCGAACCTGCCACCTTAGGTGTATGTGGCTGGTGCCTTAGCTACTTGAGCCACAGGCGCTAAGCCTTCCTGGATATTCTTGATGCTTATAGGAGTTCATCAATGTCTGGGCATTGAAGAAGTAGGTATTTATTTTAATCTTCATATTTTGGGCTTGTTTGAAACCATGTCACTTGGGAAGGCTTTCCTGGTTTTCAAAGGGAAGTGAGTGTTGTGATCTAAGTCTTTGGTCAGTGCAGCTGTATGTGACTCTTGTAGATTTTTTTTTTTTCCTGCAGTTTTGGCCGGGTCTAGGTTTGAACCTGCAACCCCCAGTATATGGGGCCGGCACCCTACTCCTTGAGCTCGTCCCTGACTCTTGCAGACTCTTGGTGGTTCTGCCTTGGTGGCCTTGGGTAAGATACAGGAGAATTCCCTGGAATATTGGGCAGTCTCTCACTCTCTTCCCCCATTTTCTGTGCTGGTCTGCTGGAGTTGGGGGAGGGTGATGTGGACACTCCCTCATGACCCCCAGAACTAGATCATGCCTGAATCCCACCCAGTTTCACCCAAAGCCCCGGTGACTGTTGCCTGGCTAATGCTGATGTTTATTCAAGGCCCAAGGGCTCTTTAGTCAGCAACTGATAAATCCTACCAGGACTGGGTACTTCCCTTGAAGGTAGCATGTTTGTTGGGTCCAGAAATGTCCAGGAACTAAAGCCTGGACTCAGGAGTTTCAGGAGTCGGTGTGGTACTTTACTGTGGCTGACCTGGTACCCAAGTTGCAATACAAAATCCTCTGAGCTCTTTTCTTTCCTTTATCCAAGTGGGAGAGACTTTCCCTGAGCTATATGGCCTGGAGTTGTTAAAAAGGTGACACAGACACTGGCTGGGCTGTAGCTGCTGGTGTCTCCCTGGTCATACCCGCCAAGGCCACTGGCTCTGAACCAGAACAGCCTCAGGAATTGAGGAAGGAACCCAACCTTTGTGGCCTGACTGCCTTATGAATTTAGGCTGGGCCCATGCTGCTTTCTGTTAGCCAGTGCTGTGTTAGCCAGAATTCAGGCTTCGGGGCAGAGGATTTCCTTCCGCCCAGACTGGCCTAAATGTTCCCTCTGTGAACACCTGCAGAAGTCTGCCCTGTGCTGTGTTCTCCTGTGCCTGGGTGGCCCCGAGTTCCAATATGAATCTCCGTAGTCACTTCCCTTTCTCTCTCAGTGCACACAGAGTCTCTCTCCATTCAGGGCACTGGCTGGCACGGCCAGGGGATGGGGAGCAGCGGCGTGGGCCATGCAGATTGTCTTTCCTGCCCTGTTTGGTACCTCTTTCCCCGATACAATGTCAAAACCAAGTAGTGCGATTGCTCCCCTGATTTTTGGTTCTCCTAAAGGCGCTTGTGTGTGTGGATAGCTGTTGGATTTGGTGTTCATGTGCAGGGATGATCACTGGAGATTTCTATTTGGTCATCTTGCTCTGCCCCCTAAACATAACTTTTATATGCACTGGGAAACCAAAAAGATTTGTGTGACTCATTTTACTGAGATATTCACTTTATTGCAGTGGTCTGGAACTGAACCCGAATATCTCTGAGGTGTGCTTGTAAAAAATAGCGTTGGTTACAGAGGATGGAGGGTTCTGATAGTCTGTGATTGTACAAAAAAGCCACAGGATGAAGAGGAGGTCTAGAAAATAAACTTAAACTTTTATATCTCCCAGATAAATAATAGTTCAATAAATATTTGGAGGAACTAAGATTATTAACGATTGACTCAGCGCCTGTGGCTCAAGTGGCTAAGGCACCAGCTACATGCACCTGAGCTGGTGGGTTTGAATCCAGCCCGGGCCGCCAAACAACAATGATGGCTGCAACCAAAAAAATAGCCGGGCGTTGTGGTGGGTGCCTGTGGTCCCAGCTACTTGGGAGGCAGAGGCAGGAGACTCTCTTGAGCCCAGGAGTTGGAGGTTGCTGTGAGCTGTGATGCCACAGCACTCTACCCAGGGCAACAGCTTGAGGCTCTGTCTCAAAAACAAACAAACAAAAACCATAATGATCTTTCTTCAGTCTTATTTTCATAAAAGAAAGGAAAACCTTTATCACATGAGTTTAGAATGCCTTCAGCATAGAGTAAAGAATGACGCATCTTAAGGGCATCTTATGTGATGTGAACTGGTGTCAGCTCTATCCCTGAGTGGAACAAATCTGAGCACTTGCATTTCAGAACAATTTCACCAGTATATGTGGGGTTTCCTCTGACCCACATTCCCAGTAAATCTGGTATGTTGTTGTTTTTAAACTAACTTTGATTTATAAAACATCTTTCCTGAGAACACCAAAGATGATGTTTCAGGAAGTTTAGTAGATCCTATACATTTAATGGAGGCAATTTAAAATTAACCAGGTAGGGGCAGTGCCTGTGGCTCAAAGGAGTAGGGCACTGGCTCCATATACCAGAGGTGATGCGTTCAAACCCGGCCCCAGCCAAAAATTGCAAAAAAAAAAAAAAAAAAAAAAAATTGAGCACTTAGGCAGTGCCCGTAGCTCACTGGGCAGGGTGCTGGCCACATATAGAGGCTGGCAGGTTCAAACCTGGCCTGGGTCAGCTAAAACAACAATGACAACTGCAACAACAACAACAAAATAGCTGGGCCTTGTGGTGGGTCCCTGTAGTCCCAGCTACTTGGGAGGATGAGGCAAGAGAATCACTTAAGCCCAAGAGTTTGAAGTTGCTGTGAGCTGTGATGCCACAGCACTCTACCCAGGGTGGTCACTTGAGACTCTGTCTTAAAAAAAAAAAAATTAACCAGGTAGTGGGGAAAGTTTGGGGAATATTTTTTCAGGTGAGAGCTGAAGAGAGAGGGAGATTATGGAAATAGCAATAGTTTGTTCCAAGAAATTATAGTTGAATTATCGTGTGTGGTCAGGTGAAGAGCCATGAATTATTTATTCCCTGACATTTCAAGGTATATTCAGCTCCCAGCTAGAATTCAGGAGTCTGATAACTGTCAGATGTAGAGACAACTCTAACTCTGTAAAGTAGCTCCTGAAATCTTTGATCTTTGAATTGCCTTCCTTGTTGGTCTGCCGGCCCCAACCAAAATGAAGATTGGAAGGAAGGAGAGCTCGACTTTATCACCAAACTCAGAACTGGGCAGATCTCAAGGAATAAAAGGCAGGCTTGGAGCCAGATCAGACTCAGAAATAAAATAAAAAACTACCGCGTGGTGCATCGCAGTGCAGGCTCCGATGGGATGTTTACATCAAGAGCCTAAAGGTTTATTGTACAAAAACAGTTTTCTGCTGATTTAAGAAAGAATAAGAGACTAATTATGCAGCCTTAACTAACAACAACAAAAAAATGTATTATGCATTGAAATCTGCTTTGATTTTTAAAAATAAATAGCTCTTAGCCAGACACTGAAATTAACAGATTTCAGTGCCAAAAAAGATCAGCATTTGCCACCCACTCACCACAAAATATTATCCTTTATCTATAGCATGTGTTTCTATTGGTTGTCCAATTATATTTGGTTGTCATCTTTTCTTTCCGCCAACTGTTGTCATAATTTTGAAAATACTGTCTTTGGTTGAATTTCTTATTTTGTGGGATCTACGAGAAGTGGATATTTCTAAGTTGTGAGGAAAAGCTTCTACAGATCAAAATAACACCATGACAATGCTAATGAAACCGCGAAGATGAAACACAGTGACTGTCATCAAATAGTCTTAGAGGAAAAAACCAATAACACCACTTATAAGACATATTTTAAAAGGCACTCCTTAGCTTTTTCCTTTTATCGCGTAATATGAATATATACTGAAAAGTATACCCAACACATGCACGTACAGTTTAATGACTGATTATAAGGCAACCTCCCAGGGAGCTGCCATTCAGATGAAGAAATTGAACATTGGCAGCACCAAAGAAGCTCTTGTGTCTCCCTCCCTGATCCATCCCCATCGTCCTCTCTAGAGACAACAGATGTCTTACATTTTAAAGTAATAATATTTTGCTTTTTTTTTGAGTGAAACAAAATATTGTATTTTACGTTTGTTTAAACGCTAATTTTTTTGCTTTTAAAAAAGTTTTACTATCTACATATTCATTCCTAAACAATAGTTTAGTTTTGTCTATGTTAAAATTTATATCTCTAATTGCTTTTGAGATTTTTTTGTTTTGTTTTTGGTCTTCAGCAGTTTTACTAAAATATGTTTTGGGCTTGTTTGTGCTTTCTGAATTTTCTGTTGGTTTTGGAAAATCTAAGCCATCATCTTTTTAAATATTGCTTCTCCATTCTCTTTTCCCCTTTGTTCTAAACTAGAATTCTTCTTATATTAGACCTTCATGTTTTCTGCATTTCATTTCACAGGCTATTTTCTGTGTCTTTTCACTCTTAATTTCTCCATTTGTGACTATATTTTCTTTTCCTGGCCTGTCTTCTGGTTCACAATTTTTCTCTTCAGCTTTATCTAATCTGCTATTAAACCTATCCATTGAATTCTTTTTTTTTT
>NW_003852447.1:7475891-7487192 GCF_000181295.1 Otolemur garnettii
TACTCTTTTTTTCTTGGTTAGGTTGGTCAAAGGTTTATTGATTTTATTGACCTTTTCAAAAACCCAACTTTTTGATTTATTGATCTGTTGTATAATCCTTTTGTTTTCAATTTTATTTAATTCTGCTCTAATTTTGGTTATTTCTTTTCTTCTGCTGGATTTGGGATTGGAATATTCTTCCTTTCCAGCTGCCTGAGATGTCCCATTAAGTTGTTAACTTCCTCTCTTTCCATTCTCTTGAGGAAGGCTTGCAGAGCTATAAATTTCCCTCTTAGGTCTGCCTTTGTAGTATCTCAGAGGTTCTGACAACTTATGTCTTCATTGTCATTTTGTTCTAAAAATTTGGTAATTTCCTTCTTGATCTCGTCTCTTACCCATCTGTCATTCAGCATAAAGTTACTTAGCTTCCATGTTTTTGTATGAGACTGCAGATTCCTGTTGTTACTAAGTTCAACTTTTATTCCATAATAGTCCGAGAAGATGCATGGAGTAATTTCTATTCTTTTAAATTTACTGAGGTTAGACTTATGACCTAAGATGTGATTAATTTTGGAGTATGTTCCATGGACTGATGCAAAAAATGTGTATTCAGTTTTGTTAGGATGAAATATTCTGTAGATGTCTGTTAGGTCCAAAAGTTGAATAGTTAAATTTAAATCTAAAATTTCTTTGCTAAGCTTCTTATCGGAGGATCTGTCCAACACTGCCAAAGGAGTGTTAAAATCTCTGACTATGATGGAGCTGGGAGAGATCAAGTTGCTCATGCCTTTTAGAGTATCTCTTATAAATTGAGGTACATTTTGGTTGGGTGCATAGATATTGATAATTGAGATCTCCATCATAGTGAGTATTACCCTTAACAAATATAAAATGGCCATCCTTATCCCTGCTTACTTTTGTGGGTTTAAACCCTATTGTATCTGCAAATAAAATTACAACACCTGCTTTTTTCTACTTTCTATTAGCCTGGAATATAGATGACCATCCCTTTACCCTGAGTCTATATTTATCTTTTAAAGTCAGATGTGATTCTTGAATACAACAGATGTCTGGTCTGAGTTTTTGTATCCAATCAGCCAATCTGTGCCTCTTTAGAGGACAATTTAAGCCATTCACATTGATTGAAATTATTGATAAGCCTGGGAAAATTTTGGGCATCATGTTGCTCGAAAGTCCAGTAGACATTTTTAATCCTTTCGCCACTGTGGAAGTTGGAATTTGATCAAAAGTTTCTGAGTGAGTTTACTTTTGTGGTGGAGGATTGCACTGGTCATGATGGAGGATAGGTTTGAGAATTTCCTGGAGAGCTGGTTTAGTTATGGCAAATTTCTTCAACATGTGAATGTCATTAAAGTATTTAATTTCTCCATCATAGATGAAACTCAGTTTAGCTGGATACAGGATCCTGGGTTGAAAGTTATTTTGTTTTAGGAGATTAAAAGTCGATGAGCATCCTCTTCTAGCCTGATAGGTTTCAGCAGAAAGAACTGCAGTCATTCTAATACTCTTCCCTTTGTAGGTTATGTTTTTCTTATGTCTGGCTGCTTTCAGAATCTTCTCTTTCATACTAACTTTAGTGAAGTTAATTATGACGTGCCTGGGGGATGTCTTGTTCAGGTTGAGTTGTGCTGGGGTTCTGAAACTATCTGCTATCTGAATTTCAGAATCTCTTGGCATGTCTGGAAAGTTCTCTTTCATAACTTCATGAAGAAGAGCCTCAGTGTTTTGTGAAGCAACTTCATCACCTTCAGGGATTCCTATAAGGTGAATATTAGTTTTCTTTGAATTATCTGAGAGCTCTCTGAGAGAAAGATCCATTTTTGCTCTCCATTTCTTTTCGTCTTTGAGCTCTTGGGCTTGTTCAAAAGCTTTGTCTTCAAAGTCAGAGATCCTTTCTTCTGCCTGTTTCATTCTGTTACTAAGGGATTCTACCGTATTTTTCAGATCTTTGAGGGCTGAAAACACTTGCCTCAATGTTTCAAAATCTTTGGTCATTTTATCTCTGAAATCATTGAATTCTTGAGACATCTTTTGAATAATTTCTTGAAATTCTAATTCCCTCCTTTCTTCCATTCTGTGAATCCTATTTGCTATCCAAATTCTGAACTCGATTTCTGACATCTCAGCCATCTGTTTATGGATGGGGTCTTCAATCGCATCTGCCCCCATTTTTCCTTGGGGAGGTTGATCTACTCTGGTTATTCAAGTTGCCAGAGTTTTTCCTCTGATTCCGCCCTATGCTGAATTTACATCATTTGGAGTCTGTATCAGAACCGTTCAGTCAGTGGCTGCCACCAGAGAACGTGTTGGCTTCCTGTGGTTGTCCAGAGAGGCAGAGCGTGTCTGTCCTGAAGAGCGTCAGGGGTGTGAGCCTTATTGTTCCTGCTGCTGTGGCTGCTACTCTTCGCCTTGTGGTACTGCCATTCTAGTGTGGTTCACTATCAACTGACCATCCTCTTGTAATTCTCAGGCCACTGTCTGGGGATGCTGGGAGCGCACGGCTCTAGCAGGCAGTTCTGGGCCCGCTAAGCGTGGGTGCTGGGCGCTGGGGAACTTGGCTACACCTGTGGGGCATGTGTGGGTCTAACAAGCAGTTCTGGGCCCGTCCGACATGGGTGCTGGGAGCAGAAAACTTGGTGGCCACCCATGGGGCGCGCATGAGTCTAGCAAGCAGTTCTGGGCCCACCTGGCCTGGGTGCTGGGAGCGGGGAACTCAGTGGCTGCCTGCAGGTCTAGGAAGCAGTTTGAGGCCCACCTGGCCTGGGTGCCAGGAGCTGGGATCTGGGTGGCCACCTGCGGGGTGTGCACAGGTTTAGCAAGTGGTTCTGGGACTGCCTGGTCTAGGTGCCAGGAGCAAGGAATTGGACAGTTGCCCGTGGGTCTAGCAAGCAGTTCTAGGCCTGCCTGGTCTGGGTGCCAGAGCGGGGCACTTGGTGGCTGCCTGTGGGTCTAACAAGCAGTTTTGGGCCCGCCGGCCTGGGTGCCGGGACGAGAACTCCATGGTTATCTGTGGAACTCACATGGCTCTTGCAAGTCTCAGGCTGTGGGAGTGGTGGATCACCGGTGCCTGGGGAATGCATGTGGCTCCAACAGGTCTCTGGTTGCAGGACCAGGACTGGGCGCTTGGTCTTGCAGGGGTGGGGGATGGTGTTCTTGGGCCCCCCCTCACTGTCTCTGTAGGCAAGGGGAAGGGTGGACTGGAAGTTCAAAATGGCAGTAAAAAATGTTTGTTCAGTTTTTCTGCCTGGTGAGAGAGTGTTCGGGTTCTCAGCAGGGTCCCTCTAAGGGAGTAGACCTCCCTTCCTATAGCTCTCACACTGGGGTGAGATAATAGGTCCTCAGTTCACTGTTCACCTGTAGAAAACTTACAGGAGCAGATGAAGAGAAAACAAAGAGAAAAACACAACTTTCTTGGGGGAGGGGACAGAGACTTTTCCTTTGGGGTGTATTATGTACCTGGAGATTGCTTTCTTGGAGTCTCAGCAGAGGTGTCCTGCAGATATCACTCTTCTCTCTTGGCTGGGGTCCCAATCTTCAACATTATTGGGTATTTTCTGGACATTATCCTTCCCTCTGGATGGGAGCTTCTGTCGGAGGCTGGTGTCTGTCAGCCATCTTGCCCCTCCACATCTGACCCATTCGATTCTTAGTTTCAGCTGTTATAATTGTTAGCTTTAGAATATCTACTGATTCTTTTAAAATCAGTTTCCTAATCTTCTACTGAAATCTTCCATCTTGTCATCTGCATATAAATTATAGTTGTTTTAAAGTTCATATTTGAAAATGTTAATATCTGGATAGCTTGTGGGTCTGTTTCTCTTTGCTGCTTTTTTTTACCTCTAGAGTTTTTGGTCAAAAATTTGTTTCCTTTTCAAATTGCTGTTTAGTTTTGATTGGTTTCTGGGAATTATATGTAGAAAATTATAGAAATTATTTCAGGGAGAATTTACTGTTCCTTCTGTCAGTCACTTAAGCTAGGGACTTAGCTTGATTACCTTGATTTGATTAAATATTGAGCTGATTGCAAACTGGGCTCCAGCCCTTTTTGGGTGTTTACTTCTAGTTTATCCCAATTTCTAAGGGGAAACCATTTGGGGTTCCCACCAAAAGCCTGGGGTATTTGCCAGAGTCTCTTCTCCTCTGTAGGCTCTGAACTCCTGTCCCCAGTCATGTGAATCTACTGATTCACAGAGGCCCAGTCTCTTAGCCACCACTTCCTGTTTGGCTTCCCAGCCTCTTGGCTATCATTAGCAAATTGGCACAGACCTTGACAAGAGCAATTTCAAACTTTGGGCTTCCTTCTCTGTGTTATCTTCTTCTTCTTCTGAATCTTGGCCAACTTCTTGCTGCTTTTGTAGCATTCCAAAAACTTTTAAAAAATATTTATTTTCTGGGTTTTCTAGCTGTTCTAAGTGGGAGGGTAACTAGCTCACCTGTAGCAGAAGTACAACTCTGAACATTTACATAATAATTCAAATTACATAATCATTTCCAAGGCCGAGCACTGTGGCTAACGCCTGTAATCATAGCACTCTGGGAGACCAAGGTGGGTGGATTGCTTGAACTCAGGAGTTCAAGACCAGCCTGAACAAGATTGAGATCCCATCTCTACTAAAAATAGAAAAACAAGCCTGGGTGTTATGGTGGGCTCCTATAGTCTCAGCTACTCAGGAGGCTAAGGCAGGAGGATTACTTGGGCAAAAGAGATTGCAGTTGCTTTGAACTATGACATTATGACACTCTACCCAGGGTAACAGATTGAGAATATGTCTCTAAAATATTTATTTTTTCAAATCATACTTCATTTATTTATCCATTTGTCTTTATTCATTCATGTTATGCCTATAACTGCAGTTCCTTCATTTTCATTTCAATATAAAGTTGCATTAAATTACTGTATCATGTTAATTTCCTATTCTACTGCTGATTTATTCTCGTACATGTATGTAGATGCACATGCTCATCAGAGTGGAACTCTTGAGTCCATCCCATGAGGAGCTGCAGGGCCTTGACTGACTCAGTCTCATGGGGTCTTGTCCCATGCAGAGGGGGCCCCAGCATTGCAGACTGAGGCTCTACTGAGCTCTGCTGAGGTGCTCACCTCCCTTAGCCTGGAAGGGCGAGGTCCTCTGACCCCTGCTGTCCCCACAGATGCCCTTCAGACTCACCCTAAGGCTGTGGGACACTTATCTCCTAGTAGGCAAGTACCTGCTCCTGACCATAGCACACACGGTGTTTAGATTTCACAACAGCAAGTTGTCTTGTGCCTGAGGGTGCCCAAGGGGACATGCTGGAGAAATCCCAGACAGCCCCTGGATAGTGCTTGTGTTGTCCACCTGGCCATCTGCTCTGGCCCCCTGCTCAGGGAGGGAGGAAGGGTGAACCAGGTCAGGTGTGGTGGGCTGGGCAGAGCACCAGGAATGTGACTTATCTTCCAACTCTCTTTTGGTAAGTATAGAAGATAGTAATTTTAGTGCAGTTGAGTTGATTTGTGTTTACTTTAATGGCTTATTTAAAAAAGTGAAGTAATGAAGATTTTTTTTATATTGCTTAAAGTGTTAGTTTTCTGATTTTCATATTTAAATCTAAATCTACTCAGCAACAAAGACTTAGTGGTTCAGTATCATTTTTCTATATGGCATTTTTTTGTATGGATGGTCAATTGTTCCAGTTATTGAAAGTTTGCCTTTTCCCCACTGATTGGCACTGTGGCCCCTGTCATCTACCATATCACAGTATGCTTCTTCCTGGGGACTTAGAAATAAGTCTTTGTCTATTTGTTTCTTTTTTTGAGATGACTCTGTCACCACTGGAAGAGTGCTGTGGCATCATAGCTCACAGCAACCTCAAACTTCTGGGCTCAAGTAATGCTCTTGCCTCAGTCTTCCGAGTAACTAAGACTACAGCTATTTAGCACTTGCCTCAATGCCTGGCTAATTTTTCTATTTTGAGTAGAGATGGCATCTTGCTCTTGCTCAGGCTGGTCTCTAACTCCTGAGCTCAAGGGATGCTCCTGCCTTGGCCTCCCAGAGTGCTAGGATCACAGGTGTGAGCCACCCTACTGGGTCATAAGTCTTGAGACTTACAGGACAAGTTCACCTACTTTCTCGTCTTCATAGTGTTTTGGCTATATTGGGTTCTTTGCACCTCCATGTACATTTTAGAATTAGCTCACCAAGTTCCACCAAAAAGATCAAAGCAAACCAAAACCAAAACCAAAGTAGACTTGTTTGTTTTTTATTATTGGTAATGTAATTAAATCGCCCCTTCAAAA
This sequence comes from Otolemur garnettii, assembly GCF_000181295.1. Classification (NCBI taxonomy): domain Eukaryota; kingdom Metazoa; phylum Chordata; class Mammalia; order Primates; family Galagidae; genus Otolemur; species Otolemur garnettii. The sequence goes on from NW_003852447.1 coordinate 7,482,166, forward strand.
TATTGATGTTTTAAATGCATTACTATTATCTATTTCTCCACCATGTACGTCTTCTTTACTGTCTTTCAATAACGTTTTATAATTTTTTCACATTGAAGTCTTACATATATTTGGTTAGATTTATTCCTAGCTATTGTGTATTTTTATTATTCTATTGTAAATGACATCTTTAACATGTCTTATGTTCTGTTTTTTGCTGATATAAAGGTATAATTGAATTTTGTACACTGATTTTTTATCCTTTGCAACCCTTATAATCCACCCCTACCCCCATACAATGCTGAATAAAACCATTCTTGTTTTATTTCTGATGTCAAGGGAAATTTTGTCTCTCTGTGTTGCCTAAGCTGGATTTAAACTCCAGAGTTCAAAGCCATTTCCCGCCCTGTAGCTGGGACTATAGGACAAGGGGAAAATTTTAAGATGGAGGAAGTTCTCTTCTATTCTAGGGTTATTAAATCATGAATATATGTTTAATGTTTTATCAAACTAGTTTTCCTAATTCTATTGAGATTTCTATCCTCTAATCTGTTGATGTGGTGAATTATATTAATTGATTTTCTAAAGTTAAACTATCTTTGAACTTCTGAAGTATCTACAGCTTCTGAAGTACAGAGTAAATTTTCTAATTATTTGTTTAGAATTTTTGCATTTACATTCACAAGTAAGATTGCTTATAATTTTCCTATTTTATAGAAAAAGTCCTCATTAGAGTACATCAGCTTCATAAAATGAGCTGGGGACTGTCTTGTTTTCTTAGCCTCTGGAAAAGGATGTGTAAGATTATGTCTTTTCTGAATGTTTGGCAGACACCCTGGTCAAGGAGAGAGTCTTTAATACTTCTTTCACGTAGTGTCATGGCTCACATTTCCTTCGTGGCATGTGTCACTATTATTGATGGATAATCTGCCATCTTATGAATAGAACAGATTTTGTTGATTCATTATCTGTCCAGTGAATGGGCCTTTGGGCTTTCCCATTTTTTATCTGTTATCAATGGTCTGTGTTTTATGTCGACATAGGTCTTCATTTCCCTTGGAAATACATCTAAGTGTGGAATTGAGGGGTCATATTTTAACTCTATGTTGAAACTTTTGAGGAACTGCCACACTCTTTTCCAAAGAGGCTGCACCATTTTACAATTCCACTAGCAGTGAATGAATGTTCTGATCTTTCCACATCCCCCCCTACACTTATTATTGTGTATTTGATTATAGCTATACTAATGAATGAGGCATGCTATCTCATTGTGGTTCTGATTATGCTTTTCTGATGACTGAAATACCCTTTTCATCCCAGTGAATTATGGACAAGAGCTGGGAGATTTAAAGGATAGGAAACAATCTTCAAATGGTACATTTGGGGTCTCCTTCTTGTGCCTTCAGAGTCTTCCTGGCATGGGCGCAGTGAAGGCCTGAAATTTACTCCTTTCCTTCAGCCCCTATCATCTCATCAATTTAGCTTCTAGGTCACTGTTTTCATTGCATCCCTCAAACCATGCCAAAGTTATGAAAATGAAAAGGACAAGAAGAAAGTCTGGTATGTTAGGAACCCCATAAATCTGTGACTCTATTTGAAAAAATAGGTGCAGTCCTATATTATTGCAGAAATCTTGCTCAAAAACCCCTCTTCATGGTCACTGGTAAGTACCGAAAATTCTTCTTAAATTTGTGTAGACAGGGGTCAGCAAGCCTTTTTTGTAAAAAGCTGAGTAGTGTGTATTTTTGTTTTTGTGAAGAGCTGGTGTGTCCTAGAGTTTGTGTTTTAGCTACTCAGCCCTGCAGTTTCCCCGCACAAGCAGCCATGGACAACACATAAACACATGGGTGCGGTTGCGTTCCAATAAAACTTTATTTACAAAAAACAGATGTTGGACTGGATTTGGCCCACAGGCTCTAGTTTGCTGATGCCTAGTGTGGAAGAAAGGGAAGACTCTTGGGAAAATTCATCTCCATAGTAACTTGAAAGTGGATGAGAAAGGATGCTCCTTATTTTTCCTACACAAACGTTTTACAACTGAACTTGGCTTCTCACTATCTTGGGTGGGTCAACTGATGGATTTTATAAAGATTATTTGTCTCTTTCCTTTTTTTGATTTAATTTTTTTTATTTCTAGGACAGTATCTTTGAGGTATTTAAAATTTGATTAGAGAGAATTTCAGAGCCATCTTTAGGAACATCTTTATTCTCATTTTAGAAAAAAGTTTGATCACAGAAATACTTATTTAATTATTCCATTAATTGCATCATTTATTTTCGATCAGTTTAAACTTTTTCATGTGCTTCTCTTATTTCTATTACAGTTAAAGTGCTTATAAAATGATCCTAGCTAGGCAGATAACTAGAGAAAATTTTTTTTATATCCCACTTCTAAGTGTAAATTAGTACAGCTATTGTCTTTTGTTTTTCTTTTGAGACAGGGTCTCACTCTATTGCTTGGGTTAGAGGGCAGTGGTGTTATCATAGCTCACAGCAACCTCCAACTCCTGGGCTCAAGCAATCATCTGCCTCAGCCTCCTTTTGTAGCTGAGACCACAATGCCCCAAAGGCATGCACCACAATGCCCAGCCAACTTTTCTATTTTTTGGAGAGAAGGGGTCTCGCTTTTGCTCACGCTGGTCTCCAACTTCTGACCTCAAATGATCCTCCCACCTCAGCCTCCCCGAGTGCTAGGATTACAGACACGAGCCACCACACCCAGCCAGCTGTTGTTTTTCAAAAAACACTTAGCAGCTTAACTGAATCAGACTTTAGACGAAAGCAGAAGCATGAAGGGAACACCCTTTTGGTTTGAGCTGTTAGGCTGGGGCATGGTCTGAAGAAATGCTGACCTGCCTCTGTGATCTACTTTGGGGCCCTTTCTAGTTATGGAACGTGATAAATTCCCCTGGGGCTTAAGCTAGTCAAGACATATTTCTGTCATTTGCAGTTTAAAGAGACCTTCCTATTGGAGTTGGGATTTGAAGGGTGATGGCTGGGGACCAGGGGGCAGGAAGGGACTGGGATCCAGGCAGAGGGAAGTGTGCAGAGTTTAGAACATGAGAAAATTGTATATTTCAGGAGGGCAAGGCCTTTATTGTTGCTGGAAACTAAATTAGAAAAGGATAGAGGTAGAACAGGCAAATCACAAAAGGTCTTACATGCCCTGTGAGGCGTTTAGGTTTTATCTATAGGCTATGCAGAGCTATTAAAGAACGTCGTGCAAAGGAGGAACATGACCAGATTTGTGGGTCGGAGAGTGTTCCAATGGTGGCACAGAGGACCCAGCTTGGAGGCAGGAATACCAGTTATGGAAGAGAAGAAGCATGATCATGGGCTGTGAGGGAAAGAGTCGTTGACTCCTGGAAGTGATGTGATAAAGGAACCATCAGAGAAAGGAGGAAGGAAAGGAGAAACGAGAGAGAAGGAAGAAGGAACATCGATGGGGCAAAGACCAACAGGGGGAGGAGGGGAAGGTAAACCGATGAATAATGAGCCGGCCAATTGCCTTTGCACCTGTGTCCTGTTGCTGTTGTGTATTCCTACTGTGTGTGTTGTGGGCATACTCAGTAAGTAGGAAAGGCGGTATTGACGACCATTGAGATGCTCACTTCAGCTGGGCAATCATCAGTGTATAACAGCTATTAAAGAACGTTGATCAGAGCTGAGCAATCATCAGTGTATAACAGAGTTCAAGAGTTGTGACAAGGATGGCAAGAATAGGGCACTCCAACCCTTGCTGGTCTCTCTCTGGCCTGCGGCAAACCACAGTAAGTAGTCCCAGTGCCTCTTCTGCGCTCAGCTGTGGACTCAGAGTTCACCGCCGGGCTTTAGGTGGCCTCTAATCGTGGGTGAGAGTTGAAGCTTGAGTTGAAAACTATTTGCCATCTTTGGTTTATGGTATATCCCATAGGAATTTGAAGAAACTGATATTGTTTCCCATAAATTGTGTGCTTTTCAAGGAAAAGGACCACACGTTCTATTTCTTCAGTGGACCCCACACCACTACAATTGGAGGCTCAGCGAGGCCTGAGCTAATGTCATAATTTTTCAAGAGTTCTTATCATAAGGAATTAAAGCAGCTTGATATATGTTAATATTTTATTGTTTATTTTACTTCTGCAAGTCCTCAAGAAGTCTTTTCTTTACAAGAATTTCTATCCTAGCATCTGACTTCTTTTCTACCCTTGTGATTGAAGCTCCTTCTGCCTTGTTTTCTTTGTTCTTATGGAAGATGGAAAACAGCTGGTAGGCGCCCTGTGCTGATGCTTGTTAAATTCCTTCTGAAAAATAATCCTTTAGCTTGAGGACCTTATGCTAAGTGAAACATGCCCATGACAAAAGGACAAATACGGAGCGATTTCACTCATGTCAGGTACCCAGAGGAGTCAAGTTCATGGAGACAGGGGCTGGAGAAAGAGGGGCATGAGGAGTTATTTCTTAATGGATGCAGTTTTAATTTTTCAAGATACAAAGAGTTCTGTGGACTGATGGTAGGAACACAACAATGGGAGTGCACTTAACGTAGTGGTTAAGATGGTTTTAAAAATCCTTCAGGTACAGAGAGAGACAGACCTTTATCCTGTGGGGATACCAGAAAAGCCGTTACCGACAGCCCCCCCTTTTCCGCAGGACCATTTCCTCTGTTCCGTTTGCTTCTCAGCTCTCTCCATTCCTCCAAACACTTCTGTTGTTCTTCTCTGGACCGTCTTCAAGTCTTCCACGAACTAGAGGTAGTTTTGGAGAGATGGCAAAGCCAGTGTACTGGGGGTGCTGGGAGGTGCTGGGGTCCCATGCACCACTGGGGTTGGCATCAGCACTGCATTGCCTGGGGGTTGTCCTAATCCACAGACGTGATTTCTGTTCCATCTAGAAAGCTGGGGTGGGTGGATGCAATAAACTCTAACAAAATTTGTAGCTCCGATTATCTTTGGCCTTTTTCATCATGAACTTTTGTGTTAACATTTTGTCCTTGTGAGGTTTATGTAATGAAATAGCATATGTTGGTTTTTCAAAATTATGAATTTAGGGGCAGTGCCTGGGGCTCA
>NW_003852447.1:7488056-7497154 GCF_000181295.1 Otolemur garnettii
CATTCTTTTGCTCAATAAGAGAGATAAGAGATAGCAGAAAAGCTTTTAGAGTGGCTGGGCATGGTGGCTCGTGCCTGTAATACTAGCACTCTGGAGGCTGAGGTGGGTGCTCAAGAGTTCGAGACCAGCCTGAGCAAGAGTGACAGTCTTTACTAAAAATAAAAGTACTTGATGGTTATTGTGGTGGCCTAGGCCTGCAGTCCTAGCTACTCGGGGGAGGCTGAGGCAAGAAGATCACTTGAGCTCAAGAGTGTGAGGATGCTGTGAGCTATAACTGTATGGCACTCTACCAAGAGTGACTGAGTGAGACTCTGTCTCAAAAAAGACAAAAAAAAAAAAAACAAAAAAATAAGCTAGAACTCCCAAACTTTGGGGGTAAGAACCTGGAAATGGGGATGGGAGTCCTCACTCTGTTATGGTTAGTGTATGATTATAGTCCAGTCACCTCAGGAAGAAATAATCATCCAGCGCAGACAGGCTCACTGGCCCTGGTCCCCACAATTTGACGGCTGTTGGCCTGGCTGGATATTTGCTTTCACTTATCAGATGTTTCAGTGAGGTGAAGAGGAGGAGGATGGGAGGTATGTGGTAGAATAATGTAGATTTATCCAACACTTAAAAATTCCAGCAAGAAATCCAACCCAAACTTTCTAGTTCTCCTCCTAAGAAAACGTCAGTGTGCGAGGAGCAGTGGCATGTGCCTGTAGTCCCAGCTACTCCGGAGGCTGAGACAGGAGGATCGCTTCAGTCCAGGAGTTCTGGGCTGTAGTTCAGTATGCCCATCGGGTATCCACACTAAGTTCAGCATCAATATGGTGACCTCCAGGAGTGGGGTCCACCAGGTTGCCTAAGGAGGGGTGAATCGGCCCAGGTGGGGTGAACCGACCCGGGGGCTGGTCAAAACTCCCGTGCTGATCAGTAGTGGGATCGTGCCTGTGAATAGCCACTGCACTCCAGCCTGGGCAACATAGTAAGACCCTGTCTCTCTAGAAAAGAAAGAAAGAAAGAAAGAAAACACTACTGTGAACTTGGTGCTGTGCTAGTCACATTGGTCTCTGTGTGTGGGCATCTCCCTTCTGTGCCACCCGGAAAGCTGTCTCATGCCTTCTCTCAGCCAGCAATCCCCAGATTGCTGCTGGGGTGATTTTGAGTTGTGGCTGCCCAATTTGAGAACTTTCACTATCCTAGACTATGGGTCCGATTTTGGTAGACCATTGGCATCCCAGGACTTGAGTGACTTTGGATCTGACCTGGATTTAACACTCAGGAGTGCTGCAAGGTGGCACTAGAGGATCTGAGGGAGAAGTCAGATGTGGCATTTATGATAGGTCCAAGTTTACCCCCCACCAAAAGAAGTTAGACGCTCTGCCGCTGATTTATAGAAGTTGATGTTGGTCTGGAGCTTCACATCCTGCTGGCGCCATGCTGTCTGCTGGCCTTTCAAAGGGAGTCCTGGCCGCCTTAATTTGGCTTCATATTTCTTGGATGACCCATGTGTTTTGGACAGTATACTGTCTGTGTGGCAGAGCTCAGTGGTACCGTTTGGCTTTGTGTTACCAGAAAATGTTGCTGGCTGAGTTTTTACATGAGCTGGGTGCTACACGACCATGGCCAGCCTTATACTTTGGCCCTTGATACCAAGCCGATGTACCAAATGGGCCTGAATCAGTCCTTTGTCTTAGTCTGTAGTTTGTCTTATGGTCTGTACATAATCAAGAAAACAGGCAGTTACATAATGCCTTGACATTCTCAGTAATCTAAGGAGAAAGCTGCTTCCCCGGTGTCCAGAAATGTGCAAACTTGTGCCCCCATGGGAGATGGCACAGCATTTATTAAAGAAAATCTATTACAATATTGTTGGACAGATAAAGTTAGAGGAAGTACTCTGAACCCCACACATGCAACCAGACAATGCTGGGCAAGATTTCTGTGCTGGCAAATGCATCATTGAGGCTCTTCCCAGCCACTAACTCGGTGTATGGCAATGACTATGCACTCAGAATATGTGTGACTCCATGTGCGAACAAATGGGCAACTTTAATTAGCAGCTCTCAGATTCGAATTCTGCCAATTATGTTGAAAACTCTCATAAAGCCTTGACATTGTTCCTTGCCATTTCCCTCTGCCTATTAGCCTGTCAGATATCAAAGATGATATCACCCCAGCAATTTTGTAGTCTGGGGCTACAGTATGTTGTTTTCAACCACTGATATTGAGAAATTCAAGTCCAGGAGACTTTTTCTTGGAACTTAAGAGAGGGAAGGAGAATGACTTCCAGTCCCTGCTGAGGATTTAACTGAGATGGAAAAAGAGCTACAATCTCAACACTGCAGAGAATAACCACGTAGGGCTGAGAATTCCAGAGCATAGAATCGAGCAGTAGCTCACACCTGGAAACAATCAGCTCAAAATGCAGTCCTGGGTATGAGTCGCTGCTCCATCGAACCCTATGGACATGTCAAGGAACATATCGTTGTTTCCAGAAGGCTATGGTGGAGGTCGTAGTAAGCAGAGTTTGAAGCTGTCACGCAGAAGGGATTCAGGAACAGTCTTCTCTCAGTGTGAAAGGGCACAGCCACTTAGAAGGCGTCAGAAGAGCATTGCATTCAGAAGAGCAGTCTGGGGCAAGGGGAGCCAGTGCATCAGCAGCTGAGTTGGACAAGCTAAGGATCCAAACAGAGGCCTGAACTTCCGACTCTCTCTGGCCCTCTCGTATTCATTTTGGTCCTTACTCCTTCCACCATGTTGCCCAGAAGGGGCACAGGAAGAAAACACTAACCTTGAACCTCACAGAAGAAAGGGAGAGATGGATGATTTTAGAGTAACATGCAACAGCGACGTAAACACTAAGTGTGAAATTCTCCTGGAAGGCACATCTGCTTTAAACTGGAGGACGATCATTTTCTTTCTTGTTTCGATCAGTGTGATGGCAAAGAGTTAACCTACGTTTGATAGAGTGAGAAGAGGCGGTGTAGCCTGTTTGTTTTCAGTTCTTTCTTTCCTTATGTGTGTGACTGAAGCTTTTTGGGAAAAGTCAAAGGAAACAGTGGGAAGTCCAGGTAACATGGAAATAATGGGGTATTATGTCTGAAAAGCCCCAGCCCCAGCAGGCGCATCCTAGGTTGGTGATTCTGGTGTTCTCCTGCTGCCCTGCTGCCCTGCTGCCCCGTTTGAAGTGGCTGGGCGCGTTGCCTACACCTGGAAGCTGATAAGACACACGGCACACTCTCAAGGTTTTCCAAGAAAAATAGCAAAGAATGCGTCTGTGTTGAGGTACGGGAGTTGCTGACTGACAATGTCTCGAAAAAAATCACCATTGCCCACATTTCTGCCTCTTGTGTTCCCAAGCTGATTCTCAGCTCAAAACTAATAAAATGGATATGTTTTTGTAAATCAACAAGTACAGACCTTCAGCTCATTCTCTAAATCCTGATGTGCCAATTTAAGAACAGTCCCCTCTGCTCAAAAAATTGCTCTGCAAACGGTATTTGCAGGAAGGGCATGGTGCGGAAAGTCGGTGTAACTCTGTGCATGTATATTCATATCAACGATAATTCAACTAGTATTTATCAGGCCCCACCCTGAGCCAGGCACCGTCGTGGGCACCACAGTTAGGCAGTGACCAAGTCTCTACCCTGGAGAAGCTTCAATATTTAAGGGAAGGACTTGGTTATTTTCAAGGTGGTTTTGAGTAGAAAAACTGAACATTTAAAACGTGTGTTTAAAAACACATGGCATTAAAAACAGGATATAATTTCTCAAAGACTTGCTTTTCATCCTTTTGTTAGGAAAGAGCATTTACTAATTTACTATTCTGAGTGGCCATCATTAAAGAGAAGAAAAACTCAAACTGCTCGTGATTTTTAGCAGCAGATTTTATTGTATTTTATTTTTTTTTAGGTTTCTGCCTCCTGAAGGGCATCCGTGGATGCATTCATACTTGAAGGAAGTTTTGTTTTGGTCTTCTCCTAGAGCTTCTGCGTGTTTAGACTGAGGAACGTATTTTTGCAGGAGAAGTTTCTATACTTACATTTCAAGCAGAGTGACATCAAAGCATAAGCCTTACTGGCTGTTGGGGTTCCCCTCCCACGAGGTTGTATCCTATTATTTTGCATAATAGTAACCATACTTCCCGCACCCCTTAGATTCTGCAACCATTTCCTCCGGGTTAATTGGAAACATCTCTTCTGAGATTGAGTAGGGGAGGCAGGAGCAGAGCTGACCAGGTTCCTGTGGAGTGCGCGTGCTTAAAACCACTGTTTTCTGGAGGCTTTTTTTGGTATGTCCTTTTACAGGAGAGGATAGTCTCGAGACAATTAGCCCCGTCTTGCTGAGTGTTCCCCAGCCGCTTACCTTACCTTTCATCTTTGCTGTCCTCTTATCTCTCCATGTCAGGCTCTACGTTCCTTCTCCGTATGGCATTTATTTGGTCAGGTTAGGCTTTCAAGACATTCTTAACCCCCCATCCCCACCCATCTTTGGATCTTCAGTAGCAGAGGGCTTCTTGAGGAAATTGTGAGTGAGTGGTGAGTAGGCTGGTGCTTCTTGAGAGCCAGGGCCACGTGTCAGGTCCAATGAGCCCGGCTCAGGTACAGCCGTCTCCACTCTGGAGCTTATTTTTATGTCCCCAGCAAACGTGCATAATCTTAGGCAAACAATCGAGCCTGCCAAGAAGGGCATCCAGCAGCTCCTCAAGACACAGCAACAATCCTTGGCTCCTGCATCAGTAAAATTATCTATTTTCAAAACAATCCTTTAAAAAAAGAAACCAACAAAGGGGATAGTGTTGTTTATGTAACTTTTTTGCAGGGTTATAAAAAGTTTCTCCCTCTCTGGGTACAAAATGGGTACGGTCCATGTTCCCAAGCCTGGAGGGGTTGTTGGGAGAGCAATGGTGTCCCTTGGGATTTTCCTTTGCTAATGACTTTGGCCTTTCTCCCTTGTGGAAAAACAAATTTTTTTAAAACATTTTTCTCTGGAAGGTCTTGGGAATGGTTGTTGGGAACTGGGTAAATTGGGTTGTTTCTCTTGCCTCTGAGAGCTGTCCTTAGGCTCCGTGACGTGAAGTGGCGGAGGTGATCTAACCAGGGGACCCCTGTGTCACTGGTGGGAGGAGGTGGCAGGGCCGTTGCATCATGTATTGTACCTCCTGACGTGGGCCTGGGGCCTCTCCGTGACCTGTCCCACCTGGGCTGAACCCATTTCTCCGTCTCACTTCGTTTCTCTCGCCACCTCCTGGCCATTAGCTTCCACCAGCGGCCTGTCAGTTATCTGAAATTAGCATTCCTGGAACCCACCTAGAAATAGGACGTGTTGGGGAGAGTCTTCATCTTAGACTTTAGGAGACCTGAAAAATGAAACTGAAAACTTAAAAATCCACAAATAAGGGATTCAAAACCCTTAGATGCTCAGAGGCTACTGTAGAGAGAAAAGCAAAGATGAAAGAGAGCAAAGGGCACGCTGCCACCTTAAACAAGGAAGGCCGCGTAAATCAACGCGCAGGGCTCTTCAGAGGGGAAGAATGTCTGACACGGACAGGAGGAGCCAAGGCAGACTTCAAGTTCAGGCTACAGGGAGCAGCTCAGGGAATGCTCCCCTAGTATAAGCTTCAGTAGCACAGCTTGGGGATGTGAAGTGTGGGAGCCGGTGGGATCTGTCCGCCACACCAGGGATGCCCGTGGGGATCATGCTGTCTCCTGGGACTGCCCCCTCTCCATGTCCCATGCAGAAGACTGAGGCTATTATTTGAGTTTCAAATCAGCTGTATCCATTAGCTATATTTTGTTTTGCAAGAAGTAACTCGGGCTCCCCATAGTAGTTGTTGACTTTGTTAGCTATCACTGAGGAGCATTTCACAACACAATTTCGGCTACATACCACGTTCCCATCTCAGTTCAAGCTTAGACTTGGTCTTGGGCTCCTTTGGGATCTGAGGGTGTTTCATTTCTCTGTGTTTCTTGGCTTAGGGAGAGTTTTCAGATATGTCTCAACTTGACCCATTTGCTCAGGGAGAAACCTTCAGGACACAGTGAAAAATAAGGATCTTAGGTCAAAGGTCATCTGTTGGTCCAGGATTCCTGGAAAAAACGCCCCAAATTGTGTTACTTCTTTTGTTGTCTGAATGTAGTTTTAAATTTTATAAATTTTATTTTTAAAGTACATCTTGTTTTTAGGGTACTGCTTCTTTAATTTTGGAGAAGGAGCATTCTCATTCACCAACCACTTGTTAACTTAGTACCTACTAAGTGCTCCGGTACAGCAGAGTGCAGAGAGGGCCTGGCTGGTGTGGCTCATGGATTTGTGGCTTCCCTGAAGTGGGTGGAGATGAAAAAGGACATTTCAAATGTAGCAGAGTCCCAGAGCCATGACAGTGAGAGGCAGTGACAGTTCCTGAGTAATTAGAGCTAGCCAAGTGGTGGGCAGGAAGGTAGGCAGTGAGGTTCAGAAGACAGACTAGGGTGAGGCTTTGTATGCCAAGTAAAGAGTCCAGATACTGGCTGGGCGCTGTAGCACTCAGGGAGGCCGAGGCAGATGGATTGCTTGAGCTCAGATGTTCAAGAGCAGCCTAAGCAAAAGCAAGACCCCATCTCTACTAAAGTAACAGAAAAACTAGCTGGATGTCATGGCAGGTGCCTTTAGTCCCAGCTATGTGGGAGGCTGAGGGAAGAGGATTGCTTGAGCCCAAGAGATTGAGGTTGCTGTGAGCTATGATGATGCCACAGCATCTATCCAGGGTGGCAGAATGAGACTGTCCAAACGAAAAGAAGAGTTTGGATATCATCCTTCAAGCACGGGGCATTCATCTGAAATTCTTAATTAAGGTCATGATATGGGAGATATACTGGACATTTTTCATTTTTCTTGGCTACCCACCAAAAAATTATGGTGGAAAGACAGTGAGGAGCTTGCTTTCTGTGCTAGAGGAGATGCCCACCGTATCCTCCAAGTCTGCCCCATCATAGAAGCTGAACATGGGGTGTCTCCTCTTTCCAGTCTCATTCACAGTTAAGGAACAGGCATGTGACCTAGGCTCTGCCAGTCAGGGGTCTCCACTCCAGACTTTGAACAGTGAAGAGAAGTACAGACCTCAAGCAAAATCCATTTGTGGAGATGGAGCCCTGCAGGGGTGTCCAACCGAGGCCCGCGGCTATGAATGCTTATCTAACAGTTTTCTTAAGCCACATATTAAATACACAAACACTAACAAAAGCTGAGGAGGTCCATGTATAATTTTGGTGATGTCCACCACCATAGATAAGTGTTCACAGCCAGCTGCAGGGTGCAGTCGGACATCCTGGTAGAGGCAGCAGGGGGCAAGCTTGCAGTGGTCAGGGTCAAGTGTCCACCCATTCAGGGTGGTGGTGGAAGCTTCAGTGTCTCTGGCTGGCACCAGCAACGATGTCTTCACCGCATTGTCTCCCTGACATGATTCTGGGCATTGCTTCTGGTTCTACATCCTCCAAACTTGGTTATTTATCTCTCCAAGAAAGCCTGTGAGCTGTTTAAAATTCTTTTTAACTTTTTTAAAAAAGTCATGTATATCGAGGTTTTGAAAATAAGATGCGCCCTTTTAAATTTTATAGTACAATGAGTTTTGACAAATATATTTAGTTAAAATGTATCCTTTAGGAAGATGAGGCCCAAAGGAGTGAAAGAGCACCCACCATGTTAATAAGAGGAAGGGCTTTATTTACCAGCCGGGAACTTACAGCATAGAAGAATTCCAAATGGCTGCACTCCCCAACTGGCTTGGTCTTTCCTTTTTTATTGACAGTCAAAAAGTTCCAATCCATAGGTACCCCTCTCTTTGGCCAGACAGATGCCATTCCAGCCTCTCCAGAATGACAGGATTTCACTCAAGTGGAAATTTCCAAGTTCCAGGAAGTTAAGTTTACAAATTCCCAAGAGCTGAGTCACCACGGAGAGGACCCTGCAGGTGTATCCTTGTGGTCTCCTTGAGAAGATCTGTTCTCCTAGACCTCACCCTTCTCGGGTATCCTCTCTCACAACCACTGCAAGATGAAGACTTATCTCTACTAACCCAAAGGCTCCCTTGTGCCCCTGTGGAGTCAGTCCCCTCCTCTTATCCCTAAGCCCCTGACAGCCTCTGATTTTTTGCCCCTGGAGTTTTGCCTTTTCCAAACTCATATAAATGGATTGTACAGGACAACGGTGTGGTGTACTTAGCACAATGTTTTTGAGATTCATGTTGTGTTTAGTTCATTTCTTGTTATTATTAAATAATATTCATTTGTTTGGTTATACATGCATCACAATCTTTCCCATTTTTGGCTCTTATGTATAATCTGTCATGTGGTGAATATTCATGTAAAAGTCCTTGAGTGAGCATGTTTTTATTTTTCTTGGGTAAATATTTAAGGATGAGATCCTGGGTCACATAAAAACCAGTGTTATAGGGCGGTGCCTGTGGCTCAAAGGAGTAGGGTGCTGGCCCCATATGCCGGAGGTGGCGGGTTCAAATCCAGCCCCGGCCAAAAACTGCAAAACAAACAAACAAACAAAAAAACCAGTGTTATATAAATAAACTGCCAAACTTGGCAGGCACCATGGCTCACATCTGTAATCCTAGCACTCTGGGAGGCTGAGGCAGGTGGACTGCTTGAGCTCAGGGGTTTGAGACGAGCTTGAACAAGATGAGTGCCAATCTCAGGCTCGGTGCCTGTAGCTCAGTGAGTAGGGTGCTGGCCACATATACTGAAGCTAGTGGGTTCGAGCCCAGCCTGGGCCTGCTAAACAATAATGACAACTGCAATCAAAAAATAGCTGGGCATTATGGCAGGCACCTATAGGCCCAGCTACTCCCTACTTGGGAGGCTAAGGCAAGAGAATTGCTTAAGCCCAAGAGTTGGAGGTTGCTGTGAGCTATGATGCTACCACACTCTACTGAGGGTGACCTGGTAAGACTCTATCTCTAAAAAAACAGTAAGTGCTAGTCTCTATCTACTGAAAATAGAAACATAGCTAGCTGGGTGTTGTGATGGCTCTGGCCTTGTAGTCCTAGCTACTTGGGAGAGTAAAACAGGAGGATTGCTTAAATTCAGGAGTTTGAGGTGGTTGTGAGCTAGGCTGATGTCATG
>NW_003852447.1:7497280-7500990 GCF_000181295.1 Otolemur garnettii
AAAAAAAAAAAAAAGAAAGAAAGAAAGAAAAACTGCCAAAGTGATTATATCCTTTTGTGTTCCTACTAGCATGTCTGTTAAGTTCCAGGTGCCCTGCAGTCCTTGCCAGGTGTTGCTGTTTTCAGTCAGGTAACCTTTAGGCGTTCAGTAGGGGAGGGATATGTCATGGTGGTTTTAATTTGCATTTCTCTAAAGGCAGTTAATGTTGGACATCTTTCCATGTGCTTATTTGCATTTAATAACATTTGCAGTTAATGTTGGACATCTTTCCTTGTGCTTATTTGCATTCATACATCATTTTTGGTGAAATATGTATTTAAATATTTTGTACATTACATAAATATGCAATATTGTATTGCAGATTTATTATTGCAAGAATCCTTTCTGTATCCTAGATAAGTCTTTTATTAGTCTTTGTTTTCCAAGTCTGTGGCTTGCCTTCCCGTTTACTAATACTATCTCTTACAGAGCTGAACTTTTAATTTTGAAGAGATGTAATTATTGATTTTTTTATAGTTCAAGATTGCTTTTCCTCTCTAAGGGATCTCTGAATTATTAAAGTTACAAGGATTTGGGGCCGGGTGCAGTGGCTCACGCCCATAATATGAGCACTCTGGGAGGCTGAGGCGGGTGGATTACTTGAGCTCACGAGTTTGAGACCAGCCTGAGCCAGAGTGAGACCCCATCTCTAAAAAATAGCCAGGCCTGTGGCAGACGCCTGTAGTCCCAGTTACTTGGGAGATTGAGGCAAGAGGATGGCTTGAGCCCAAGAGCATGGGGTTGCTGTGAGCTATGACACCATGACACTCTTGCCTGCATGGAGGTGATAAAGCAAGACTCTTGTCTCAAAAAAAAAAAAAAAAAGTTACAAAGATTTCACCCTATATTTCCTTTTAGAAATGTTATAGTTTTTGTTCTTATGTGAATTTATGATCCAGTTTGTGCTTTGTAATAAGGTAAAGATGAAGATTAAAATTTTTTGCTCAGTGAATGTATGGATTTTTGGTGGATTATTCTTGCATCGTTGTTAAAAACACAATATTTTCACCATTGAAATGCCCTGGCATCTTTGTTAAAAGTCATTTAATTACTTATGTGAGGTTCCGTTTTTGTGCTATTTATTCTGTAACATTTTTATGTCAGTACCATCTTGTCCTACAAGCAGGTAATGTGAGTTCTCTTTGTTCTTCTTTTTCAATAATTGTTTTGACTATTCCAAATCCTTTATATTTCCATATACATTTCAGAATTGGCTTTTCAATTTCTATAGAAGAGTCTGCTAGAATTTTCTTTGGGATTGCATTGCCTATGGAGATCAATTTGGGGAGAAATATCATAGTTTTGAATCATCTGATCCATGAACATAATTTATCTTTCCATTTTGAAGGCCTTTAATTTCTCTCAGGAATGATTTGCAATCTGTGTGTAAATCTCGTATGTATTTTGTTGAATTTATTCCTATTTCATATTTTATAATGCTCTTGTAAGTGGTATTTTCAAATTTCAACTTCTAGCTGTTTGTAGTTAGTATATACAACTGGTTTCAAATCATTTGTTTCCTGCAAGTTGTTGGCCTAAAGTTGTTCCTCACTTCTCCTTATTATCTCCTTTCATAGTTGTACGATTTGTGGTGATACTTCCTCCTTTATTTCTGATATTGATAATTTGTATCTTCCTTTTTCTTGATTGGTCTGCCTAATGTTTACAAGTTTTATTGAACTTTTCAAAGAACTAGCTTTTGGTTTTATAAATTTTCTGGATTAATTTTCTGTGTCCTATTTTAGTGGTTTCTGGCCCTTATCTTTATCCTTTCCTTCTTTTTGCTTATTTTGATCTTACTTGATCTTCTTTCCCTAGTTTTTTAATGCTTGATCTTAGCCAAGAAGTTGAGCAGCAATATTTTCCTAGTTTTTAAATGTAGGAGTCTAGATCATAGATTAAAGATCTTTTTTCTTTTCTATACGGGCATTTAGCATTATACATTTCCCTCCAACCAGGACATTAGCTGCATTTCTACAAACTTTGATATGCTGTGTTTTCATTTTGATTTCATTCAAAATATTTACTAATTTAGGTCGAGTGCAGTGTCTTACGTCTGTAATCCTAGCAGTCTGGGAGGCCGAGGCAGGTGGATTGCTTGAGTTCAAAGGTTTGAGACCAGCCTGAGCAAAAAGCAAGACCCCATATCTACTACTAAGTAGAAAAAAAACTGAGGCAAGAGGATCACTTGAGCCCAAGAGTTGGAGGTTGCTGTGAGCTATGATGATGTTGCGGCACTCTACCCAGGGTGACAGCTTGAGAGACTGTCTCAAAAAAGAAAATTACTAATTTATATTGTGACTTTTTCTTTGGCTCAAGGATTACCTAGGAGTAGATTGTTTAGCTTCCAAATTTGTGGGGGAATCTTCCAAATATCTTTCTGTTACTGATTTCTCGTTTAATTCTTATCTGTTTTGAGAACATACTTGTATAATTTCAATCCTTTTAAATTTGTTGAGATTTGTTTTATGGCCTATCCTGAAGCACTATATGCTTTCCATGTGCACTAGAAAAAAAATTTTTTTAGCTGCTTTTACATGGAGTGTTTTATTAATACCAATTAGATCAAGTTAGTGTTGTTCAAGTAATCTATATCATTGTAGATTTGGGGGGTTGCTGGTTCTATCAAATACTAAGAGAAGAGTGTGAAAGTTTCTATGTATAGCTGTGAATCTGTCTATTTTTCCTTTGACTTCTGTCAATTATCTTTTATATATTTTGAAGGTTTTTTTTTTTTTTTTTAGTGCACCATTCCTGGAAGTACTGCAATACCAGGTCGATACGTGGAGTGGATGGAGCAAGCTCTTATTGCAACTCCCTGCTCCAAAAATCCATTTAATATATTGTCCTCGGATAGAGGACGTATCAGATGTTAAATTGATAAGAACAGGTACTACACTGGATCTTAGCCAAAAGGCCGAGAAGCGATATATTTTGAAGTTTTTGATATTAAGTACAAAGACATTTAGAATTCTCTTTTTTTGAGACAGAGTCTCACTCAGTTGCCCTGGGTTGAGTTCTGTGGCATCACAGCTTATAGCAACCTCAAACTCTTAGGCTCAAGTGATTTTCTTACATGAGCCTCCCAAGTAGCTGGGACTACAGGTGTCTGCCACAATGCCCAGCTATTTTTTTGTTGTAGTTGTCATTGTTGTTTAGCAGGCCTGGGCTGGGTTGGAACCCGCCATCCCTGGTGTATGTGGCTGGTGCCCTAACCAATGGGCTATGGGCACTGAGCCCAAGAATGCTATTCTATTGTCTTATGGCTTTCATAGTTTTTGACAACAAGTTTGCTGTATGACGTTTCTTTCTTCCTTATTATATAATCTATCTCATTTTTCTGGGTTTTGGATGTGTGTGTGTGTAGACACAGTGTCTTGATGTGTCACCTGGGCTAGAATATGAATGTAATGGTGTCATTATAGCTCACTATGGCCTCAAACTCCTGGGCTTAAGCAATCCTCCTGCCTCAGCCTCCCATGTAGCTGGGACCTCAGGTGTGCAGCAGCATGCTTAGCTGATAATAAAAATCAGCTAAGTCTTGCTCTTTCTTAGGCTGGTCTTAAAATACTGGCCTCAAGAAATCCTCTCGGCTCGGCGCCTGTGGGTCAGGTGGCTAAGGCGCCAGCCACATACACCTAAGGTGGCGGGCTTGAATCCAGCTGGGGCCC
>NW_003852447.1:7501053-7512932 GCF_000181295.1 Otolemur garnettii
ACTTAGGAGGCTGAGGCAGGAGACTCGCTTGAGCCCAGGAGTTGGAGGTTGCTGTGAGCTGTGATGCCATGGCACTCTACCCAGGGTGACAGCTTAAGGCTCTGTCTCAAAAAAAAAAAGAAATCCTCTCACCTTGGCCTCTCAAAGTGCTAGAATTATAGGCATGAGCTACCAGGCCTGACCTAAATTTATAATTCTGTTTGGTGTTTTATGAGCTTCCTGGCTCTATGATTCATTAAGTTTGGAAAATTCATGACTATTATCTCTCCATTTATTCTGCCTCATTCATCTTTGTTCTTTCTGCATATTCAATTACCTCTATGCTTTTAAATTTTTCTATTTTTTTTCCTCCTTATGCTTCAGTTTGTGTAATATCTATTTACCTGTCTTCAAGTTCACTGATTCTTCTCAGTGGTTAGCTTTCTAATTAATCTATTAAAGGATCATTTCATCTTTGGTATCAAATTTTTATTTCCAGAAGTTTTGACTTTTTGTTTTTGGAGACAGAGCCTCAAAGCTATCTCCCTGGGTAGAGTGCCATGGCATCACAGCTTACAGCAACCTCCAAATCCTGGGCTCAAGTGAGTCTCCTGCCTCAGCCTCCCAAGTAGCTGGGACCACAGGTGCCCGCCACAGTGCCTGGCTATTTTTTGGTTGCAGCCATCATTGTTGTTTGGCGGGCCTGGGTTGGATTCGAACCTGCCACCTTAGGTGTATGTGGCTGGCGCCTTAGCCACTTGAGGCACAGGTGCCGAGCCTAGTTTTGACTTTTTAAAGTTAATTTTTATCTATCTATTGAAATGCTTTGCTTCGTCTGTTTGTGGATGTTCACTTTTTCTGCTAGCTCTTTTAACAAATTAGTTATAACTATTTTACAAGTCCATTCTGATTCAGAATCTGGGGCATTTATGGGTTTAGTTCCCTTGACAACTTTGTATCTTTAAAATGTGTAGGGGTTTGGTGATGACTTGTCAGGGTGCTGGGAACAATGTGTAGGACAGTAAGGACTGACGTAAATCAGGATGGGACGTGCTTTTCATTCTTTCAGGTGGTCACTGTGAAGAGTTGAGTCAACATAGGCAGCAGTTTAGCTCGGCTCGAGTTTTGTTTCTTTGGTTACCTTCAGTATAGCTGCCTCCTGAGCAGCCGGGATACTGGAGGTTTCTCTTCAGTGTCTGTGTTCCTCCACAGCTCTTAGAAGACTCTTGTGAGCTAATAGGCTCTATAAAAGTTAAAAGTTTGTAAACTGAATTATGCAGTTTTTCTATATTGTTAGGATAGGCATAACATTCTCTTATAGTTTTCTACATCTTCGGTGGAAGCAAAACTATACTTGGTATTCTTTTAATAAGCCCATTTTTCCTGCTTCGATTCATTCTATACAACTAAGAAGTTTCCTAATAGAAGAGGGAGTGTATAGCAATAAACAAGGGCAGAGAAAACAGGATTCATACACAACTGGTTTTGAATTCCAGATCTACCACTTACCTTACCAGCAACTTTACAAAGTGATCTCGAGTAAATTATTTAACTCTGTCATTCAGTTGCCTTATTTGTAAGACAAGGATAGAATGGAATAATATATGCAAAATGTTTAATGCAATTCCTGACCTATAGAAAATGCTCTGTGAAGAATTATTATTATTCTTAGATTTAAATTTTGTGTAACTCTGGTGACAGTTTAGAGGGTATGCTATGGGGAGATAGGCTAGAGACTGGAAAGACAGTCGGCAAATTAATTCAGGAGATCAAATGAGAGTCAGAAAGACTTGAAAACAAAGCAGGTAGATGAGATAGACTTAAAAAGCCTTCTGGATAATCAGCAGCCCTCTCATGTGGTCTCACAGGCTTGCTGTTCCATCTTCCCAGTACTTCTCTACCTTCACCATCAACTTATGTTCACACAACAATAATTGCTTGGCTATCCTCCTCTCCTACCTGGACTACTTACTACCACTCTTCCAGACACATTTCTCAGCCCTGGCCTTGCAGAACTCTTTTTCTTTTTCCAATAGAATTTATAATTTTTAATATAATAGGAAACATATCAACTTTTATTGTTTATTTTCTGTCTTCTCTAGAGTGTGAACTCCTTGAAGGGTGATCTACTTGCCTTTTACTCGTGAGGAGTTAGCATCCTTTCCAGTATAAATTATATTGGCCTCTGACCACTGAGAGATGGTCTTTACCTACGCGGTGTCATTCAGCCTTGGGTCTAGGGGTAGTTAAAGGTCTCATTACTCAGCTCACCACGGTCATTCCTACTGACCTCTATGGATATCTCTGCAATAAAAACTAGCTTTTATTTTGCATGTTAGTGTTGATTTTGAACTTCAGTGAAAGAGTTGAAAGTGCAGTATGTACGATTTTTTAACCACACTGGAAACAGTAGATAATGATGTTGCCAATTTCTTAAAATAGAGTTTGGCTAGTAAGAGTCATTTTTTAAAAGAAAGACGTTTCAGCTACATAATTTGACATTTAAATTTTAGCTTAAAAGTAATTCGTGTACTTACTATAGCCAGAGTAGGTCTGTTCTAGAATAACTCTCACTGGGGTGTTTAAAAGGACACCCAATAAGACCACACAACCCAGTGACATCTGCAAACATTATCCTTAAAAACAAGAAGTAAATAGCCACATTGTTACTGACACAAATAGGTCATTTCTGGTCCTGCTTAGTGGCTGGGTGGGGACTTTGATTTGGTCCTTTCCTTTTTTTTTTCCATCACTTCCAATGGATTATTTGACCTGGAAGAAGACTGGTGATCAGGAAAGGCCAGGAATGAGATAGGCAGTTTGAGGCCGGGCATGGTGGCTCAGGGTTGTAATCCTAGCACTCTGAGATGCTGAGGCAGGAGGATTGCTTGAGCTCAGGAATTTGAGAATAGCCTGAGCAGGAGCCAGACCCCATCTCTACTAAGAAAAAAAGTGAAAAATTAGCCAGGCATTGTGGTGAGTGCCTATAGTCTCACTACTGGGGAGGCTGAGGCAGGAGGACTGCTTGAGCCCAAAAGTTTGAGGTTGCTGTGAGTTGTGATGCCACGACGTTTTACCCAGAGCAGCAGAGTGAGACTGTTTTAAAGAAAAAAAAAATGCAGTTTGGAGTTTATGTCCTTTTCACTGTGGCTGGATATGTTTGGGAGATTTCCTTCTGTGAAATTCATGGTTTCTGGGTGTGGTCCTACGTTTGTTCATTCCATCAGCTCTCTCCACTCTCCTTTCTCCTTCTTTATCATTTCATCATTTCTGAGGCTTTTTCATGTGTCGGGCATCGTGGTAGGCTGTGAGGAGACAGAGATGAATTAAACTTTGACACTGCCTTCAAGTAAGTGTCAGTTTGTATATTATAAACCTTTATATTCTGTAACAGGCATTGTCAAACTCTGGTGTCATGGAGAGAGAGAATTTTAGGAGTAATATATGAATAGTCTCACCCCTGAAGAAAAATTATTTTCTTTAAAATAAAGTTTTGAAGACCTTCCTAATACTAGCAGCACACCAGAGTCCCGGTGTAGGAATCACTGGGATTTTTTTGGCTCCAGGGCCATCCAAGGTCCCAGGTAACAGAAAAAGACAACATGATCATTGGTTAAGGCCAGAGGCATGCCTTGTAGGTACAAGAGTAGAGCTGTATTTGTTAAAATTTAGGAGGGCAGGCCAGGTGCTGTGGCTCACGTCTATAATCCCAGCACTCTGGGACACTGAGGTGTGTGGATTGTTTGAGCTTGGGAGTTGAGACCAGCCTGAGCAAGAGCAAGACCCCATTTCTAAAAATAACTGGGCATTGTGGCAGGTGCCTGTAATCCTAGTTACTTGGGAGGTTGAGGCAAGAGAATCACTTGAGTCCAAGAGTTTGAGGTTGCTGTGAGCTGTGATGCAGGGCCCTCAACCCCAAAGTGACTGACTGAGACTCTGTCTCAAAAAAAAAAAAAATTATGATGATTATTTTGTTTTTAGGAGGCAGTAAAAACTCTGATGGTAAACCTCAAATAGCAAGGGATATTCTGCAGGGCCTGGACAGGAGGCCAGACCACAGTTGCCTTTGTTTGGTTGTAGATTGGCCCAGAGGAGTAGAAAAAAGCCAACCAAGACACAGCAATGTTCTCAAGAGAGAGTTGGCAGCGGAAGGCTCCAGCTAACATACTAGTTTGTTATTGGTGCTTTTTGCTGCCCAGCTCCCAGGAGCATTAGAATCTCCTTGTCAGATAAAAAAACTAGATCATGAGTTGTGGCTAAATTGATGGAGATATGGACGCTAAAGAGAAATGCTCATGGAATTTGCGATGATGGCCTCCAGAGATCCCCCAAAGGGTAGGGCTTCCTGTATTTCTTCCTCAATTCATGGTGACTTTCCTTCTCAAGTAGCTTCTCATGGCTCCTCCCTTGTTCATTACTTGTGTCTGAACACAGATCACGGACAGGGATTCGGTTTGCTCCAGGGCGGCTCAGGGAAACCTGAGGACATGCAAGGTCAGCATTGGGCTGTGTCATGTGCAGGGAACTTGTGGAGGGCGGGGCTTTGACTCCATAGATAGTGCCCTGAAGTCCTCTCATCTATCTGTCCAGCACCCCCTGGACACATATAGAAAGTGTATTCCTGGCACACAGGACAGGCTTACTAGATGGTTGTTACACCATTATTTCTATTGCTGCCCAGGAGTGCTTTGAAATTATTGTTCTCCGGTTCTTTCTATCTATCCTCTATCAGTCATCTACCTACCTACCTAGTTAATCTACCTGCTGCTCTCTCTATCCAGAATATATATACACACATATCCATTATATCTGCATACATCATATCTGTATGTATATCTATCTGTGTTTTGTATGTATACTCACACACACACACATTACACAAATACACACATAATCAGTTCTTCTAATAACTGCCACTCTTTACTCTTGCTGATTGCTGGTCATGTCATGTCGGGTATTTTCAAGGCCTTTTAGGTAGTTCATGTTCAACTTTCATTGTTTTTGCAATGCTTATATGAGAAACTCTTACAAAGTTTCTTTCTTTCTTTTTTGAGACAGAGTCTCACTTTGTCTCCCTAGATAGAGTGCGGTGATGTCATAGCTCAGAGCAACCTCAAACTTTTGGGTTCAAGTGATGCCCTTGCCTCAGCCTCCCGAGTAGCTGGGCCTGCAGGCACCCACTACAATGCTCGCCTATTTTTTAGAGACCGAGTCTCACTCTTGCTCAGGCTGGTCTTAAACTCCTGAGCTCAATCCTAACCTTCCAGAGTGCTAGGATTACAGGTGTGAGACACCATGTCTGGCCCCTCTTACAAGTTTCTTAAGGAATTAACTGAAAGATCTGTGTTGTTCATAATGTTTTTTTGTGTGTAAAGATGTATATGTAGCTGATATAACTTATCAGAACCTTGTTCCTTGAAATTAAGAGCAGGCAGAACTTTTGGGGGGGCATTTGAATTTTCTTCTTTCCATTTTCCTGTGTACCCAGCTGTAATTTCTATTGAATTCAAAGCACATGAAATCCTGGACCCTGCTGTGGCCTCTGCACACCTGCTGATCACAGGACACTTCTGTAGGTGTGTGGGGCGCCAGAAAGAACATCAGGCAGGCGAGGGGAAGGTTTGGATCTAATCCAGAGGAAGGCAAACAGACATGATGTGGTGCCTGAGTTTTCCTGCGCTGACGGAAGGAGCCTTCCTCCTGCCGCTAGTGGGATAGTGTGCCTTTCATCCAGGGGGACGTTTGCTGGACTCCTACACTGTGGAGCGTGACTGTGTGTGGGCTCTGCTGGCACGGGCACACGTGCCGTGCTACCAGGGATGCTTGTCGGTAAGTGGGTCTGGAGAACACTCAGGATCCTCAGTGGCTCTGAAGATCCGGCACGGCCTCCTCTGCAGGGAGACTTGGGTCCTGTGCACACCAGCAGTCGTGGCTCACCTGCTTTCTGATGGGAAGCATTAAGTTCGAGCGAAATCATTGCCATTATAGTAAGGTGATGAAAAGAGGCAGGTGTCGGAAGTCTGACTTGCTTGTGGGTATACGAAGGTGGAAATTCCCGAGATGTCTTGTAGTCTAGGCTGGCTGTTCAAAGGTGGCTGTGGCTGCTTCAGGAAAAACATTCCCCTCTGACCCTTAAGGACTGCTGGCCTGGGTGGAGGCCTGAGTGGTGGAGGGGCAACAGTGCAGACTGAGCAGTCAGGCTGGGTCACTCTGGGTCCCCTTCGTTCCTGAGATTCTCTGATCCTGTCGTTTCAGAAGCTCTTACCTAAGTAAATACTAAGGCCCTGGCTTCTAAACAGGGTTTAACGTTACTCTCTCCACCCCCATGTTCTCTATTCACTCATTACCATGTCCTCTTTTTCTTTTCTTTCAAAATGCAATAATTTCATCATATTTTTAAAAACAAGACATATAGTCCCTGGGCAGAGATGTGAACATAGCCCAGAGGTGATATGATCCACCGTTGTGCTCCCTAACAGCCTGTGCACAGGATATCTGGGGGAGATAAATTAACCTGGAATATTTCAAAGGAGCTGAGAAGAGCTGCTTTCATTTTGCTTCTCCCTGGACGTCAGTTTTCCGAATCTGTGGGTCCATCTATCACACTGTGGAGTTCCCTCTTGATACGAAAGGTTGGGTGTGGGGGGTGAGGGGAGAAAACATTAGGTGAGAAGGGCAACTGCCTGGGGAGGACAAAGCACAAAGGCCCCTTTGATGTGGAGCTTATTTTTATGTTTTGAAAAATATTATGCTTATTTTTACCAGCTTCAGATTCAAAGTCTCCTTCACTCTCTCTTTGGATTATGTTCCCTCCAAACATGAGCAGTTTATTGGAAACACGAGCACGAAACACTCTGGAGCCAAAGAATTGTCTCCGGGGCTAGACCCACTCTGAAGCCAGCATCAGGCTCGTTGGCACCACACATTTCTCTGGATTCAGGGCCCCAATGCCAGTGCTTGGAAGGGTAAATCTTGGTCTTTGTGGAGACACTGCAGCAGCCTCGTGATGTCATGTCAAGATCCAGCGTCTTTGCTGAGGCAGATGTGTGGGGTGTGGACACTGGCACATTTGGTGACAAGGGCAGCCAAGAGAAGGTGGCAGCTGGCACTTACCTGCACATGCTACCCACACAGAGGTGACAGTGTTAGGAGCTGCACCAAACAGGAGGCAGTGCAAATCACAGATGACACCCGAGGAACGAGAAAACCAGTTGACTTATTTCCTCTCTTCCTGTTACTACAGCGTGGGGACAACTTGGAACGTTTTGTGGTCCTCAGACTTGGTGGTGTTTAAACTGCTGCCTGTGTGGAGGCTACTGAGAGAGACCTGCCTTCCCAACGGGAGAATTAACGATGTGTACACTTGGGGGGCTGCACCTGGGACCCCAACTGAGGAAAGGTGCACAATGGGACATAGGCTCTTACTTTGCTATTTATAGAATCTTCCACCTATGCTCTAGAGTTCATGCATGGGTTATAGCAGGTTTCTCTCTCTCTTGTTTCCTCTTAGAGACAGGGTCTCAGTCTGTGGCCCAGGCTGGACTGCAGGGGTTTCATCATAGCTCACAGCAATCTCAAACTCCTGGGCTCTAGTGATCCTCCTGCCTCAGCCTCCTGAGTTGCTGGGATTACAGTTGTGCAGCATCATGCCAGACAGATTCATATTTTTTAATATTGACACTAGCAACAGTCTTTCTAATAATGAATAGCTACTCTTATTTTTCACTAATGGAAAGATATAGTAAAACTATATATTTCTATGCAAAGTATTCTATGACAAATGCAATTGCACTTTCTTACCTGGATTCTTATCCAGAATGGACATTAGGAATGATGGGAACAGACAGCAAATCAAATGACTCTTACTTGGTACTTTACGTCAAGGAGGACAAAGGAGAGGAATTTCACGAAGGGAGTAGACACAGTGTTGAGAAATAAAGTAAGATGGGAACTTACAGATCCCATCGGATTTGCAATTAGATTTAGTGAGCTAATATTATTGTTTCCTTAAGTATCAGGAATTTCTCTACATGAGGTGCCAAATTAGAAAATATATAAAAGTATGAAATGAAAAGCCTGTAGGTCTCTCTGTTATTCTTGTACTCAAGAACTCAGTTCCCTTTTGAGGAAGCAAACAGTGTTATCAGTTTATTAGGGATCCTTCCTGAGATGCTCTATACCCATTTAATAAGTAAGAATATATACTCTTTTTTCTTTCTTTCTTCCCCTCCAACATATATAGTACCACATTATATGCAGTTATTTATTACACTGAACATTTATTATATATATAAAAATTGAACAATACGCTGTAGTCTTGCAGGCCATCTCATGACCGTCCAGCAAGAGCAGCATTGTGCCTTTTGGCAGCCACACGGTCCCCGGGTATGGATGTACTGCAGTTTACTTAACAAAGGAATGTTTTGAGGTAACAGTGAGTAAGCACCAACATCTAGGAAAGATGCAGGAAATGGCCATCTCCTGCAAGAGCAGTCCTACCCACTCTCTTGGGGTTTGGCAAAGTAGCCATCTGGAGCAGGAGACTGGCTGAGGACCACTGGTACCTGTTCTAGGTCTAACTGAACCCAGTAAGAATTATTGATTTAAAAACCTTATTTCTGAAAAGGGCATCTCTATACACAAGTAAGGTGTAGCTCCAGGACTGGCTCCCACCTTGTGGGAAATGAGGAAAGTTATAAACCTGCCTTTTCATCTTTATTAATGCTAGCATCTCCAGAGTATCTTGCACATAAGAGGTATTGGGTAAATATTTGTTTACTTGAATGAATAAGGGCACGTGGCCTCATTAGGCTTTTGAACAAATGAGCATTTGTGACCAGAATCTGCTTTCATTTACTGTCTGTCCCTCCCTCAAACAATTGTTCAAGTGTCAGCCTCTGCTAATCCGTCCTGCTTATTGAGCAGATGTTGACCTAGACAAGTCATCGGGCTGAAATAACTTGCTGGAGTACATCTTAGTCATTTCATTTTGTATCCTCTAATTCCTCATTTCAAATGGAAATGGTTCTTGATTCATATCTGACCAGTTTAAGTTCTACCACTTACTAACTGAAGAATGACCTGGATGGTGGCTGAATTCTGGACTTTCATTTCCTCATTTGTAAGGCAAGTATAGTATTGTCTTTTTTCTGAGGGTTTTTATTCGGATTAACTGACCTAATGTCTAGAGCACCTAAACAAAGCTCCTGACAGATAACAGAAGTGAGAATTATTCATTTTCTCTTCTTCTTCTTATATAACCCGTGCAGTTGGTCACTGTTAATTCCTAGGATATGTTAACTTATTAATAAATCACAGTTATAAATCAATTTTCTGTGAATTTGGTTGCAATCTTGGAACATTAGTGACAGTAAAGTACTTGAGCACTGTCTGAAACAAGGTCTTTTTTTTTTTGAGTAGGGGAAACATGATCAGAAATTCATTTGTATATGAACTAAATTTTAAAAATTACTAACAGAATTAGCAATTCAAAATACATTTTAGCAGCACAATACAAAACAATAGTCCAAAAAGTTTAATCAACTGGGCAAATAAAAATCAATGAGAATTCTGGTATCTAACAGTCTAGTGAGTTTTTCGTCTGTGGTTTTATTTTGTGGGCACATCTTAATTTTGAATCCATGCCCATACCACTGATGAGTGTCTTTATCAGTTTTAGCAGTTCTGTGAAGAAGAACATGTTTCTTGACTGATATATTGTCACAGATTTGACACTTATCTCTCGATTTGTTTTTCTGCAAAGAGAAATCCTCTCAAACTTTCTTAAGCCAGAAAAAAGGGTTGGGGGGGAGGGAGTATTTATTAAGTCAGATAATGGAAAAAGAGAGCTTTAGGTATGTCTTCATTTTGTTTTAAAAGTTGACTTTTGATTCATTAAAGCTAAACTGGACAAACCTAGTTCTCCTCAGGCTTTCAGTTCAGTTTATACTTGGGAGACAGATGGCTGACCAGACACCAGCTGCCAGATTGTCATAGAAAGAAGGAAAAGTTTTAGATGAAACAGAAAAGCAAACAAACAAACAAACAATCATAGAGTGGGTATAATTCTGAGGGAAAAGTGCCAGAACCTGCAAGAGATTATAAAGGAAGAAATTTCAGAACTGAACAAGGAGGAGCCAAATATTGGCAGAGGTCAACCTCCAAGAAGGTGTAGAAGGAATGTATCTTGGCTGGATGCGGTGGCTCATGCTTGTAATCCTAGCACTCTGGGAGGCCAAAATGGGTGGATTGCTTGAGCTTAGGAGTTCAAGACCAGCCTGAACAAGAGCGAGACCCCCATCTCTCCTAAAAATAGAAAAATTAGTTGGGTGTTGTGGCTGGTGCCTATAATCCTAGCTACTTGGGTGGGCTGAGGCAAGAGGATCGCTTGTGAGATTGTTGTGAGCTATGATGATGTGATGGCATTCTACGCAGGGTGACAGAGACTGTCTTAAAAAAAAGAAGGAACATATCTGAAAATGATAAAAGTTATATACGACAAACTCACAGCCAGCATCATACAGAATGTGGAAAAGAAAGTTGAAAGCATTCCTATAACTGGAACAAGACAAGGGTGCCCACCGTCATCACTTTTATTCAATGTAATGTTGGAAGTGTACACAGAACAATCAGGTAAGAAAAAAATAAAACAAAATAAATGGAATCCAAATAGGAAAAGAAGAGGTGAAACTATCACTTTTTCCTGATGATATGATTTTATATCTAGAAATCTCTAGATAGACTAGAAGACTCTAAGAGACTCCTGGAATTAGTCAATAAATTGAGAAAAATCTGAGATTATAAAAATCAATGTACACAAATCAGTAGCATTCCTATACACCAAATAATAGCTAAACTAAGAGTTAAATCAAAGGCTCAATACCATTCATAACAGCTACAAAGAAAATAAAATACCTAGGAAAGAAATCACAGCTGACAAAAACAAACGGAAAAATATGCTCATAGATTGGTTGAATCAACATTGTTAAAATGCCCATACTACCAAAAATGATTTACAGATTCAGTGTAATCCTCATCAAAATACCAGTCATGTTTCACAGATCTAGAAACAAATAATTCTATGCTTTATACAGAATCAGAAAAGAGCCCCAGTAGCCAAAGAAATTAAAAAAAAAAAAGAACAAATCTAGAGGAATCCCATTTCCAGACTTTATACTACAAGCCTATAGTAATCAAAACAGCCTGATAGATGTAGAACAGTAGAACAGAACAGAGAACCAAGATACAGGCAACTGATCTTTGACAAAGCAGATGACAATATCACTGGGGGAAAAGAAGCCCTATTCAATAAATCAATAAATGGTGCCGGGAGAATGGGTTAGCTACATGCAGAAGAAACAGGACCTGTATCACTCATCACTCACAAAAATTAATTCAAGATAGATAAAAGACTTAAATGTAAGGCATGAATCTGTAAGAATTCTAGAAAGAAATGTTGAAAAAACTCTTCTAGATTTCACTTAGGGCAAGAATTTATGAAGAAGACCCCGATGGCAATCATAGCAACAACAGAAATAAATAGGACTTGATTAAAAGGCTTCTGCACAGCTAAAGACATAATAAATGGAGAAATTAGACAACCTACAGAAGGGGAGGAAATATACTTAAGCCATGTATCCAAAAAAGGGCTAATAATCAAATCAGCAAATTGGCAAGAAAAAAACCATCTGTTTAAAAAGTAGGCAAAAGACATGAATAGAAGCTTTTCAAAAGATAGACAAATGGACAATAAACACATGAAAAAATGTTCAACATTCTTAATCCTCAGGGAAATGTATATTAAAAGCACAATGAAGGGCTGGGCACAGTGGCTCAGGCCTGTAATCCTAGCACTCTGGGAGGCTGAGGCAGGCAGATTGCGTGAGCTCACAGGTTTGAGA
>NW_003852447.1:7513192-7545204 GCF_000181295.1 Otolemur garnettii
AAACAATAGATGCTGGCATGGATGATGCTGGTAGGACTGTAAATTAGTACACTTGTTTGGAAAACAGTTGTATGGAGATTTCTCAAGGGACTAAAAGTAGACTTACCATTTGATTTAGCAATCCTACCACTGGGTATTTACCCGAAGGGAAAATTTTATCAAAAAACACCTGCACTTGGCTTGGCGCCTATAGCTTAGTGGCTAGGGCGCCAGCCACACACATACACTGGAGCTCGTGGGTTTGAACCCAGCCTGGGCCTGCCAAACAAGAATGACAACTACAATGACCAAAAAATAGCCAGGCGTTGTGGCAAGTGCCTACAATCCCAGCTACTTGGGAGGCTGAGGCAAGAGAATCACTTAAGCCCAAGAGTTTGAGGTTGCTGTGAGCTGTGATACCATGACACTCCACAGAGGGTGACATAGTGAGACTCTACCTCAAAAACAAAAAACCCCAAAAAACTCCTTCATATATACCCAGTCGTTCTATTCTTCCACATACATTAAATTTTGTCCCAGGAAAAAGTCAGATTAGCATATCATTATTCACTTACAGTTATCTTTCTTGACCAGAGCTTTGGTAAGATTGCACTAATTCACGGAACTTGAGGTGCTCAAATAGTCCTATGAATCTTATATGGACTGTCAGCACACTGTCTGGAACACTGGAGTCCTCTTGAGAGGCTCATTAAGAGGGAAAGCTCCCTAGCCTTCATGCATGTAACAGGAAGAGTTTGTTTTCACCTACCTAGCCATTAGCTTGGTTTTATCTTATGGATACCTTGAGTTGTATGATCCACACTCCTTGTTGGTACTGCATACCAAGTAGCTTAGACCCAGGTTTAATACTTTTACTTATTATTTAGAACTTTATGGAATGAATGTTCTGTATTTGTCCATTTTACTTTATGTTAGTGTTGTCCTGTCACCACTATATAAAAGGACTTCCTGTGATAAAATGTACATGGAAGTGCCAGAGGGAGAAGACACAGTAAAGTGGCTTTAAAAACCCCATGTAAAATTTAAGGACCAGAAAGGAAACAACGGACTATGAGAAAGTAGCTGTGCAATTAAAATGCACACAAGTAAGGGATTCATGAACCAAACCAGTAATATTTGGATACGATATCCTTAAATTTCCACTAACTTCAATTATAATCTGTTAATCATTAATATTTTAATATTCTATTGAGATAAAGTTTTCCTTACTTCCAAAGTACTTTCTCATTTGTCAAACAGGAAAAAGAATGAACAATGTTAAAATTTATTTCTGAAATGCTTTATTCTTTTAATTAGTATACATTATATTAAGTACAGAATATCCTTAAAAATTAATAAACAAATCTGAATTTCACATTTTGACATTGTTATGGAAAAGGAAACATCTGGCTTTTTCGACTTTTCTTTTTACATTTATCCACATTCCAAGGAGCTTATCAGAGTAAGGTTCTTCTTTGTTACTTTTGTCCAAGTTGTGACAACTGAAACAAAACACAAAATTATACATATAACTTTTAGCTTAAATTACAAAAGATGCTTAAACAATGAAACATTTGTAAACACATTAAGAAAACACTTCCATCAAATTTAAGTTTCTAATTTTATTCACTGCACTTCTAGAATAAGTTTTAATTTAATGTTCACCACTATTTGTGGATATTTAAAAATGAAACTGTAATAAACACTGTCATGGCAAAGAAATATAGACATTATTAGGTGTAAATTTAACTCACAGGAAACAAAAACCCTGGAAATAAATTAATATTAACTATGAAAATGAAAAGAAAAATGTCAGGAATCTTCGCTGCTTACAGTTTTCCATATATAACAGCAGTACCTCTGTAAGTTCACCATGCAAGGGACTGTAACAAACTAGTCAACTTACAGAGGTGGTCAACATAAGGAACTATGATACATATATGGGGTGCATGGGTGGTCTATGAAAATGAGGTCAACAGAAGGAGGTGGTCAACTATGGAGGTTCTACTTTATTTCTAAAAAATCATTAAAAGCAAAAGAAAAGGCTTTTAATCTTAGAAGCCTAGGGAAATTCCTATGGATTAACCTTCCCAAAGATAACAAATTATAAACTTTAAACAGAATGCAAAAACCAATAACAAAAGGCAGTGGAGAGCAACTGAAAGCAAGTAGTTCTAGAGAAGTGTCAACACTTAGAAAAAGGGAACAGTGCTGGTGAGCTCCTTGCTTCTGCTGCATTTAGCAAGAAGGTAGGCCACAGAATGGTGTTACAGGGGGCAGCAAGAACTGTGACAGAAAAATTGTAGTCTTTCTTGCCTGAAGATTCAGAGGAGAGTGTCTGGGGCACCTAAAACTACTGGAAACTGAAGAAATCCTAGAAAGGAGAGCCAGTGAGACAGAGCCCTAAGTTCTGTGTACTGGCTAAGTAGCCTTTATCTCAAATGCTTAGCAATGGAGTGTTTCAGACTTTAAACTTTTTTGGATTTTGGAGTATTTGCATATATAAAATAAAATATTTGGTGGACCTAACCCAAGTCTAAATACAAAATTCATCACACACATAATCTGAAAGTAATTTTATACAGTATTTTAAATAACTCTGTGCATAAAACAAAGTATGTACATAAAACCATCAGAAAGCAAAATATCACTATCTCATGTTAGAGCATTTGGGATTAGTGATGTTCAACCTCATGAAACCCTGAACCACTCACAAATGGGAGAAACTAAGAAGTGTGATGTGAGCTGCTGCCTAAGAAACAGTTTGAAGCTTGGGTATAACCAAGGTTAACTTTCTAATAACCCCCTAAATCAACACCCTCTTAGAAAATGAAATTTTATCTCCCAAACATAACATTCACAATGTTGATGATACAATCTAAAATTAGTTAATATATGAAGAAACAGGAAACTGTGATCCATTCTCTAGGGAAAAAGACAATGTTTGGTGACTAACAGTGAGAAGACCTCTATGTTGAAATTAATAAAAAAGATTCTAAAGCAGCTACAATATCCCCAGTGAAGGTAAAAAATATGCTTACAATGACTGAAAAGATAATACCAGCATGAAAACAGAAAATACAAAAAAAGGAACCAAATAAAAACTCTAAAATTGAATAGTAGAATGGAAATAACAGAGAAAAACTTAGTGAAATTGAAGACAAAGTAAAAAATTATACACTCTAAGAATCCACAGAGATTTGTGGAGTAATATAAAGGGTCAAACATATATGTAAATGGAATCACAAAAACAAAGGAGAAAGAAAATTGGGCATAAAATATTTGAAAAAAATAATGGTTGAAAATTCTCTAAATTTGGTGGAGGTATAATCTTATAGATTCAGGAAGCTTAGTGTTCTCCAAGCAAGATAAATAAAGAGAAGTCATTTGTAGATATATCATAACCTTAAAAGAAAATCTTGAAAACAGCCAGAGAGAAATGGTCCATTATAATTACATTGATCTGAATGACTACTGACTTCCCATGTGAAACAATGGAGACAAGAAGACAGTGGAATAACATCTTTAAAGTATAGGTATACCTCAGAGATATTGCAGATTTAGGTTCATGACCAATGCAATGAAATTAGTTACATGAATTGCCTGGCTTGTGCATATAAACATTATGTTCATACTATTACTGTAGCCTATTAAGTGTGCAACAGCATTATATCTAAACACCCCCCCCCGTACATATGCTAATTAAAGATACTTTATTGCTAAAAATGACCATCTGAATTATTAATGACTTGCAATTTTTACTGGTAGAGGGTCTTGGCTTGATGTTGATGGCTGGTGACTGATCAGGTGGTAGTTGCTGAGGGATAAAGTGGTTGAATTAATTTAAGACAACAATGTTTCCTGCGTTGATGAACTCTTCTTTTCATGAAAGATTTCTTTGTAGCATTTTACCCATTACAGCGCTTCATTCAAAACTGGGAGTCAAGCCTCTTGAGTCCTGCTGTTGCTTGTAATTTTAACAATATTTACAGTATCTTCACTAGGAGTAGTTTCCATTGTAAGAAACCATTTTCTTTGCTCTTCTGTAAAAAACAATTCCTCATCTGTTCAAATGTGATCATGAGATTGTAGCAATTTAGTCACATCTTCAGGTTCCACTTCTAGTTCTCTTGCTAGATCCACCACAAGAAATAGGAAAAGAATGGCAAACTGCATTTGCCAAAATGCATCTCCACTGAAGTCCTGAATCTCTGAGTCATCCATAAGAGGTGCAATTGGTTTCTTCTGAATTCCAAGAAATGTTAATATTTTGAACTTGTCCCATGAAATTTCCCATGTTCTTAATGATATCCAGAATGCTGAATCCCTTCTAGGTTTTTATTTTGACTGTCAATGCCCAGATCCATCAGAGGAATTACCATCTAGGGCTGCTATCATCTTATGAAATGTTTTTAACTAACAAGGCTTAAAAGAACTTCTTGATCTATGGCTGCAAAATGGATCCTGTGTTAGAAGGCATGAAAACGTTAGTCTTGTATACGCCCAGGAGATCTCTTGAATGATCACATGTATTGTCAACGAGCAGCAATATTGTGAAAGGAATCTTTCTTTCAGAGGGGTGGGTCTCAACACTGGGTTTAAAGTATTCAGTAAACCATTCTGTAAACAGATGTATTATCATCCAAACTTTGTTATTCTCTTTATAGAACATATGCAGAGCAGATTTAGTATAATTCATATGGGCCCCAGGATTTTCAGGATGGCAAGTAAGCACTGGTTTAAACCTAAAGTCTCCAGTTATATTTACCCCTAACAACAGAGTCAGCCCGTACTTTGAGGCTCTGAAGCCAGGCAATGACTTTTCTCTAGCTGTGACAGTTCTAGATGGCATCTTCCAATAAATGACTGTTTTGTCTACATTTAAAATCTGTTTAGTGCAGCCACCTTCACCAATTATCTTAGTTAGAGCTTCTAAATAACTTATTGTAGCTTTTGTATTATCACTTGTTGCTTCATCTTGCGTCAACTTTTATATGGAAATGGCTTATTTTCCTGTCATTTGTCCACTTTTTAATGAGGTTGTTTTTGCCTCCTGAGTTAAGCTCTATATAGATTGTGGATATTAGTCCTTTGCTGAATACATAATTTACAAGTATTTTCTCCCTTTCTACAGGCTATTTACTCTTTTATTTCTTTGCTGTGAAGATGCTTTTTAGCTTAATCCAGTCCCATTTGTCTATTTTTATTTTTGTTGCATTAGCTTTTGGGGGCTTAGTCATAAATTCTTTGCCTAGGTCAATGTCCAGAAGAGTTTTTCCTAGGTTTTCGTCTATAATAGAATTTTTATGATTTCAGGTCTTACATTTAACTCTTTGATCCATCTTATGTTAATTTTTGCATATGATGAGAGATAGGGATCCAGTCTCATTCTTTTGCATATGGTTATACAATGTTCCTAGCCCCACTTATTGAATAGTATGTTCTTTCCCCAGTTTATGGCTCTACATGCTTATTTTAGAAAAGAAGAACTAAAGTTAATAACTTAAGTAATTTTCCAACTTAAGAAGCTAGGAAAAGAAGAGCAAAGTAAATCCAAAGTAATCGGAATGAAGGAATAATTAAGAGTATAAATTGGGCGGCGCCTATGGCTTAGTGAGTAGGGCACCAGCCCCATATACCTAGGGTGGTGGGTTTGAACCTGGCTCTGGCCAAACTGCCAGAAAGAAAAAGAAAAAGAAAAAACAGCCAGGTGTGGTGGCAGTCGCTTGTAGTCCCAGCTACTTGGGAAGCTGAGGCCAGAGAATGGCTTAAGCCCAAGAGCTAGAAGTTGCTGTGAGCTATGATGCTACAGCACTCTACCGAGGGTGACAAAGTGAAGACTCTGTCTCTAAAAAAACAAAAATAAACTAACAAACAAGCAAAGAGTATAAATCCGTGAAATAGAAAAGTAATATAACATCTGGTTCATTAAAAAGATTATTAAAATCAAGA
This sequence comes from Otolemur garnettii, assembly GCF_000181295.1. Lineage (NCBI taxonomy): Eukaryota > Metazoa > Chordata > Mammalia > Primates > Galagidae > Otolemur > Otolemur garnettii. The sequence goes on from NW_003852447.1 coordinate 7,519,124, forward strand.
TTCTTCTAGATAAACTATGAAAAAAAAAATCCCATTTACATGATAGTCTAGAATAGGCAAAACTAATGGTAGAAAAATACCCAGACGGTATTTGGGAAGGACTGCCTAGCAAAGGCAATGAGGTGATGGTAGTGTTCTACATCTTGAGAGGGGTCTGGATTACTCAGGTGAATACACCCAGCAAAACTGAATATACCCATTTGATACGTGTGTTTCACTGTTGTAAATTTTACCTCCAAAGGGGTGGAGGGGAACTAAACAAATGATGAATTTAAGGTAATGATAATGGCATTGAAGTGTTAAGGGGGACATGTACTAACAGTGACAATTTATTTTGAAATTAATAAAATAAGTTGTAGCAATGAGTAGATTGCGAGATGTATAGGAATCTTATAATAATTATAAAGCAAGCACAGTAAAACTTTGATGAGGAGTGCAGAAGTGTTTATTGTAACACCTTTGATGAGGAGTGCAGAAGTGTTTATTCTTTTCCACTTTTCTGTATGTTTCAAATTCTTATAATACTGTTGGGTCACTAACTGAAGGTTAGTAAGACAAAAGCCACAGGAGGGTAAGGAAGATGTGCTGGAAAATCAATGCTGAGAATAGTTGCTAACAATGAGTACAGGGTTTAGTTAAACATTTTATGGCAGCCAAGGCAAAGGTGAGTGGTCATTATTGGTCAGGCTACTAAGCATCCCAATTAGTTAAAACTTCAGAAAGCTAAGATCAATATAATTACTGAGAACATTAGCAGGAATAATACTAAAAAAATTGTATTGGTAATATGTACATCTCAGTTACTGCTGTTATTAACTTTCGAGGTACACAATTCCACTGCATCAACTGAGAGCATACTATCTCCTATGAAAGCTACTTAAGTTCTTAGGCCCCATAAGTGATATGCCTTCTAAGTCAGAAATGTGGACAGCAAGGAAATGCTAAAATAAGTTTTGGCTAATTTAGTACACTACTCTGATTTGGAATTTTCTGAATTTGCCCTTTCATAAGAGTTGTGATAATAGAAATGTTACTCATCAGAGTTTTCCATGGCAAACCTTATGTTATTTCAGGTGTTTCTCTTTCTTAACATATCCCAAGTTGCTGTTGATATTCTTTAACAGAAACACACTTAAAAGGGTGTACTTTACCTGCTTGATGAACTGCGTAGCATTGAAAAGCTCACTGCAGCCATATAAAACGTGTTTTCCTTGCTTCCCCTGTAAAAATCAGAGCCAGAACTCAGATACCAGTAACTAGAAATATTTTCAGTGTTCCCAAGGAAAGAGATTCACTTGCTAGGACTCCCCCTCCCCCTTCATAGGCCTTTTTTGGGGTGGTTGTGGTGGTGGTGGTGTTGAATTTTAGTGTATATATCTATCCCAAGATTTCATGAAATAAAGAGCAATAAAGTGATGAAATAGGCACACTTCCCCCCCAAAATATATACTATAGCACATCATTAGTTCTATTTTCTATTATACCATCAATAGAGGGAATCTGATGAGTGCAACATTTTACAGGGGCAGTAGTTATCTGTAAAATCTCAGACCAACATCCTTCCATTGTAGGATGTGTATTACTTGAAGAACATATTCTTGAGAGTTTTGTTATGCTAAAAGTAGTATTTGGTGCAGGTAGCATGGATTGTCCTTTTAGTCTCAACTGTGCAACAGTTATTTATGAGTTAATATTTCTCATTCCACTTTGTAACTCTATGAATTTTATTCCTAATTTTGACAGAATTTTGAAACTCAATCACAACAGTCAAAACTTTTATACTAGAGAATTTTGGTTAAGTCCTTAGTACTGAACTTACTGTATGTATTGTGAACTTAAAGGTAAACTGTTAAGTTTTTTTTATAAAGTTTATTCTACAACAAACTAATTTGATAATTCAAAGATCATAAGAACACTGGCATTGTAACACAAGAGGACATTTCTCTGTGATGTATAAGCTGAATAAACATTGTTGGCTAAATACATGTCTGAGAGCTGGCCATCTCTGAGAATAAAAGAAGAGCCACATTTCACTTACTTTTTTTTTTTACCAAAATGAAATGGTATGTGAAGTAACTGCAGAGGGTCATATAATTGAGGGTACACAGGATATACTCAAGGAAATATTTTGTTTTTTTTTTGAGACAAGAGTCTCACTGTGTCACCCTCAGTAGAATGCTGTGGTGTCATAGCTCACAGCAACCTCAAACTCTTGGGTTTAAGTGCTCTTCCTGTCTCAGTCTCCCAACTAGCTGGGACTACAGGTGCCTGCCACAACGCCTGGCTATTTTTAGAGACAAGTCTTGCTCTGGCTCAGGCTTATCTCAAATTCGTGAGCTCAGGCAATCCATCCACGTTGGCCTCCCAGAGTGCTAGGATTACAGGTGTGAGGCACCACACATGGCACTTATGAGGGATTTTTAAAGGTGGAAGTTACACTGTACAAGAAGAAAGAAAGCATAGGTATTAGAGAGGTCCAAAACGTCTATGCAGTTTCCAGGATCCTACCCTAGTAGTACAGGATGCATTTCATTTTCAATTGTGAACCACCAAAATATATTCCAGATACTTTGTTCTCAGGGGAGTTCTAGTAACATTCAAGGAGAGGTTTTTAAATATCTGTCTGGTCAGATAGGCAAAATCAGGATGCACAACCAGGCTGACAGCAGAAACCAAGGGAACATGACAGGTAACACACGTGCAAACTGTAAAATGTTCTATTAAACAATGCTGGCACGCTAGTGCAAGTTGCCTCTGTTTATACTAGACTCTAGCAAGGACTATATTCACCACTAGTTTTATTGAAATGTCAGCACCATACTTCCTAGTATTCATAGAGAGAAGCACAGGGTTGATTCTATTTTCCACACCCCTTCTGCTCCCATACCTGGTCAAGCTTTCTTAAACCACTCATTCTTCATTTTCTATCTTTTACAACATTTATAACATTAAAATATTAATATATTGTGTCATCCAATGAGGTATAGGTTGGTAATTTTAAAGAAGCCTTGTAGCTGGGTGTGGTGGCTCATGCCTATGATCTCAGCACTCTAGGAGGTGGACATGGGCTGATTGCTTGAGCTGAGGAGTTCGAGACTAGACTAAGCAAGAGCGAGACCCCCCTCTCTACTAAAAATAGAAAAACTTAAGCAGGGAAGGGTGGTACATGCCTGTAATCCTAGCACTCTGGGAGGCCAAAGTGCGTGGACTGCTTGAGCTTAGGAGTTCAAGACCAGTCTGAGCAAGAGTGTGACTGTCTCTACTTAAAGTGGTTCTCAACCTTCCTAATGCTGCAAACTGTTTTTAATATAGTCCAAAGGGGTCATGACCCACTAACTTAAAGAAAAAAAAAGAGGGGGTTCTTTTCCTTATTCCAAATAATTCTGATTTTTTTCCTACCATTCAGCTCTATTCAGAAAGAAGTGAGCTAAGGGGTCTATGACAGCCTCTCTCACATCATTAGAAATCTACGTCAGTATGAAACAAAATGTAAAGCCCTCACCACTGGGCAGAAGAGTCTTAACAGCTTGTACTTATCCAACTCCACTTCATGTGAAAGGGGAAAACACTGGCTAGTCTCAAGTTGCTGTCAGTTCTATGGATAAGTCCTCCTGCTGAAACTGATGGTCTTCTAAGCCAGAAGTCAAGGTAAAGTCTGGGGTAAAAATTAATGACTCTAGAAAAGAGGGAAACCCTTTCAAGGAGCCATCAAATGGATATTACAAAAAAGAGAATGCTCATGTTATCTTTGCACTTTTTAAGGGGCTCAGAGCAAGAGAATAATATTCTTAGCTAAATTTATAGATGTCCATAAGGCCTGCTGAATTTGAAGTTGCCCAGGATGTGTTGCAGGAGATTTAAGAAGAATTTAACCTGCAGTTAGTGGGGAAGATTCACACACATCGACTCAAGGAGGATTAGTAAGTATGTTTCTCAATTAAAAGCTGAAGCAGTTAGGGCTGGTGCGGTGGCTCACACCTATAATCTAAGCACTCTGGTAGGCTCAAGCAGGTGGATCACCTGAACTCAGGAGTTTGAGACCAGCCTGAGCAAGACCCTGTCTCTATTAAAAATAGAAAAATCAGCTGGGTATTGTGGTGGGTGCCTGTAGCCCAAAAGTCTGAGGTTGCTGTGAGCTATGATACCACAGCACACTCTATGCAGGGTGACAGAATAAGACTCTGCCTAAGAAAAAAATAAAAAGCTGAGGTAGTTAAAGGAAATTGGCCAAGTATCTAGATAGAATGAGCATGAAGAATAAACTTAGGAGAGATTTATGGTCCCCTCATTTTAAGTAAATGGAGAATATAATTTTCCCTTAATCAATTATACTGTTTTTGCCTTATTATGTTGAGAAAGATTAAAAAATACTATAAATTTAATTTATTTAGTAATAATTGTACTTGCTATTTGGTGCTTTACTGGTATCATTGGTGCGATTAACATGAATAAATCCTATGATAATGTGAACACAAAGGAGCAAATGTATTGGAAATTGAATTTAAAACTTACTCTATGAGATGTTCTTTTGATGGAAGGTGACTGATTAGGGGAAGAACTAATTTAGTTAATAATCATTATACTATTTCACAAAATTCAAATTTCTGTAGTAGAAAGAGGTTAAGGGCTGTCATACTTGTGCATGATTAAGAACAAGTTTTCACTGAATTATCTGGTAAACTACAATGTCTCATTAGAGTGATGATATTTCAGCATTAATCCTGGTTTTTCTGTTCTACATAACATAAATGTTGTAAAAGATGTCAAAAAAAAAAAAAAAAGAATGATGACAAGTGATTAAAAAGCTTACTCCAGGGTAAGAATGTGTGGAATGTTTTAAGTGACTATTGCAACCATGTGTTTATCCCTGGGAACACCTGGAACCAGTCATGTTACTGACCCTGGGCTAAACCTGAATGAAATGTACTAACTAGTGATGACTACAGTTCTGTGCTAGGATCAAGACAGACCAGTGGGCAACTTGTGCTGGCTTGTCAGCACTATTTAAAGAGAGGGCTTGCATCTGATTTCAGTCATGTTCTCTTGGTTTCTGCTTTTTGGCCTGGTTATGCAATTTTGGCTATGAAACCAGACGGGTACAAAACCTCCTTCCTTGTACATGACTCGGCTTCTCTGAAACCTCTTACACATGTCTTGGTGGTTCATGTTCTGAAGCTGAAGCCTGTTCTATGCAACTGAGACAGGATCTTGGGAGTTCTAACGATCAGTTTTGGAGCTCCATAATGTCTGCTTATGTGTTTTTTTCCTCTTGTTGTAACATAACTTCTACCTTTATCAAAGCCTTATGTGATTATTAATATTAAATGAATAAATGAAAATTATAAAATGTCTAACAATAGCTGATTCTGTTGTCTCTAGATTTTAAATGTTGCTTTTGCTCTTCAAATTATGCCCCATCCTTCATATCTTTTTGCTTAATTGTCTTTTACTCCTTGCTGCTGTCAGCTTTGAGTCACAGTCTACTTCTAATTTGCTATCTCTAAAGGTCCTGTTTGCTGTGGGGAAAAAAAAGACATTTTAAGTTTGTTGGAAGGATGTTGCGCATTTAAGTCAATAGGATGGGAATCAGCGTGTATTATTCAAATATAAATGAGCTCTGTAAATCATTTCACCAAAGGAGATTTTTTTTTTCCTTCTCTCTTTGAAAGAAGAGCTTGCTTAAGATTCTGTAAGCATTTAAAGTTATATTAAGATAGACAGCTGCAAAGTGCATTTTAGCAATAAGATACATTATTTTCCACATCAAGTACAATTTTAGGGTAGAAGTAAATGTGATAGGAATAGAATAACAATGACTATTTTCCTCTACATGATACACGATTTTAAAACTACCTCTTAGAAAATCAATTATGTAAGGATCAGGACAGCTACCAGAGAATGCTAGTGTCTTAAGACACAGAACTGTGAAATCAACAGATGATAGAATAAAAAGGCCAAAATGTACCTTTATGTAGTCGACAAGATTTTGATATTCAATGTAGTTGCCTCCTCCCACCACAAAAACAATGGCCTACAAATACAAACAGAAAAAAAAATAGGTACATTGAAAGAAATAGCTAAAATAGTGTTTTAAATGTCAAGCAACATAGTTTTTAGTCTGGAACCTAGTCTACAATTGAAGTAAAAATTACCAGCTAGCCAAAGGTCATATTCTAAGCACTCTGTGTTACTTCAACTATAAAACTTGTTTCTAAAAAGTCCATAAACCTATAATGTCCACTCAGTGGCAAAAAGTAGAGATTTTTCAGAAATAATTGAGAGGAACATTACTACATTCTTCAACTAAGTAATACTAAATAATTTTGAAAGGCTTTCTCCAAAGGATATTTTTAAGTTTGAGGTTATTTATTATAGGCAGAAAAATTAGAAATCCTAGCATTTATATAATTTTCTTTTTTTTGAGACAGAGCCTCAAGCTGTCCCCCTGGGTAGAGTGCCATGGCATCACAGCTCACAGCAACCTCCAACTCCTGGACTCAAGCGAGTCTCCTGCCTCAGCCTTCCAAGTAGCTGGGACCACAGGCATCCGCCACAACACCCGGCTATTGTTTGGTTGCAGCTGTCATTGTTGTTTGGCAGCCTGGGCTGGATCTGAACCCGCCACCTTAGGTGTACGTGGCTGGCACCTTAGCTACTTGAGCCACAGGCGCTGAGCCCATTTATATAATTTTCAATACACGTTACTGTATTTATTTTTTCTAAAAACCATCTCTATTTTCATATGAAAACATAGCCACTGTATCTTCACAGAAGTTTTACAAACACAAAATTTTCACTGCAATATGAAAGACTTTTTCTATGTTAATTATATTTGTCAATTATTTTTAAACTTAAAATATTAAGGTATAAGCTTTATAAATCAGAAAAATATAGTTGCTGAGAATAATTTTCTTTTAAAGGAATCTTGAATACACAGATTTATCAAGATTGCCACAAATTAATCATAAAAACACCATGTTTGAGACAAAGATAGTCTTTAGGACTGCTTTGTTACTTTTTCATCTTTCCTTTCTAGGAGCAGAGAAATTTTATATGGAACTTACCTCTTGGAATGGATTTTTGTTCCTGGGAACTGAACTGTAATAAAGAAAAATTGTACTAAAAATTTCACCACTGGAAAACACACACGCACTATTAGATAAGTATTTTCTTCCTTCACCCTCTTAGAAACGTAGGTCCTCTTAGTTTTGCAGAGCCAGGTAGTGAACTGGGATGCAGAGGAAGAAACTAGAAGAGGTAGATATCTCAGTGTAAATGGGAATCTGACAACCTACTGACTGTAAAATAAAATCCCAGAAGACTGAGCAGCAGCTCCCATGAGGACAAATGGAAGGAAGAGTATAAGATGAATTGACAAAGCAAATATTTTATGAATAAATTTTCACTGCCCTCAAAATATTATATATTAATAACTTATAGATGCCTAAATTTGTGCAAAAACTATATAAACATGTATGGGAAGGATAACTCAGGAAAGGAGGAATGGGAAGAAGGACCTGTATTTTGGTATACTTGTTACTTCTTTATTATACATTTATTATATTTTAACAATACTTCCTAGTGTCCAAGAGATCCTTAATAAAGAGATTTTTCAAAGCTTTTGTAAGTCACATATGTATTTCTTTTGAGTACTAAAACAGGCTACAGTGTGACTTAAAAGGTTTTCCTCAAAAGTAATTTTTGAGAATCTCGGCTGAGAAGAGAGAGCTATTATAACTTTCCTTAATTGTTCAGAGCCTAATTACACAGTTCTATCATCTTTTACTCATCTCTACGGCCAGTCTGAATATTCCACTGAAGGGGCTAGAAGCTGACCTGATTGAAATGCCTCACTAGTGTTTAAATTCCTTTAAATAGATTTGGGATGAGGAGAGGGGAGACTTAAACAGAACAGTATTACTAGTTATTAATAACCAAAACTTAATTGTGATGAGATAGCTCAGAAGGCACTGTAAAAAAAATAAAACTCTAAGCATACGTCTTATCAATGCTAATGATACTCCTCATCATAATCACGCACAAAGTACTTCCAGGATTAAAAATTTTTCAGTTCAGTTTCTAAGAAGCAAAATATAGTCATTTCTCAGTATCCACAGGGGACTGGTTCCAGGACCTCATTCCACACAGACCAAAAGCCACAGATGCTCAATTCCCTGATATAAAGTAGTGCAGTACTGCATACAATCTATGTACATCTTTCCACACATTTTAAGTCATCTCTAGATTACTTATAATACCTAATACAATATAAATGCTATATAAAGAATATAGGAAATGATATAGTTTGCCTTATATTAAGTATCATTTAGGGAATAAAGACAAGTTGAGTACAGATACAACCATCCTTTTTTTTCCTGAGTATTTTCGATTCACAGTTGGCTCAATGTATAGATGCAGAACCCATGGATGTGAAAGGCCAACTTCATTCCCCCTTTCTATAATTGATTCTTTGTTAAATTCCCTCTTGTTAACTGCAGATGCTACAGTTCTTCTGAATAACTTAGGCAGTATTTCTGGTAAATTTAGAAAAGAGAATTCTTTTAAGTATCAAATGATTTAATAATCTAGTGGCTAGATTATTTGTCCTAACTCTCTAGGAAGATGGGGAAGGATGAAATAAAGCAAATACAAAGTTCTGAAGATCCTACACATAAGGTACAAACAGAAAACTACCTTCCTCTAAGTTTTAGTACTAGAGACAATTATTCCAAGTAGTTATTCGCCCCACTAACTCTGTCTATTCTTTCTCTGTATCTTGTAAGCTACTTTTCATATCACCATTAATTCTTGAAAAATAGAATCCACAATAAAGAATTCCTTATCATAGGATGTTTATCATAAAATACAGAAATTATTTACAGAAAGTTTCATTGCTATTAAGTGTTATTTATAGTAATGGCTCCCAGAACTTGAAGTTTATGAACCAGTTAAATAAAAACAATGAAACGACTAGTACCCAACATAAAGCTCCCATCTTTTCATTCAGGGCAATAAGAACATGCATTTAAAAACACACATGTGGCTTGGCGCCTGCAGTTCAGTGGTTAAGGGCACTGGCCACATACACTGGGGCTGGCAGGTTTGAACCTGACCCGGGCATGCTAAACAACGACAACTACAACAACAACAACAAAATAGCTGGGTGTGTGGCGGGCGCCTGTAGTCTCAGCTACTTGGGAGGCTGAGGCAAGAGAATTATTTAAGCTCAAGAGTTTGAGGTTGCTGTGAGCCATGACACCATAGCACTCTACCGAGGGTAACATAGTGAGACTCTGTCTCAAAAAATAAAAAAACCAAAAAACCCCACACACTATCTAAACTCTCCCCACCAAGCTTAATTTGTAGTACCTATATCATTTCATTAAAAAGAAAAAAAACAGTAAACATCTAAATGTATTTGTATGTATGTGCATTCTTGTAAGGAAAAACATCAAAATGCTAAATATGATTATTAGTGGTTATCTACTCTAGAATAAAAAAGAGATTATTTCTATTCTTGAGGGCAAAAAATCTGCAAGAAGTTAAACAAGACAACAGCTTCTTACCTGTCATTGCCCCGTAGCATTTTGGGATCAAAATATCTATAGTCATCAGTTTCCTATTAGAAAGACAGAACTTTACCATGAATATGGAATTTCTCTTTAGAAGGTCACAGTTTGCATTAGAGTATTTTATTTTAATCAATCTACCAGTTTTGTAGAATGTATAACCACCACCCTTAAGAATTAGTGATCACTTTAAATTACTCACTCAACCCCTTCACAGTCTATCCAGTAGTTACTATTGTTAGCCCCATTTTTCAGATGACTAAGCTGAGATACAGAGAGGTTATACAACATTGGGAAAGTTGCATAACCTCTCTGAGTAAGCACTGAAACTCCAGGATTTGAGCCCAGGCAGTTTAGTTTCAATGCCTGAGAGCTTCTTAACCACCACACTATACTGCTTCTCAAAAATTTACCTGTTTTATAGGCCTGAAAATGGCTAGGTTACTTAGGTATTTTTGTTTTAGACTTTTACTATTTTTGTATGTTTGTGATTTTACTGAATATAGCATACAGAATAATATTTTTTGATTAATTAAAAAATATCTGTATGGAGTAATGTGCCTTCACTGATATAAAGGCACTGAAGAGATTAGTGAAATGCCTTATCTGAAACATTTGGTGTTTGATGTATTTCAGAATTTAGAATTAAAAAAATTTAGATAGGTAACACTGTGCATCTACTGCATATGTGGGCAGCACCCCATTATCTAACATGTTAGTATTTCTACACCTAAATATATATTGCCACAATGTAGGATAAATAAAATGTATAAAGAGCTGCAACTTGAGTGTAGGTCAGGTTTTTGCTACCAAATGAGTTTAGCAAATCTTTTAGTTTTGAGAGTTTTTAGGATTTCAGAAGTTGTGGATAAGTAGTGGTGCACCTCTACAGTAACTTAGAAACTTTTTCTTTCTCACTTAATCGCCCTCGGTAGAGTGCAGTGACATCACAGCTTACAGCAACCTCCAGATCCTGGGCTTAGGTGATTTTCTTGCCTCAGCCTCCCGAGTAGCTGGGACTACAGGCTTCTGCCACAACACCTGGCTATTTTTTTTGTTACGGTTTGGCCGGGGCCAGGTTTGAACTTGCCACCCTTGGTATATGGGGCTGATGCTCAGCCACTGAGCCACAGGCACCGCCCAGAAACAGTTTCTTGATATTAAAGGAGTTGGAAAGTCCTGTTACCCTGCTTGATGATGTAATTACTTTCTAATCTCTGCTTCCCTCTCCTTCCACAGAAGAATCAGCCAAAGAAACTCATTCTTTTTGGAGGGTAGATGATCCTAGCAAAACCTGATAAATGACAAATTATTGTGTTACTATTTTGTCCTGTATGCAGTGAACAGCGTTAATTTATCACAGCCCTCTTCATAAACCCAACTGTCCTGTCTGAATCCTTCAACTCTTTGCTCCAAGAAACTACCACCAGTCAGACTTAAAAGGCAAGATGAAACCTATCTGATATCTTCCTTAATCTCAACTTATTCAATTAAGAAATCAAAGGAGAGCACTTAAAAAATGTAACTAGAGAATGTACCTAGAATTAGGTCCTATCATTTTAAAGCATTTAAAATAGATACACTCAATATTACTTGCCAGGTCTAATTTAGGTATACTTTGCTAATCTCTTTAGCATTTCACTAATCTCTTCAGTGCCTTTAAATCAGCTTGCCCATCTGGAAATAGGATAGGGATAAGGGAATGCAGGCAGCAGCTTCACCTAGCAGACGGATGAAGTCATTTCAAAATAGAAAAAAATTTACTTTTTTGATTAATTAAAAAATATTTGTATGGAGTAATGTGCCTTCACTGATATAAAGTCAAAGTCAATGGAACTGATAAATCAACTTTTGTAACTTGTCAAGACACTGGAGTAAGATCCACAATTTAGCTATCTGTGTTTATGATAGCAATACAGAAGAAACATATATATGTTGGAATGAGCGTGACAGGAATTTAGAAGTAGTGGCTTGTTGTTTCCAGTCCTGCTACTAAAAGTAGTGTGATTTGGGAAAACACTCTTAACATCTTTTGGTTGCCGCTCCTCTACTGTTGAAATGACTTATAATTCATTTCTGGGATTCCATGAAGGGGATATAGTTTATACCCTAATCAACACAGAATGATGGTAAAAAATTTAACCTTTGGTTAAAATCCCATTTATGTAACTGTGTGTCATTGGGCAAGTTAATTGATTTCATTGTGCCATCATTTCCTCACATATAAAATAAGAATATTAATAGCATATTTCTCAGAAAGTTCTAGTGAAGATTATACGAAATGGGACAAAAATGCTTTGTATGTTCCTGGCACATAAATAATATAATAAATGTTAGCTCTTACCATTGTTATTCTTCAGCTCAACTTCAAGATTAGAGACAGTAACAAAATACCTAAAACTTCCTTAACCCCTATTTGGTGCCTATCTAAGATTTTGCATTTATTTTTATTTTTATAATTCTTTGGGGTAGTATCTTCCAGGAGTTTGTTGCCTATTATGAAGCAGTATTCTCTATATTTAAAAATGTATACCTCTCTTAGCCATTTCAAGGACAGCCCCTTCTTGACATATTCCAGGATTTAGTGACAAAGTCTATTATTAAATACTACTTCATTGCTAACCACTTTATCTGTACTGATTCCCAGAAGGAGGAATACAATCCTTTTTAGCTTATCATTATCAACAATTCTCCTGCTCCTTTCTTAATATTAATTGTCCTTTCAGGGATGTTTTATCACATTATATCTTTGTTTTCATGGATGAACTTTAACATTTATTTCCTTTAATGTTATTATAATCATGTTTTTACAACTACAAAAAAAGGTCACATTAATCTGAAGATTCTGTTCTCATGCTCTTAGGTTTCCTAAACCTCACTCCAAAGTCTACAGTGATTTAGATCAACCTAAACCAGGGTTTTGATGTGGGCAGGATCATGCTGCCTTTTCTTAATTTTAGACTCTTGTGATAATAACCACCTTTTGGTTGCTACAGTTAACAGGATGGGATGTTTTATGAAACAGATTGTGATATTTTTTACATTCCTTTCTTGAATTGTAAACAGATAACTTAGAAATGCATTTCTTAAGTAAATGCTAACAATATTTACCCATTTGTCTCTTAACCTAATGATTTCTGTCTCAATTTACTTCTTCAGGCCGAAAGAATTTAGTGCCATCTAAAATGCACTGAAACTATATGCACTGAAACTTTTTACTATTCATGCCTCCTCTAATTTAGTTTTCATAAAATTTAATTCTTATAAAATTAGATTGGTCTAGTACTCTATACTATACTGTACTCTATACTAGTACTCTAGTACTAGTATACTCTAGTACTCTATACTGATGCTCATTGGTTCTTTTCTCACCTACAGAAGCTTGCTTTTTAGGCTATATTTTACATTTAATTATATATGTGTGTATACACATATACACATATACTCTAGTACTAGTATACTCTAGTGCTCTATACTAACTGATGCTCATTAGTTCTTTTCTCACTTACAGAAGCTTCCTTTTTAGGCTATATTTTACATTTAATTATATATATGTGTGTGTGTATGTGTGTATATATATGTATACACACATACACACACGATATCATCTACATTAAAATTGAATGAAAGCTGGCCAGAATGTATAGCAGCTAAAAAAACCAATTCCTACTATCTGTGATAATGGCCAAAAAAGGCTCTTAGAGAACACCAACTCTTCCCTTTCCGTCATATACTCTGCTATGATTAAGCTCATAAAAAACTCAATCTGGTTTTACCATTTTTCTTAACAGTCAGTTTGATATATTTAAGAATTTACAAGTACAACGTTGTAAGCTACTCACGGGGTTTGATTTCATCTCCATCAGATTGTCTAGAATACGAGTAACAGGTAGATTCTGTGGAAGAGATTAGTATTTTGTTAAATCTTAGAATAACAAATCAAAATTCTTCTCTATTAATTAGACAACCTAATCATTCAGCAGTTGAGTCTGCTTACCTTTTATTTTTTATTTAATTTTCTTTTTTGAGACAGAGTCTCAAGCTGTTGCCCTGGGTAGAGTACCATGGAGTCACAGCTCACAGCAACCTCAAACTCTTGGGCTTAAGTGATTCTCTTGCTTCAGCCTCCCAAATAGCTGGGACCACAGGCACCCACCACAACGCTGGCTATTTTTTTGTTGCAGTTGTCATTGTTTTAGCTGCTTAAACCTGCCAGTTTGAACCTGCTAGCCTTGGTGTATGTGGCCAATGCCCTATCCACTGAGCTATGGCACCACCCTATGCTTACCTTTAAACACATTCTAAGATCAAGTATTCTGTGAATGGTAAAGATGATGTCATAGATATTAATAACTTTGGCACTAAAGTTTCCACAGAAAAATGTAATTCTGAATAAAAAGCTCCTTTAAGTTTGCAGGTGTATTCAGGTTTTAGTACAAATGCATGCTTGAGCTTTTTACTTTGTTGAGTGTCTTTTTTTTTTTTTGAGACAGAGTCTCACACTATTGCTCAGGTAAGCTTAGCTCACAGCAACCTCAAACTCCTGGGTTTAAGCCATCAGCCTGTCTTAGCATCCTGGGTAGCTGGGACTATAGGTGTCCACCCCAATGCCAGGCTAGTTTTTCCACTTTTACTAGAAATGGGGGTCTTAGTCTTGCTCAGGCTGGTCTAAACTCCTGAGCTCAAGGGATCCTTCCCCCTTGGCCTCCCAGAGTGTTATAATTATAGCCGTGAGCCATTGCACTTGGCTGGGTGTTTGCTTTTTAATACTAGTAATTGCAAACTTTTGTTTTCATCAAACAAGAATCCCATTGCATTTTTCACTTCCTTGTTATAGATTGTTAAGAGTTGTTTTTAAAAAATAAAATTTGTAAGGCTGGGCACTGTAGCTTAGTAATTAGGGTGCCGGCCACATGCTAGTTGGTTTGAACCTGGCCTAGGCTTGCTTAAAAAAAAAAAAAAGGCTACATGTTGTGGGGGGCACCTGTAGTCCCAGCTACTAGGGAGGTTGAGGCAAGAGAGCACCGCTTAAGCCCAAGAGTTTGAGGTTGCTGTGAGCTTTGACACCACAGCACTCTACCGAGGGTGACAAAGTGAGACTCTATCTCAATAAAAAATAAAATAAAATTTGTGAAAATGTATGAAATTAAATCATCTAATAGAGTTCACTCATCTTTAAGTAAAAGATATTTGTGTATTTTGAAAAATGGGGATATGGACATAAATACAACTCTATGGACCATTTTTATTTTGTCTGTGATGCATCCCACATTTTCAGTGTTGTATTGCATTATATTCTTACAGAACAAATTCCCCTTTGAATATGAAATGTACAACAATGGTGTTGGTAGAAGGTTATCTCTCAGCAAGCTTATGGGCCCTGGGATGAGAAATACTACTGTTACATTCCAATCTGACAAGTTCTATTACTTTGAACATAACAGCATGAAGTATAGAACATTTAGTAAGTGATGTATGTCTAGTCAAAGTGTATTCCTACTGGAATGGTACTCAACCCATTTTGAATTGGTATTTCCTTTGTGGATTGTATAGGATGTTTTGGAAAGAGTAGTTTTATATCTACTGTACTATTTGTATCTTAGAGACGTCATACAACATTAAACTGATTAGCTAAAGCCCTGTAGATAACATTACTATTTTACAAGGATTTTTCATTTTCCTAGGTTATAAACATTTTGCTACTAAAATGGACTAGCATTAGGAAAAATGCTGCTTTCTCTAGATTGCTAAGTAAAAACCTTTCAGCTGGTCTCAGGCAAGTAAAATTAAAGCTATTTCATTATTCTCTGATATTTGTGTTGGCCAGGAACTCTTAAATATAAACAGAAGCACCGAATGTTCTAGCTGACTGAATATACTTCCTGAATACTATTTAGAATTTTAAAAAAGTGGCTCAAAAATTTACCTTTTAAATTGTGTTTCAAATAAAATTGAATTTGTTCATTCAAGAATAAGTCTAAATCATACATTTCTCTAAAGAGAAACCAGGTGCAGATTTAATCTATAAAAATGCTGCATCCAAAGAAGAAAACTATAGTATTTATTCTAAGTAATAACAACAAATGAGGATGGAGCACTTTGCCACATAAATGAAGAAATAATAAAAAAATTCTGGAGCAAAAGAACATTATAAATCATTTTATAAATTTTTTTTAAAATGACTAAAATTTTATATGCACTTCTCTATCTATACTGAATTCTGTGTTTGGCTCCCTGAATTGCACTTTTAGATCTATGCAATGGAGAATAATTTAGAAATACTTTATGTGTTAAACCATAAAAATTATGTTTTGTTTTTTATACTTTGAAAATAATTTCCTTATAACCAAATTGCACCAAAAAAATCATCTCCCACTGCTGCACCATACACATTTGCTTCAGGTATAGAGGATGATGAAAAAATGTCTTTAAAGGCATAAGAAAGAGCACTTTAGGAAACAACTTCCAAGTTTCCTAGTTTCCATTCTTTGCCCAAAAGAAAGCTTGAATTGAGATAATCATTTAAAAAATTGATTATATACAGTATTTAGAATAATTTATAAACAAGGTTAATCAACTTGTACTGATCAAAAAAACTGGATTTTAACAGCTAACATACTAGCAAACAGAAAACATCAGAATAAAACCATATGATTTCCTTTGCTCCATAGTTACCTGACTTGTCTTTAGAAACACAAAAAATTTGTGTAACTCAGTGAAAGAGGCATAAAGGAAATTTAATCAAATGAAAATACCCATTGTTTTAAAAATTTCTGAGTACAGTTTTCTTTGTTCTTAGAAAATTGCTGTTTTCTAAAGTAAAAAAAAAAAAAATTGCATAGGTCAACACTTACAGTTTTACTAGGAGAAAGCCATTACAGATAGAAGTCTGAGAAAGTCCCATATATGAATATCTTAAAGATCAATATTAGTAAAATCTTCAAATTTCAAACACATGAACCAGAAATTTTTGCCTTGAAAGAAATATAGTGAGAAATTTCTTCCTGAAATCTTATCTGGTTTTATGACTATAGTCATGTTTTCTGATTTTACTCATTGGAAAAGCTTAGGCAAAAACATCTTTATCCCCCAATGGTGTAAATGCTTAAAAAACAGAATTAATATAAAATTTGCACAGAAACTTAAAAAAGATAATGTAGAAAATGTAAGACAGCTCTATAACCTCCCTTTGAGTTCTCTGAGATTAGTCACTTGTTGACCTATTGTGCCATCTGCTCTATGGTGACTACTTCTAACTTCCCCCTTGAGCCTTGGGTATGGGACCTGTGTTGTCGTTGCTGTCCTGATTATCAGACTCCTAGAGAATGAAAAAGTCACTATGTGGATCTCTTCAAAGGGTATTATCAACCTAATAAACAATAACAGGGAGTTTGCAGACAGTGGGGGGTGAGGGATATATCAATGATTAGAAAGGGTGTGAAGTTGCCAATGAAGTGAAGAAAGAAGGAGAGGGAATAAGACCAACTATCTCTCTCCAACATTTTAGAATTACAGATCAGAAGATCTGCAGAGTAAATCCAACACCCTTAACTTATGGAAGGAAATACAAAATATACAAAGTGATACTTGTTACAAAGCCATATCATGGATGGATCAAATAAAACACATCCACCCCTCTATCACCCAGCTTCAACAATTATCAACCCACAGCAAATTTTGCTTTATTTTTTTAATCAGGCTCAGGTGAGTCTGGAACCTATGGCCCCTGACATGCAGGGCTGGAGCACTAACTACTGATCTATGGTGGCCAGCTACAAATTTTATTTTGTCTATACTCCCCAACCCCCTAGGTTATTTTAATTTTATTTATTTAATTTATTAGACACAGTCTTACTATGTTGCCCTTGTTAGAGTGCCATGGTGTCACAGATCACAGCAACCTCAAACTCTTGGGCTTAAGCGATTCTCTTGCCGCAGCCTCCCAAGTAGCTAGAACTACAGGCGCCCACCACAATGCTCAGCTTTTTTTTTGTTGTTGCAGTTGTCATTGCTGTGTAGCTGGCCCGGGTTGGGTTTGAACCCTCCAGCCTGGATGTATATGGCTGGCACCCTGCCCACTGAGCTATGGGTGCCAACTCCTTAGGCAATTTTTAATTTTAGCAATAAATATTTCAGTGTATATACCCAAAATACAAAAACTCTTAAAAACCTGTAACACTATTACCATGTCCAAAATAACTGACAAAAATTTATTTCTCCTACCAGCTTTAATGAGGTTTGATGGACATGAAAATTATATGTATTTTGATTGTAAAATATGATGTTTTGATCTATGTATACATTGTGAAATATTCACTACACAGCTCAATATCCAGTGTTAAAATTCCCTATTGCATAAATTTTTTATACTTTTCTTATTCAAATAATAATCTTAAAGGTGATAAGTGGCAATTGAGATATATCTTACAGCTTTTTTAATCTATGAATTCTCACTGCTTGCAATTTACTTGTTAATTCATTTTTAAAAGAGGGATTATTTTAGCAAACAAGTCAAAGAAGGCAAAATAGAAGACTTTTAAATTATGCATCTTCGTGTTACATTATTCATCATCACATTCTTGTACAATTATTCTCAAACAAATAGATTCCAAACCTGTGAATATCACTCAACTGGTTTTATGTGATAGTTGATATTTGTGATGCAAAAACATTATGCTGCATGGAAAATATAAAAAGCTCTTATAAGTGACCTAGAAAACTGGATATGGCTAATCCTATTCTGTTTATTTATAGCTTAAACTATTTATTCAGGTAAAAAAATCTAAAACAATATTTAGAGATTTAAAAGGCATAAATTTTCTCATACTATTCCAAATGTGAAACCGCATTGGTCTCTTCAGCAGTCTCTTCTTTGACATCTCTTAACTCTTAGTTTTCAACCTGCCCATGATCTCTCATCACAGTACCCCTAAATTTTCAAATATTCAGGGTAATGTAACTTTTAAAGTGGACTTCTGTGAGTTTAAATATTTCTAGAACAAAAGATTCTTTACTAGAGGGTAATTTGGTAACATTTATTAAGAACAATTAGAAATGTCTAAGCCTTTTGATTCCAATTCTAGGAATTTATCATGTGGTTGGTGATGAACACCTACAAAGAAAAATACTAACATTTAAAGACTGGGGTATGTCCTTCAGCACCACCTATTTGTTTCTCTTTTTAAACAGCAACAAAAAAAATCATATTGTTTTGTAATATGACTTTTATTTTTACTTCACAATACTAAATAACCCATCCCTACCTCCAGTGAGTGCATTATTTCCTCTAATTCCAAATTATTATTATTTTTTAATGTCATGGCTATTCTGCGAGTGGTAGAAGAAATGTTATATATGTTTATGGGGTAACCATCAATGACTTCAAATTTTATTTCTGTAAGTGAGAAAATACCTATGTCACAACAGTATGAAATGTGCCATGTTAAGAAAAAAAACAAAAGGATTGGAAATCATAAAGGATAATTTGTTTTTACATTTTATGAACTCTAAATAAAATAAACTTTTGTGTTACTACAATAAAATATTTAACAGTAGACCAACCTAGACATCTTTTACAGGTTATCATTTGGGGACATATACCATATGGGTTTAGGGTAATAAAATTAAAGAAAATATAGCCATTCTAATGATTAAAGTCTGTAATTTTGAAATGTTAAAAGTTGTATGTTAGAAGGAATACTTTATTTAGGGTATTTTACTATTGAGATTTTTCAATAAGAAAAATATGTAATTTTCTTTAAAAATAAACTACATGTGGTTATACATATAACAGCCAGTATGTCTAGTAAAAGGCAGGCATTACCTCAGAAATTGGTGGTCTTTCTTTTGTTTCACAAAACAAAGTCATCTTGTCCACAGTTGACAGTAAGTAAGAGTGGCGCTAGGCTAAACTGCTAACCTGTAAATTACAGCATGTGGATCTGTAATATGCCCAAACCTCCTATTGTTGTGTCTTTTCACCTTTTACAGTCCAAGTGGGATGTGAGCTGACACAGGGCAGTACTGTGAACCAGTAAAAAACTGGGTTAAGTATTTAGTAGTAGCTCCTTAATAAGAGAGAGATAGCATGGGAAGAATTGACAATAATTTCTAACCTGGATAATGAGGCTAACGAGTGTTCCCAAGTACTTGGGGAATAATGCAATCTGGAAAGTATCTGAAGGGAAAGTTTGGAAATTATTAGTCTTTTAATTAAATGAAGTAAATTAGGATTTTCCACTATCCTTTATCAGCATTACATGGTTTTTATAATAAAATGTTATTCATTTATTCTAATAAAGACTTTGAAGAAAGAAGTTATTTTAAGTAAAATTTTCTATTTTACATGAAGCGCTATGAAAAATCTAAATGTAGGGGTGGTGCCTGTGGCTCAAAAGGGTAGGGCGCCAGCCCCATATGCCAGAGGTGGCAGTTTCAAACCCAGCCCTGGCCAAAAAAAAAAACAAAAAACAAAAAAAACCAACCCAAATGTGGGGAAAACATTCTTTGCACACAAAGAATTTACCAAGAAGAAGTTAAAAGCAAAGAAACAATGTCTACATAAAACACAAATAAATATTATAATAAAGATAAAAAGTATGGAAGGAGTTCAGACAAAGAAAAGACATGTAAAACTAAGGATTAAAAAAACCCAAAATATGAAATCTATCCTGTACTTTTATTACTCCAAAATGTAAATTCTACTTAAAATATTTGTTTACATAGGTCAGACTATGAAGTACATTAGCTTATTAATATTCTGAGTATATGTTAAAACAAATGATATTCACTATGTAGCAGTTCATTTTTCTAAATGGGTTAATTTCACTTTTTAATTAATGTCCCTTCACAAACAATAGTTGTAGGTTGCTGTGAGCTGTGATGTCACAGCGCTCTACCCAGGGCGATGTAGTAAGACTGTCTCAAAAAACAAACAAAAAACCAAAATGTCAAAAAAGTCCAATGAGTAAATTAAAAAAGCATAAAAATTATAGTGCTCTAAGCTACACATGTGAAAATATCCTGAAATTCTTTAATGTACCAATAAAGGATTCTGGGTTTTATTTTATTCCTATTTATTGAATAATTCCAGAAGTTGCCCTACCTGAATAGTTAACCTGTCAACACTTAGGTTTAAAAGTTACCAGTATGTTTTTTAACAAATGTACTTACTTGCTGTTTCAAAACCAGGTTTTTCACTCCTTCCATGACAAACTGTGATCCTGTATTCATGACTCGTGATAAGAGACTAAGCAGGAGCAAAAGAGAAGGAGGACCACATTCAGTACAGATCGCCTCTCCAGTCTGCTGCAGATGAACAGCTGCCTGATTACACACCACACGCTGATGCTTCACTGTACCTGCCACCTTTGTTTCTTACTAAACAGAAGGGTCTTATGAATTTCAGCTGCCATAGGTATCACTGCTGCAATTTTATTTAACAACAAAATAGTAATAAAATACTCTGACAACATAAAATAAAATACTCAGTAATTATTTAAAAATATAAAGAGCTGCCAACAAAATAAACACCTTTATTGCGTAGCCTTAGTGATAGTTTTAAGCACACTGTAATTTGAGAATAGCAATTTTTGTTGGAATGAATGGCCCTCAGGCAATTCCTGGCACCCTGAAGGGGCATGCTAACCTGTACAGCACTGTCTGAAGGTGAGGCCAGCTGGATTCATTTTGGTAAGTACTTAATAAGGTCTTGCTCTGGGCCTGATGCTTTTGTTTTTGGAAATTATTACATTAAAACCAGTTGCTCAATATGAGGTAGAACAAACATGTTTTTCTCTGGCTTTGTGCTTTTGTTCTAGCTTTAAAAAATAATTTGAAACTTGCACAGTATAGAAAACAGAAGACAGGATTACCTTGTTTGGTTTCTTTGAAAATAAGATGTGCTGCTCAAATCTCTGGGGGAAGAACTCATACCTAGCCCTGAGGCCTTCTTACCTGTCACTTAGCACTATGCCTGAATATATTCTGAAGCAGTGTCTTGAGTGCTACTTTCAAGTCTTTATTACTTATCAAGATTGACATAACCTTCATGTATTTTCAGGAAATAAAAATGTAATGTTTTAAGAACAAAGAAGTATATGAATAAAAACTATTTCAAAGGTAATGTTGTAGAGAATTAGGGAAATAAGACCACTCAAAAGGAAAAAAACATTACCACTTAGAGTTGCCCACATTTAGGCATATGTCATTTCATCTACCCAATTCAATATATGTATATATGTGTATACTCATGCACGCACTTGGATGAATAAATGGACAAATAGGGGTCATACTTAAGTAATGTCATCTAAGTTTTGGCTCATATCATGGAAAAGATGTTAACTTACATTTTAAAGTAAGAATTTGAATGTTCCTAACGCTAAGAAATGAGAAATGAGGTGATGGATATTCTGATGGATATAATCATACCATAGAGTACACATGTATTAAAATATCATACCGTATCCTAAAAATATGTACAACATGTGTTAATAATTTTTAAAACTGGAAACATATGACAACTTAAACCATCTAAGGAAGCCAAAGGTATATTGACATTTATTCTGTATCACAATAAAAACATTCTGTATTATAAGTGTCAGACATTCTGTTTTAAGGCATGAAAGTCTATTTAGGTTTGGAGTACAAGGATTCAAACAGAACTATTAAAAATACTTACCCCATTGGCTTAGTGGTAGTGTTGCCATAGTTGGCAGGAGCTGAGGCCATCTTAGTAAAAGCTCTATGAAATAGAAAAGTTATGTTTAAAGGCTGATTATTAGAGCTACCATTCAGTATTCTGGTATTAAAATATCTATTAACTAAGTCTATTATGGAGAAATTATCTAAAAAGAGAAAACATTTCACCTACACTACAATTAGTAATGAAAAGAAATTCTTAAACACAAATACATTAGTTTCTCAAACATAATTTTTCTTTTCCTTTTTTAAAATTTGATCATTAAGAAAAAACTGAGGTAGAGTTATTATTAACATTTAGGAGTATGTCACTTTAATGATGCAATTAAATTTATGTATGTGTTCACACACACACAGATGGAAAAATAGCGATTATACAGTATAAAATGTCATCTGTGTTTTGTCTCAAATGTGAGACAAATGTCTCAAATGTGATCAGAGACTTTCTCTGATCTCCAAAGCAAATTTAGCTACCACTCTCAATAAGTTAAGATCTTATCATTTAGTTTTATTTCTCGGTGTCATTTAATATGGTTTAACATCATTCTGTTCTTTCATTTGATTATTTGTTAGCTGTTCCCTCAATACAAATGTAAATTCAATGACGGTAGGGAAATTGGTTAACATGTTCATTATCAGTAATTTTTATTGAACAAATCAACTGTTTATCACATCATAGGTACATTTCCCAGTGTTTTAAGTAAGCCTTCAAAAACATGATTTTTATTTTTATTTTTTTAATTTTTTTTTGAGACAGAGCCTCAAGCTGTCCCCCTGGGTTGAGTGCCTTGGCATAACAGCTCACAGCAGCCTCCAACTCCTGGGCTCAAACCCGTCATCTTAGGTGTATGTGGCTGGCGCCTTAGCCACTTGAGCCACAGGCACCGAGTCCAAAAAACATGATTTTTAATGGCTCAATTGTATTCTATCTTATCGCAACACATATCATTTACCAATCTTATTGTTAGACATTTAGGTTGGTTTTCAAAATTTCATTATTACAACTGCATCTAAGATTTTACAACTCTAAAACTTCTATGGGAGAAATCCTTAAGAGAAGTAGTAGGTCAAAGCTATTATTAAAAAAAGTTTTATGGGGCGGTGCCTGTGGCTCAAAGGAGTAGGGCGCTGGTCCTATATGCTGGAGGTGGCAGGTTCAAACTCAGCCCCAGCCAGAAGCTGCAAACAAACAAACAAAAACAAAAAAGTTTTATGCCATCCAGAAAATTTACAACAATTTATATTCCTACTAGCAGAGTATAAATATATGAATCAATTTTCCTGTATCCTTCTAAATTTTTGCATTATGTTAATCTCCATTTTTCTGATTTCTAGTGAAATTTAAATTTCCTTTTAATGCTTTTGAGACATTTGATGTGAAACATTTCAGTCTTTGACTTTCTTACCGTATCAGTAAAGAAAATATAGAGCTTGTCTAGGGAAAAAGACATCATTGTTTCATATAATTTTAAGTCGTGGAGAGGGTGGGCCAGATAAGGAAATATTTATGCTACAGGGTATAAAAAAAAACAAACCAACATATTGTTCGATTTTCTTAATAGCATTCTCATTTTCTTGGGAATGAAACTTCAATTGTGCTTTCTTAATGATGGGAATTAAAGAAGAAAATAAAACTTACTTCCACTGTTTGATATATTGCAAGGGATTAAGATTGCATCCTGCATCAGTTAAGGCTTTTTTATATTGCTCCAAATCAGCCTGAAATAGGAAAAGAACTATATGATAAAAAACTTTCCTTTTATGAAAGATCATTTTGTTTGTTGTCAATTAATCAAAAAGTCCAAAGGCATGAGTTTAAATTCTCAGTACCCAGTTGAGTGAGTCACATCTGACATGAGTACTCGAGTGAGTATCTGAGACAAAAGTCACATACACATTATCATGGAAATCAATTCACCTATGAAGTACAGTATATTTTGTCATCCCTAAGTTTAACACAGTCAATCTTTCCTCTACTGCTGAAACCAACTGTCATTCCTTGGGACAAGTACTAAATGAACAGTATGAGTTGATCAAGAATATTTCAAAACCAGAAGAAACACGAGACCAACATTGAGTAAAACCACAGATTCAAGTTTCTTTCTCATACTCCAGGTTCATTAATTGAACAACAGGTGTCCTAATCTTAATTTGTTTTTCTTACTCTTTGTGTTTATCATGAGTAAGTAGAGTTGAATCTGTTTTAAAAGAGCCTATCATCATAATGACTCCACTATAAAAATTTTAGAAGGTGGAAACCACAACCAACCACAGATTTTCACTATTTTTGATTTTGGAGATTTTTAATCTGACATTAGTGGTAATAATTTGCTTCAAGCCTCTTAATGAGCATTAAATTTATAATAAGATATAATCCTTTCCAAAAATGAATGAAAATAAAATAATGTGGTCAAATTAAGGGAAGACTGAATTAAGTTTTAAAATCATATATCCTTAAGAATTATAATTAGGGTGTTAGAATCCCTTAAGGGACATGTAAAGCCCATTAATGAGAGAAATATTTCTAAAATGAAAAACCACATTTATTGAATTAAAATAAAAGTCAAGATTTGTATACTCCAGGTTAAGTAGAATGGCCTTAGGCAAATACTGGGTTGAGTGTGCTATTTTAATACAACAAAAACTTTTAACCACCAATACTTTTAACCAAGAAGCCTTGCAGAGAAAAGACAATTTTTTTTTTTTTTTTTGAGACAGAGCATCAAACTGTCCCCTGCGGGTAGAGTGCTGTGATATCACAGCTCACAGCAACCTCAACTCCAAGCGAGTCTCCTGTTTCCACCTCCCAAGTAGCTGGGACCATAGGCGCCCGCCCAACGCCTGGCTATTTTTTGGTTGCAGCCATCATTGTTGTTTGGTGGGCCTGGGCTGGATTAGAACCCACCACCTTATGTGAATGTGGCTAGTACCTTAGCCACTTGAGCCACAGGTGCTGAGCCAGAAAAGACACTTTGAATAGCTCTATCGTTATGGATGCCATCTTGGAGGTATCTATGCTCGTTGCTCATCCAGTAACACTACACTGAGTTAACATTAGAAAGAGGCAACCCATCTTCATTCAAACACTTTTTGGAAAAAAAATTATTAATCCAACAAGAGACAACCTAGCAAGAAGTCTGTTATAAAAACCACCACTTTCCTTTATAGAATAGATACTAGAGGAGTGGTTCTCAACCATCTTAATGCCACAGCCCTGTGGTCGTGATCCACAGGCCGTTGCACTAGAGGATATTTTCTACATTGGACATTAGTTTTCTAACAATCTTAAAAATACCAACTTTTCAAAAAGCATAGTAAACCTGCTTAGATTAGAATAGTTGTATTCCAAAAATATAAATTTTGGCCACTTGAAGTCAGTTCATATTACAACAACTTAAAAATAGATGTTTCATGAGTGGATAGTTTCTCCTGATGACAATAAATATTGCTATAAAAACCAGCAGTAAACTGAACTAACCTTAACAAACTATTTTTCTCTTAAAGAAAGGCACGAAATAGGTATTTAGCCATAATGATTTTACATTTATTTTTAAAACTCTAACTGCAGTACTCTGCAAACAAGCATTCTCCCTTCCTCCAAATAACTGAATAGAGGACATACCTCAGAAGGTGCTTGTTGTGTGCTTATATAATAGATAAGAAACAGCCTCATTTTATCTTCTGGAGTTCCCGCTAAATAGGTGAAAACAGATCATAAAAAAAAAAAAATTTCACGATTGTGGTTATTATGTATGTATTACAGTCAACACTTTACAAGTACATTAAAATTCAAGGCATATGTAAATGTGACAA
>NW_003852447.1:7546422-7556765 GCF_000181295.1 Otolemur garnettii
CCATTTTCTATTGGATGCATATTAGTGGAAATATGATAAAGCACTGGACTGAACAAATAACAATATTCACTCTCACTCCAAAGTGTGTCCTAAGATGCAAAAACACATAATTACTATAATTATAGAATAAAAACGAATTTTTTTCCATCACATGGCTGATTACTGATTTTTTAAAAATATGATTTGGAAACCAGACACTGTCAAATTATCCTTACTTCCTAAATATGACAAAGAATGGTAAAACAAAGATGAACATTAGATTTTCCAAAGTTTTCATGTTTACAAATAAATATACAGGTCATTTTGAATATTAGGTTATGAGACTCTGGGTTCTAATAAATCCTAAGAGAATGCTGATATTTTTGGTTTAACAGATAAGTAGCCCAGATGGTTGCAGGTTAACGTTCCCACCAGCTCTCCATGGATTGTGCTTCCATCACTGATTTTATTTTGAAAATCTTTTGCAGTGCTTTTGGGATTTATCCCATCAACCAGTGGCTGATCTGGGAGGTACTCTAGCCCTCCACCTTGCAGTCTTTAAAATGTTGTTTAGATCAGTTTCCTGTGCATGCCCAGGAATTCATAAACAACTTTTACTAATAAGGTTGCTTTCCTAAACTCCTTCCTCTCCACAATCTCCCTGGCACTTTCCCATTCCCTAGGTAGCCTTCCCTTTTTGGTGCTCTAGCAAGGAAGCTTTAACTTTAGTTACCCTGCCTGATCCTGCACTTCCTGTCAACTATTGCCGTAAATGTGACCAACAAGTTAGAGGACAAGGCAAGAGAAAGAGTAATGGGGCTTGCCCTACCCTCTTGGTTCCATAGCTCCTAATATATGAGGGGAAGGTTTGCCTCCTTCAGAGTTTTAGGGGCCTGGGTTGTTATTTACTTATTCTGTCTTATCTTTCTTTCTTTCTCTCTCTCTCTCTCTCTTTCTTTCTTTCTTTCTGACAGAGTCTCTGCCACCCTGAGCAGAGCACTGTGGCGTCATAGCTCATATCAACCTCAAACTTTTAGGTTCAGGTGATCCTCTAGCCTCAGCCTCCTGAGTAAGCTGGATTACAGCCACAATGCCCGGCTAGTTTATTTATTTTTTTTCTGTAGAGATGGAGTTCCACTCTTGGCTCAGGCTGGTATCAAACTCCTGAGCTAAAGCAATCCACTTGCCTTAGCTGTCCAGAGTGCTAAGAGTATAGGCTGTCCAGAGTGCTAAACAGACTGCACCTGGTCTGTTTTTAGTCTCTTTAGAATAACCTTTTGTAATGTTACAAAAGAAGTTCCTTCTTTTGCTGAAAGGAAGAAAAGTTCCTATTTTTCTCCAAGGGGAAACATAATTTATAATTACTATCGAGGTTAATAAATGTCCCAGAACATCTGCTGTGATTTTAAAGAATCATCTGATGGGAAGGGTTGGTGAGCATTTGATGCTCATAAGTTTTTCCATTTTCTAATGACATAACCACAGGGGACCTAAATTGAATTTGTCAAAACGTGTCCTTTACAAGCCTGTAGCTACACCCTGTAACCTCTTGTCACACTTATTTGTAAATCTCTCCTGTGACTGCTCTCTATTTTAAAGTTGGAATCCCTTCACTAAGTAATCTGATATGTCTTAGAGAAAAAGTTTAATTATAGTTTGGAGAGCTTTTTTTCTCATGAAAAATTTGACAGTAAGTTGCTGACCTGCTGTTCCCTCACCCTCAAATGTCAAAGACATTCTTTAGTCTAACCTCAACAATTATCAAACTCAGGAAATTAACACTGACTTGTTACTACACTGATGTACTCATTTACTGTAAGACAGATCCATCATCATCTAATTCTCAGATCCCATTTCAAATTTTACTAATTGTCTCTATCTTTTCTGCCAAAAGTATTAATTTTGGAATCACGTGTTGCATACAGTGCCCCGCCTCTTCAGTTGTCTTCTGTAGAAAGCAGTTCCTCCAGACATTTCTTGATTTGCATGGCTTTGATATTTTTTAAGATTATAGGCTAGTTTTTTCTAAAATATCACACAATTAAGTTTTGTCTGATTTTTCCTCATAGACTTAACGTTATACATCTTTAGCAAGAATGTCATTAAAGTTATGCTGTATTCTTTGCATTAATCCTACTGGGTAGTACACCACTGCAGTATGTCTCATTATTGATGATGTACACTACGATTACCTAATAAGATATTAATCATCCCTCTCCACTGTAAAGGTCCTTTTTCTCTCTTTGTGTCTTATGGGGAGGAACTCTGAAACTATAAGTATCCTATAAAATTTCTACTTATTCCTTTATTGTGTCTGTATGGACTCACAACCTATGTCATTCAGTGGTTTGTAATCTATTATTATTACTTATTTTGATGCTCAAATTGTCATGACGTGGAACCTCTCTAAGCTAACTTCTGGGTTCTTTCGACATGTCCCATACTTATTTTGTACTTACTTTCCCTGCCCTAGCTCTGGAGTCAGCCACTTCTCCAAGGAGTCCTAATGGAAATGGTACTCATAAGTGAAAATCTTTACTATGGGTTAGTGGTACTCCCAGGACCTCTCTGAGGGCAGAACTATAGAATTAGTACACACACGTGCATGTACACGTGCTATCTATATTTATTTCTGTATCTGATATAAATGTATACTGAAAACACTAAGTTCACACCAACATCTCTAATTCCAATCCAACATGACAGGGTTCATTCTAGTTCTTTCCCTTCTTATAACTTCCTTCTCTGATAAGGGGAAATCTGGCTCCTTTCATATTATCCAATATATTTGCTAATGTATCCAGTCCTCTGTATTTGTATATAACAAACAGCCCATCTCTGCTGCCCCATCCCTTTGTCTGTATGGATACCCTTCTTACTTCACTTGGGCTCTAATTCCCTAAAACAGACCCATTAACACACTCAAACATACTTCACATAGGGTTGCTCCTGTGTGGGGTCACCTTCCTCAATCTGCTCTACAGAGCTCTTATACCCCTAGTTCAATTGCTCCCATATATGGACAGTTTGCTCAGCTCTCCTGAACTTTGATATCTAACACCAGATTACCAACTTTCCCTCTATCCTATGTATACATGCCTTTGCCATCCTGTTCAGCTCCCAAAATCTTGTTCAGAACTAAAGCAGCATCACACGAGTCCTACCTTGCTCTACCCTATTTAATGTCTTTAGAAATAAAATCAATTGAGAAAGGAGAAAGAAAAAAGAAAGGCTCTGATTACTTTCTTATCAACATACCTAATTGTTTCAACTTTATTCAGAATTTATTATAAATAACAATAGCACAGAGTGATGGACTTTCATATAACTTTTTGCATTTCTTTCATTGTAAAGTGTAGATACATTCAAAATGCTATGTTGGTTTTTAAAATTGTGAACAATCCTTGTGGCTCTTTAGAAGTTTTTATGAGTAAATTCTAATTACAAAAGACTTTTAAATTATTTTTTGATTTGGAATAAAGTCTAAAATTCATACCAAACTATAACTCAAAAGCCATCATCATTAGCTTGTATCATTTATATGCAAAATGGGTCCTAGCTATTTCATTCATTTTGGAAAAAGCTGAGATTTGAATTTAAAACTATTCTGAAATGATCAATAGGTCTCTAAATTTTGGAGAATTTTAGAGGCTAAAACCCTAGATAGATCCCACAGTCATTACAATTAAACGTTAGAATTAGATTATATTTTCTAAGTACATTTGTATTTTCTTTTAAGAAACACTACTATACAAATACTTAGATAGAGATCAAATACAGAGGTCCTTTAAAAGTAAATTCCCTACACACAAAAAACAGAGTTCAGTTTTAGATATGTTTTTTAGGAAACTCTGGTGATAAACCTAAGTAACTACCTAAGTAACTAGAAAGTATATTACTTAGAAATACTTGTTTTGAATGTTGTATCTTCAAATCTTCCTGGAATCAGTAGAAATTTAACTTCAGATATATCACTTTAAACAAATGAATATAAAAAGCACTTAAAAAGTATCAAAGAAAAGTTGAATGAAATCAAACGCAAATCATTTTTACACTTTAGGAACTGTTATGTTAAATTTTCAACAGAAAAGAGCTCATTTAATTATCTTATTATTACTCATATTAAAAATGCTAAATTCATCAGATGCGAAACTTACATTAACCACAAATTTGAGGTACATACCATCAGGATCTGATATTATATCTAGAAGAGATTTGTCCAGAGTAGTTTTGCTCATTATTTTTTCTTCATATTCAAAATACACATCCAGTTTTCTTGCCTGTTTCAAAATAAATATTTGCTGACAATATATAAGCAATAAAAGGGTCCTATGGGTCTCTCTCAGCTTATAAGTTTCTATGTTGTGTAACAAAATTTTTTTAAAATGTTCATTTCTTAATAGAATTTAATGTTTCTTAGTTTTGATCATATACTTAATGTAAAAAACCCCCATCATTAATAAACTTTTTTGTTTATCATATTTGACTTATAGACACTTTCTTTTTTTTCTTTTCTTTTTTTTGAGGCAAAGTCTCACTGTGTCATCCTTGGTAGAGTGTCATGGTGTCACAGCTTACAGCAACCTTCAACTCTTGGGCTTAAGCGATTCTCTTGCCTCAGACTCTCAAGTAGCTGGGACTACAGGCGCCTGCCACAGTGCTAGGCTATTTTTAGGTTGGAGTTGTCGTTGTTTGGCAGGCCTGGACTGGATTTCAACTCACCAGCTCTGGTGTATGTGGCTGGTACCTCAGCCGTGTGAGCTACAGGCACTGAGCCACCATATTTAACTTATAAATTCAGAATTAATTCTGCATATCATAAATATATCAGCAAAGATAAAAAACACAGTTCTCAATTACTACACTAATTAGTAGCTAGCATATAAATCATATTGTATTCCATAAAAATTAGTGAACAGGTGGCCATGTGATGTTTACTTTTTTAGTGCACCAATCTGTATATATTTATGTTAATTAAATAGAAAGTTACCCTAATGAAATTATTTTCAATATTTTTTTAAAACTGTAACTGTTTCTCCCGACGCAGTTAAATTTTGCTATTTCATACTTTGAAGTTTTGGACAAACTTCTAAAAAAGTAGGAAAACTTTTTGGTATGACATTTTTTTCTAATTTAAAATTTTGTTTAGGCTCAGCACCCGTAGCACAGTGGTTATGGTGCCAGCCACATGCACCGAGGGTGGCGGGTTTGAACTTGGCCCAGGCCAGCTAAACAATGACAAATGCAACAACAACAAAAAATAGCTGGGCGTTGTGGCAGGTGCCTGTAGTCCCAGCCACTTGGGAGGCTGAGGCAAGAGAATCGATTAAGCCCAAGAGTTTGAGGTTGCTGTGAGCTGTGATGCCTTGGCATTCTACGGAGGGTGCCATAGTGAGACTCTGTTTAAAAGAAAAAAAAAAATTAGTTTAAAATTTCCAAATGAAATCAATAGATTATAATCCTCTAAAGTAAATGAAAGCTATTATCAAGTATCTCTTCAATTATGCTTCAGATAATACAAAGGGGAAAAGAACCTGTTTGCTATTGAAGGTGTTAAAGTAAGAGTAGAACCTATTCAGGAAATTAACTAGAATCCTTAGTTATACCAGGAACCAATATATAAAAATGGAACACAAATACCTCATACTATAATGACAGGATGAAAGAAACAGCCAACCAACTATGGAGGAGGAAGTAAGAAATTTTGACTTGAATTTTGAAAGTGATTTGGGGACACACATACAATTCATTTCATTTAAAAAGAGACACGTGCACAGTAAACTAAGGAGTAAATTTCACATATGAGGATGACAGGAAATCAGAGTGCTCTCATTCCTACTCTCTTAAAGTGGCACATAAGGCCAGAATTTTAGATGGTAGATAAAATGCAGGTATTTAAAAATCAAAACAACACAAAAAGGTATATAGTGAGAAGTCTTATTTCTCACCCCATCCTTTTCCACCCCATTTCCCCCTGCTCTTACAGGTATTTATTTTGATTGTTTCTTCTATAATTTTTTTAGAGTTTCTTTGGCAAATATAAACAGTGTCAATATTCTAATATCCTTCTCCTTTCTGACACACAAAATAATATACTATACTCTTCTGCCTCTTTCACTGAAAAATATATTCTACATAAGTATATGGAGAATATCCTTACCAATGAGCTCTTGAGACTCCCTGACAGACGAACTATTTTAGCTACTGTATAAAGCTACTTTGAATACTAAAACAGAAAAGAGGTGAAGTTCTAGGAATAAGAAGTCCTAGAAATAATATTAAAAATGGACAAAAGAAATACAGAAAAGATCCTAAGAAAAAACCCATGGTAGTGTCCATGGGAATGGGAAGAAGAGATGGATATTTTTTGATAATACTAATAATTACCATGAGAAAGGATCTGGGATATAAGGAGTAGGAAAGTAAAAAAGAAACCTCCTGGGCAACCAGGATGATGGTAGTAGGTACTACATTAATGTGAATACTAGAATGGAAAAAGCTATTATCTGTAGAGGGAAGCCAGAAATGGAAGAAGGAAGGTAATAAAATAAGTTGTTAAATTGACTTTCAGCCTCTCCACTATCTGATCCAAGCAACCTTTTCTGTCTTACCACCATTCACCAGGTTCAGGTCCTTGCAGTTACATCAAATGACTCACTGACTTTTCATTAAGCACTGGGTGTGCTTTTAATCCTCTATGCTTAGGCACAGGTCTTCCCGTACCTCTTCATAATAACAATGGTCACCTTATACTACTGTCCTTTATTATGTGTCATCTTTCTAAAACTATAAACTCCTTAGAGCATGTTAATTACTTGTTTAACTCCCGGGGTCTAATGCAGTACCTGGCTCATAACAAGTTCTTGGATTCACTGAGTTTTGAAGCCAAGAGGAGGACATATATAGACCAAGTAATCATTTTTAAAGTCACGAAAACTAGGCCAGGCACAGTGGCTCATGTCCACAGTCTTAGTCCTCTGGAAGGCTGAGGCAGGTGGAGGCCCAAGCTCCGGAGTTCCAGACCAGGGTGAGTAAGAGTAAGACCATGAAAGCAGGTAAATGAACTTCTAGAAGTAAAACAGGTAAAGAGTCCAGACTTCAGTGATTTAATATATAAAATTGAGTATTCTAAATCTCACAACATAATCTAACATCTGTAACTATATATATCTGCCATGAAAAAACATGGCTCACCAATTAATATAGGTGTAGACATTTGAATCATTTTACTATTTTTTTTTTTTTGAGACAGAATCTCACTTTGTCATCCATGGTAGAGTGCCTTGGAGTTGTAGCTCACAGCAACCTCAAACTCCTGGGTTAGAGATCTCCTTGTCTCAGCCTCCCAAGTAGCTGGAACTACAGGCACCTTCCATAACACCTGGCTATTTTAAAGTATTTACTTTTAATTTATTTAACCAATGTGTTGGACTCTTAACATACACAGCTAGAAAAAGAAAGCAAATTAAATCCAAAGCAAGCAGAGAAAATAATAAAAACTAAAGTAGAAATTAAAAACAGGAAAATCAACAGAGAAAAATCACAGAAATCATTAATCTTTGAAAAGATTAATTAAATTGATACACCTCCAGTCAAGTTTTAGCCCAAGACACTAAGAAACCTAAGAAGAGGGTGGCACCTGTGGCTCAGTGGGTAGGGCGCCGGCCCCATATACTGAGGGTGGCAGGTTCAAACCTTTCCCCAGCCAAACTGCAACAAAAAAATAGCCGGGTGTTGTGGCAGGCACCTGTATCCCAGCAACTCGGGGGGCTGAGGCAAGAGAATCGCCTAAGCCCAGGAGCCGGAGGTTGCTGTGAGTTGTGTGATGCCACGGCACTCTACCAAAAGGGATAAAGTGAGACTCTGTCTTTACAAAAAAAAAAAAAAAAAGAAGAAAAGACCCTAAGAAGAAAAGAGAGAAGACACAAATTACTAATAGCAGAAACAAAGGGCCATCACTGCTGATCCCATGACATGAAAAGGATAATAAAAGCATACTATGAATAACTATGCACGTGAACTTGATAACCTAGATGAAACAAACCAATTTTTTGAAAGACACAATCTACCAAAACTTAAAGAGAAATAGATACTCTGAATATGCCTGCACCTATTTAAAAATTTTAACAATAACTAATAACCTTCCAAAACAGAAAGCATCAGGACTAGATGGGAGCACTAGTGGATTTTACCAATTATTAAAAAAGAAATTATAGAATTGCAGGATCAAACGGAAGGTCAACTTTTAATTCCTTATGGATTCTCCACACTTCTTTCCATAAAGGTTATATGTGAAGCCATTAAAAAAGAAGGAAATGGCTCGGTGCCTGTGGCTCAAGTGGCTAAGGCGCCAGCCACATACACCTAAGGTGGTGGGTTCGAATCTAGCCCGGGCCTGCCAAACAACAATGATGGCTGCAACCAAAAAATAGCTAGGCGTTGTGGCGGGCACCTGTGGTCCCAGCTACTTGGGAGACTGAGGCAGGAGACTGAGGCAGTAGACTTGCTTGAGCCCAGGAGTTGGAGATTGCTGTGAGCTGTGATGCCATAGCACTCTACCCAGGGGGACAGCTTGAGGCTCTGTCTCAAAAAAAAAAGAAGGAAACTTTATATCTTTTATGTTTACATGGATGGAGTTGGAACATATCCTTCTTAGTAAAGTATCATAGGAATGGGAAAAAAGTATCCAATGTACTCAATACTATTACGAAACCAATATATAAACACTTACACATTCATACAAATGATAAAACACAAATATAGTCTAGCAAGAGGGACAGAAGAAAGAGGGGAAGGGAGGGGAGAGGGCAATTGGTGGGAGAAGGCAAGGCATTTGGTGGGATCTCGCCTAATGTGTACAACGCAAGGGTATACTTCAAAATAACTGAAACAGAAAAGTAGCCAGGTGTTGTGGCAGGTGCCTATGGTCTCTGCTACTTGGGAGGCTAAGGCAAGAGAATCGCTTAAACCCAAGAGTTGGAGGTTGCTGTGAGCTGGAATGGCACTCTACTGAGGCTGACATAGTGAGACTCTGTCTCAAAGAAAAAGAAAGAAAAGGAATCTTCACAGAAAATATTCCAATTTTTCCATACTTACAGAACTTCTTATATCAAGATAAGTCTTACATATGGGATTTATTAAATATCACCACATTTTATAAGTAAATATTTAAAACAAATAATGGTCCTTTATCTGTAATATTAAAAAAAAAACCCTTCTGATAATAATTGGGTTTCTTAGAACTACCCGACTAGGAGGAATACGTCCTATACGTGACAATATTTTCCCTCTGTAAAGTTAGTATCTTTTATAATGCAGTTTCTTTAAATCAGATTGTTAGGAAAAAAGTATCTTCCTTGAATTACAGCAAAGTAATGATTCAATAATGTCTACCTTTTACATAAAATCACTCAATATTTTGAATAACAACTTTCTTAGCATAAGATGCCCTGCCAGAGAATAAGCAGCCTTGTAAGAAACATCTTTCATGAGACCAGGTCTTCAATTAAAATAGTAACTCCACAGTACTATAGTATGATGTTCTATATATATAGGATATATATATAGTGCTATACAGAATACATATATGGCACTATAGTATAATATTCTGTATATATAATAGTGTAATAATCTATTCTCTATCTTTCATTGATAAAGCACATTTGTCATCTTCTAGGTTCTCAAACACACCAATTTATTTGTCTTATGCCTTTTGCATTTATTATTCCCTCTGCCTGGATTGCTTAGTTAAGATCTCTAATAACTGGCTCTTTCTTGAGATTCAAATCTCAACTCAAATATCACCTCATCAAAGGTTATTTCCCCGACCACTTACTCTGCAGTTAGCCCCTTAGCCATGTTCTCCTCATTTTTGTTGCTCTTGCATTACTTTAAATGCTTGAAGTTATCCTGTTTTCTAATTTGTTTACTCTGCTTATTGTCAGCACACATAACCTCCAAGAGAACTCAG
Source organism: Otolemur garnettii (assembly GCF_000181295.1). Taxonomy (NCBI): domain Eukaryota; kingdom Metazoa; phylum Chordata; class Mammalia; order Primates; family Galagidae; genus Otolemur; species Otolemur garnettii. The sequence goes on from NW_003852447.1 coordinate 7,556,372, forward strand.
AACTTACCTGTCTTGTTTACTACAGTGTCATTAGGGCCTAGCCATGATACACAGAGCCTCTCCATAAACATGACTCAATAAGTAAATTAATCAAAATTTTCTCAAATTATAAGTTCTAGTTCTGAACAATATTATTCAATATATATTCATATAAATTTGTGGCAGAATAATGTTTGTAAAGCTCTATGAATGAGATGAATGATGTACTTTCCACAGGTATGATAATTAGTTTGGGTTACAAAACTAAGCTTAGTAGGTGAAGCTGAGCTTGGCATTTTCCTGCTTTTTAACTACCATAAGAATTGAGGTCAGAAAGCAAAATATAAAAATTGGCCCGGTGTGGTGGCTCATGCCTGTAAGTCCTAGCATTCTAGGAGGCTGAGATGGGCAGATT
>NW_003852447.1:7556971-7558995 GCF_000181295.1 Otolemur garnettii
AAAAAAAAAAAAAAAAAAAGGGTAAAATGTAAGAATCAAGAAATTTTAGTAATTAAAAAAAAAGAAAAATTATAAGTGAAAGGAAGTCTACAGAACAGCTTAAGTCTCAAAGCACACATAGGACTATTAACAATTAACTTGGAATTTGTTTTAATTGTCTATTTGCACATAACACTTAACATAGTGCGTGGCACACAGCAACAACAAAAAATGTATGTTGAGGGCAGCGCCTGTGGCTCAATGGGTATGGTGCCGGTCCCATATACTGAGAGTGGCAGGTTTGAACCCGGCCCCAGCCAAACTGCAGTAACAACAACAACAAAAAATAGCGGGGTGTTGTGATGGGTGACTGTAGTTCTACCTGCTTGGGAGGCTCAGGCAAAGCCCAAGAGCTGGAGGTTGCTGTGAGCTGTGACACCACAGCACTCTACTAAGGGTGACAAAGTGAGACTCTGTCTCTAAAAAGAAATAATGTATGTTGAATGAATCATAAGGTCCTAATTAGGTAAGTATAGTTTAATAGATGTGAGTTAGAACCTTTATTTTGTTTGTTTTAGGGCAATATATTTTTGCTTAACTTTCTGTATCAGATTTGCAGTCTTCATATTTAGCCTTGAAGCAAAGCCTTTCCTCTCTTACTGAAAGATATTTTTGGGATAGTACTCTATTGTATTTTACCTGGCTAAATGTGTATGTATGTACATTATGTTCACAAGAGAAAATGACCTCAGCTAAACAGATATGAACAGACTTTTGCAATTTTATAAAGGTTCCACATATGGAAGTGAAATCATCATTTGCAGAATTACCTACAGACTTTACTATGTTTTTGTTTCTATTCTTGTACATATATGAAAAATATCAAGTATTAATATTAAGATGTAGAACAAAGAAAAAGAAAAAAATTAGGTTATCAGCTTAATAGAAATTATATGAATTTAAATTCCATGCTGCAAATGCCTATTATCTATCTATATTAGCTCCTTCTCAAATGTTTTATAGCTTTTCAAATCATTAAAAAAAACCCTTTTAAGTCCTTTGTCCATAAACGTGAGACGTTATCAACATCTTTGATAGGCAGCAATTATATTCAGCTTTTAATATAGTTTCAAATGCAGCATATCAAATAGAAAGTAGGAGTCAGTATTAATCAAGTCTTAGTGTATGGTCTGTTTGCCATTTAAATTCAGCTTCATGTCCAGAAAAAAAGGACAGAAAATTACTGAAGGACTAATTAAGAAAGCTGACAGAGGATAATCACAAATCAAGTAACAAGAAAAAGAAATATAATAACTTACAGAAGCCCAAATATATTTGTTTCAAAATCACAATTCAACGAGACATAGTAAGAAGCTTTGCTGCTAACAGATTCATCTTACAGGGGTGTCCAACCTGTGGCCCATGGGATGCATGCAGATTGTTTAAAGACTGCTATCTGTGGTGCTGGAAATCACAAGTATGCAGGGATCTTTTATCATGCTCATCAGCTTTCATGAGCATTTGTGTATTTACTGTGTGGCAGAAGACAACTTTTCTTCCAGTATGCAGCAGAAAAGAAAATAGGTCAGACAACCCTGAAAGAAGTTTACAAAGTATAAAACCCTGTGTAAATACAATATTGTAGGTGAAAAAATGAAATTTACCTTTATATGTTCTAAAACAGCAGTGGCAACATTTGTATGGAGATCAATAAGTCTTTTTTTTTCAAGAAGTTCTGGCAAAGAACTACAAGTACAAAAAATTAAAAATTAGCCATTACATTTTCTAAAATGATATAGACTTTAATAAAACTCATGCATGGGTGTTTTCTCTGAGGAAACTAAGAATAGTGAAACAATGACAAAATGACAATTTAAACTGTCTATCAAATGAATTTAATCTCTAGGCATGAAGACATACATATTCATTACTTTAATATAGGAATAATCATAATGCTTCTTATTTTAAAATAACCTGGGCTGGATGTAGCGGCTTATGCATGTAATCCTACTACTTTGGGAAGCTGAGGTGGGAGGACTGCTTGA
>NW_003852447.1:7559869-7585029 GCF_000181295.1 Otolemur garnettii
TGATATACACACTAAGATTTAAGTCACCTAGAATAGCAATTATTCCCCTCTGAGGAGCAAGCACACGTATTTTCAATAGTTATAGAAAAGTTCTACTCACTACCGGTCTAATAAATGGTTGGATGACTAACTAAATAATCAGCTGGCATTTTCAGTTAAGGGCTTGCCACAGGTCACACAGTAATAAACTAATGAGCTGAAATCTGAAGTAAGATCAAAGGATGGCAGAATGAGCAGCATGCAACACATCTCTGAAATAAAGCCACATTACATACTTTTTCAAATCATAAAATCGTATTATTCTTTTAGAAATTTCACTCTTCTCAATATTTAGATTTCCTTTAGAAAATATCCCTTATGTCAGTTGAGATTATTTTTGTTGTTATTAAAGTAACATATGGCTTTAAATTTTTATGAAAGAAAAAAAAACAAATAAACCTCTTTATCCCCCTAGATGTCCTCCTTTTCCTTGTAATTTTTAGTATGCAAATGGAATCTTACCATAATGCTTTTAAGTCGTTTGACCTCATCTTCTTGTGCTCTATAGGATTCTAGTTCTTGTTGAACTGATTCTGCAACTTCTGGAAATGGACTAAAACAGTATCACACAAGAGGAACTGTGAGTATGACATTAAAACAGTGATTTTTGTGTAAATTCTGAAATACAGACGGTGAAGATTTATTGTTATCTTAAATTAACTTGTTTGTATTTGATGTATTTTATATCTCACAAAAGCAAAAACTAGCCAGGCATGGTGTACCTGAACTATGATATTTAATCTTCAAAATCTGCACTATCTTTAGGTCTCAGCTAACAGAGAATAAAGGCTGGTGTTTACTGAGTGCTTTTACTGTATGCCAACACTATGTTAAGAATTTATCTCTATTATCTCATTTAACCATGACCTGTTGTTGAGTTAGGTAATATTCCTAGCTAAGACCAGGTGCTTTGAGATGTGAGAACCGCCCCTAAGGATGAATAGTATTTTCCTTCTTTCTTTCATTGGCTTTACCAATGGCAGCTGGATAACTCTGGGCAAGTTATTTCTTTATATCCATTTTCTCAATTTCCCTAACAATCTTCCAGAATAGAGAAGTGGGTAGAATTATCATCTTCCCATTGTACTGATGAGAAAACTGAAGCTCAGAGAAGTTTAAGTCAGTTGCTTGACTCTATGCTGGCTTCTGGTGGTTTTGTGTTATTGTAGCACAATGTGCTACACTGTTCCCACTTAACAACACAAGGCTGATGCTTTTACTATGCAACTGACCTCAGATAGTTCCTAAACATATTCAAAATTTCTAAAAGAGTAGCCATAGCAAGGATACATACATGTGTGTGCATACACTAAGCACTAAAAAATCATCTTTTCATAATCACTGAGGAATGATATTTTTGTTTGCTTAGAATGATTTCTGTAGCCGCAATGACCACTAAATAAATTTTATAGCAGTTACTGAGCCCATATAGTACCCTAAACTGTAAGGGGAACAGCAATACCGGGAATGTGTGTATCACCCTACAATAAATTAATGGGCAAATTATTACATTTTTTCACCCATTATTTGTAATATACATTGAGTAAATCTCTGGGTTTCAGACTTAGGTATTCTCTCTACAGAGGTCTGTGAGGTTTGTATGAAGGAAAACAGTAAAAAAGGAAAAAATCCCACCCCAAAGTTTCCCTATCACAAAACTCCATTTTGACAAAAGGCAGAAATGGTCTTATAGAGTCAATGGAGACAGCAACAAAACTTACAGACTATCTGTAAAATCTGCAAAATCATATGGGGCGAGCTTATTGCAAAGTGACCCTACAAACCAACCCAAGGATCAGGAAAAAACGAAGCAATAAAAAACATATACCTATGGATTATTTAATTATAGCTCCCACTCATTGTGTGAATGAATCACCATGATTGTTTTAATTTTTTCCTCAAATTCAGAGGTTAAATGACATCATCATTTCTCTTTAAGGGATGAATCTTTTACTTACTGATACTTTTCTTTCTTACCTTCCTTTATGTTTTTGCCAGAATTTATCAACTGGAGTTAAATCATAAGACTTCTTATTTTTTCTCTTTGGTCTGGCACCAGCTGGAGAGTTTTCCACTCCAGAAGATTCTTCCAAATTAACCCTGTTTAAGTGGAAATCCTAGGAAAAAGTAATCCTATTTTAAATGATTGTTTTTTGAATTTAATCAACATAGATTCTTGCTGCACTTTCTAATATTTCCAAGGACAAAATATAGATCTGAAATTTAAAAGATCTTTAATCTTTTGTTACATACAGATGTACTTTTTTTGAGACAGAGTCTCAGTCTGTTGCCTTGGGTAGGGTGACATGGCATCACAGCTCACAGGAAACTCAAACTCCTAGGTTTGAGCAATCCTCTTGTCTCAGTCTCCCAAGTATCTGGTACTACAGGCACCCTTTACAATGCCTGGCTAGTTTTTCTATTTTTAGTAGAGATGGGGTCTCACCCTTGCTCAGGCTAGTCTTGAACTCCTGAGCTCAGGTGATCCACCTGCCTCAGCCTCTCCAAGTGCTAAGATTATAGGCATGAGCTACTGTGCCCAGCCTCATACAAATATACTTTTGTTTATTTATTTATTTTTTGAGACAGAGTCTCACTTTATTGTCCTGGGTAGAGTGCCATGCCATCACAGCTCACAGCAACCAAACTCTTGGGCTTAGGTGATTCTCTTGCCTCAGCTTCCCAAGTAGCTGGGACTACAGGTGCCTGCCACAACGTCCAGCTATTGTTTACCACAGTATCATTGTTCTTTAGCTGGCCTGGGCCAGGTTCACACCCATCAGCCTTGGTGTATGTGACTGGTGCAGTAACCACTGTGCTACAGGCACTGAACCATGTTTATGTATTTAAATATAAGTATTAGATGTATACAATTAAAATTTCCAAACATATATAAAGAGAAAAACCATGCTAAAGTTTTTGTGTATTCTGGAAAATACTTATGCATGTACTAGAATATACGTATGTTATAAATTTTACTTTAAAAATGGGATTAAATTATGCATATTTTCTAACCTTTTATCATTAAATAATGTATTTTAGAGCTTTTTCTGTATCTATGTATGTACATCTATCTCATCTTCTTCATGGTTACAAGCCATGCTCAGCTATATCAACTTATTTAATGATGCCTCTTGATGCTTGATTGTTTCTGATACAGCCATAATCTTAAATATAATTTTTCATTCCTTGGAGAAACTTAAGATTCTGAAGTGTACTTGAGGGATGCATTGCCTTTTTTAAAATTTACATTAGAAGCTACAATAATAATAGCACTCCCTTTCACATAAAGTCTAAAAGCCAGTCAGGCTACTGTTGCTAAACTTTGTCACCCAGAACTCATATGAGGCTTATTTTTTTTCCCCCTTTCTCAAAAAGCAAACATACAATAGGCAAAAATAAAGTAATTGGCTGGGTGCCTGTGGCTCAAGTGGCTAAGGCGCTAGCCACAGACACCTAAGGTGGTGGGTTCGAATCCAGCCTGGGCCCGCCAAACAACAATGATGGCTGCAACCAAAAAAAATAGCTGGGCGTTGTGGTGGGCACCTGTGGTCCCAGCTACTTGGGAGGCAGAAGTAGGAGACTTGCTTGAGCCCAGGAATTGATGACACAGCACTCTAATGAGGGGGACAGCTTGAGGCTCTGTCTCAAAAAAACAACAACAACAACAACAAAAAAAAACTGATTACCTTGTCTATTCTTTCCCTCCCCTTGTATTAGACCTATAGGTTCCTTCACACAATAGCAGCATTTTATGGTTCAATTCTACTTAAGAAATGAGTTAGAAATAAGAGATGGCTATCAGTAAGTGAGCAAATGAACAATAAACAAACAAGAAAGTATACGGCAAAATTATCAAGCATGATACTTTGATGCAATCATCTTAGTTATCAGGTATTTGTATATATTTTTAATTAATGATTATTCTAGGTCTTGTCAAACATGCTAAATACAATTTAATCACTTCTAGATAAAACAAAGACAATAATGACTTAGATTATAACCTTCTTAAATAAATCCTTTATGATAGCTTATTTCTAGAATATAATATGTAAATTTTACAACATATGTATATGTGCAAGAAATCTGTCTCTACAGTTGATCTGTAACTTTCTCAAATAAATCCTTTATGACAGCTTATTTCCTTGCCTTTTTTCTCTTTGACATAAACAATAGTGTGAAATATACAGATGTCTAATTGCCATAGTGGAGTAGCATGTCTATTTTCTGACAAATAAATTACAAAAGCAATGAGGCAGTCTTCTCCTACTTATATGTAAAATCCATCAAAGAGAAAAATCACAGAAAGAATAGGTATCTTTTATTTGCAAGGCAATTATTCTTAGCACTTTAACTCATTTGATCCTCACAGTAAATCTTAAAAGTAGTAATACAATTTCCATTTCAGAGATAAAAAACTGAGGCACAGAGAAATAAGTTAATTGCCCAAGACTGTAGAGAAATACGTAGCAGAACCAAGATTAAAATCCAGACAGGCTGACTTTAGACTTTATTTTGCTAATTCTATTTTTAGCAAGAATAGAGCAACTGGAATCAGATCCTATTACTTGAAATTCCCTATAGCGTAGAACATTGAATAGCCCTGGGTTGTATAAATAGGCAATTTAAAGACTTGAGAAGTTGCAATACATTTTTTGGATAATAAAAAGTATGTTATATTTCAATCTATTAATATTATTTTTCCTATAGACTCCTCATGTTATCATAAGGCAAGAATATCAGAGACCTTATTTAATTCCTCTCAGTTTCCCTTTTCCATATCTAAGCCTCACTGTTTAAAACACTTCATCCATATATAGAAAGAAAGCACAACTACAGAAAAAAACGCAACTGTGGAAAAAATATATAAATATTTTTTGTAGTTTTTGGCTGGGGCTGAGTTTGAACCTGCCAACTCCCGCATATGGGGCCGGAGCCCTAATTTTTTTTGTTTTTTTTTGAGACAGAGTCTCAAGCTGTTGCCCTGGGTAGAGTGCCATGGCGTCATAGCTCACAGCAACTTCCAACTTTTGGGTTCAAGTGATCCTCTTGCCTCAGTTTTTCTATTTTTAGTAGAGATGGGGTCTTGCTCTTGCTCATGGTCTTGAACTCATGAGCTCAAGCAATCCACTCACCTTGGAAAAACATTTTAAACAATAAATAGATATTAATGGTTATATCTATGAAAAAGCCTAGCTTTAAAAAATTATCTAGCCAAACAAGATAGAAGAGAAACATCTTTAAACAGTTAGGCTTTATTAACTAGAATTTCTAGTGAAGTGCTATTTTCATGGTGATGACACAGCTCATTCAAAATAAAAGTAACTTGTTAGCAAAATTACTATTCTAAAAATAGGAAAGCATATTATTGCTAAAGTATTGATGGAATACTTAAAAGGAAATACAAAATGATAAAGGAATAAAAGATGTTTAGAATTCTGAGAAAACATAATAACGGGAAGGACATTTCTCTCCTTTGCATAATAGCAAGGCAAATAAGGAAAAGTAATTTCAATCCTGAAAACTAGGAAATCTGAAATTCTGTGCTGTACTCAATCATTTTAAAGCAATTGGACATTTAAACACACAAAAAAAGACACAGAATTGGTTTTAACATGGTAGAGTCTAATCAGTTTCCACTGATAGTCAAAATTTCCTCCCTTAGAAGACAGGATAAAATCACCAGATATAAATAAATTGCATTAGGAAGTACAGAAAACATTGAGACATCTTCAACGGTCTCCTAGGTTCAAGCAGTCCTCCTGCCTCAGCTTCCTTCAGTCCCCTGTAGCTGGGACTACAGGAGCCTGCTACAGTGCTCAGCTAATTTTTTTATTCTTAGTAGAGACAAGGTCTCACTCTTGCTCAGGTTGGTCTGGAACTCTTGAGCTCAAGCAATCTACCTGTCTCTGCCTTCCAGAGTGGCTAGGATTATAGGTGTAAGCCACTGTACCTGGCTAAATCTTTATTAATTTAAACCACTGATGTTTGAGGGTTGGTTTAGACTGACAGCACAACCTATCCTATCCTAAATCAGAGGCTAAGGTATTCTATACAGCATCAGTGATTATCTTTGGGAAGTTTGTTCCTGCTTATTAAAGCACAGTTCTTTGTAACTCTAGGAATGATGAGCTGGATACCCAGATACATTGCTGGGTTTTTTTTCTACCATACATTTTCTACTAGTTTTCACCTGTTAATTTTGGCTCATATGCAATTTATTTAACTATTAAAGAATTTGGGCCAGGCTTGGCGCCCCTAGCACAGTGGTTACAGCACCAGGCACATGCACCGAGGCTGGCGGGTTCAAATCCAGCTCCAGCCTGCTAAACAACAATGACAACCGCAACAACAACAAAATAGCTGCGTGCTGTGGTGGGTGCCTATAGTCCCAGCAATTTAGGAGGCTGAGGCAAGAGAATCGCTTAAGCGATTTGAGGTTTGAGGTTGCTATGAGCTGTGATGACACAGCACTCTACTGAGGGTTACCTAGTGAGACTGTCTCAAAAAAAAAATTTATTTGGAAACTGATTCCTTTTTTATTCTTGATTGACAAAAAAGCAAATCTTATTAAAGTACCTATGCATGTAATTATAAACTCTGATTTAATGTTTTAAATAAGACTAAGTAGTAAAGGGCAAAGGTACTAAAAGGAAACCTAACATTTGAAAAAATAAAGGCCTGTAAACTGCAAGATACCGAGATGAAATAATATCCACCCTTTTTTTTCTTTTATTAAATGATAACTATGTACATTAATGCAATTCTAGGGTACAGTGTGGTGTTTTCACATACAATAATATCCATCTTTTTGACTGATGGCAACCACACTTTGTAGTTGAACAATCAACTCTGCTCCTCTTACAAGATATAAAAACAAAAAATCATGGCATTTTAATGACTAATTTTGCTTCTTATATACTGATAAAAGGAAAAGGCACTGCAAAGTTTTTTACCAGAAGGATATATTTCCCATTTCCAATGACAAAATTATCCTTCTAACACATGGGGAAGCTGTGTGGATTTTTATAGTTGTTTCCAAAATCTAACATATAAGTAATTATTGATGGTGCAGATTTTCAGGCAAAGACATTTAATATAAAAATCAAATTGCAATTTTAAGTTAACATTTTCTATTTTGAACGATTACTCCATCTTGTGGAGACAAGGGGTATAGTTATAAGAATTTTTAAAGCTCTGAAAAAATTAACAGTTTTTAACAATCAAAAGATGGCATGATTACAATTTATGACATCTCAGTTATAATTTGTTCATATCTAGAAACTGCATTAAAATTACTGAACAGTATTAGGTCACTGTAAGTTATGATGTTAATTATAACCAATCTTTTCAAAGATTGCCAACTTTTTATGTGAAGATTTAAAACAAAACCCCTAAACAGCCCTACCATCTAGTTTCACCATCTTTTACTTTTAAAATGGTATCTTAATTTTGAAGAGTAGGAAATAAAAATTGCTACAAAGGCCAGTGTAAAAATTCATTTTTTAGTCCTTATATTTATTCTCACTTCATCCTGGAACACTGAAAACTTCAGCAAGAACAGTATTGGTCTTGTTTAGTTCCTGGACCTCTTCTCTTTCCTATCTATACTCCTTCCCTTGGTGATCTCATCTTGTTTTTTGGCTTTCTCTCATGCTAAGACAACTCCAACAGCCTTCTAACTGATCTCCTTGCTGTTCCTATGCCTTCAACACAGCAGCTAGAGTCACAGACTTAAAATACATACCAGAGCTGCATGTTGCTCCTCGTTTTTTCTCAAATTGAAAGTCAGCGTCTTTACAGTGGCCCGTGATATCCTATCCTACATGGTATATGCCTTCCCATGTCCTATTTAGCCTTATCTCTAGCTACTTTCCCCCCTGCCTCACTACATTGTGGCTCCTTGGCTGCCCTGCCAGCCTTTAAATATATCAGGCATTCTTCTGCCCAGAATGATTTTTTCTCACATAGCTATATAATTCACTACTTTACCTCTGGATTGTCTCTCAAATGTCACTGTAACAGTAACACCTCCTTATTTTAAAATTTCTAATATTCACTAATACTTACTTTATTCTCCTTCAGAGTACTTCCCACTTTCTGAAATGTTATAAGTTTTGTTTATTTTATTTATTGCCTATCTCTCCTAATGGAATGTAAGCTCTAGGAAGATAAGAGGGCCTTTGTCTTTGTTATTGCTAAAACCAGGGTCTGAATATTTGTTACAGAGTAAACACTTAAATACTGTTTGAACTGAGTTCCTCATCTCCAGCCTTTTTACCTGACCCCCTGAAACCATCTTCCAGATTCCATTACTCAGGTTTTAATTCAGAGTTCCTTTGATTCTTCTTGTTTTCTCTACTGAATTTGTATTCACTGCTGTTTCTCTGATACTCATCCTAGAGTCATGGCATAGGACTCTAGGATAAAGAAATATGTAGAATTGCCAATTTCTGTCAGTAATCCTAAATCTAATTTATTTAAGTCAACACTTTAGAAGTAATATCCAGGTTTTAAAGAAATGAATTTGTCTTTTACATATCCAAAAGACAAATTGTCTAATGCATATCTTTTGTTTCCTTTTTATACAACATTTCAGGCAATCTTTGCAAGAATTACAGTATTATTTACCATAATCTCTAAAGGACTAGGCTAGGAGTCCTAAAGAGTATTATTCTTAACAGGGCCAATGATTTGGGTTCAAATTCTTTAACTTCTGTGTCTTAATACTAAAGAGTATTAGTCTTAACCTGGCCAATAATTTGGGTTCAAATTCTTTAACTTCTGTGTCTCAATTTTTCTACCAAATAGAGACCGTTCTGGACCTATTACATAATATTTTGTAGAGAATTATTTGTGTATACATTTTCTTTTTGTCCTAAAAGACTGGGACTGTGTTTTAATTATCTGTGTACATGCTAAACATATTATTTAGTAGATGAATATATGCATGGATAAATACAAATTTTTGTTTTAAGCATGAAATAAGATATGTGGAATTACTATAGAAACTATATGGTATATTAAAAAAAAATACTACTTTTACCACAAAATGAGGCCTAATTGATTCCTAGAAAAAAAGGAGAAATTACAGCTTTTCTCCCAGGATGAACACATTTAATTATTTAGTATGAAAAAAATATGTTGCTCATTTTCTTCAATTGTTTTCTTTTCCATCATGGCCAGTAATTTATCCTACAATTTAAAGATCATAAATTTGGAACTTTAAACTTCAATGTTTCACTATATCTGCATCCAGTGATTCCAAAACCTATCACTTTTTGTTAATATTTTTAATCTCCCTCCTTCTCATATTTGTTTTTGTAGCCACAATGTTAACTTTAAATTAAAGGAACCATTGCATGTTACTGTATTTTAGTAATAAGTGCATATTTAGCCTCTTACCAGTACATCATGCACCAATGCTTGATATGTCCAAGTATGATGTAAAGGAGTTGCCAAATCTATGTTTCTGTCAACAAGGACTAATAAAGGCCTTTGGAAGCTGTGAATATATTAAAAAAAATTATATAACTCTTGATACACCTAAAATTTCCTAACACTTTAGTATATGCTATTTGATATGAATAACAGTGTGCTAATATTCATACTTTATAATACTTTGCTTTATTTAAAAATGTATAACATGGTTAGTAAAGTACAGTAATGCTTTGGACTAGGTGGAGCCTATGTACAATGCTAGATTATAAGTCTCTTTCTTACAAGAAGAAATCTATACAAATACTTTTATAGAGTAACTTTTATAGTTATTAACAAAATAAGCTGCTCCTATTTATATATAAACTATTTCATGTTTTTGCAGAAAAAGCAAAAAAGGAATAGTTATTATCAGCTTTAAGGAAAACAAAGCAAGTAGGAGGTTATAAATTTACACAAATATTTGACAGTTTCATATATTATAAAACACATTTTTTTCCTATCAACACAAATTCAACAGAGCAGGCTCCAGAGAGCACAAAAAAACTCTATTCTATTACAATATATAAAATGAAAACATCATGTCACAATGGTACCTAATTATATTATCCCCTTAACAGACAAAGCATATGACACTTAATGTACTGTTTAACTCCATTATTACAATTTAGATGTGATACAGACTATATTTAAGGTGAATGGAGGCACAAAGTCATTTGGTTACCATGTCTTCAGAAGTTTTTAGAGATTTGCTTTGGAGGCACTAGTGTATCAGGAGTATACACCATTTTAAAAGGCACTGCCATTTGATAATATTAATTAATATACATATTTCTTCCTGTAAAAGACCTCTATTTGAATAACTTATTTACCCTTTGAGGTATAGGGCAGTGGACTTTCCTAATGCACTGACTATAGGATAAAAAGTCAGAGGCATCCTCACAATCTACCATCATTTATTACACCAGAGCTAGCTGGAGGATGAAGGAGGGTGGTCTACTACAGGGCTTCTTCTTAACCTTAGCACTACTTACATTTGGGGCTTGAAAACTCATTGTGATGGGGGTTGTGTGGTGCATTTCAGAATGTTCAACAGCATCCTACAACACACCTATTAGATTCCAGTATTACCTACCTAGTGATGACAACCAAACATGTCTCCAGACACTATCAAATGTCTGTGAGAGACATAAACTGCCCCTATGGGATTCCCCAGCCTACAGGTGAATTCAGATGTGTTTCACAATATTCCAACAAGGCTGTTGACCCCTACTTAAATAATCAAAATAACTATACTGTGATAACGTGAATAAATTTTTTAAAACCCAAATAAAACAGTGCATTTTATATTGGTTTCTAGGGCCCATGCCAAAGTACTATAAAAAGGGAACTAATAAGTAAGGTATATAACATAGTGGTTGCTTCTGTTAAAAACAAAATTGGGTTGAGAACTTGGCTTTCTCTACCTAATGAGAAAGAAAAACATTTTAAGACCACTTAAGACCAGCAATGAAATCATAGAACAGTTTAAAATAATGTGGGAGCTAAGGCAGTTAATCAAATAAGTGAAACACAATGTTTTTTTTTTTTTTCAGACGGAGCCTCGAGCTATCCCCCTGGGTAGAGTGCCATGGCATCACGCTCACAGCAACCTCCAACTTCTGGGCTCAAGCGAGTCTCCTGCCTCAGCCTCCCAAGTAGCTGGGACTACAGGCGCCCGCCACAGCGCCTGGCCATTTTTTGGTTGCAGCCATTATTGTTGTTTGGCGGGCCCAGGCTGGGGATTCGAACCTGCCACCTTAGGTGTATGTGGCTGGCGCCTTAGCCGCTTGAGCCACAGGTGCCGAGCCGTGAAACACAATGTTAATGCCAACAGCAAATAATAGTAATAATAAGGCTGCAGAGTCATCAAAATTGACTGGAAATGAAGTCTTCAGACAGTTATGAAATTATTATTCCTAGTAGACAGACAGCTATTTTACTGGCATCAATTTATTTTCATGGGCTTATAATTCACCTAAATGGGGCATAAGAGTTAATTTTACAAAATACACACAGTCTCATTCTCTTTATAATTCTCAGCATTTGAGTGGGTTTCTTTACTTCTCCCCTCCATTATTAAATGTACTAAATATACAGAGTTTTTAAGTTATTTGTATTTGGTAATAATTGAGCAACCAGAAACTCTGGCATACCAATTCATGCTAGAAATGCTAAAAATGTACAATGTTTTGCAAGTTTGGGCTATTACTATTTCAGAGTAAAAATGAAAATTACATAATAAAAGTAGAAACAGAAATAAGTATCACAAGTTTTTCATTTTTTAAAAAATTACTAAGAGGTTGGATGGTAAGTTAAAGGAAATGCCTTCGGACCTTCAAAACCTCATAAACAGAAAAATTTCCTCTGCAGATAAAAAAAAGCTACAGAAATTTTTACCAAAACAAGGTAAGCTAAATAGCATACTCTATTTGCATTTCAAGAACAACTTGAATCAAAACTGTGATCATAATTACCTAATTAAAAAGAAACAAATTCCAATCACAAGGATAAGGGGTTTCTATCAGTCAAGAAAAAATAACAAAAAAACTCTATAATGTTTTATTTTCAAGTCCTACATGTATATTAGCTAATCTTAATACCTGAATTGGCCAGCTCCAAGTGTATCACCTGTAAAAAGACTATTTCGTGCATCTCTTAGATTTTCCCGAAGTTTCTTATCTAGTTTCTGAAAAACAAAATGTTAGATTAATTTTTTCTTTTTTTTTTAGAGACAAGATCTCACTTTGTCACCCTCGGTGGAGTACTGTGGCATCACAGCTCACAGCAACCTCCAGCTCTTGGGCTTAGACAATCCTCTTGCCTCAGCCTCCCAAGTAGCGGGGACTACAGGTACCTGCCACAACACCTGGCTATGTTTTTGTTGCAGTTTGGCCAGGGCCAGCTTCGAACCCGCCACCCTCCTTATGTGGGGCCGGCACCCTATTCACTGAGCCACTGGTGCTGCCCTAGATGAACTCTTAAGAATAGTTTCTCATATAACTTTATGTAGGGCAATACATAACGTATTTTTACTTTCATAACCAACCTAGAATTTTTTTTTTTACAAAATAGCAAATTTAAGTATTTCAGCTTCTTTGCTTTTTTAGTATTATTATAACTTAGACTTGAAAAGACCACTGCCTTTTCTATTGTAACTCAGGGTTGATTCCACTAATGAGCAATTTTCATTGAGTAATTTTACTTTAGGTCCAGGATACACTCTGTAGTAATGACCTGCTCTCTTTCCTCAAGCATGACTACTGTATCAAGAAAAGTGTCTACAAGGAGAAAATGTTTACTTTGGTAAGGGGGAGTGAAGAGAGTAGTGGGGGGTACAAGAAGCCTTGGAAGAGAAAAGGAATATGTAAAAGAAAGTAGCCCTCCACCAGTCAGGGATTCATTTGGGCTAATAAAGCTCCAAAATGTTAATGCATCTTCCTCTGTGTTTCCATACCACTTACCCTGTTTCCTTTTCAGTAATTCTATACTTTCTCCAATCCCTTATTTATTTTTTAATCTTTCAAACAAATTTGTGAGTGCTCAATCTATAATGAATACTTTATTTCAGGCTGGTGGAACAGCAAAATGTGCTGCATCATTTTAAAAATGGTAATAAATGTTTGCTAAATGAAGTTAAATGTTAAATTATCTGGGTAATCAAATAAGTGTAAAATACTACTTGGAGAGATAAGGATAAATGAGAAATATACATTGTAATAAAAAAAAGGACTGGAAAAGTACACTAGAGTAAATAAGTACATTCTATCATACAGAAATACAAAATAATTAATTTTTATCTTTGATGGAATCCCAATGTAATAAAATAAAATGAAAATATTTGCCATTGATACTTAATATATAACCAAGCAAACACATATTTAATACTAATACTTGAAGTACTTATGGGAAAAAACTTCACAAAATGTTATTTATCTCCAGTGATATTTGCTTGAACTCACCATTGCTACCATTTCTGCTGCTGTTCCTCTTGAACATCTGATTATAGGAACAGCACCTATTTTAACAATAAATGTCAGCAATAATCTTGACCCTTAATAAAAACACTTACAATATACATTAGCATCAAAAAATAACAGATAGAATAGATGCACACAATTTTAGACTATAGACATAAAAGGATTTGTAATCTCAAGAGTAAAAGCAAGATTTCAGAAATGAAGCTTTCCATTAATAAAGAACAAGGGGGAGTCAGAAGAGAACAATTTTTACATAGAACTGAACAGTGTGACCAAATGTTTCAGTGGATTAAATAAGTCAGCATTTGACCTCCTACAGTTTCACAAATAAACTTACTCTCTATTCACAGGATTCACTTTAATTTGACTTAAAAGAATGAGAAGAATTTAGCTAATTTAGCAGTTTGGGATTACTATTTTCTGTTTGTTTTACAAGTTGACAATAAAAAGTTGTAGTCTTTTAAAAAAAATACTAATTTAAAACAGAAAACATATTCTTCACGTTTAATACTCCTAAAATTAAGCCTTAATTCATTATCAAACCAACTTATTGGACCTCTTAATTTCCTTGTTCATTTATTACTCCATCCAGTAAGTTTTATGAAAGGTTGAAACCCTAATAAAAAAAATCCAATTGTACTGAAAATATCATAGTATGAACTGAGAACACTAATCTTTATAAGCTCAAATTGTTCCATTTTATTTATTTTTTTGAAACAGGATCTTGCTCTGTTGCCCAGGCTGGAGTACAGAAGCACACTTCATAGCTGCAACCTCAAATTCCTGAGATTAAGTAATTTCCCCACCTTAGCCTTCTTGAGGAGTTGGAACTAAAGAAATATTTTTGGAGAGAAGAGGTCTTGCTATTTTGCTCAGGTTGGTTTTGAACTCCTGGGCTCAAGCTATCCTCCTGCCTCATCCCCTAAAGTGCTAGGATTACATTTATGAGCCACTGCACCTGGCCTGCATTTCAGATTCTATAGAAAAACATACTAAAGTCAACTGCAAAAGTAAAATATGGAATATGAGCAAAATTTTCAGAAATGTTTTTTCTGATGATGAAAGTTACATATGCTTGTTATAAAAGTTAATCCTCTTGATTCCAGCCTCCCCTCAATAATCTCCATTAAGAATAATCCCAAGAATTTCAGGTTGTTTTCTACATATAGTCTAGTGTGTGTATATATAAAAAACAATATAGGGAATTATATACACTGTTCTTAAAACTGCTTTTTTTCCATTTAATAATTTAGTGTTGACATTCTTCTATGTCAGATAGGCAGTAATTTCAATTTCTCCTTCGGGAAAAAAATCATGTTCTGGTACTCTCCCTAATAAAGGTGGCTCTAATGCTTCAGTGGTCTATGTCCCTTTTTCACTGTACCTTTACTTTGAAAATATAACCTTAATGTCCAAAATAACCCCAGCACTTGGCAAAATAATGAAAACTGTATGAGATGACAAAGTAGATAATGTCTATTTAATAACTAAAAGTAATATATGCGTGCTTTCTATAAAATAAAACCACCCACCCATTTGAGGGCATGGAGAGCAGGTCAAAGCAGGGAGGGGGATAAAACTCTTAAAAGAAGGGAATAAAAAGAAAAAGAAAAAGAAAAAAATAAGAAAAGAAGGAAATCATATTAAGGAAAGAAAATATTTTAAATCAGCTTTTCTCCTGAGGGTAGTTTAAAGAATGGGCTCAAAGAAAATAGGATACAGAGGCTCGGCGCCTGCAGCACAGTGGTTACGGCACCAGCCATATACACTGAGGGTGGTAGGTTTGAACCTGGCCTGGGCCAACTAGACAGCTGCAACAAAAAGATAGCCAGGCGCTGTGGTGGGCACCTGTAGTCAGTCCCAGCTACTTGGGAGGCTGAGGCCAGAGAATCGCTTTAGCCCAAGAGCTTGAGGTTGCTGTGAGCTGTGACGCCATGGCACTCTACCGAGGGCGATGTAGTGAGACTCTATCTCAAAAAAAAAAAAGAAAGAAAAGAAAATAGGATACATAATGAGGTAAAGAATCAAGGATCAGAGTTAGGGCTGGAAATAAAAGGAAAAAAAAAATCCAGGAAAGGAAGAAGTCCCAAAATTTACATATAACTTTTCCTCAAACATTTGTCTAAATCTAAACAGGTATGGTATCTCTTATTTTTTCATTTGTGAAATGGAGACAGATCTTATTAATCTTGTGTGAGAGGATGATTTTAACTAAATAGTTTTTAGTGTTCATAAAATTAAAATTAAAATTAGGTTTCTAAACTTATTTATTAATAACAGTAAAACATAAAGTCATGTATTAGATACTAAATACAAGGTAGCTGTAATTTTATTTGAACTAAAGAAATGTTTTAAATTTTAAAAGAACAATAGAATAGTATTACATGTAAGTTTAGTGTTTTATTAAGTCTTTGGCATTTGGACTTACTTGTTACCAAGAATATTATCTCTTATTTAGCAGTATTTAATTTTTAAAATGAAATGTTAAAAGAAAATTGACAGGTACATAAATGAAGTCACCACTAACCATTTAAACAGTAGAAAATTACAAGACCAAAGACACTCAAAAAGACAACACAATACATCTACGTTCCAACTCAAGAGGAATAAATACATTGAGTTAACAGAAGAATTATTTTTATATACTTTTGAATGTATATTTTACTACAACTCTTAAGAGCCTTTAGAGATCAAGATAGGTAAAACAGGGTATCAGAGTATAATATATTAAAACGAGTTGTTAAATAATTAATGTACTTTGAGAAAACAACCAGAAAGGCGCCTATAGTCCCAGCTATTTGGGAGGCTGAGGCAAAAGAATTGCTTAAGCCCAAGAATTTGAGGTTGCTGTGAGCTGTTATGCCACGGTACTCTACCAAGGGCACCTCTGTCTCAAAACAAACAAACAAAAAGGAAATAACCAGAAAGATTTGAAAACTTACCAAGTGTAACAAAAAAGCAGAAGAGGCTGTCAACAATAGTGTCCATAACAGTTTCCATTTCCGTGTCTGTGATATCTGGTCTGTTAATGGCTAAAATGACATAAATAATGGGGCAAAAAAAACCTTTAAATTTATGTCTTTACAACACCTCTAAAATTATTACTCAACTTATAATCAATATGCAGTTTGATAACATACTGAATTCATATGAATTGATAACAAATCAATTCAATTAATAATAAACAGCTAGAATTTTTTGCTTTAAACTCTTATTTTGTGAACAAATATTTGTTACAAATTCTATTACCTCAAAAAAGAGAGGAAAGAAAGAAAATCAAAACATACCACTTCAATATCAGATATTGTCAGAGTAGCAGTAAGGAAAACAACCCCACCATATATAAACTACACAAAATTTTTGCAGAGCAAATGGAAAGTAAATATTGTATTCTATGATTTTATTTATAAACACTAGCTGGCCTTAAGAAACTGTTGATTCTATTATCCAGCTACTGCTAGAAAAGGACAATGCAAATTAATTCTGGAAAAACAAATTCTGGAAAATATAATTTTCTTTATAGTATATATTATGTTATATGAACTTCATTTCTAATCTACAAGACTGTACATAAGTAGTTCCAACTTTGGTAGGTATTAAGAATCACCTTGACACTTGTAATCCTTGCACTCTGTGAAGCCGAGGTGGGTGGATCCCCTGAGCTCAGTTCAAACCAGCCTGAGCAAGAGCAAGATCCTGCATCTACTAAAAATAGCAAACATCAGCTGGGCATTATGGCAGACACTGGTAGCCCTAGCTACATGGGAGACTCAAGCAGGAGGATGGCATGAATCCAGGAGTTTGAGGTTGCTGTGAGCTAAAGTGATGCCATGGCCCTCTAGTCTGGGGCAGGAGTGAGAGTCTGTCTCAAAAATAAATTAAATTAAAAATATTTAGCCCTTTCCTTTAGGGATGCAATCCAATAGGTATGGGATAATTCTAGGAAATCTGCAATTCTGACAAGCTCTTTAGGTGATCCAGATATAAATCACCCTTGGGAATAAACTTTAAAGAACACTGCAGTTCTTGACAAAGACCCTGACTTATCTTCTCACTCACAGTATCTAGGTTCAGTGTCTGACAAAATAGATGCTTAATAAACACATGTTGAAAGAATGAACTAAAATAGTATCTACATAATATTTTTAATTTCCCAATATCCTGAATGTGAAAACAAATATAGAATTTAATAACAACTTGCGATTTGCTTAAGAGAAATGCAGAATCCAATTGGGTCTATCAAGTATCTAAAGAAAGTATGATCCACCCAGAGAACATATAACGAATTCAATCAGGCAACACAGAATCTGGATCAAGGAAATGTGTTCTTACTTGGGTGTTACAGCCTAACATCTTTCTACCTGAATCAGATAAAAGAAATGTAATAAGGATACAATGTGAAATTATATGAATTCAGGGGACATCAATTCAGGGAAATACATGTTCAATTCATTTTGTAAATCACTGCATAGTTAATTTTGCAGGCACTTAAAATCCCTTACAATAATTAAATCACTGGCACATTTTGTCATTCACCGGCATTGGCAAAATCTATATGGAAGCATCCAGCTCCTGGTTCTTAAGACTCTAATTCCACATCAATCAATTAGTTTATAATTGATTAAATGAAACAGTTATAAACTGTCCATTAACAACATTAACTCATTTTGAAATAACAACCTGCTTTGCCTAAGATAGTAACCTCAATTTGGCTAAGATGATAAATTCGCTTTGTCAGATAACTTTCCCATCCAAAGAAAATTCAGGATTAAAAAGACAAGAGATGCAGATAAAACTCATAGCATTAATACATTTGATTTATGTTTTAAAAACCCTGTTTAAGATTATTAAAGCACTTGTAATGTTTAAAAGAACTTAGCATACAATTACATTATGGCAAAGAGCACTATCTCTGGAGTGAGATTGCCCATGTTTCGTAACTAGGTTCTGCACTTGTCTTGTCACTTAATAACTATGCTTCTGTTTTCTCATCCGTAAAACGGAAACAATCATAAAATCTACTTACAGTTATTCTGAAGAGTAAATGAACTTACATTGTAAAGTGCTTAATGCACTGACACAGAGTAAGCTATTGCTATAATTGAGGATCTGGGTGATTAGCTACATGATTAGTTTAAAATTAGTAATAAATTTCATACTTTTATACATTTTTTAAAGTTGACATGTGTAATAAAATTTAACAAAATTAATATTTGAATGTTTAATGAATTTTGGACTCACTATAAGTTAATTATTTTTAAAGGATTATTTAAATATTTGAGCGGGTTTTGCTTGTTAAATTTTTTTTTGAGACAGAATCTTGCTTTGTTGCCCACACTAGAGTGCCCTGGCCTTAGCTCAAAGCAACCTCAAGCAATCTTCCTGCCTCGGCCTCATAAGTAGCTCAACTACAGGCTCCTGCCACAACGCCTGGCTAATTTTTCTATTTTCAGTAGAGACAGGGTCTTGCTCTTGCTCAGGCTTGTTTTGAATCCCTGAGTCCGAGGGATCCTCCCACCTTTGCCTCCCAGAGTATTAGGATTACAGGCCTGAGATACAGTGCCAGGCCTGCCTTTGAGATTAATAAATTTGCCTAGTCTGATATACAAAGCATGGTGTTTACAAAAGAAAACGTAAAATACTGAACTTATTAAATACTGAACTTAAACGTAAAATACTGAATACTTATTATTCAGTTAATTATTAACTGAATTAATATTATAATTATTAACATAATTAAAAATGTTTAAAGGAATTTAAATCATGTTTTCTAATTAAGTTTGTTAAACTGAGACTGATTAGAATATAGTCTATTCAATATGAGCTAACTGATCAAGTAAAGAAGTTGCTTTCTTAATTTTACCAGATTTATATATAGTATAACAAAATCTATAAGTTTAACTCTATGGCTTAGAGAAAACTAGGTTTTAAGCAACTAACTTATAAATAAGCTGCTAATTCATTTAAAACTAATTATAAATAGACCTTTGTGAATAACAACCATTGTCAAAATCTCTCACACTTACAGTTCAGAAAATACCATATTTATACCCTTCTAGGGATTTTGTTTAATTTCAATAAGAAAACATTTTGTAGAGCTCAATGAAACCAAAAGCTTCATGTTTCTGTCTGTCAGAGAGCTTCCCATCTGGTCCGGTGTTTTATAACTATCCAAGGGCAAAGTACTAGACAATTAATTCGAATCCTGCTACTAAAAGATTACCTTACTTGCCATGGGTGAATCATTCATGGAAGGTGCTATTAATTGGTACTTCACTGAGCTTACAAAACAGGTTTACTAAATGTTGGTTATAGGTGACAGAATTCAGCCTGAGACTTGTTTTATTTGTGTGCTTTTAAAAATCTTTTACAAAAAATAAAAAATAAAAATAAAAAGTAATTTTTTTTATAGCTCTACTGCTTTAAACAAAGCTGGTTTTAAACCCACTAAACTTAGATGTGACTATTTTTTCTTACAGTGCATTATTCATATTATTAGCAATGAATTGGGATATTCCTGTTTTTACATACCACGATAGGAAACAAGCTCCTTATTTTGATTACATAATACAAACATATCATCTTCCAAAGTAATAAAATTGAGATACTGATCAAAAACCTAGAAACAAAAGAAAAAGTTTATAAATCAATTTTATAATAAAGCCATATTGAAAGTAAATTTAGTTTGATTTAATATACCAATAGTAGAAATGGAAAAAATAATTACATTTGATAACTCAAAATTAATTTACTATAAAGCAGGCTGTCTAACTGGGTAAAGATGAGCAGCTAAGAATATTAAAAAGCACTCAATGGTTAGAGCGCCAGCCCTGGGCACTGGGGGTGGTGGGTTCGAACCCGGCCAGGGCCTGCTAAACAAACAAGCAAACAAAAAAGCTGGGTGGGTGTGGTGGCTTACTCCTATAATCACAGCACGTGGGAGGCTGACGTGGGTGGATTGCTTGAGCTGACATTTCGAGATCAGCCTGAACAAGAGCAAGACCTGTCTCTAAAAAATAGGTGGGCGTTGTGGTACAATGCCTGTAGTTCTAGCTACTGACGAAGCTGAGGCAAGAGAATTGCTTAAGCCCAAGAGTTTCAGGTTGCTGTGAGCTATGCCATGGCATTCTCCCAAGGGCGACAAAATGAGATTCTGTCTCCAAAAAAAAAAAAAAGAGAGAATTACTAAAAAGCAAAAACCTGGCCAGGTATAGAGGCTCACACCTGTAATCCTAGCACTCTGGGAGGCTGAGGTGGGTAGATTGCTTGAGCTCACAGGTTTGAGACCAGCCTGAGCCAGAGCGAGACCCCACCTCTAAAAATGGCCAGGCATTGTGGGAGCTACTTGGGAGACCGAGGCCAGAAAATCATGTTAGCCCAAGAGTTTGAGGTTGCTGTGAGCTGTGACTCCACAGCACTCTACCGAGGGCAACAAAGTAAGACTCTGTCTCAAAAAAAAAAAAAACAACCAAACCAAAAAACTACAAGATTTTGGGCAATAAACATCAAAGGGGGAGTAACATTTTTAGAAAACACAATTTAAGCAGACATAAGAATTTAAACTATGGTTGAGAAGGGAACAGATATAAATTTTTAAGAAAAACCTCAGTTATAATTTTTATATTCAGTTTAATCACACTTTCCTAAGAAAGTCACAGTTAACTATTTTTACATCATGAACTTTTTTTATAAATGAAGTGGGAAAGAGTTATGTGAGTTCTTTGGAAGTACAGATTAGGAGAAAAATTAAGAGAATAAGTTGAAATACACAAAATTTAAAGAGATTAAAAGCTATTTCTATTATTTTGTGTGAAATTAATGATAAAATTTGAGCAAGAACATTAAAAGACACAAGCCTCAAAAAATAATCAGAGGGTGGGCACAGTACGGTTTATGCCTGTAATCCCACCACTTTGGGAAGATAAAGTAGGAGGATCACTTGAGGCCAGGAGTTTAAAACTAGCCTGGGCAACATAGCAAGATTTTTCTCTACAAAAACTTAAAGAGTTAGCTGGGTGTGGTGGGGAATGCCTGTAGTCCCAGCTATTGGGAGGCTGAGATAGGTTGCAGTGAGTTATGATTATGCCACTGCACTCTAGCCTGGGCTAAAGTGCCAAGCCCTGTCTTAATGCAACAACAACAAAAACTACTTAGAAGTAGTAGTGGTTTATATAAATCTAAGCATGAAAACTCAGTGGAAAAAAAGGGGAGAAATAAGAGATGGTTGTTTCGTCTGTTATTTTCCCTATATACTTCCCTAGAATTTTGTTTTTGTCTTGTCCAAAATCAAGCAGCACAGGTCACAACTGGGCTAACATCAGGAACGTATTTCACAAATTGATTTGTAACTCAAGGTAAACCTGACTAAAAAGACACAACGATGTAGAATTATTGGTTCTTTTTCTCTCATAATGTGCAATACAGCCTCTTTGGATCCACTTTCTTAAGAAAAGATCTGGAAATAGTGTTATCTATACTAGTTCCACATCAAACAATGTCAACGTATTTTTAGCACAATTTATGATAACACAATTGTAAAATGATTTCTTAGTTGAGCAAAAAAGATCACGCAATTCTCAGCCTAAAACAAAATTCACTCTGCTTTTTATGTTTGTCTTCCAGATTCATTAAATAGCAGATTCCTTTGGTTTATTTTGCCTAGTTCAAGTCCAAGACAATTTACATTATCAGAATTCTTTCTAAAAGTATTGAGCCTAAACATTTCTTAGGTCATTCTGGTCATTTATAAATCAGACACCTATGTCAATTAGCAGGTTTCAGAACACTGTTAAATTTTACAGTAACAAAATGTTATCAACCAATCAAAATCTCTTACCTTGGCTACTTGTGTGACTGCACTAGCTGCTAATGCTGCATTTGCAATATCTTCCAGTTTACTTCTTGAAATAGCAGAAATAAAATTTAAATAGTATGATTCATAAAGTTGATTCCGAAGATCCTAAAAATACAATGAATCTTTCATGCTCACAGGATAATATAAAGGAGACCATGAATATAAATCTTTTATACACTATAAAAGAAAGGTTTTGGAGAATAAGATACACATTTAAAAGACAGGTTATATAAATGAAAATAAAAAAAAGTATCTTAAGAGAACAAAGTTATGAAGAAGTATTGGTGTTACCTGCAACTGAAATATATCTTAATAATCAAAATTACAAAATTATATTACCAACAAAATACCATTAATTATAATGGTGCACAAACTGCTTCGATATAGCTTTTCTTCATTTTTCTTAAAAATACCCAGAAATGATTCACTAATGTATAGTAATAAAATCATAAATAATTCCAATGACCAAATCCAGAAATAATTCTTAATTATTTACAAGTAATAGAATTTAAGTTATATAATTTGTTTTTGGAGATGAAGTGTCCTCACTCTGTTGCCTAGGCTAGAGTGCTGTAGCATCATCCCAGCTCATAGCAACCTCAACTTCTAGGCTTGGGTGATCCTCTTGCCTTAGCCTCTGGAGGAGCTGGGACTACAGGCGCCCAGGACAATTTTTCTATTTTTAGTAGAGATGGGCAGGGTCTCACTCTTGCTCAGGATGATCTCAAACTCCTGAGCTCAAGCAATCCTATTGCCTCAGCCTCCCAGAGTGGGAGGATTACAGGCGTGAGCCAACACACCTGGCCAAGTTATGCAAATTCTTACATCAAATTTATTTATCTTCTTAAACTCTAGGCAAACAAATAAATAATATCCATATTTCCTCAAATCTAAAATGATGTTGACTGTAATAGACACCACCATTTTATGTACCATTAAGAATTAATCCTGTCAATAAATTTCATTACACACAATCAATTTTAAGATGTATCCGATTTCAGAGATGTTAAAATGTGAAAAACTAGTTGTTGGAGCCTGTGTGAGGAAGGTAGCTGAGCACAGCAGTGGTTCAACAAAGGTCAAGAGAACTAGTTATGTATGAGGATTGAGAAAATTGGTACCATGTTCAGGTTACTGGGAGACATGCTTTCTACTGTTAGAGAAAGGAATTACAAATTTGTAAAGGGAAAAAGGAAAAACTAGAATGAATCTTGTGCTGGTAAACTAAAACAATTTGGGAGTTATCTACATAGATAGGTAGGGAGGAGAGAGGTAGAATTATAGAAATAAATATAGCTATAAAAGTTTACATATGTACATACATATATTTCCTAACTTTGTCCATTAAAAGGGTTTAAGAACAGTCACACCCTAGTTCCAATGAGTATACCTAATGCCTATATCCTGATTTCTAAAGTCTGTTCTCTACAGAAAGCAACCAGGGCTCCTTAGACAAATGGTTGACTACCAGGCTGGGAGAGAGAAAGTTCAATCCCAGACTATCCTGGAATATTTCCTTGTGCCAGACAGTAAGGAAGTGGTCAAAGAATGATAAACACATTTTAAAAGGACACACAAATTCAACAAAGTTATAATATAAATATATAAAAATCAGTTGGATTTCCATAATATTGCAATGAACAGTTAGGTAAGAAAACTCCATTCATAATACCCTTAAAAACAAATTTAAATAAATTTAACATAAGAAGCATAAAGTTTATAATCTAAAATTATAAAACATTATTAAAATTTATTATGTTTAATAAATTTAACATAGGAAGCATAAAGTTTATAATCTAAAATTATAAAACATTATTAAAAGAAATTAGATTTAAGTAAATGGAAGGATCCCATGTACACAGATCAGAAAATTTAGTATTGTTAAGATGGTAATACTCCCCAAACTATTTACAGATTCAATGCTATCCCTATCAGAACCCTAGAGATGGCTTCTCTGTAGGCACTGATAAATTAATCCTAAAATTAATTTAGAAACTCAAGGGACTCAGAAATGCCAGAATGAGCTTTAAAAAGAACTACAAAGCTGGAGGACTCAATTTCCCAATTTTAAAACTTGCTACCAAGTAAGAGAAATCAAGACTCTGTGGTATAGGCATAAAGTCAGACACAGACATCAGTGGAACAGAATTGAGAGCCCAGAAATAAATGGTCAACTGATTTTTGGCAAGGCTGCCAACACCATTCATTGGGACAGAATAGATTCTGCACTAAATAATGCTGGGACAACAATTAGCCACATGCAAAAAAAAAAATGAAATTGTACATCTACTTCTACTATATATAAAAATTAACTCAAAATGGATGAATGACTTACCTGTAAGAGCCAAAATTATTTAATATAAAATCCTTAGAAACAAACACAAAGGTTTGAAATAGCTTCTTAAACATGATGCCAAAAGCACAAACAAGAAAAAATAGATAAACTGTGCTTCACCAAAATGAATTTTTGTGTTCTACAAGATACTGTGAAAAAAGAAAATACTGTGCTTTGTCAAGAGAGTAAAAAGACAACTTAACAATGGGAGAAAATACCTGGATCTCAGATAAGGATTTTGTGCCCCAAATACATAAATATCTCTAAAAACTCAACAATAACAAGAACTCAATTAAAAAATGGGCAAAGAATCTGAATAGACATTCTCACACAAATGACCAATAAGCATGTTAAAAGATGTTATTAAAGAAATAGAAATGCTCATTGAGTGGGGAAAAGATTCCCTATTTAACAAATGGTGCTGGGTGAACTGGCTGGCAACCTGTAGAAGACTGAAACTGGACCCACACCTTTC
>NW_003852447.1:7586314-7591472 GCF_000181295.1 Otolemur garnettii
AAAAAAAAAAAGAAAAAGAAAAAAAAAAGAAATAGAAATGCTGATCAAAAGTATAATGAGATGCCACTTTACACCCACGAGGATGACTACAATCAAAATGTCAGATAATAAGTACTGGCAAGGATCTGGAGGAACTGGAAGCCTCATATACTGCTAGTGGCAATATGAGATGGTACAACCACTTTGGAAAATAGCCCATCAGTAACTCAAAAGGTTAAATAGAGAGTTATCAATTGACCAAACAATTTCATAACTATGTATTTCTGGATACAAGAGAAACAAAAACATGTCCATATAGAAACTTTTACATGAATATTAATGGCAGCATTATTAATAACAGCCAAAAGATAGAAACAATCTAAATATTAATCAAATGGCAAATGGACAAACAAAACTTAGTACGTCCATATAAAGGAATATATTCAACTATAAAAGAGAATAAAGTACAGTAGAACCACCACCACAAGGATCATTACAAACTGGTCACCATAAGGAACTAAGCCTACTATACTGATACACACATCTGGTGCATGTCCAGTCTATGAAAATTAGGTCAACTTAAGGAGGCAGTCAACTATGGAGGTTCTACTGGATTTATTATACATGCTACAATATGGATCAACTTTCAAAACATTATACTAAGAAAGAAGCCTGATACAAAAGACCACAGATCATACAATTCCATTTATATGTAAAGGCCAGAAAAGGTAAATGTATAGAAATACAAAATAGCTTAGGGCTAGAAGGGGATAAGGGGGGTGAGATGTAATAGTTAAAGGGTGCAAAGTTTCTTTTTGTGGTAATGACAATGTTTTAAAGTTGATTGTAGTGATGGTTGCTAAACTCTGTGAATATACTAAAAACCAATGAATTACATACTTGTACACATTTAAAGTATGTGTGTATGGTATGTGAATTATATTTCAATAAAACAATGATAAAAAAGGAAGGAAGAAGAGATTGAGAAGCAGTACCTCCTCCAAAAATAGCAGTTGGGTTTATACATGGCAAAAGAGAAAACTGGTATTATGAAACTACACTGGACACAAAATATACAAACTTCATTAACAATTTAAATAGCAATTTGATTCAATAGTCAATAACAAGTAAAGATGCTGTGACTTACGGTAGACATATTGGACAGCTATCTATCCAATATCTAGTTTTCCCTTTTCCTTGGTAAAAGAATCCAGATTTTCTCTGAGGTAGTAATACAATTAGCTAGTGACCTTGGCAGCCTCCTTTACAGTTGCTTTTACTTAATGAGATATAAATGAAAGTCTTCTGGGAGGTTTTGGAAGGGCTTTGCTTTCCTGATCACAATGAACAGTAAGAGTTGGCATAGTTCATTTCCCCCTTCTTGCTGTGAACACGGACAGTTGCAGCTGTCCCCTTACATTTATGAAGCAACAAACAAGGCAATGCAAATCAACACACTTAAGGTAATGGATCAAAGATACAGAAGGAGCCTGCGTTTTCCATTACCTTACAGTGCTCTGCATCAGCATGGATTTCCTCCTTCCCAGCCCTCCTATTATCTCAGAAGACCAACACCCTATTTTTAATGCTAATACAGTCAAATTTTCTATCTTTTAATGCCAAACTCAGTGTTTACTAGTACAGCAGTCACCCCTTATCTGCAGGGGATACATTCCAAGACCACTAGTGGATGCATGAACCCACAGACTGTACCAAACAACCTAAGTTTTTTGCTTTTCCCTGTACATATATATAACTATAATAAAATTTCACTTGTACATTAGACACAGTAAGAGATTACCAACAACAATAAAATGGGATAATTAAAACAATATACTGTAATAAACTTGTGTGGTCCATGAAAATGCTGTAGTATTTTCAGTATTGAAATATACTTAGTACTCAGTACCCTGTTGACCATGGGTAATAAAACCAAAGAAAGTGAAACTGCAGATAAGGGGGGACTACTATATAATGCTTCTTTGGTCAAATTTTAAATACTTTGAGCTACTTATGATTTAAAGATAGTCTCAAAAATCAGAATGGGGCTGGGTGCAGTTACTCACACCTATAATTCTAGCACTCTGGGAGGCCGAGGCAGGTGGACTGCTTGAGCTCAGGAGTTTGAGACCAGCCTGAGCAAGAGTGAGACCCCATCTCTAAAACTAGCCAGGTGATGTGGTGGGTGCCTATTGCCCCAGCTACTTTGGAGGCTGAAGCAAGAGGATCTCTTGAGCCCAAGAAGTTGAGGCTACTGTGAGCTGTGACACCCCAGCACTCTACCAAGAGTGACGAAGTAAGATTGTGTTTCAAAAAAAAAAAAAAAAAAGAGAGAGAAAGAAAATCAGAATGGGAAACTAGGCAAGGGAATTTGTTTCTTCACCCTGAAAATTTAAGATTATTTTTGGAAAAATATCTGTTTCCAAATTCAAGTCAGGAAAATAAGAACCCATATTACCTGGCACATTCTGTCAATATTTTCTTCAGTTGGCATTACAAAGTACACTGCAGGAACATCTGGAATAGGATCTCGATCAGAGTGTAAAAGTCTAGAAGACATAAAGAACATAAAACATTTTTTTCTTAGTCACTTACCTCAGAAGATAGTTTAAAACAGTATTTCTCAAACTGGGAGTTCACTAGCTTAAGGACAGTGACCTGTGCTCTAAAAGTGCTTTCTGCATTTAATCAGTTGTTAATTCAACTTCTTCATTACATCAGTGTTAACATTATTTAATGATAAGATCCAAATTTCTCATTAGTGTTCATTTGTCTTTTTTTTTTTTTTAAATTAAATCATAGTTGTGTACATTAATGCAATCATGGAGTACAGTGTGGTGTTTTCATATACAATTTGAAATCTTTTCATCAAACTGGTTAATGTAGCCATCTTAGTCATGTCATTTTCTTAGCTATTGTGTTAAGACATTTATATTCTACTTTTAGAAAGAATCACTTGTACCCTTGTAAGAGAAACCACAGAGGTGATCCCACCAATCCACAATCCACCCATCTACCGCCCCCCCCCATATTCTTAGGCTATAGTTAGGCTATAGCTTTCAAATGAAAGCTATAAGTTAGTTTCATAATAGGGCTGAGTACATTGGATACTTTTTCTTCCGTTCTTGAGATACTCATTTGTCTTTTATGTGTTGTTTCATAAGAGAATATACAAGAGAAAAGCTGAAGATCTTATAGATTACATCACTTCATAGTTTTCTCTTATAATTCAGAGAATATTTTCACTCAAATATCCCAATATCAAATCACAAAATCTCTTTACCATTCATTTTAAGATTCTGCCATGCTTATGTCAGGAAATATAATAACAATTTATTTCTACAACGTTCACCCCTCTCTAGTCATCCTACTATGATCAGGAAGAGGCACATGTTCCCATTGGGGTCTGCTGGTCATCACTTCTCCTGTGTGGCTGCTACAGAAGGAGGATAATGTGATGGTTGCCACAGGTTGTTGTCTCTCTTTTTTTCTTTTTCTTCCTTCCTTTCTCCCTCCCTTTTTTTTGGTCACCCTGATACCCACTTGTCTTTTTTATGTTGGCTGTTCAACTACCATTTCATATTCTAGAAACTCAGTAGTTACTGTTTCCTACAAATTGGCCTAAATTGGCCAGTTTGCAGAGTATAAAGTAGTTACAGTATTCTCCAGCAAGGAGGGAATGGTTAGGGGCAAGGTGCACAACAGTTCACCTCAGCAGCTATAAAATCTTTCTATGTTCCAGTGGCAGCAGCAACAGGTTAGGCCATATTGCTTTATTTTTTATCAACTGTGTCAGAAATAATATAATCAACCCTAATCACTACAGAACACAGATAGCTTCTCATGTGATTAAAAGTCATCACTTCAGTCACTAAAAGTATTCATATTAATGATAAACTAATTCAGATATTCCTTTTTTAAAAAAGTAAAGATGGTTCCCGATTATGATAGTTTGGCTTAGGATCCTGTGACTTTATGATGGTGCCAAAGCCATATACCCCAGTAGAAACTGTACTTCAAGTACCCATACAACTATCCTGTTTTAAAGAGTATTCAATAAATGAGGTGAGATAATCAACAGTTCACTAAGTAGTCTTTGTGTGTTAGATGATTTTGCCCAAATGTAGGCTAAAGTAAGTGTTCTGAACACATTTAAGGTAGTCTAGGCTAAGCTATGATGTCTGGTAGTTTAGGTGTATTAAATGCATTTTCAACTTTTAATATTTTCAACTTATGATGGATTTATCAGGAAATAACGCCATCCTAAGTCAAACAACATGCATATATTTAAATTAAAGGAATAAAACACTTCTAGAGCTGGACGAGACCTTAACACTATGGTTCTTCTCCTTCACACAGCAAGTAAACCAAATGTATAGGAAGAAAATATAAATTATGAACCATAAAGCCTAGATTGCAGATTAATTTTTAACCTCAAAAATAAAGGTTGAATAAATGTTCTATAAAGGAAAAAAATGTTCTGTATGATATAAATACTGTAAACTATTTTTCTCTATCAATGTTCCTTAATAATTTCACTTTAGAGAGGCCAAGGAATTTTTAAAATATTTGAAAATAAATGTCAGTATTAGAAATATGTTAAAACTCACAGATGCAGAGTGATTCCCATGTCTCTCAGCTCCTTCACAGATAGCAGAGGAGAAATTATGTCTTGGCCAAATCTGTCATAAATGAGTACCTATTTTTAAAAAATGTGTTTTTTAAACATCATTATCAGTGAAAAACCAATAAAGAATGCATACCAAGACAATGAATTAAGAGAATGTGAACTTTAATAAATTATGTATAATACTTCATTCTTATCCTTACCTCAATTTAATATTTTCCATCATTATTTACTAAAATGTCTATCCAAGTGGTAATATATTCTTGAAAGCATTACTACTTAGGGTATAACAAATCAGTAATTATATAAATTTCTTCTTATAAAATACTTTTTCTAGGTTTTTTCCCCAGTTTCCATAAATCTTTTCTAAAAACAGACATGTAAAAATTAGCCACTTTCAAAACTAATACATAATAAGTTCCACTATGTAGAAATTTAGTAATTTAAGGATCTCAAGTTAGTAATATAATTTCTTTTAAAAATTAAGCTGAAAGAGCATTTTATAGCCTTATTCCACCAAACACATTTCCTCACATTCTAAAAGTACTAACA
>NW_003852447.1:7591756-7620238 GCF_000181295.1 Otolemur garnettii
CACAGCAACCTCCAACTCCTGGGCTCAAGCGAGTCTCCTGCCTCAGCCTCCCAAGTAGCTGGGACCACAGGTGCCTGCCACAACGCCTGCCTATTTTTTTTGGTTGCAGCCATCATTGTTGTTTGGTGGGCCCGGGCTGGATTCGAACCCGCCACCTTGGGTGTATGTGGCTGGTACCTTAGCCACTTGAGCCACAGAGCCTCAATAGGTGTTTCTTTACAATTACCTCAAAAATTCTTTATGGAATAAGAATTGCTAATGAGAATATGAAACATGTTATAATAAAATATATATTTTTTGAATGCAGGATTTCCTTTAGAGAGGCTAAAAATCTTTCTGCTCTAGTTCTGCTGTATCGCTCAAAAATCTTCATTCTTTAAATCTCAATACACTGGTATACAAAAATGACAGGTAGGGAAAGAATTTAACAGAAATCTATACTCAAGATATCCTTAAACTCATTCCACAGCTCAAGTAGGGCTTAGAACAAAATAGTTTATGCAAGAGACAATCAGATGATGTCCACAAAGAAATAGGAAGTAAGGGGGAAATCAGGGAACATTCTGGAGCTTAAACTACGAATTCAGTATGGATGATTTCAGCCTTCTTGAAGGATTCAAGAGAGTTTAAAAAATATCCCACATTCTTGGGCAGTGCCTATGGCTCAAAGGAGTAGGGCGTCAGCCCCATATACCAGAGGTGGTGGGTTCAAACCCAGCCCCGGCCCAAAACTGCCAAAAAAAAAAAAAAAAAAACCAGCAAAAAAACTAAAAAAACCCCATAGTCTATCCAAAATGGTTTGTTCTTATTTCTTAGCAATAAGAAAGTATAAAGTAACTATAAACTACTAAGTTTAAATCTAATCAACTGTCTTATAACGTCTTTGGGGAAAAAAAGAGTCAACATGAAGTTTAAAATGAAGAAGCTCAAAGAATAGGAAGTTTTAAAGGCTTTCTAGGATTTCTAAAAAGAGAAAGATTATAGATTGCTTTCTAGTTTAATTAGAAGTTTTACTGACAGCTTTATATCTTTTTTTTTTTTTTTTTGGAGACAGAGCCTCAAGCTGTCCCCCTGGGTAGAGTGCTATGGCATCACAGCTCACAGCAACCTCCAACTCCTGGGCTCAGGTGAGTCTCCTGCCTCAGCCTCCCAAGTAGCTGGGACCACAGGCACCTGTCACAATGCCCGGCTATTTTTTGGTTGTAGCCATCATTGTTGTTTGGCGGGCCTGGGCTGGATTTGAACCCACCATCTTAGGTGTATGTGTCTGGTGCCTTAGCCACTTGAGCCACAGGCGCCAAGCCAACAGTTTTCTATCTTATAAATTAATAAACTGGTATTGTGGTTTACAGATTACTCTCTTATGAGATGGTTAAAACAAACCAGTCTCTTTGAATGTGACTAAGGCAAGCTTACAAGATCCAAACTCTGGACTTGAGAACTAAGGAACAAAACATCAACCAGAGTAAGTACCTAACAGTAAGACTCTACTCGAGAGATCAGGTGGATTCCCTAGATATGCATCACTGTTTTATCACTTGTCTCACTTCAAAAGATTCATAGTAAGATACCATGTTAAATAAAAATAAAATATTATTGAATTATAACTGTTATAAGAAATTCCTTCCATGGTATACATATACCACAGCTTACCAATTCCTTCCAATTACCATCAATAAGGGCTGAGAAAAAGGAATTAGTTCTCATTAAGATAAACTCTTACCTTCCAAACTGGTTCTCC
This sequence comes from Otolemur garnettii, assembly GCF_000181295.1. NCBI lineage: Eukaryota > Metazoa > Chordata > Mammalia > Primates > Galagidae > Otolemur > Otolemur garnettii. Next base: position 7,593,498 of record NW_003852447.1, read on the forward strand.
AGTGCTATTTTTAACATGAGGCACATTGAAATTTAACATACGTTTCAAAGCCACTGAAAATAAAAAAAAAAAAGTTTTTATTAAATATTACCTTTTTTAGAATTTTCTTTTTCCTCACATTTATTATTTATGACACCCCCTCAACTGTGCAAATCAACTCCAGTAAAACTGGTTAGTCAAATGACTGGATATGTAGAACTAGGGGTCAGATCTTGTAAGACCATTTCATCACTAGCTAATTGGCATTTATCTAGAGATTTCCATCCCTTGATGAAACTGTGGAAAATATAGAGGAAGAAGCTTTTCTCATTTCTCCTAACAATACCACACTACGTTTTATATAGCTGCAAGAAGAAATTTCTCCAATCGTGAACTTGGAATGCCTCAATAAGTAACTGATGCTATTGTCTATTCATTGGCTGAAGACAGATTTAAGATCTGCCTTTCTAAAAACAAAATTATCTGACATAATCACAGGAGTTATAAGCAGTAGTTAGGTGATTTAACTTTTAAAAGATTGGCAGTCAAATCTTTTAAACAACAGCCATCTACGTTGTTACAAAACATAAGAAATCTCCATCTTTTCAAACAGCTGAATAGTATACATACATCACAATTTATTTATCCATTCATGGCATCACATGTACTAAATTGGAACTAGTAGATTACATATTCACATGAGAGAAAAACTCAATTAAATTCAAGTAGGGGAGAGAGTGGGAAGGGGTTGGATCAATTCCTATTCTGTGGGTACATTGCACGGATGTATTGCACACTTCCTGAGTGAAGGGCACAACTGTAACTCAGATTTTAACCTTATAAAAGTAAACTATGTAATCTAACTGTATGTAACCCCTACATTAATTTGAAAGAACAAAATATCTATTTAAAAAAAAGGACTGGCAATCTTTAAATCAACTTCATTTTAAAAATATTGCATCAAGCTTTATTAAGTAATGCGGAATAATTCACAATCTCAACTTTTACCAGAGACCATATAATACTGAGATCACCCCAGTACCATTTATAGCATATTCATTCACTCACTAGGAAAATTGGTACTGAATGCTTGTTTGCTGAGGTAAGTATAATGCAGTAACACCCCCATCACAAAAGAGATTGTAATTTAGAGATGTATTTGTCTACTTAATATCATTTTTGGTAAAATGTTAGTACCTAATGTCTAGACAACAATGCATATTACCAATGATTTACACCTTCTTCAGAGGCTCACGGGTGCTGCGCTGTTATGTGAAAGTACACATAAACAAAAAACACTTTAAGACTTAGAACCAAAATAACACAGGATGCATAGACTAGGGTTTTCCCCTCTAGAGTTTGCTCCAGAGTTTTCCAGGATTAACTCTCTCACTCCTCACTAACAGTTCTTCTTTCTACCTCCAGATAATAAAGACATCACCACCCTGGACTCAGAGTCTAAGAGAGAGAAAACCTTGTTTCTAAGAAAAGCTGCTCACATGTTTAGCACATGACAACTTGAACTACAACCTAGGCTGCTGTTGAGCCTCAGGTGTGAAGGTCTCCAGAGTGAAGCCTTAGCTAACAGAAAGAGGCCAGTAGCAGCAGATAACCCCACATTTGCTTTCTCAGTTCAACTGAGGGGAATTTCTCCATTTTTGAGCCTTGGCTAACTTGTTAAAAGACATTTTGATATAGTGGGAAGAACACTGCCTTTGTTCAGAGAGTGTATGAAAATGTCATTTTACTTTCATCAGAGTTTAATTCCCCAAAGCTTAAATTCTTGCTTTTAACTGAAATGACAAACTTGCTTTACTTATTTGCTCTAAACATAGTTTCAGAATCCCAAGTCCAAAAATCTGAAATCCAAAATGCTCCAAAATCTGACACTTTTTGAGTGCCAAAATGATGCTCAGATTATTGAATTTGGGATGTTCAACCAGTAATAGTGTCAATAGTCTAAAATCCAAAACATTTCTGATTCAAGCATTTTGGATAAGAGATACTCAGCCTATATTCATATTCCTAGACTTGTAATGGGGTTAACGTGGTCTCACTCTTACCTAGAATGATTTCTTCACTCATTCACTGAACAAATATTGTGAACTAATTTACTGTTTAGCTATTGTTTACCACATGCGCTCTAGTTACTGGGGATCTAGCACTGAACAAAACAGACTAAATAAAAATGACCTATTCTTAAGTAGTTTTCATTCTAGTTGAGGGAGAAAGACAATTAACAAAGAAAAAAAGATTTGGAAAAGGGAAGAGGGAGTTGCAATGTAATTTTTAAATAGATTATCAGGGAAGACCTCCCACACAGGTGATATCTGAGTAAAGACCTAAAGATGGAGAGAGAGTGAGGCATATAGACTATCTCTGAAAGAAAACTCTAGAAAGAAATACAAATACAAAGGCCCAAAGGTAGGAGCACTCCTGGTGTGTTAAGGAAAGGAGACAGTTAACAGGAGTGAGGTAACTAGGGACCAGATCACATAAAGCCTTGGCTTTTCCCATGACTGAAATGGGAAGCTGCTGGAAGGTTCTGAGCAAACATGAGATCAGTCTGAGTACCATGTGGAAAAGAATAAAAAGCAAGGAGACCAAACAGGTTATTGCTGAAATTCATGGAGAATTAGACCTGAGTGATAGCAATGATACTGGTCAGATCTTGGATATACTCAGAGTAGAACTGACACAAAATTTACTGACAAATCTGACATGAGATATGAAAGAGAGAAGACAAAAAACTTCAAGGTTTTTGACCTTAGTAACCACCAAGTATGAAGTTGTCATTAACTGATAAGGGGTAGACTAAGTTCAGATGGGAGGTCCAGACTACAGATAATAAACTTGGGAATTATCAATATATGGACAGTATTTACTTATTTTTTGGAGACAGAGTCTCGCTCAGTCACCCTGGGGGTTGAGTGACATGGTGTCATGGCTCACAGCAACCTCAAACTCTTGGGCTCAAGTGATTCTCTTGCTTCAGCCTCCTGAGTAGCTGAGACTACAGGTGCCTGCCACAACGCTGGGCTATTTTTTAGACAGAGTCTTGCTCTTGCTCAGGCTGGTCTCCAACTCTTGAGCTCAAGTAATCTGCCCCGCCTCAGCCTCCCAGAGTGCTGGGATTACAGGCATGAGTCACTGTGCCTAGCTCTATGGACAGTACTTGAAATTAAGAGGCTAGGGTAGCGCCTATGGCTCAAGGAGCAGGGCGCTGGCCCCATATACTGAAGGAGGCGGGTTCAAACCCCACCACGGCCAAAAATTGCAAAAAAAAAATAAGAGGCTAAATGAAATCACTACAGGAGAGAAAACAGTTGATCTGGGTCTCTACAATGTTGAGACACAGATAAAATTAATAAGAACTTGTAAGGAAGAGGTAACATGAAGGGCAACAGTAACAGATGGAAGCAACTGACTCTACCTCTTCAACTAAAGGTATGGATAGAGGTGGAAGTAATATGGGAAACTTTCATAAAGGAGATAACTTTTGAGATGACTTTTAAAAAATCAATAAAGTTTCTTTGGGCATGCAAAGCAAGACATAGACACATAGGCATGCTAGTTCACCTTTTTATACTTTAGTTTCCTATTCTACATATAAAATGGAAATAATACAAAATCACCTGAAATAGTACCTGACAATAGTAAATGTTCAATAAATACAAACCATTAATTATCTCATATACCCAAATTGATTGCAAATTCCTTCATATCTAGAAGATTTGAGGATTGTGACTTATGTCCCAAAACACTCTCAACAGGCATCAGAGATATTTAATTCTGCTTATATGACACATATGAAGGGATTTACCTTCCTGTTAAAATAAGACAACCGTTAACACTAATTTGATCTAGCACAATCTAGTAATGATGTAAAATCTCACTATGATGTTTATTCCTGTAGAAATACACACAGTATTAGATTTTAATATCCTACAAAGTTTCAGCATATAAAAATTTACTAACGTAAACTAATTTTTCAAAAAACTCCCTTGTATATAATTTCACTGACATGTTATTTATTTTAATATGTGGTATGAACTAATTAATTTAGCTTGATTATCAGAACCATAGCACTAAAAAAAGTGGGGTTTTCTTATTTGATTACACAGATAAAATGAATGGCAGGTATTCTCCACATCTTATTTGGACTTTCAGATATTTAAGGTATGCCTGATTCATCTGATAAGTTATATTAAATTATTTACTGGAAAAAGCAGAACATAAGAATGCTTTGTGTGCCATTATTAGATTAAAGCCTATCATTAATTTTTTCTTCAAATGCCAAAAGAAGGAAACAAGTAAAGCCCAAATTCTCTTCAGTAGGTCATATTAAGTGTCATCAATAATTTTCCTATTTAGATTTATGTTTAAAGAAGCATAATTCCAGGAGACACAATTTCCAAGTATGCACAATTTTGATGGCTTGTTTCTATTAGCTCCTCAAAATAAACAGCTGAACAACTTTAAGACAATTATTATAGCTAACAGGCATATAAACCATAGTTTCTACGTAAGGAAGTTTTCAAATAAAGCGAAACTAAAAATGCCTATTTAAAAAAACCCACCAAAACTCAAGAGAAAGAAATACGTATCTTTTTTTTTACCATATTTTGCTGTTTAGGTGGAAGCTATCTAAACATGAGCTACTGAAGATGAAACTAATAATATTATTTTAAAACAGTAATCCCAATAAAAAGGAGATAGCTATTTGTTTGGTCATTCTTCAATCCTTTCCAGTATGCTGAAGAAGGAAATCCTTATCACCAGGCAATTTTCTGCGGATATCTCCAAAAGACTGGTTTCAAGTTAAGTAAAGAGCAAAAAGTAAGGCACTCTGAAAAGAATAACTAAATTTTGCAACTGTGGTGGAAGTCCCAGTAAATGGAGTTCTTTCACCATTAAAACTGGGAGAACTGAACCACACACAGAAACCCAGAGACCTCATAGGTAGTAACACAGGAAAGAAAATACCAGCCGCCAGGTACTGTCGTGATGGCCTTCGGAGGCCCAGCAGAAAGGAGACAGGACAGGACCACGGCAACCCGCACTCCACTAAGGTCCCTTCTCACCACAGGTGAGGGGCCAAGTCCTCAAGCTAACGGCATCCCTTCCCCAGGAACTCAGAGAGGAAGGACTCTTGATGTGAGGGTGGATTAAACTCTTGGGGTCGGTCTCTGAGCTACACGCACCATGACCGAGTGAGGGCGACTAGCAGAGGAAGAGGATGTTGCCTTGGCAGGCACGAAACTGCAGGGAGAAGAGAGAAGTCGGTACCTGTCTGCCTCTCCCGAATACTGGAGGCCGCCGCCGCCGCCATCTTGACTCCCAGCATCCACCGCCCGGCCGGCGAGCCGGCCGAGGTTGACGTGGCCGCCCTTACCGCCCCGGAAGTAAAGCCGGGGGGCGGGGCCCCAGGGACCGACCCCGCCTCCTCCGGGAGGCAGTCCCACGCTCTCAGTGGTCTGTACTGTTTGCTTTTAGACAGACACCCTCTCTCAAATGCTGGCTACAATAAATGGTACTCTCCCGGTCGGAGGATGGTGTAGTGCTAAGAACCTAACTACTGAACTGTTAGGTAGGTAATCAACAAGTGATAATATTCGGGTACAAGGATCACAGGACCAAAGTAAATGAAACACCTGAACCAAAGTAGGCACTTAGTTTTCCAGTGGTGCGGGAGTCTCCCCCTGGACTTCTGTTTCAGAGAAACAGCTGGAAAAGCTTTGGGGCATTACTCTAATCTGGCAGATTCCTCAATCTCATTTCTTAGGCAAAATTGTCTTTCTTTACGGTGGTGTTTTGCCGACAGGGTGAAAGGAACCAGGAAGGTACAAAACAGCAAATTGGTATTTTTTCTCCTCTTCTTCCTTGTATTAATTGCAGAATCACAAAACACTGCGTTGGGGGGAATCGGGTAGTAGTGCTGGTATTTTAATGTTCACTTGATACCATGAGATCAAAAATTATCCGATATCGATAATTTCCCATTTAATCCATAGATTTTATTGGATGTCAAAAATGCATACACAGTGACAACTCATTTTTCCCATGTTCAACAGTTTACTGATGACATTGCATTAGCTGTTGTTTATGTTAATTCTGAAGTTGCACCAAATTCTGAAATCACTGTGCTTCAAAAACTTTCAAAATTACATAAATTATCCTTACAGTCATATATAACAAGATTGCAATCTGGCAATACACTAAATCCTCTGTATCATAAATAAAAGCTGTTTATTTTAGTGAAATTTCAAACAGGTTATCTTAACTGTTAGGAAACCATTTTAGCTATTAGGAAACGCCCTAACTATTGAGCCTACATTCTCTACCTTTAAGAATTATATCACGTCTCACTTTTATAGCTACTTGGTCTATTCATTAAGAAATTAATGGCTGGCGCGGTGGCTCACGCCTGTAATCCCAGCACTTGGGAGGCGAAGATGGTGGATTGCTTGGGCTCAGGAGTTGGAGACCAGCCTGAGCCAGAGAAACACCTCGTTTCTAAAAATAGCTGGGCGTTGTGGCAGGTGCCAGTCGTCCTAGCTACTTGGGAGGCTGAGGCAAGAAAATCGCTTAAGCCCAAGAATTTGAGGTTGCTGTGAGCTGTGATGCTACAGCACTCTACTGAGGGCCACAAAGTGAGACCCTGTCCCCCCACCCCCCAGAAGAAACAGAAAAAGAAATTAAGGGGGTGGAGAGCTGTAATCCTAACACTCTGGGAGACCAGTCTGGGGGACTGCTGTGTTCAGGAGTTTGAGACCAACCTGAGCAAGAGTCAACTAACAAATACAAAAATTAGCATCTGAAATCACAGCTACTTGGGAGGCTGAGGCAAGAGGATCCATCCCTTGAGTCTTAGAGTTCAGGATTGCTGTAGGGTAGGCTTTAGCCTAGGGCAACAACAGAGTCTTAAAAAAAAAGGGCGGGGGGAGAGAGAGAGAAATTAACCAGCCAAGTGGGGTGGCTCACTCAAGTAATCTGAACACTATGGCTGGCTGAGGCAGAAAGATCTCTTGAGGCCAGAAGTTAAGAGACCAGCCTGTGCAACATAGCTGGATGCCCACCCCTACAAAAAGTAAAAATAAATTAGATGAGTGTGGCAGAACCCCTGTCCCACCTATTTCAGTAGCTCAAGTGGGAGGATTGCTTGAACCCAGAAGGTCGAGTTTACAGTGAACTATGATTAGGCTAGGTGACAGAGCAAGACCTTGTCTCAAGAAAAGGAAAAAAAAAAAGAAAGAACAAACTAACTGCAGTATTTACTGTTTTCTTTAGTGCTATAACTAATTTTTTGAAGGAATTTTCAATGATCTAGGTATGTTCCAACTAAAAAGAAATGACAGTTCTGGCACTATGGGAGAGTTCTACTTAATTCTGTAGTCTCCATGGAATAAAAAATATCTGAGAACCCAATCTTATTCATCTGGGTATTTCCACTTTCAAATGCAAATCAAATGTAAGGCTATGAGCCATGTTAATATAAAACACTAAGATAATTTTATGATAAATTATAATTTAAGATAAATTATATGTAGTATATACACATGAAGTGATAAAAACTGTCCTGACCAAGGTGTGCACAGTGTGCAATAAATCTATAGAGAACTATACCCCACAGAAGAACAGTTAAGATAAATAATCTTTGCAAGGCTGAGAATGAGTAAGGTACTTGGTACTAGAATCAGAAAAAAAGAAATTAACCTAAGGCTTCAGAGAGCCGAGTACAATAAACTATAGTCATTTAGCTGACTCTACATTTGATTTTTGGCTTAACAAAATTTATTTTGGCAAGCTATCTTATATAGCTTCAATACAGAGCTAGAGATTGTTTGAACACAGAGCTTATATCTACAGGTTCCTAGGTGTCAGTCAACAACTGCTTATAGGATCTCTCAGATGTCAAATGTGGAGAGGAAAGGATCTCTGACATTATTCAGCTTTGTTCAGAATCTTAATTTTGTTAACTCCCAACAAGTTACTTAGTTTATGTAAGTACTTCACATTTAGTGGCATGAAATACTTAGAAAACTCCACTATAAATGTCATGCTTTTTGGTTATATCTGGCAGTCTTGAAAAAAAGGATAAATTAGGCTTACATATAAACTTTCACCTAGCATCATACCTGATATACAGTAGGTATTAGAGTATATGTAGATGTATTTAGGAAGTGGAAAAGATAACAGTCAAAATCACAACTTGAAAACTGGGTCAAGTAGAGGCAACCCAAATTTTCCTAAACTATCGATAGTACATTTTCAAGTAATCCATCAAATGTGTTCTTACGCTTTCTATTGCATGACTTGAAGCATAAAAACTAGTTTAATAACATAGGGTAAAAGTTAACCATGAACTACATGATAATTACCATATAAAAGAATTTGTTTATAATAGATCTTATTCTGAAGATTTTCTTAATGTCTGAATGCTAAAGGCACAGCACTAAGAAAACTTACCTATTATATATTCCCCTTTACTTAGCATTTAGTATTGAGTACAAAAGTTCCAACAACTAATTCTTACATCGATAATCAAATGAATGTTTTTTACCTAATCCAAACAAAAATTCATTTCCTCAAATTAGAGAAACTAAATATTAAAAGAAGTATAACATCATAAGCTGGTTTTGATGAGATATTTTAAAGAATTTTTCTTTTAAATAGTGAAACGGTAAAATGACTCAGTACAGGAATAGTAGAAACTTACATAAAAGGTCTGAAGGTAACACTCCCATACAAAAAATATTTAAATCTGCTTCAAAAACAATGAATATAAAACTAACTCAAATCATTACCAGATTCATTGTAGATCAGTTTATGGTTTTCCTTTATATTGAGCAAGAGAAACAAGCTTAAAATATATAGCATTTAGACAACTGAAATATTTAAGAAATACATACATGTAGCACACATTGATAAAGGTTTGTAGCATAATTTCTTTTAAAAACTCAATGTCAGTAAGAATTGTGCACTGACTATAAAATGAACAGAAATAGAACAATTATTACACCAACCATTTGACAAAATAACATTGTAGAAAATAAATAACCTATAAGTTTCTCTGGTATGCCTTGACTATACAAATTGATCTAAAAAAAAAAAAATCACACTAATGGAACATCCTTCAAGCCAGAAAACATTTTGCAGTATGAATATTTATGCTTCATTTTAAAACACAAGTATTCTAATTATTATTTACACCTTCTTATATTAAGGCCCTGTCTACACCTAAAATAAGTAATAGGATTTGAAATATTGTTTATAATTGTAGCTGACCCAAGCACTCTGTTCCCCCTCCCGACACTGCACCTCAAACTGTGTTGTATGTAGGTTGCTGTGAAAGTTGAGAGAGACTATGTTATGGTCCATTTCACTTCCAACAAAGTCAACAGCATCCTTTCCCATTCACTCCTGTTAAGTTCAACTTGCGTAGCTTATTGGTGTTGGAGAGCTTCACGTTTCCATCTGTGTATATTTTACTGTTCTTGATTTTTGTGTATCTTAAAAAACTTTCCTAATGACTCATGTACCAGCTTTAATTACCACACTAAGGGCTATTAATTAAAACTACAAACCAGAAAATTGCCTTAATTAGATTTTTTTGGTTTGTATTGGTTTAATAACTTTTTAAATTTTATAAAACTTAGGTAGTTTAAGAAACAAAATATCCAAATCATCAACACACTTTGTAAAAAAGCTGTATGGTGAATATGAGATTTATATTAGATAGTCAGACTTTTCTTGATAATTGATCCTTTAGAATTACTTTAGGTAGTCCAACAGAATTCAACACAAGAAATGCCTTGTTTTCAGACTGCAAGTTGAAATAAAACTTTAATTTGCTTAGTCTGTTAGTAAGTATAACTTGAAAAATATAGTATGAGGTAACAAAATTCAACTAGAATTATATTAAATTTCCTTTTGTAGTAAGAGAGATATTAGTATATCAAATCAATCCTGTTATTTTTCTCAAAAAATATCAATCATTTAGGATGTTAAAAAAAAAGCACTTAGGATGTTTCTTGGGAAAAATGAGAATGATACTAGCTGATACTTGCTTTGTATACCAAGAAAAATGTGCTTGAAACATTTTACCTCCCATAACAAATTACCTATCATAAGGATTTAACTTCAGTGGAAGACTAGGGCCTTATCTCATTTATATTTGATAAAAGATTAAAGACGACAGATCTTTTCCCAATGTTTTCTTTTTTAGGAGTGTAAACATGCAGAAATGATTTTGAGGCTATATATCTTAACATTGTTACTAAATGGTGTCTTTCTACTTTAGGTATTCTTTGACTTTTAATAGCATTAATAAAGTTAAAAAATGAAACATAAGTAGTTTATAGAAGGATACACAGAAACAGTACTTTGTGTGGTGACAGAGTGGGTTTTTCATTCTATCCTTTTCACTTTATACATTGCTTATATTACAGCTATCACTCAAGAGCAAAGAAGGTAACTGTATAATGCTATGGTGCCAGCTTACCTAGTATACAACGATATTGATAATAAATAACTGTTAAATGATCAAATCTATCACATGGCAAACCACAGAGATCATTTAGATAAGTAAAATGATTATGCATCAGACATACTGAATATCACACATATGATACAGGAAAAAAAATTCTATGGTACACTTTCTTAGATATCTTCAACCACAATTTATCTACCTCAAAGTGTTTTTAAGATTATGGAATGTCCAGATTCCAGAATATTTGTGCAACTTTGCTTTTTATATAATATTTCCTATTAGGCATAACCTAGTCACAACATGAGTCTTTTTAATATAAATCAGTAATCTAAAAACATACTTAATAACTAATTTAGTGCCATCTAGAAAAGCATACATAACACATACCCCAAAATAGATGTCTCTGATTTATATAATACGATTTACCCAATTAACTTTTCTACTTAATGCTTTAAAATAAAATAAGGAATAATTTGAAATTGCATAAAACGAGAAAAATCAGGCATCATACAGATTATCCTAATTTATAAAAACAGTGAACAAAATAGTTTTTATGTTACATACACCACGCCACTAAACCTCATAGTCTGTATGACCATTCTGAAAGTATTTATATTAAGGTTTATGAAGCATATATATTAAGAAAATGGAAAAATATCACCAATTTTGATTAGTATGCCTTAATAAAAAAAACTTTTTAGCTTAAATGGCCAAAACATTCCTTTATGTTAGTAACATAAATTTTATTGGGCCAAGGACCTAATAAATTTGTTACAGTGATGATAAAGTTCTCAAACAAAAAAAGTTTTCAATAGCAGCTTTTTAAAGAAGGATCTCCACGAAACATCTTAATGTTCAACGTAGTGAGAACTTTCTTCCTTTTCTAGTTTTGGAGTATTTTTTAAGGCAAAGTCCATGTTTTCTTGAAACTCTTTATATGTACTGGTGACTGGAATTGCTAAACAGTTATTACACTTGTTTCCAACAGGAAAATCCGTACGTAGGCACTCAATTGAAGGAGTAGGTTTAAATCCAGCTGGAGGAATGGAACTACAACCAGTTGCAAAAATAAGAATGTCTTCTATTGTTGTTGCAGATTTACCATCTGAGAAGTACAGAAAGAGAAAAAGAAAGGACAATAAATACATGTCATCTATTATTGCCATAGACTCTTCCCCACTAGGTTTGAAATTATTAAAAGGCATAGACTTCCACACTCATTGTAGGTAAACTAAATCACCAAGTCATGTGTAGAATAGGCTAACAGTTCATTCAATAAATGCATCTCAAAGCAAAGGATTAAAAAAGTCATTTAGTCCCATTATTCACTAACTATTTCACCATTTCTAGGTCATCACTATCTGATAAATAGTTAAACAGTTAAATAAATAAACAGATGCAAAGGAAAAACCTAAATGATGAAAAAATACAAAAACCTAGCTAAACAAAATTTAAATAAGAGTTAAGTTTTCTTTTAAACCTTACTCTTAAAGCTAATCTGTTAGCTAATCTGCTATACTTTGGCAATTGTCTATATTTAAAGTTTTCCATAAAGAATGTCTTTTATCTCAAATTAAAATCCAAGTTACAAATCTGCTTTGAAATAAGTTTCTTTTGCAAATATGGAGCTAGCAGATGAAAGTTTTATTATTAATACAAAGCAAAATTCAAAGAAAGAAATATGCTGAAACAAATGTTCTGAGACAGTTAAATAAAAATAAAATATCCACATACCCTCAACATCTTGTATGTAACTGTTCCAAAACCCCAAAGTTTGTACGTCAGGCAATGTATGTACTGTGAAAAGATCACTAAGGATTTTTGCAGAAAGATTCCCAGGTTTATGACAAAGGATGCTACAAAATGCTTCTGGGTAAGTCTGAATTTTCTCCAAAACACCAAGAGTTTTCAGACCCTGCTTAAAACTTAGGAGAAGAAAAATAATGAGCCAATATTCATGCATGTGTGTTTGGTATAGTATTAGGGAATTAACATTTCCAGTTAATTTACCTGGAACTTTTTAAAATAACTAATGATTAAAACAAAAACAAACCCACAAAAAACCAACATACAGTATTTTTAGACACAAGAAAAAAGAAAACATTCCCAGGCAATATATAATGCTTTCTAATCTATAACAAGCAAATATATTAGCATAAAATGATTTTTTTTTTTTGAGACATATTCGGTAGAGTGCCATAGTATCCTAGATCACAGCAACCTCAAACTCTTGGGCTCAAGCAATTCTCTTGCCTCAGTCTCCCAAATAGCTAGGACTACAGGTGCACCACAAACCCAGCTATTTCTAGAGAGAGGGTCTTGCTCTTGCTCAGGCTGGTCTCCAATTTCTGAGCTCAAGCATCCTCTCAGAGTGCTAGGATGAATGAAGATTTTATATGCCTACATTATTTAGCTTTATAGTTTTTTGGAGAATGGGGCAGCGTCTCACTCTATCACTCTGGGTAGAGTGCTGAAGTGTCATAGCTCACAGTAACCTCAAACTCTTGGGCTCAAGAGATCCTCTCACTCCAGTCTCCCAAGTAGCTGGGACTACAGGCATGTCCACCATGCCTGGCTAATTTTTCTGTTTTTATTAGAGATCTGGTATCCCTCTTGCTCATGCTAGTCTTGAACTCCTGAGCTCAAGGGATCCTCCTGCCTCAGCCTCCCAGAGTGCTAGGAATACATGTACGAGCCACTATATCCACCTAGCTTTATAGTTTTAAAATTAATTTTTATTAAGAGGAAAGAAATAGACATCTGAAATTTTATACCTAGAAGCCAGTTATGATAAAAATGAAATTTTCTAGGCATTATAAAGTAATAAATCTTAATCACATAAAAATTTAAAACTGGCTTGGCACCTGTACCACAGTTGTTACAGTGCAACCCACATACACCGAAGGTGGTGGGTTCGAGCCTGGCCTAGGCCAGCTAAGCAACAGTGACAACTGCAACAAAAAAAATAGCTGGGTGTTGCTGCGGGCACCTGTAGTCCCAGCTACTTGGGAGGCTGAGGCAAGAGAATCACTTAAGCCCAAGAGTTGGAGGTTGCTGTGAGCTGTGATGCCATGGCATTCTACCGAGGGCAGCATAGTGAGACTGTTTTAAAAAAAAAAAAAAATTAAAACTTAATTTCCTATAAAGAAATTAACAAAGACAAAGTAGGAAAATATTTTAATCTTCATGACAGAAAATGAATTTCTCTAGTATTACAAAGAATACAATTTTTTTTTTTAAAGAGACAAAAGTCTCATTTTGTTGCCCTTGGTAGAGTGCTGTGGCATCACAGCTCACAGCAACCTCCAGCTCTGAGGCTTAGGTGATTCTCTTGTCTCAGTCTCTGGAGTAGCTGGGACTACAGGTGCCCTCCACAATGACCAGCTATTTTTTTGTTGCAGTTTGGCCCGGGCCAGGTTTGAACCTGCCACCCTTGGTATATGGGACCAGCACCCTATTCACTGAGCCACAGGTGCCACCCAAAGAATACACTATTTTCTAAAAGATCAATAGCCCAACAGGAAAATTCAGCCAATTCTTAAAAATTATTTTAGTTCCTTCTTATATCCCCTCCAATTAGACATTTATTTTTTGTACAATTTGGGTTTACTCTTATTTACTAATTTTGTTACCATTCCTCCTCATTGAAAAAGATGCTCCCTCTGGCATCTTTGTACGCAGTAACTTTGCTAAACTGTTCACAAAATGTTTTGTACTGTATTATGTAGACAATCATATAGACTACAAATGCCATTTTTAGTTTTTCCAATCCTTTTTTTCCCCGAGACAAGAATTTCATTTGTTGCCCTTAGTAGAGTGCCGTAGCGTCGCAGCTCACAGCAACCTCAAACTCTTGGGCTCAAGTGATTCTCTTGTTTCAGCCTCCTGAGTAGCTGGGACTACAGGTGTTTGCTTCAACACCTGGCTTAGAAGAAAGAGCCAGATTACACACCAGCAGTCTCTAACAACCAGCCCCTGAAGGAGGGTACAATGACATCACCAAGGTGTATGCACAGGTAGAGTTCAAGAGATAAGAGTTGCAGGCAGCTGTCCTCAGAACACACGGCTCCTGAGAACCAGAACGACCAGGGTTCAAGACTGCTTTCCACAGAATTAGAGGCATGCTGTTAACAAATATATGTAAGCTTAAAAAAAAATACCATTTACCGGTATTTTAATTATTTCAACCTCTTCTTGCCCCAAATTGTTTTCTAAGGTCTGCTTATTTTTATCCACCCAGGTTTCTTAATTTCTTTGCTCACTTTTGCTTCTTTTATCTTTTTCTTTCCAGGTATGATTTCTTTCTTCTAATCGGTACCGCAGATTAAATACAAGACTGTTTAATCTTCCTTTAAAGATGATTAAAGTCTTTTAAGATTAGGCCTTTGTAAGATTAAAATCTCACACTTTTTTTTGCTTTAAAGTCATTTTTCAAATCCAATTAAAAATCCTATCTTTTAACACTAGAATCTATCATTTATTTTTATTGTAATTACTAATCTATTCAGACAATTTTTCTAACTTAATTGTGCTTTCTACTTAGCATGTTTTTCTTTCCTGTTGTTACCCCTTTTTTCCTGCCCTATGAGTAAATGGTTTAAAAAAAAATTTATCCCCAATGTCCTCCAAACTGTTTGAAAGTTACATACTCTATTTCTATTATTTAGAGTTTTTTTCTTTCTTTCTTTTTTTTTTAAGACAGAGTTTCAAGCTGTTGCCATGGGTAAAGTGCTGTGGCGTCATGGCTCACAGCAACCTCAAACTCTTGGGCTTAAGTGATTCTCTTGCCTCAGCCTCCTTAGTAGCTGGGACTATAGGTGCCTTATAATGCCCGGCTTCTTTTTTCTTTTCAATTTAGACAGAATTTATTTTTTTTTTTAAGAGAAAGAGTCTCACTTTGTTGCCCTCTATACAGTGCTGTGACATCACAGCTCACAGCAACTTCCAGCTCTTGGGCTTAGGTAATTCTCTTGCCTCAGCCTCCTGAGTAGCTGGGACTACAGGCACCTGCCATAATGCCCAGCAATTTTTTTATTGCAACTTGGCTAGGGCCCAGTTTGAACCTGCTATCCTCAGTATATGGGGCTGGCACCCTACTCATTGAGCCACAGGCATCGCCCCATTGAGACATAATCTTATTTTGTCACCCTTGGTAGAGTGCTGTGGTATCATAGGTCATAGCAATCTCCAACTCTTGGGCTCAAGTGATTCTCTTACCTCAGCCTCCCAAGAAGCTGAGACTACAGGCACCTGCCATAATGCCCAGCTATTTTCTTTTGTTTAGCAGGCTCAGGCCGGGTTTGATTCCACCAGCCCCAGTACATTTGGCTAGCGCCCTAACCACTGAGCTATGGGCACTGAGGCTTCAGAGTTTTTTTCTTAAAAGATGTACACTTGGCTCAGCGCCTGTGGCTCAAGTGGCTAAGGTGCCAGCCAAATACACCTAAAGTGGTGGGTTCGAATCCAGCCCAGGGCCCGCCAAAACAACAATGATGGCTGCAACAAAAAAATAGCCAGGCGCTGTGGCGGGAGCCTGTGGTCCCAGCTGCTTGGGAGGCTGAGGCAGGAGACTCGCTTGAGCCCAGGAGTTGGAGGTTGCTGTGAGCTATGATACCATAGCACTCTACCCAGGGTGACAGCTTGAGGCTCTGTCTCAAAAAAAAAAGATGTACACTTGATTTAATAAAGCTTAAAGGTATTGATGGATCACCACTACTGCCTCAACAATACAAATCTCTTTAAACAATAAATCCATTAACCTTTCTTCCCATCTTACATACTCATCATTTTCTGGTATTTTAGTTCTTTCAACCTTTTCTTGCCCCAAATTAATTGCTTTTTAAGAGCTGCTTATTTTTATCTACCCAGGTTTCTTCATTTCTTTGCTCACTGTTGCTTCTTTTATCTTTTTCTTTCCAGGTATGATTTCTTTCTTCTCATCTATTTTATTAATCTTCTTAAGAAAAAAGTAAACTTTGTCCAAAAATGTTTTTATTTCCTCCTCACTCTTAAAATTATTTATGTAGTTCTATTATTACTTCTGCTGTTTCCAATGTTCAGGTGACTTCAAAAACTACTTTCAGAAGCACAGTTGTTCATTCTTACAATAATATTTCTTTGGTCAGGCTGCAGTTTCATCACAAAGTACACTACTTTGGATCACTAAATACTATAAAGCAGCATTTTCTTTAACATTGAATCTGTCCCCAATTTCTTTAAATATGTAAATGGATGCCCTGACTGTAACTTTACTGCTTTCTTGCTTTCTCTCTCTTTGTAAGTAAATCTTCTTATTCCTCTTCCAGATTCTCTCTTCAGCCACCTAGCGTTTAATACAACCACCATGTTTTTATTTCGATAATCATTTGTGTTACTGTATCCTTCTTCCCGTCTTCCCATGAATCACTTGAATATTTTTTTGAATTTCATTTTTATTTCTCATGCTTTGGGGTATGTCTCTCTGCACAGATATTTAAACAAAAAGAAGTCTACTGGTGTCAACATTTTACCAATTCAAGTGAAGTACAGATACCTCTTCTCCCTTTAAGTTCTTTTAAACTTCTCTGTTTATAATATAACTTCCTACCTATTTCGTCTATATACATCATGAACCACATCAGACAATGTTTTACTACTTATAAAAGAGTCTTATAGTCAAAGAATATTTGAATACATTTAAAATAGTTATATGTGTTCAACTGTAATATTGACAATATATTAATAATTACATCCTTTGTAACTATTTAAAATTATAATGCTATGTTATATTTTAATTTGGAAGAGTGCTAGGGGATCTCCTAAATGTCCATCAATAGGGAAATGGCCAGAAAAAATAATAATATACCCAAAAAATGGAGTTCTGTAGAGCTCTAAAAAGAAATGAAGAGATATGTCTATTTACCACCATGGAGTGATCTACAGAATATACTGCAAAGTGAAAGACAAAAACAAAAAGGATAATGCCATCCCCCCCCCAAAAAAACTCACGTTGAAATTTAATTGCCAATCTAACAGTATTGGGAAGAAGGTCCTTTAAGCAGCAATTAGTTTTGGGGGGCTATTCCCTCATGAAAGGATGAATGCCATTACTGCTAGAATGGGCTCCTAGTAAAAAGAACAAACTCAATTCAATTTCTTCTCTCTCTGTCTTTTGTGCTTACTTGCCTTTCAGTCATGTTGTAATATAAGAGGGCCTTCCCCAGATGCTAGCACCATGCCCTTGGATTTCTCAGCCTTCTGAACTGTGATAAATAAATTTCTTTTCTTTATAAATTACCCAGTCTCAGGTATTTTTTTACAGCTGCATAAAATGGACTGAAGCAGAAAACTGGCACTGAGAAGTGGGGTTGTCGGTATAGCAAATACCTCACAGATAAGAAGCAACTTTGGAATAGGGTAATGGGTAAAGGCTGGAAAAAAACTGGAAGTACAGACTAGAAAAAGCCTCTGCTGCTATTACTAAAATATTCAGGGTGATTCTGGTGAGGCCTAAGAAGAGAAAAGCTGTAGGGAGAAGGGAAAATCTAAATCTTCCTAAGATCACTTGAATGGTCATAGTAAGAGGTTGGTTAAATATGAATAGTAAAGCCATCATTATTATAAGGTAGCAAACACCTTGCTGAGTTGTTGACTATGTCCTAGGACTCTATGGAAGGCAGAACTTAAGACTGAGAGGATATCTGGCAGAATAAATATATAAGCAATAAAGCATTCAGACTGCTGGGTGGCTACTTTTAATCACATATAATAAGAAGCAAGAGGAAAGAAATGATTTAAAGATGGACTTTATAATAAAAAGAGAAGCAGCATGGAAAAATATGGAAAATGTGCAGCCTGGCCATATAAAGAGTGAAAAAGCAAGTTCAAGAGAGAACCTAAGGGTATGGCCAAGCAACTAACCATTTCCTAGAGATTACCAGGACAGAAGATAGCCGGTACTATGTATTAATACAATGGGGAAAAAGACCCTGAAGGCATTTCAGGGATCTTTGAGGTTGCCCCTTCCATCACAGGCCCAGAGCTCTAGAAATGGTTTTGGGAGAATGGACCAGGGTGGCCTCCATGGGCCATCTCATGCCTGGGAGGTTTCCATGTAGTGTTAATTCTGCAGGCATACAAAGTATAAGAGCTAAAGGGCCATGACTACTTATACCTCGATTTTTAAGGATGTCAGAGATAGCTGACATATTGGCAGCTCAGGAAGGAACTTCACACAAGGGCAGAGCTGTCACAGAGAGTCCCCACAAGTACCATGCCTAGTGGAACCACAGGAGGGGGACAGCCCCTAAAATCTCAGAACTGTAGGGCCACCAAAATACAACTCCAGCTTGGGAGAGCTGCAGGATAAGATGTCCAACATGAGGAGCAGAAGCTCAGCCCCTGCCTCAGTGTGCCTGGTTGTGGGACATGGGGTTAAAGGGGAGCTGCAGAGCTTAAAGATTTAACGTTTCCCTGTTGAGTTTTGAACTTTACTTACAACAGTTACCCTTTTCTACTTGTCTATTCTTCCTTTTTAGCATGAGAATGTCTATCCTATGCCTGTCTCCTTATATTTAGCTGCATAAAACGGACTGAAGCAGAAAGTTGGCACTGAGAAGTAGGGTTGCTGATATAGCAAATACCTCAAAGATAGAAGGTATTTATCTGTTTTGATCTCACAGGCTCACAACTAGAGGGAGTTTGCCTCACGATGAATTTACCTAGAGTCTCACCCATATCTGATTCAGATAAGACTCTGGACTTCTGGGGCTACTGATACAAAATGAATGTATTTTGTATGTGAGAAGAACACGGGTTTGAGGGGAGAAGCAAGGGTGGAATGGTATGGTTTGAATGTCCCTTCTAAAACATTGAAATTAAATGGTCAATGTAATGGTATTGGGAGATAGACTTTAAGACATGATTAGGCCTTGGGGGCTCTGCCCTCATGAATGGATTAATGTTTCATGAGAGTAGATTAAGGATGAATTTGGCCATTTCCAAATCTCTAATCTGTCTTGTGTGCTCACTTGCTCATCCACAATATATGACACAACTGAAAGGCCTACCAGATGCTAAACAGATGCCGGTACCCTGCCCTCCGACTTCCTAGCATCCAGAGCTGTGAGAAATAAATTTCTTTTCAAGTTATCCAGTCTAGGTTTCTATTACAGCAGAACAAAATGGACTAAAACAAATATACATATAAACATATATAAATGTATCTACTACCACTAAGAAGAAAAATAGGTAATTGAAGGATAAACCACAAAAAGATGTCAAAGTGGTGACTTCATAAGGGGATGGATGGAAGGTAGACATGGTAAGAATGAAATCTATCTTTCTTTGAATATACTTTATATCATGAAGCTCAATAAATTCTTTTGAAATAGTCTTATAGATCTGGCATTTTATTAAAATCAAATTTTAATAAAACTTAATCGCTAAAAGCAATAAAAGTATGCCCATTTAGTAGTACAACAAAACAGAGAATATTCCAAGTGACTTAAAAGTAATTTCACAGTACAGCCTTAGGACAGAAAGAAAAATAAAGTTAATGATTTGAGCAATATTATATGTTTTTGATGGTAATGTTGATATTGCTGATCTGAAACTACTGTTTATAAAATCTAGAATAAATTAAGTGAATAATTACTTCATCTTGTAATTCTCCAGAACTGGAATTCTCAAAATGAGACAAAGAAAAAGTAAAAATCATGTAGCAATGAATTTGAATTATCAATATAAACTCATGATATACTTTGTTGCAAAAAAAAAGCAAACTGAAAGCAAAAAACAAACAAAAGAACCTAAATTTTCTAGTTTAGAAAAGGATTGAAAAGGACTACAGTATACAACCACCAACGAGGCAAAAAATGAGCACCCCAGTGCACATACCGTGGATACCACTTTCCATTAAAAAAGAGGTTCCTTAGGCCAGAATGCACAAAATGAGTCTGAAATACCTTGTCATATCACATATTGCAAGAAAGCTCTCAAAAATCATTAAACCTCTGGGTGGCGCCTGTGACTCAAAGGAGTAGGGCGCCGGCCCCACATGCTGGAGCTGGCAGGTTCAAACCTAGCCCCAGCCAAAAACTGCAAAAAAAACAAAAAAAGTCAAAAATCATTAAGCCTCACATCAGAAGAACTCAAAAGAAACAGAGGCTTATATTAGCCAAAGACATATTAATTTTAGTAAGAATTATAACCATAATGGTTTTATATAAATCAAGTATGCAATATTTAAATTTGTGGGTTAATTAAAGAATTTTATGAAATTGATCATGTCTGAGATGATAATGGTATTTGCTTAAAAGTAATACTGGAGTCAATAGCAAAGTCAATAATGAAGGTAAGTTAATAACAAAGATGAATAAGACTGGCATAAGTTAATAATTGTTAAAACAGGGTGATGATTACATAGGTGGGAGAATGGCTTGAGCCTCAAACAGGAGTTTGAGTTTATAGTGAGCTATGATGAAATCACTGGAGTCTAGCCCAGGAAACAGAGTGAGATCCTGTCTCCAAAAAAAAGAAAGGAAGAGTGTGAAGTGTCAAACTTAAAGGTTATTGACACAAAAATTTTAAAGACTAGCATTCTAAACTAAAGAAGATAAAGAATCATATCTACTTTATCAATCAAAAAATGGTCAATATCTACAATAGTCAGCAGATGACAAGTGCTCAATAAATAGTTATTAAATGAAAGAACAGAGAATAGTTGGCTCATGTGAAGAATTTTGTAAATAATTTTTTAAGAAAAATAATTATAAACGTAACTAATGATAGCTTCTATGAAACTATCACACATTTATGAATTCAGCATAGAATGTTCAGAATGGTAATCATCCCAAAGAGGCTTATTTTAAAGTATTCATTTTAAGGAGCATTTCAATTTTTTTCTTGAAACATATTTATTACCAAATATACCTCACATTATAAGACAAAAATTAAGTACTTTAAATATGTAATCTGAGAGAATCTTTCACTTATAAATAACTTACCTCTCAAATGGTGCCTGGACTCTCTTAATTACATGGTAGATAAGTAAGTCTTTTACCAACATATATTTGTCATTTAATGTTGTGATAAGTCTGACACATCCGGTAAATTCCAAGTAGTTATAGCATTCATTTATTACTGAGTTTAAGTCGGCCATATTTGTTGCAGTGTTTATCTGTAATGAAGGAGAAAATATACCCATTTTACTCATTTTCTTGTGAGTGATATTTACATTTCACATGACATTTATTATTTTATATTCAATTTTTGAGTACATCAGGGTAGAGTGAAAATTTACCAAGAAATATTTTTCTAGAATAAATGTCTGGCAATGTAGTTCAACAAGTACTGTATTAATATATTTCTGCCTCCAAGAAATCTAGAGTATAATGCCACTGTACTACTGGAAATTTAAATAAAAAGGAATAACTGACACAGAAAAGGTATGTAACACTAGAGAGGCAAGACAGATGACCTAAGATTTCATGAAGGGGAAAGAGTATCAGATGAGAATTTTAAAACATAGGATTTTATCCAAAGACTATTTCATAAACAGCATAAACAAAGAAATACTTAACCATTTACATGCCAGATACTTTCATATAGGTTAGCTCTTAAAGAAAGGTACAGAGGGAGAAAAACAGAAATAGGAAGCAATTGATATTGGTAGAAAATTTACTTGCTATTTTTTCCCCCAAACATTTTTTCTCCCAGAGATTTAGATGATTCCCTCATTCATTTCAAATCTCTACTAAAATCTCAGAAGTTTGCAATGACTACTCTCTTACAGGGACCATTTCTGTAAAGGGCCAGACAGTATTCTAGGCTCTTTGAACCATCTGGGGTCTCTTTTCATACCTACTCAACTCTTCCACCGTAGTGTGAAAGCAGTGACGCACATAATAAGTAGGTAGGGGGAAGCGCCTTGTGGCTCAAAGGAGTAGGACACCGGAGGTGGCAGGTTCAAACCCAGCCAAAAAAAAAAAAAACAAGTAGGGAGGCATGACTATGTTCTAATAAAAGTATGAAAAAAAATTTTTAAAAAGAGAAACTGGGCTAGAGTTATGCCATAACTTACCACCTCCTACCCTAAAATCTATGTAACAGATTTTAGAGAGCAATAAACATGTCTTTTTTGAATCACTGCCTTTTTGGGTCTATTTGATATACAAGTATAGCTTAAACTCTAACTTATATGAACCCTTACCATTATTTATCTCCTTTCTTTTATTCTGTTGTATTTTTTTCATATATTTTACTAATACGATAGGTTACATTTATTCATCTTCCATGTTCCCTCTGTCTAAAAATGTAAATTCCAAGAAATAAACCTTTGGTTCACTATCTTTATTGATAAAACACATGGGGCACATAGTACTTGCTGACTAAATGAATGAACAAACACTGGATGATTATAGAAACTGGAGTAGATAAAGCCATGAAGACAGCTGGAGGTCCTAAACGCTCTAATGAAGAGCTTAAACTGTGTTTAGTAGGCAATGTGATAAGAAGCCATCAAGGATTCCCGAGAAAGAAAGTAATACAGTCAAAACCATACTTTTGAAAGAATATTCTTCAATAAGAATATCAGAATAATATCCTAATTGCCTAAACCTAGACAAAATTTGAGTTTGGTATAGTAAGCACATTGGATATAAGAAGGAAAGGTTGAATGAAGCTAAGCCACTCTCAAGAGAAAGGTGAGACTTGACATGTAACTGGAAAATGTAAGAATGAAAATGATTCTTTCTCTAGGATGTCAGGGAAATGAGAAACCTCTTAGAAAGAAAAAGCAAACTGGCAAAAAAAAAATCTAGGAAAAAAATTACTTTTGTCTTAAACATATTGGTCTCAATGTGCTAGGAAGACTCAGATCTTATCTGCATATAAAAGTCTGGGGATTGGAAAATGTACTTCTATAAATGATTCAAGAAAAGCTATGGGAGACAGAGACTTTCCAAAGATATAGAATGAGAATTGCTACAATAATACTGAAAATGCCTAAGTTTCAAGAATATGAAGAAATATTAAAGAAAACAAAAACAGTAGTCAAAAGTAGGAGGGAGTAAAATATTAAACAAAATAACAAAGAAGAATTCTGAGAAACCAGTAATTGTAGAAGTCAGAGAAGATGAAAAATTAGAAATGAAAGGACTTTGGATGTACAGATTCAGATCTCTACATATAAGTTCCAAACTAGCCAACCTTCGAGAGTGGTGGTGGAAACAGAAGATTTTAAGAAATACAGTAGAACCTATGTAAGTTGACTACTCAAGGGACTGTAACAAAATGGTCTACATATGGAGAAGGTCAACATAAGGAACTAGGCCTACTGTACTGATAGGTACGTGTGGTGTATGTCTAGTCTATGAAATTGGGTGGACCTAAGGAGGTGGTCAACTATGGAGGTTCTACTGCAAACAGGAAATTGGAAGTGGAGACAATGAGGTTAAAGTACCTTTTGGGTGAAGAGGACAAAAGAGAAAATGAAGAGTTGCGTCAATTCAAAACATGATTTTAGTCTTGGGGCAAATAGAATTATTATAACAACACACATCTTAATAGTGCTTACTTTGTCCTTTAGCAATGGAGGCCTAATAAGATTACCTAGCATATCCAAAGTCACATAGCATATAGCAGTTATTACATCAGCACTTAAACTAAAATCTGACTTCTGAGCATATGCTTTTAGTCATTAAACCATACTGTCTATTAGTAGAGACAATGGATAGAATATGCTTAAACAGAGGAGGTTAAGGAGGAAAAGGTAAATAGCTTCCATTGCCTCAACTAGTTTCTGAATCAGTAACATTCAGGCAATACTTATCTTCTAGGGCATTATGATAAATGTCTATACATGTGACATGTATAGTATAGGGCCAGTTGTAAGTGCTCAAAAATGATAACTATTTTAAGGTGGAAGCACTGAGTCCCTCCCCACCACCCCCAACTTGTTTCTACATGGAAGAAATTCAGTCTGGCCTTTCCTGATCACTCATATCTCCCTACAGGAAGAAAGATAAGTATTCTGACTGACAGTCCAAACAAATCTTTTCACTCTTTCAGAGCCACCTGCTAGCAAGAAAGTGCACTTTCATCTACTTTCTAACATCAAGTAAGGAACCCATCTCATATCGCTTCTGACAAGGTAGATAGATCCATCTAGGCCTGAGGTTAGCAAGCCATTTTGACCATAGACGAAAGTCATTTTCCCACAAACCTAAGTCACGTTATCAAACCAGTTAAACCTGGCACAGCCTGACTTTTCCATCTGTCTCTTATCCGGTTCTGAACTCTATTAATAAATAGTAATATTGTATGTTGACAACCTTTACTCCATAGCGAGTATTACACTGTAATCAGTCACTTATATTAAAATATACCTAGAACATATTCTATATTTCAATAAGAAGGTACACTTCTTACCCTGATTATAATTTTTGCCACATCAAAATCTGAAACATCGTCTAAAATTGGTTGGGTATTTTCTGGTCCATAAACAAGGCAGTTAAACAAAGTTTTAGAAAAGAAACCAGGTGAAGGACCACCATGAACCAAAGAAATGGCAAGCATTTTCCCAGCTTCATAGTAAAGATTCTCTTTCAGAGCTGTAAATACAGATGAAAATACATCAAATACAGTTCTTTTACTATTACAAAATAACCATAATTTTAAACAAATATATATATAAAAAATTAATCTAAAAATCTAGCATTAAATAAAAATAACAATTCTTAGCAGCTACTATCATGTCAAAAATACAGACCTCATGTAAAATATACAAGAATATTTTTTTCTGAATATAAAGTAATAGCCCATTATAGAGAAAATGTAAATACAGAAAATGTTAAAACAAAACAAAATACTTATAACCCAACCCTATCACCATAATAACCATTGCAAACACTTTGACAGATAGTCATGTACTATATCATGACATTTTGGTCAATGAAGGACCAGATTGCAAATATAAAGGTAGTCCCTAAGATTATAAGGAAACTGAAAAATTCCTATCACCTAGCCTAGTGAAGTCACAGCCACTTTAATGATTACAATGCATTACTTTCTCCTATGTTTAGATACACAAATAATTCCTATTATGTTACAACTGCCTGTAGCATTCAGTGTAGTAACATGCTACAGAGATTTGTAGCATACAAGAAATAGGTATATACCATATAGCCTAGGTGTGTATTGGAGTAAACCACCTTGGTATTTGCAAGTACACTCTATGATTTGACGCAATGATGAAATCGCCTCATGACACATTTTTCAGAACGTATCCCCGTTGTTAAGGGATGCATGATTGCACTTACATCAGTGTGTATAGAAATATACATATAAATATGTTGACGTCCGCTTTTTTCCACATATTCTATTGTAAACATTTTCTTATTCTATTCAGAATTACTCAACTCTACATTTACTGAATGAATTAAGACTAACTTAGAGATACACTATGCGATGCAAACCATCCCTTATATTGGCTATCCTGGCTAAGTGATATTTTCATTATGTGAGACATAATGTTAGAATCAACATTTGTTTGCATATTCTCATTTATATATATTTGATTAGAACGGATTCCTACATCCACTTTTAGCAGGTCAAAGAAATGAACATTTTTAAGGTTCTTGATCTATATTGCTAAATCATCTTCCCAAAAGGCACAAATTTACTCACAATAGTATACGCTATTTTACCATATTCTCAAATATCCTTAAATTATATGCTATTTTACCATATTCTCATATATCTTTAAATTATCATTTAAAAAGTTTTAATAACTTTGACATGCCAAAAAGATGATACATTTTTCCTTCATGTTTTCTATTAATTGTTGAAAGTGATTTGTCAGTAACTAACATTAACAATATTTGAACTTATGATAAAACCTCTTCAATAATAACCTTATAAGCTCCATATTGGAGTCACATTTTACAGATGAAGAAACTGAGATCCAGAGAGGATAAGTACCAGTAATTAAGAATGTAAAGCTACTGAAGTAGATGTGTATAAACTTAAATTCAGATTTTGTGAATTAAATTCATATACTCTCCATTGTACCAAAGCAACCTTGAGTTAACGTTACTGATTATTTGGAAGGCTTTTTTTCTTTAAGGGAGTTTAGAATTAAACAGTGTAAACTGTATATAGGCAGTGCTGCATTACAAACATCTGAGTTAGGTGTTCAATTCATACTTTTAAACAGAGGATTTTACAGTAAATCCCTTAGTTACAAACATTGCTATTATAGGTAATAAGTAAATGCACCTGTTCCAACTTA
>NW_003852447.1:7621176-7646729 GCF_000181295.1 Otolemur garnettii
GTTGTTTGGCGGGCCCGGGCTGGATTCAAACCCGCCACCTTAGGTGTATGTGGCTGGCGCCTTAGCCACTTGGGCCACAGGCACCGAGCTCATATTGGAAAATCTGTTACATGTGGATTAGAAAACTATATTGTAAAAAATCCTACGCTGTTAAAAAAAAAAAAAGGCAAAGCAGTCAGCTGCAAATTCTAAATATATAAACAAAGAATTCAAATAATCCCCTGCATTTGGCCATTTTACTCAAATGGAATTAGAGTAAATATGAATTAAGTCATGTAATGACTTTAAGGGAGATATTGCTATAAAGAAAGCATAGTATTCTTAAAAACTGTTTTACCACAAAATTTACTTTTTAAAATGCTACTCCCTGCCCTGTTTTCCTGTGATTCTATCAGTAGTTTATTAACAAAGTGAATTATACATTTAGACCACAGATTCGAATGTCGATTCTAACCAGCTATCCTTTTAAACAGTGATATTCAGTACATATAAGAATAAATTAAATAATTACCTTGAGTATTTAGAGATAAATTCTTTGACAAGGACCCTTCAAACAATGGTGAGTTCTCAAGATGTTGCAATAAGAGACTTAGAAATTCATGCTTTGATCCAGGACGCTCTCTTCCAAAGTTATCATTTTCATTAACATACGCTACTTCAATTGCATATGAAGGATTAAAGTTTTGCTTTCTGAATTCATCTAAGGCACTATTCCAGATATTGGTTTTGTTGATATACAATCTTTTAGTTATTTTTTTAATTTGGAATCCTAACTCTATCAGTATAGTCGAAATATCTCTTTTATACTTGCTGCCTTGCCTATAAAACATGAATTTAAACATAGGTAAGTACTTCAAGGTACTTTATGTAAAACAGCAATTAGACAGCCAATAGAAAAGGATAAAAAAAGATTAAAAGGACATTCTTCCCCAATTCCCACTCCAAACCACAACAATGGCTGCTACCAGACCAAAACCTTTTATTTGACAACCTTAAATTCTTGAGTCTTTACCCCAATCTTCTACCAAATTAGAATCATTTACAAGAATGTTGAAGGATAAGTATCTCAAATTTGTCCAATTAATGGATTCGGGTTTAAGAGTAAGAAGCTCAACCTCTCACCTTCCTGGCCAATGGCTAAAACATGAACTTGTTTACTTGTAGCTTATTTCATACTCATCATACCCTTTCTTAAAAAAGCAAATGTAATCGCTGCTTACTAGCTGAGTAAACCATAGTAAGAGAGATTACACAATGTATTGTTAATCATAGAATTATAATTAACAGTAGAGGTAATGTTTTAAACAAATTCACAATCCCAACAGTACCTTTTAGTCTAGACTAGTAAGACTCAAAGTGTGGAAATGGACCATCAGCAGCGTCATCTGGGAACTTGTTAGAGATACAAATTATTAAGCCCCACAGAACATCTACAGAATCATAATCTCTGGGCATAAGGCCCAGCAATATATGTTTTAACAATCTAGCTGATTGCTGGACAATAACTCTCTGACTCAGTTTCTCCATCTGTAATTGGAATTAATGTACTAAAAATAATCTTGTTTTAAGTAACACTCATGGATCATCTTTCTATACCAAGTATGGTTTGTCATATCCCAAAACATTATAAGGCCACAGCGTGGGCCAAGCTTATACTCTTTATTTATACAATCCCCTTTTTTAAACCCAAGTTTAATAAAAACCAAAGTCCTTTGGAGATAAGATTGTACTTCTTACAGGAGGCTGATTCCCTGCTCCTGCCTGGACCAGTGGAAATGCTGATGCTATTCTTCTAGAATATGACTGCACAGTAGAGTAGAAGCAAGGATTCAGGTTTCCCTGGTGTAACATCACTGAAACCCTCTTAAAATTATTTAAAAATAATGCAAACATCTTTTTTGACACTAAAAAAAAAAGGTGTTTTGACTTTTATTCCCAAAAGGGGAGAAATATAAAACCTATTATCATATCATATATTTACAAAAGATATTTCAGTTAACACGAATGGCACTTTAAAACAGTAATTCTTTACTTTTTGAGGAGTACTTAATAGTCTACTCACCTGCAAATTCAGTTATCAAATATTCTCATAAAAATTCTCTTTTCCATTATCAAAGTTTTAAAATTTGAAACTATTTTGGATAAGAAAGTATTTCAACATGCTTAACTACTAATTCTATGTTTCTTATTTTGCCCTATTGGGTAAAGCAAGGCTGTAAAAATGCTTTTATAAAACTGCATAAATTTAAAATCCTAACTATAACAGAATAACCAGCACATTGTAAGGATGTAATGATTTTGAAAGCTATTTTTTTTTAACTTACAGAGATAATTAAGAACTAATGTGATACCCTCATAAAGTTGCTAAGGGAAAGAACTGACAGGAAAGAACAAATACAGTGAACAAATAATGATTACAACATAAATAAAGAAGCCATCTATATATTAAATAGGATTCCATTTTTATAACAATGTGATACAGTATGATATTTTAATTTCCTGTCTTACTCGAGAATCAAGTAGAATTTTCAGCACATTTTTCAGATAATTTTTTTTTCAAACTATCTTGAAAATTATCTGTAGTAAGAAGTTTTACATCATGAATCAGGAAACAATAAGATAGATTTCATATATTCTTCTTACACTCAATACTATGTGCAATCAATATGATATTTTATATTCTATTCTATCCAATTTCACTTTATTTTTTTAATGCTGGCTGCAATGACTTCACAATCAAATGTTGTATGCTACAGTTTGAAAAACACTCTTTTACACTACTGTGTGATCTGTTAGTATTCTAAGTGTATATAGAATTTCTTGTCATAATTTTCTCCAAATAGATTTTTACAATTTTCTCCAATTCAAAATACACACCTTAGTAGCTCTTTACTCTGGACTCCAGGTGACTGTCTAGGTAATTTAGGTGATGACTCTTCCAACAAACAATCAGTAATTCCCTTATTAGATTTGGGTAACGCATGTTTTTTGGCCTTTTGGAAATCTCCTACAGATTTAAATACCAATGTTAACATAATGGAAATATAAGTAAAAATGTAATAACATGCATGTGAATAAATACCTTTACTCAAAATTATAAAGTATTACCTGAATTGTAGATAATACCTCTGCATTCCAAACACTCCCAGTTTTGTTCCCATGATCGGAGTGAGGAACAGGCCAAATGCGTTCCCCTGGAACCGCAACACTGACAGCGCTTTATTTCCCATTTGCTGAGGACACAGACAAAGTAGATGTTTACATTTTGGTATTAGTCTGTCATATATACACAACTAATCCTTTTACCAAAAGGAAAAAAATCAGGTTATCTGCTCTTCTAAGTATCCTCTAACTTGATGTAAAAACCTGAATGAACAATACCACACACCCATATGCACATACACAAAATAGACAAAACATTGGAAAGAATGATTAAAAGGGAGGAAAAATTTTTCCTTTCTATTTGGAGATGACAATGTTTGCAAGGAGACTGCTGTATCAATACGTCTGATATGGAAGCATTCCATAGTAAATTTCAACATTAGGAACATTCACTAAAATAAACTTGTTCAGACACTCGAGGTACTATGTAGTTCAATAGGATTCAGACTTCCCACTGGAACTCTTTATATTCAATCTCTGTCACCTGTTCCCCCTTCCATGTTTCCCCACTGTGTTATGGGATATATGACACTTCTTATTTATTATGGGTATGGGGCTCTGTCATCTCTGTGTGGTTATGAGCATATCCTCTTTATATAGAAATGGATATAGCTCCCTAAGTGTGTGGAAGTGTGTGTGGCAGGAGAGGTATCCAGATGCCCTTCTCAACTCAGCAGTGTGGGTGTATCATCCCTCTGTGTGGGTGTGGCTGTGCGGGTGTGTGACTCCTATGTGTGTGTTTCCTCTATTTCCCCAGACAGTTCTGCCCACTGATGATGAGGAGGAAGAAGGCAGCTAATGAGTGTTTATTGTATACCAGGCCCAACTCTTACTCTTTATGTTAAAAATGTAAATCTTGGGTGGCGCCTGTGGTTCAGTGAGTAGGGCGCCGGCCCCATTTACCAAGAGTGGCAGGTTCGAACCCGGCTCCAGCCAAACTGCAACAAAAAAATAGCCAGGTGTTGTGATGGGCACCGTTAGTCCCAGCTACTTGGGCGGCTGAGGCAAGAGAATTGCCTAAGCCCATGAGTTGGAGGTTGCTGTGAGCTCTGATGCCACAGAGCTCTACTGAGGGCGATAGAGTGAGAAAAAAAAAAAATTTAAACCTCACAATTTTAGAAGGTAGAAAAGTTAAAACTTAAAATATCCTAAGAGCAAACTACATTTTACTAACTACAAAACCTCTTTTCTCAGCTGAAATTTTAAATAAGGAACCACTCAGCACAACTGAATTTCCAGAAATACCTGTCAGGTACATTATAGTCTCGTCCTTCCTTGCAGCGACATCTTCGAACATCACAATGCTCATAGTGCTGCAGAAGCTCTTGATAGGCATTTTCCTCCAATTCCCAAGATGCATCTCTATAAAAGAAGCAAGATACAAAACACACTTTTATGAGTCTCAGCAACAAGAATATAACTAGTCCTTTTTACAGTCAATCATTCTCACCAAGATATAAATCGATTAGTATCATTTTATCCTACAGTTAATTATTCTCACAGTAAATTTTCAAATGCTAAATGAAAAATTAACCACAAATTTTCCAAAACTCATTTTTCTCTAATATTTTACTTCCAATTTTTAATTTAAAGTTTAGTATCATTATTTCTAAATTCCTCATCTTCAAGCATTAAGAAAATTCCTCTCATGCATTTAAAACCACATCTTTCTTTATCTTTTTTTAAAATTCTCTTTTTCTCCTCTCCCAACCCCAGAACACCCAGGCTTCTCCTCACCCTTCAACCCCCATGGCAAAACCTGCCCTACCATGCTGGGGGGTGAGTCTGGGAACTTGAGGGGTGGAGCGGAGGAAAAACCACATCTTTATTCTTCTAGACAATTTATACATATTATTTTGAAGCCTATATAATTGTATATATACCAACCAATTAAAATCGGTCACAGCTGAGGTGCTTATTAAGGACTCTAACCCAACTAATGAGACATTTATGTCACAGTCCCTGCTCCCCAAGAACCGGCAATACAGGAAGGAGAAGGATACTTTACATTTCAACACTTGAAATGGCCACCTTCCACGATCACTTGATCAAGACATAAATGATTATTTCTCCTGCTATTAAATCTGACATTTAACTTTTTTGTAATAGGCTAAATGTTACTTACTTTTCAGGAATATGAATCCCCATTCTCAACATCTCTTTCTGAAATATGTCAGTATTATTGCATATTGTACACCTAAAGAAAAACACTCCCGCATTTATTGCTTGAATCTACAGTGGACAATAAAAAAATCTATTGTTAACAATTTAAGTCAGTCATCAGGTTATGAATTATATAAAAGATAATGTATTATTTATCACTTGACATATTACGAAAACCTTTTCTATGCTAGTGAGTACCCAAAGTTTACCCTTATAAACTAAGCTATCCATTGCTAAAATCTGGGGATTTTTACTTAATCTTTTTTTTAAATTAAACTACCTAATAGGCTATTCTTAGCTTCATATCCATTATCCATACATGTACTTTTCTCAATCTTAAGCCCTACTGTCATTTCTGTTCCTAAGTATTGTGTCGTCCTCCACAGTTTGAGAAAAACTGAAAATCTTGAGTTACTTCATCTAGGAAGGATGTTTAATTAAGTACTACATATAAATCATCCCTGGTTCTGTTTTTCACACAATCTCTAAGTGACTTTTATTCCCCGAAGGGGACAAATATCAAACCTTTGTATAGCAATACATCATTTGTATAGCAAATACAAATACAAAGGCACCAGAGGTACGCAGAAGGAAAATGGGAAACTATACGCCAACTAGAAAGAGTAGCAAATCCCCAATAAAAAGGTGGCAGCACACATTCATTTAAAAATAGTTAACCCCTACTTTACAGATGCCAAAACACTATGCCATGTATTCAAAATAGAACATAACACTTGGTATTGTGATTAGGAAAGTACAATCAGTAACATATTTAGAGATTACATTATCTTCAAAAATCATGAGGACAGATAGGCAAGTCAAAGCCAGTAGTGTGAAGAAAACTGACAGGGAATAAGCCACTTGGGGGAGAGAGCAACCAGTAGGCTCCTACCAAAAAGCATCTGAAGTTAAAGTTAAAAAGTGTCTGCCACAAAAAGGATACATAAAAAACATTTATTAAGTAGACCTGACACATTTTATGTGTATGGAATGATATGTGGATGGTGAAGAAAGAAGTGAAAAAAGATGATTCTGGGGTCAGACAACTAGGAAGTCTCCCCACCTTCACAGAGAGCATGTGCGAGGGAAGCAGTAAGTTATCAAAGTCTCTGAACCTAAAGGATCTTTGAACAATTGCAGACAGATGCTAAGATCTTACAAAATACAGGGCATAATACAAGGAAGTATCTGGTATGGAGAAAGAGAATATGCATAAGATACATGGCAGACTAGAGCAATGATGGAGAAATCCAAATTGAACAACAGTAGCAATAATTCTCTAGATAGACAGAATGGAAAGTTTTTACCAATTACTTTAAAATTGATCTCGTCTCTTCACAGAATCCCAATGTATGGCACTTCTTGTGGTTATGAATAATGATAGTTTGTTAACCATATACAGAACTATCCAGACTGGGTAGACTTATACTATTTCAGTTAACACTGATACCAGAAGAGAAAAGTAGGGGAGCTCTTTTAGATAAAGTAACTCAAGAATTATCCCTGTAGGGCCAAGCGCAAGGGCGCTATGCCTGTAATCCTAGCACTCTGGGAGGTTGAGGAGGGTGGACAGCTTGAGCTCATGAGTTCGGGACCAGCCTGAGCAAGAACAAGACCCTTGTCTCTACTAAAAATAGAAAAATTGAGGCAAGAGGGTCACTTGAGCCTAAGAATTGGAGGTAGCTGGAGCTATGACATCATGGCACTCTACTCAGGAAAACAACTTGAGACTCTGTCTCGAAAAAAAAAAAAAAAAAAAAAAGAATTAGCCCTGTCTTAGTATGCTCTAATCAAGTAGCAACTGCTTATTGATATTTGTATCAGATAGGTGTCCATGTGGCTGTGATTTTAAATTACATTTGCATAAAGTAGACCAACTTCTTGGTTAGTAATATTGTATCTACTTTTTAAATGAGAGAATTAAAAACTCAGTAGTTTCATTTATTCACAAAAAGCCCTAACAATACCAGGTCAAGTCTAGAACCTCTTGCTCCTTAAATATTAACATATAAATGAGGCAAGACTTATTTGCCTTGAAAAATAGCACACTATAACAAGATTAATAAGATGACATATTTGGCAGCAATTATATTCATTCAAATACAAACCCTTAATTAAGACAAATTCCTTTTTAAAGATTCTCCTATAAGTGAATTTCTTCCTCATTAGGTAAACATTCCATTGTTTACTAACTTTATTCTCCGGAATCCTCTTGCAAACATTTCTTTGTAAGAATTAAAAGAATTTCTAACGCTTCTCCATCGAAGTAAGGTTCACCCTGCCAATTTTAACTGAATAATCCTAAGTATGTAAATTCAAGGCCCACACAAAAAAACAAAGTGATAAGTCAAACTTTACTGCTGTTAGCACTTTTAAGACTTTATTGAAGGGGGGGTGCCTGTAGCTCAGCAAGGTTAGGGCGCCAGCCACATGCACTGGCGCTAGTGGGTTCGAACCCAGGCTGTGACTGCTAAACAACAAAAATAGCCATGTGTTACAAGCCGTGTGTTACAAAAAAAGCACCACATGTTACGCTGGCGCCTGTAGTCCCAGCCCTCTATAGAGGGCAACAAAGTGGAGACTCTGTCTCAATTGAAAAAAAGAAAAAAAAGACTTTATTGAAATATGAGAATTTACACCTCCTAACTTTAAAAAACTTGTTTGTGGATAATTTGTAATCATTCACTTTTCATTTTACCTTTTTGTTTTTGTTTTGTTTTTGAGACAGAATCTTACTTTGTTGTCCTTGGTAGAGTACTGTGGTGTCATAGCTCACAGCAACCTCAAACTCTTGGGCTCAAGTGATCCTCCCGCCTCAACCTCTCAAGTAGCTGGGACTACAGGCACCTGCCACAATGCCCAGCTATTTTTACAGATAGGGTCTCGCTCTGGTCCAGGCTGGTCTCAAACTCCTGAGCTCAAGCAGTCCACCTGCCTCAGGCTCTAGAGTGCTTGGATTACAGGCATCAACCACTGTTACCACTGGCAATTCAATTTGCCACTGGCAACTTTTCATTTTACTATGGAATAATATGAGCTTTAAAAAACAGTATTAAACTTAAATCTTCTCTTATTTGGCATTCTATTATGTATATCAGCTGGAAGTTTCACACATGCATGTTACATATTTGATGTTATTAATAACCATTACCTTTAAATTTTTTGACAAGTGTTTTCTAAATTTAAAAAATACTAAATTGCTTACTGTTGTGGGTGTTTTAAAAATCATATTCTATTTCCCTGAAAAGAATCCATCAGGTTTAATATGCAAGATAATACTCAAAGAAACAATACTTTTAATTCATTGACAGTAACGAACTCTGTGTCATGAAGAAAGTGTTTCTTGTAGTTTAAAAAAAAAGCCTCTTAACATTTAAATAGCTTAGCTTGCTGCCATACTTATTATTATTGCACATATCCTGGTTTCCCAAAAGAAACATTCAAATGGAATTTAGAAATTAAATTCTATGTTTTACTCATTGTGAAATAGAAACAAAATCTTTAGGTTAAAAACAAAAATTTTAAAGTATAAATATACATTAAAAGGTTGCATCTAAGTTACTCATTAAATGTTAATTGTACACGTAGGATAAATTTCATATGTAAAATATGCTTCAAATTAAATGCTTTAAAGCTGTTTTTAAAAGTTAAAGTAGTAAGAGATAATAATTTAATTTAAAATTTAAATCACCAAGCCAGGCTCACTAGCACAGTAGTTATAGTGCCAGCCACATACACTGAGGCTGGCGGGTTCAAAACTGGCCCAGGCCAGCTAAACAATAATGATAACAGCAACAAAAAATAGCCAGGCATTGTGGCAGGCACCTACAGTCCCAGCTACTCGGGAGGCTGAGGCCAGAGAATCACTTAAGCCCAAGAGCTGGAGGTTGCTGTGAGCTATGACAGCAAGGCACTCTACAAAGGGTGACAAAGTAAGACTCTGTCTCAAAAAAAAAAAAAAATCATCAAGCCACAAATTTTGTATAAGACAGAGCTTATAAAACATATCTTACCTGCAAACAGTCTCTATGAAACCAAGCATTCTTACAACAAGGACTTCGTAATATGTTATAAGTTGGAATAGGCTCAACAAATTCCAAGCAAATGGTGCATGGTAAGGAGTCTCTGTAACTATTAGCCGCAATGCTCTGAACAGGTCGATGGTGCCAACAAAACGACCTAAAAAATGTAAATTATTTAAAGACAATACTTAAAAAATCACAAAGCAAAACTATGCTATCACTGTAATTCACATATTTAAGAGAAAATTCATTTGTACCTGTCTCACAATTAACCTATAACAGACTACAGCCTTGGCACTATAAATTACTCTCATAATCTGTGACCAAAGAGAGCTGGACCTTTAAAACATGAATTTCTGACAGTGACATGTAACTCATACAGTAGGAAGTTCAGTGACTAATATGTTGAGAATTCTCTGTAACATTGTTAGCAAGGGAGTATACATATTTTTGTATTCAACAATTGAGTACATACTATTATACTCAGCACTGTATAAAATTAAAGGAGGCCAGGAAATTACATTTTAAAAATATTTTAATCCTATAACACATAAAATGCAAATAATAGCCTATTCTTAATTCACTTTATTTTCTAAACTGCAGTTTTCTTACAAGGCACCAATCTATTAAAAAGGTCAAGAATACAAAGACTAAACGAAATAAAATACTCATAACATCAAATGCCAAAATTCACAAAATCTTAACGTTTAAAGTTGTACTCAGGAAGCTCATATTTTTAGGGGCATCCCAGGGCATAATATTTATTTTTGGAACTCAACCAAATTTACATGTTTTCAATTTACTCAGTAAGAAAAACATACAATGACTTAAAAAAGAAAAGTAGAAAATAATTCTGAAAAGTGACATAAAAATGCAGAATTAAAGTAAGGTAGAAGTTTTCACTGAATATGTATAGATTAACAGTTCCATATCATATCTTAGAGCTGAGAGCCAAAGGCGAATATTAATCATTAGGCCCATTCTAGACACGGCAGCGAGAAAATGAACCCACAGGGGATGGGGAAATAAGGCTGTCTGTCTGTATTTATTTATTTATATATGTATGTATATGTGTGTGTGTGTGTGTGTGTGTATCCCCATAGGGGATGGGGAAATAAGGCTGTCTGTCTGTATTTATTTATATACGTGTGTGTGTGTGTGTGTCCCCATAGGGAATGGGGAAATAAATCTGTGTGTATATATGTATATATTTATTTATATACACATTCATGTACATATACATGACATTCACTGCAGCTTTAAAAAGAAACTTTACAAGCAAATTATATCATTGGGTTATCCACTTCCCACTGTTTTTTAACATTCACCTTTCATATCTAACAGTTAAATTACTCACGCAAAATTGCCAGTGAACTGGAAAATACATTCTCTCTCAAGTCCACAAGGAAAATGATAACTTCGTTTACATCGGGGGGCGACACATCCAATTGAAGCACCAGTTTTCTTGCAAATACAGCATTTCTAGGAAAAGAAAGGGAAAATAAGGGCTGCAACATATAAACTTTGAGTACTATAATATGACCAAGTATAAATGAATATTCCTTGTGGAGAGTCTGAAAATTATTTTTACTATGTGATAACAGATTATTAAAGAAATTTCCACAAAAAGTTCTACCCAGAAACAATCTAAAGATCCAAAGCTTCACTCCCAGAACAACTTTTGATAAAAGATAATCTAACATGGATAAGACAAAAAAGCTCCTTTTCCTTTCTACTTGATAAACTATTTTAAGCTGAAAGGTTTGTAAACATAATAGTTATGCATGAAAGTCTTATTGAAATCTTAAGAGAAAGCATGTAAGTTAGGAAATACCAAGAACAGAAACACAATACTATAAATGAATTTATTAAAAAAATGGCAAAACTCGCTCTATCCTAATCAAGTGAAAAAGTGTTAGATACCCACAGTGGATTGAATAGTGGTCCCCCTGGGAAAAGATAATTCAAGTCTTAACTTTTAGTACCTTTGAATGTGAACTTTCTTGGAAATAGAATCTTTGCAGATTAAGGATCTCAAGAAGAAATCATCCTGGATTTAGGATCAAATGACTGGTGTCTTTATAAGAGGAAAAAGAAGGAGATTTAAGACACAGACATACAGAGAAGGCTTGTGAAGATGGAAAAAGAAATTAGAGTTAGCTGCCACAAGTCAAAGAATGTCAAGGGTTGCCAGCAGCCACTCAACACTAGAAAAGAGGCATGGAATGGACTCTTAATCAGAGTCTCCAGAAGGAGCCAACCTTTCTAATCCCTTGATTTAGAATCCTGGCCTCCAGAATGATGAAAGAATAGATTTCTGTTTTAAGCAGTCAATTTATTATGGCAGCCCTAGGACACAAATATAGTACGAGTGAAATGTAACAGTGATACGTAAACAGAAAAACAATTAAATGAATCAATCATTAGTAAAATACAGAGCAGTACCTAAAATATCCTGAAACCCTTAAGAGGGTCATTATAGTGGTCACTGATTCAGGAATTACAGAGTTGTTGCTGACCCCTTTAAGCACCGCCTGGGTCACAAGAGAATAGTTGGTCAACATTATGAACTGACACAAGAAATTCTAGTTTAAGTTCACAAATAGGGACTTCTCTTCGAGGTTCACAATGTACTTGCGGAGGATTTACTTGGAGCTAAAATCTGAAATAGCTCCAAAATCTGAAACTTTTTGAGTGCCAACATGACATTCAAAGGAAATACTCAATTGAAGCACTTTGGATATTCAGACTAGGGATACTCAATCACATCAGGGGTGCTCAACTGGTATATAGAAATTCCCAAATCCAAAAACATTCAAAATCCAGAACACTTCTGGCCTCAAACATTTAATTTTCTTAATTTTTAAAATTTTAATTTATTATTATTATTTTCAGTTTTTGGCCAGGGCCAGGTTTGAACCAACCACCTCTGGTATGTGGGGCTGGCACCCTACTCCTTGATCACAGGCACCACACTTAATTATTTTTTGAGAGAGTCTCACTCTGTCACACAGGGTAGAGTGCTGTAGCATGATAGCTCACAGCAACCTCAGACTCTTGAGCTCAAGTGATCCTCTTGCCTCAACCTTCCAAGCACCTGGGACTAGGCCCATGACACAATGCCTGGCTGGTTCTTAGAGACAGGGTTTTGCTCTTGCTCAGGTTGGTCTCAAACTCCTGAGCTCAGGCAATCCTCTCGCTTCGGCCTCCCACAGTGCTGTGATTACAGGTCTGAGCCACCACACCTGGCCCCCTCAAACATTTCAGATAAAATATATTCAATCTCTACTTCCAAACCCTAAGGCACCTTTAGAGACTACACATTACAAGCTCACTTATCATCAAGAAGTTGAGACATTTTAATACCAATATCCTCATGTCTTTAGATTCATATTAATCTTTCTCCTAATGTTTTCCCTTGTGCCCTACAGCTTCTCTTTTACCATCAACTCCCTTGTCTCTTCAACATCTTCAAAAATAATTGCCTCTATTTCTTTGCCTCAATTAAAATAAATGTTTCTATATGCTTCCCTTGTAGACCTTGAATGAAGCTGCTCATCTTCCCATCCTCCTTAATTGCCAGACTTGGCACAGGGTAGGAATGAGATGGGGCAGGAAGGGGAACAAACAGATTATTTTAGTTCTCTGTTACAGATGCAGGCCACTATTCTATCTCTTAAAAACATGGGCATTTGAGCCTAATAACATCTACACTTCCTGTTACCTGCTAACTTCCTAGTCACTCCTCCACCTGAAGACTTCACACCCAGACTATAGGCTTTCTCTGTATTTTAATTCTTGCTAGCATTCTAAATAACTTCAGCGTTTATGGGACAACTTTTCTTATTTCATTATTTCTACTCCAGTGTAATTATGAATCCCCTCATCCTCCAAATTGCTTCATTTTCAACACATTCTCTAAATGAAACTCCCTATACTCCCAACTTTTTGATTCTCTCTTATTATTCTACTCAGACCATATGGAAATCCTCCTTGAAAATAGCAGAGTAGCTAACACATAGAAGATTCACAAATGATGATTAAATGAATAAAAAGATAAAAGTTTAGAACACCCATCTTGGAGAGCAGGAGAGGGCACTGAACGTAAGCATATAATGTCACAAAAGGGCGACACGGTTCTGAAGATCATAAATTACCAGTTTGCATAGCTGTGTAATATCTACCTCATCCTATCATTCCAATCTCAGCAACTGAGGCATAAGAATAAAAGAGTAAATGGGTGAATTGATTCAGGATCCAAAGTTTGCAGAACAGCAGTGTGGAACGATAGTCATTAATTCTGATTAAGAATGGGTGAAACTAACGTGCATGATGCATGATGTTACATTTCAAAACTATTTAAAAATGAGTATAATTGTGATGGATGCGTTACTTAGTTCAATGTAAACATTTCACATTGTACATCGAAGCAGTACCCTGAACCCCATAATGCATCAATGTACAAAGTTATGATTTAATAAAAAATAATTTTAAAAAAGTAAACAAACAAAAAAAAGAACGGGTGAAATGATGAATAGATTAGAATAAGATAAGAAGTAAAGTCAGTATTCTCTTATATATTGTATCCAGGGTCAGGGATACTCTTTCACTTGCCAAAATGTAAAATGTTCTTCTAAAACTTATCACATTTGACAAACATATGCATTGGAATATAAAAGCAAAGTCATAAATTTCTAGTTCAGAAAACTGATAGAAAAGACCTCCCAAGTATTGACAATACTTATAGTATTTAGTGTAATGAGTAAAATACTTTACTCACCAGTTTAGAAGCTCTATTCACTTCCTTCTTGATGTCTTCTACTAGAAAACCATAAAGCCCTTCTTCTTCTTTACCTCTCTGCCAAATTCCACTTGACATTAACTGTGAACATATTCTCAGTTAGAAAATAAACTCTAAGAAACTAGTTTGGAACTAAAAATATCCTTAATATTCATAAAACAGACATAGAATGACTCAAATTTCAAGTACCTATCTATAAGTTATTTTTCATAGTCAAAGTACGAAAGAGGATACTCACATTGTTTGATTTGGAGAACACTGTATATTAATAGTTTGCATACCCAAACTGGTTTCTGAAAGTATTCCACGAAGTAACAAAAAAAAAAAGAAAGCGCAAAGAAGGCAGGTAGGAAGGAAAAGAGTGACTGGATAGGGGCTAGAGGGGAAAAGAGAGAGTACTTACAATTTAGTTTTAGATAAAAGGATTAGTAAATCAGATGGAGACAATTAGATTATCTGCGGTATTTCAGGCTAACTTTAAATCTAGCTGAATTGTGTCTGAATCATAAAAGGCATATTTATAGGGAAATTTACTGAATTCTGGTTAACGTAAATGTTTGCCTTTTAGAAAATCTCATTTAAACTTCATAGTTAAATGACGTTAAGCCTAAATCAAGAAAAAGCATGGAACATGAATAAAAAATCCTTGTTTACAAGCTTACTTGCAAGTTAGGCTCTATGCCTAGCCTTCTGGAACCCTAGGCAAATGATGTCTCTGACTTTAAATGCCAAAGTAAGAACCTTAGGTTGTATTTAAGTCCCTCTCAGCTCTAGCATTGTATTACCACTTGTTAACATTATTACTCTTTCTTATTCATAATAAAATAGAGTATTAAAAGAGTTGAGTCTAGGGTCAGTACTTAAAAAAGTATTACTCATTTAATAAAATAAAATAATATAAGGGAAATTTTGATATGATCAACTTAAATGTATTACAGAATACAAAAATACTTCATAGAATAAATTTGTGATTAAAAGTTTATAATATATCCTAAAAAAAACCCCAAAATGATATATATTACTTAAGAATTAGCTACGAAAACCAACCTGTTAACTAATAAAACAGCTCTTCTAATTCTACTGCCTAAAAAGTAGAATATGCCCCTAGTGCTTTGGGAGGCTGAGGTGGGAAGACTGCTTGAGGTAAGGAGTTTGGAACTAGCCTAGGCAAGAGCCAGACCCTATCTCTACAAAAAAAAAAAAAAAAAAAAAAAAGACAGAAAGAAAGAAAGAAAGGGAAGAAAGAGAAAAGTAGAGGAGGGGAGGGAAGGGAAGGGAAGGGGAAGGAAGGGAAGGGAAATTAGCGGTGGTGCCACATCCCTGATGTCCCAGCTCCTCAGAAGACAGAGGAAGGAGGATCACTTGAACCCAGGAGCTAGAGGTTGCAGTGCGCTATGATGATGTCACTATACCCTAGCCTGGGCAACAGAGTGAGACCCGTGCCTCAAAACCAAACAAACAAAAAGTAAAATAAACTCTTGAAAAAAATGAAAAGGTTTTCTTTCGCACTGTAAAATATAATAGACTCTAACTTACAAATTTATTTGGAATGTCAACTTCATTTTTGTTTTATACCATTAAGGCATGGTATAAAAGTGATTAGATTCCTAGGCTAGTCTACAAGTCTAATTAATCCACAGGGTACCTGGGGTACAAAAGTGTAGTCTTAGAGAACCAGGTGGTTTCTCAAACAGGCACCGAAAGGGTTTTTTAACATAGAGGATGTATTTAAAAATATGCCCACAGGGTGGGGCCTGTGGCTCAAAGGGTAGGGTGCTGGCCCCATATGCCAGAGGTGGTGGGTTCAAACCCAGCCCCAGCCAAAAACCGGAAAAAAAAAAATGCCCACAAATTTGTTAGTACTCCTTCCTTCAGAAAGTAGAGCTTAATTCCCCCCCTCTTGAGTGTGGGCTAGATTAACTAACTCCTTACACTATAAAGCAAAAGTGACAACGGTATGTGCCTATGATGACTAGCGTTTACAGTTCTATCTTAGTGTGTATCTCTCTCTCTCTCTCTCTCTCTATCTAGGATCACTTGCTGTAGGAGAAGCACATCCTGCTGCCTGAGTGAGCAGCCTTGGTGAGAGGGCCAGGGATAAGAAGGTGAGGCCAACTAGGAGGAACTGAGTCCAAAAGCCACATGAGTGAGCCATTAGAAGTGAAACCTCCAGCCCAGTGAAGTCTTCAGATATAATCAGACTGACATCCCTTGACTGTAATCTCATGAGGTTCTGGGCTAGAATTATTCAGCTCAGCCAACATCAAGATTCCCAACCCTTAAAATTGTGTGAGATAATAAATGTTTTATCTGCTAAATTTCAGAATAATTTCTTATGTGGCAATAGATACTGTGTCAAGAAACACTGAGCATATCAATGCAACCTTGGTATGCTAAGGTAGTAATGTACCACTAATATCTTAAGATAAAGATTCAATGAGGTGAGAAGATGGAGGAAGTGGTAACAAATGAGAGACAATTGTCAGTAAGAAATCACTTATCTTTTGAATGACCTATAAATTAACCTCTATAATTATCCACAAATATTACCTTTAGCCAGAATATCTCTTTCCAGGCTTTCTGTCAAATAAAATAAAATTATTTTCTTCTATTCTCTAAATCTTTAAACCAGTCTTTTCTGAGACTTATCACTCGCAACAAAGGAAAATACAAAGTGGTAAAAAAAAAACAAACACCCACCTCCTCCCATTTTTTCCTTTTTTAAACAAGTAGACCCTAAACAGGCAAAAACAGGTCTTTATATGTACAAAGTACTTTCGGAATTTAATATTTAAAAAATCCAATTTTTACATATAGATCAAAGAGGTCCACAGAAGTTAAATAACTTATCCAACTCTCATTAATCAATGCTAGGATACAATTTTCTTCTTTAAAAC
Source organism: Otolemur garnettii (assembly GCF_000181295.1). Classification (NCBI taxonomy): domain Eukaryota; kingdom Metazoa; phylum Chordata; class Mammalia; order Primates; family Galagidae; genus Otolemur; species Otolemur garnettii. The sequence continues at coordinate 7,638,222 of NW_003852447.1, forward strand.
ACCAAATTTCTATAATTTAATTATAAATTATACTTACCAAACAATAGTAATGTACAGCGAGATTCCATTTCTCATTAGTTTTCTTTTCTCCATATTTATTAGGGCAGTCATCACTTTTTCGACAAAAGACACAAGCTAATGGTGAAAAAGAAATTGATATAAAAAGCTTAAAAATTAAAAAAAACATAAGATTTGTGCTTTTCTCAATTTGTGTTAAAATTCTTTCTGAGAAAATAAATCACATTATACTGCTATCAGTAACTTAAATTTTTCAACACCTATTTCCAAAGTATTAGTGTGACTTTATACTTTCAGTAGTCTTTAATGATAAATTCTAGTGTTAATAGGGGAACTTACGGAGTAACATCAGTAAAAATGACAGACTGAGAAACTATAAAACTCCATTGTTCCACTAAAGCAATGATTAAACTGCCAAAAACTGTAAGAATCAAATTTTTAGAAGTTCTGGAATCTAATTTAAAAAAGGACAAAATTTTGAGAACGTTTAATGAAGAATAAGCTGCTAAATTTTGATGAGAGCATTTTAACTGACCCACCTACCATTCCCTACTCCTCAGCTGGGCAGTGGCCTTGAGGTGGTCCATGTTCCTGGTGCAGATTATTGGTCCAACAGCAGGTAATATGGACCTTGTTTTCAAGAAATGTGATTGTGTGTTTGGACTTGTGCAGCGGTTCCCTGAGGGATGAGCTCAGATGTCTGCCTTTCTTTTGCCTTCCTCAGAACCTTCTGAGGGCTGGAACCTCTACTATTTGTCAAACAGTATTGAAAGCAAACATAGAAGCCACAGCAGCCTAGGGAATGGGATAGACAGGCAAGTAGCTGACAGACAGTGTCTAGGAAAGAGACTGGGAAAGGGGGATACAGTGGGGAATAAGTTTTGTTTTTTTTTTTTTGAGACAGAGTCTCACTTTGTTGCCCTCAGTAGAATGCCGTGATGTCACAGCTCACAGCAACCTCCAGCTCTTAGGCATAGGTAATTCTCTTGCCTCAGCCTCCTGAGCAGGGGAATAAGTGTTTTGAAAAACTCCCACAGATACTGGCAAATCTAGAAGGTCATGTGCATGCACAGGGATGTACACACACTCAGAAGGGATCTGAGAAATTGTAAGCTTGCACATTAGGCTTAGGCTTATGCAAGCCTACATTAAAAAGGAAGATCCCCAATTGATAATCTAATCTTATACCTTAAATAACTAGAAAACAGAAAACTAAACCCAAAGCTAGTAGAAGGGGGAAAAAAATAAAGATCAGAGTAGACATAATCAAAATGAGAATGGAACAAAAACAAAATATAAAAATAAAAGTTGATTCTTTGAAAAGATCAATAAAGTTGACAGACCTTTAGCTAAAGAAAAAGATGTGAGAAAAAACAGAGATTAAAAACTTTCATAGTAATCAAAACAGTGTGGTACTTGGCTAGACATACAGATCAATAGAAAAGAAGAGTTCAGATATAAACATATACAACTGTGGTCAATTGATTTCCCCACTCAGTGGGGAATAACAGTCTCTTCAACAAATGGTATTGGGGCAAATGGATAACTACACTAACAGTAGAACCTCCATAGTTGACCACTTCCCGATGTTGACCTAAACTAGAAATGTACCACATGTACTGTAGGTCTAGTTCCTTATGTTGACCACCTGTGTTAACCCATTTGTTCCAATCTCTCAGGTGGTCAACTTACAAAGGTTCTACTACAGGTAAACCCATATCTCACATCACACACAAAAATTAATTCAAAACAGATCAAGATGGCCGGGTGTGGTGTCTCACACCTGTAATCCCAGCACTTTGGAAAGTCGAGGTGGGAGGACTGCTTAAGCCCCTAAGTTTGAGACTAGTCTAGGCAATAGCAATATCAGTCTCTACAAAAAATAAATTAGCTGGGCATGGTGGTGTGTGCCTATAGCCCCAGCTACTTGGAGGCTGAGATAGGAGGACTAGCTTGAGCCCAGCAATTAGAGGCTGCATTGAGCTATGATGGGGTCACTGTACTCTAGCCCTGGGAAACAAGAGCAAGGACCCTGTCTCAAAAAAGAAAAAAAGAAATCATGAACCCACCCCACCCACCCCCATAACAGATGAAGGACCTAAATTTGAAAGCCACAATTATAAATATACATTTATTTTTAAAGACTGTCTCACTCTGTCACCATGGGTAGAGTGTCGAGACATCATAGCTCACAGCAACCCCAAACTCTTGGGCTCAAGTGATCCTTTCACCTCAGCCTCCCAGGTAGCTAGGACTATAGGAGCCCGCCACAATGCCTGGCTAATTTTTCCATTTTAAAAATCCTAATAAGCGAGATGGGGCTTCACTCTTGCTCAGGCTGGTCTCGAACTCCTGAGCTCAAGGGATCCAATTGCCTCAGCCTCCCAGAGTACTAGGATTATAGCTATGAGCCACTGTGTCCAGCCCTGATAAAATTCTCAGAAGAAAACACATGGGCAAATCTGCAAGACTTTGGATTTGGCAACTGTACCTTAGTTCACATGACAGCAAAAGCATAAGTAAAAAAAGCAAAAATAGATAAACTGGACCTCATCAGAATTTTACATTTTTATGCCCTAAAGGACACTATCAAGAAGAGTGAAAAGACACTAAGAGAATGGGAGAAAATCTGAAAAGGGTCTAGTAGCCAGTATGCTAAGAAATTCTTTTTCCTTTTTTTTTGCAGTTTTTTGGCTGGGGCTGGGTTTGAACCCACCACCTCTGGTATATGGGGCCGGTGCCCTACTCCTTTGAGCCACAGGTACCACCCGAAATTCTTAGAACTCAATAACAAAAATTGTTACCAGCCACTGTTAACTCAAATGTCCATTTTATGCAGGGTGCTGCTGGTCAGGCCCTGACAAGGCCGGATGAGCCTATGTACTGACATGTGGAGATGGTTTATTCACTTCCAAGACCTACTGTCCTAGATAAGTTGGGAAACTAGACTTCATGGTACTGTGAAGTGTTATCTAACTAAAAATTTAGTCTAGAATAAAAATGCTTTAAAGATGTAACCATTTTAAGATAGAAAGCTATTGTGTAACTTTGTAACCTATGAGGAGGAATCTGTTTAATGTATACTATGATGAGGAATAACATTGCTGATGGATGCTACTTTGAGAATAAAAAGTAACCAAAGGAAAAAGGTGGCAGAGCAGTTCTTTTGGGAGATAACCCCATTGGTCTCTTGAATCACTGGCTTTTCTGTAAATAAAAGTGAAACTTGATCTCTTATTCACTTCTCCATCCATCGGCTTGGGTGACAGGCAAATGGACACCTTGGCCCAGCAACAAAATCACAAATAACCAATTTAAAAATAAGCAAAGGGGGAGGTGCCTGTGCTCAGTGGGTAGGGAGCTGTCTCCATATACTGAAGGTGGCAGGTTCGAACCAGGCCTCGGACAAACTGCAACAACAACAATAACAACAACAACAAAGCAAAGGATCTGAATAGACATTTCTCCAAAGAAGCACATTAAAGGATGTTTAATATCTTTAGTCATTGGTCAATAGGGAAATGCAAATCAAAATCACAATGAGATACCACTTTACACTCACAAAGGCCAGTTATAACCAAAATGTAAGGAAAAAACAAGTGTCAGCAAAGATCTAGAGAAACTGAAACTCATATACTGCTGGTGGAAATATAAAACGGTATAGCACTCTGGAAAGTAGTCTAGCGGTTAAACATAGAGTCACTATCTAACACAGCAATTTCAGTTCTGGGTATGGTAACATAGAATTACCATGTAACATAGCAATTTCAGTTCTGTATACCAAAGAACTAAAGACAGATGTTCAAACAAATACTGTACACTAATGTCCATAGCAGCACTGCTCAACAATAACTAAAGCGGAAAAAAATCAATGTCCATCAATGGAGGGATGAGTGAATGAACCAAATATGGTTTATCAATACAGTGGATTATTAGTCACCACTAAGAAGGAAAAGTACTACATGCTACAATATGGAAAAGCCTAGAAACATTATGCTATATGTGAAAGAAGTCAAGCAAAAAAGGCCACATGATTCCACTTACATAATGGTTATGTTATCCAGAATGGATAAATCCAGAGATAGATAAAAAGCAGATTTTAGTGGTTGCCAGAGGCTGAGAAAAGGCAAAATGAGGAATGACTGCCTCATTTTGAGGGTACAGAGGCTAAATAATCACCTTGGAGGATGATAAAAAAGATGTTTTGGAACAAGACAGTGGTGATGAGTTAACAAATATTGCAAATGTACTAAATGCTAGCACCTTGAAATAGTTAAAATGGTGAATTTTATGTGTATTTTACTCCCCTCCTCCCCCACTACAACTTATGGAATCAGGAGATCTGAGTTAAAATATAGATCCATACTTAAAAAGAAAAGTAATAATTATACATATATGTGTGTGTGTGTGTATGTTTGGAAATATACGTAACACTGTAAATGCCTAAATGGATTCATTATCATATGTATTACTTTACATACTTACCATTTATTTGTGGTGAGAACACTTAAAACCTCTCTTACCACTTTTCAAGTATAAATACACTATTAACTATAGTCCCTATGTTGTACAATAGACCTCATTAGTTTATTCCTCATTTCTGAATGAAAATTTACATCCTTGACCAACATTCTGCCAATCCCCAGACCTTCCTGCTCCCCATCCTAATCCTGGTAACCACCATGCAAGTCGATGCTTCCATGAGTTTAACTTTTCTAGATTTCCCCATGTGAATGAGATCATGCAGTGCTGTCCTTCCGTGCCTGGCTTATTTTACTAGTGCTTTATAATTCCATTTCCCTATCATAAAAATAAGGACAATAGTACCTAGTTCAAACTATGCCTTAATGAGGACCTAATAAGACAGCATATATTTAAAAAGTTAATAGGCTGTGACATAAGGATAGAACTGAATAAATGTTAGTATTATAACCACTAATCTCTTTTGTCTTCTGCTTATTTGTATAGAAAGTTTTTTTTTTTTTTGAGACAGAGCCTCAAGCTGTCCCCCTGGGTAGAGTGCCGTGGCATCACAGCTCACAGCAACCTCCAACTCCTGGGCTCAAGCGAGTCTCCTGCCTCCGCCTCCCAAGTAGCTGGGACCACAGGCACCCGCCACAACGCCGGCTTATAGAAAGTTTTTTATTAATATGCTAATGAAATAAGTAGAAAATCATTAGTGAAGAGAAAAAACTTTGAGGACCTCAAGGCAATAGACCCATTCGAGATGGAGGGAACTTGATTCTCTAACTGGCTACATGAAGCAGAAACTTGCTCTCTGCCCCATCTTCCCTAACACATCCCCACTGGACTGTAAGCTGACCAAGTTTTTATTGTGTTAAACTATTAAGACTTCAGGGTTTATCTATTATAGCAACTTGTATTATTTACCTTAATTAATCTATATAATCAAGAATGGACATTATGTATTGAAAAGTGCTATACTTGTTAACAGGTTACTCACAGAACAGATTCCAGAAACAAAGAGCATGAGCTATTATTCAATACTGTGAAATAACCTAAGTATATAGCCCTTCCTCACTCCAATTTAATGAAATGTCACAATTCAAAGAACCTCCCCAACCCTTTAAAAGATTTCAGCCCCTCTTCCTTCCCCATACAAAGGAGATGTCCACATTAACTCCAGCAAACTGCCACTTGTTCATATTGGGTATCTTATACCAGCAGCTCCCACCTTAACTCCTTCATTGCTAGTGCCTAAACTTTTAGCCACCAGTGTGCATACAGCTACCAAAAGAAAGAGGAATACAAGGAATGAGCTGAGATTACAAAAGAGGAGGAGTCCTTGTGAATTAGCTGAAATTATAGAAAGGAAATCCTCAGGATGAACCCCGGTACATGTGCATCTGCAACACGCTGGAGACCTGAGGTTTTTGTTCCCCCTTTCCCTCCTTGCCTTCCTTTGCCCAGTAGAGAGGAGGACCCTGGCCACAGAACAGACTAGGTTTCAGGTATGCATTTCTATAAGTAGACTCCTTTTGTATTTATTTGTATTTGGCTGCTTTTTAATCAGAATGCTTAAAATCAAGTAAAATTGTTCTGACTTGCTTTTATTTATTGTTCAGATCACCTACTATAGAAAGTGATATTGGTTTCCACTATAATAATGAAATAAAGTCTCCACCTTAAACATATTCATGTAAGTAAAAACAGTCAATCCGAGGAGAAATATCAATTGTGGGGGCATATCTGTCTTTGGCAAAATGCATAAAGACAGTCACTAATTAGTCAAGTTTCAGAACTACTACTAGTACAGCTGATAGCAGTTTGGTGGTAGAAGCAAAGAAAGCAAGCAGAGGAGGTTTGGGAGTCCAATTCCCTTATCCAACATAATGTGGTATCAACAGATAGTCTCTAAAAGTGATGGTCAAGCTATAGAGTCTTACATATAATATTATAGTTTAAGAGGGAATCAAAAAGATCTAAAAGCAATAGATGAAGGAGTAGTTTCAGAAGAAAATAAAAACCAATTCCTCATCTTTCATGGTAGTAAGTAAAGAGATATTGTTTATAATAAAGGAAGAAAACAAGAACTAAAAGCAAAGATCAAAAACACTGCATCTATTTGGGGAAGTTGTTGTAAGCACTTGGAGATGTGTTTTCCTTTTCATATTAAACTTTTGTGTATTAAAATTGTTCTCACCTTTATGTTCTCTTTTGTAAGAAAAAGTCATATAAAAAAATTCTATTTATTAAATAAATGATACTGTTTTATTCAGATAGAAAGCATGCCTGATAAAAATACATACACAGAATACACATAAAATTTGGCAAGTAATTTGTCCTCTAACAGACTTTTTTGAAATGAATACACACAATACATATATTATACTTTAGTACATGGACATACGAACTAAGCATGCACCAGAGAATTCATTCCTATTGTTTAGGTAGGATTGTAAAAGGCTTACTATTATAAAAACATTTTAAATACATTTACTTACCAAGTTCCTGTGAGTCACCAGGTTTATTTTCATTTTCATTCATTTTACTAGGAAAAATAATAATATATTAATATAGCTATCTCAGTTTTAAAAGCCTCAGATTATGTTTTTATCAAATTTAGTCAAAGCATGATGACAAATAAGTTATGCAATCATTTCTTTCTATGATTTCAGTTCTTCAATCATTTCTAGTACTTAATTTCCTTACCTTTAACCTATCGCAGACCAGCAAGGAGAATAGAGTCTGAGAACATCTTTTAAATTGGAGAGAATGTTTATTGGCTATGAAAACAATTAAGAGGACTACCAGTATTTAGTGAAAAGTGTGTAGGATTACAGGATATGCAATACACCAAACAGTTCTATATATCAAATAGTCAAGATTTTCAAATTTCCACTGGACTTTCAAGTATATTAAAATAAAAAAGCTACTTATACTTACATTAATGTAGAACATGAGCCCATTTTACATATAAACATCAAGTCCTTTTTAAAATTTTTGCTATTTTAGAACTAAATATTTCCAGAATGACAACTTGTATGTAAAGGAAATTTAATTTTGTTCAAAACTTTACCAAGATTGTTCATCATATAGGAAGAAAAAACATCAATAGCAATGTGACTCAGCCTATAACACAGGTAGGGAATCTGTAGCCTTCTGATTTCAACACTGTTCTTTTTTAATCACAAAAGGAAGAAAGGAAAGCTTCATCTTTCTCTACTGCACCCCTTTTAATAGAAGGATTTGTTTTGTAAAATTTGGATTCAGTCCCAAGGCCACACTTAAGGATCCAGAAGGCCACATGTGGTCCCAAGGCCACAGGTTCTCCACCCTGTTATCTTACTGCATATTCTAGCAGAATAGTGCTCAACCACTTACACACTTGAAAGATGCTGATTTGTCCCAACCTCCTCCCTCTCTTCTACTTAAATAAATCATAGTTTTTTCTATGATTTAGAAAAATCATAGAACTCTTTTCTACAAGACCAAAGAGAGGAAGACTGACATCTTACCAACATCAAAGTTTCACTTTACCAAGAGCATATGAGCAGCCTACTTGAAATGTTGTTATGAGAGAGAGTCAAGAATAAATGGTACATGCAGTCTCTTGGAATTTAAGTGGTTAAGAATAAACACAATAATGCCAGTAAGTAAATGTAATCTCATAGTCACAAAAACCAATCAGAAAGATTAAACATCTGTCCAAGGTCACAGAACTAATGAGTGGAAAAAGACTGACTATAGTGTAAAACATCTTCACATGAGAACAATGAAAGAGCACAAAAATAATACAGAATGTTAAATATCAAAGGAAGGACAAAAACCACAAATAAAGATTGCTATCAGATTTTAGCCAACTTAAGACACAACAAAAGGTAGGGTATCGATTATTGTAACAAGACTGATTAAGTCAATTAAATCAATACAATGATTTTTATAATTTAGAATTTGTGTTTCAGTAATAATTTTATATTGACTATAAGAACTTCTGGATTTAAACATAGATTTTCTCATACAACATTT
>NW_003852447.1:7647231-7650715 GCF_000181295.1 Otolemur garnettii
GATTTTCTTTTTCCTCTACAGTTATATGATGTCACCTTTGATGTTTACACATGACATCATATAACTGTAGAGGAAAAAGAACTGCTAAAGAACTGCTTTAACTGGTCAAATAGCTTGAGGATCACAGCCCATAAAACCTGATTTTTTTTTTTTTAAAGACTAGTCAAGTGCAGTAGTGAGAAAGGGGGAAAGAGTAGAACAAGGAGATCAATCTGTAACTGACTGTGAACAACACACAACCTGATTTTAAACACATGTGGGTGGTGTTCATCTTAAATTTTATAAAGTACAATAAATAGGAAGACAAAATGCCTCTTTTTAAAGGACTTCTCTATAATTCAACTTCTGATGAAAAATTCAGCAAATCATTCAAACACAAGTATTTCAGAAAATTCCATATATGATAAACATCATTTTAATTTATAAAGATAGTTTTAGTATTCAACAATACAGATTTGAGATTCCATCCTTCCAACTCATAATTTCTTATCCTCTCCCTTTCAGAAGTGAATTACAGGTGTCTAGTACTTTTAGATTTACTATAACTCAGAATAATGACTGAGGGCCTACAATATAAACCACTTTAGTAAATTCTCTGATGCTAAAATCCCCACATCATTCAGCAAAGTGCAAATATATTTGCTCAATGAAATTTGTACACATGCTAGAGATATTGGTGTGACTGGAAAACAGTTCCAGACTAAGTTTTCTTTATAAAGAAATTCCAATTTCTATGTTGTTACATATTCTCCTCCTCTTCCCTTTCCCATTGTGAGGCATCTCTCTTGGTGGATATTTGACAAAGGGCCTGTGTCAAATATAAGTACAGACAGCTATGAAACTTGATATAGAGAAGAAATCTTGACTTCTTCAACAGATGTAGCTTCAAATGAGAGCTTTCTGAACACTCCATCTGCCATCTCTCTTCATGTTGTAGATACCAAGGAAACAAGACTCTAGGTTTACTTTGTAGTCAGGATCTGATGATGTTAACTCCCTTACGCAGTCCTGGTTTAGCTCTGAGAGCCTATCAAAATCACAGCTTTCTTTAAATTGCACTGAAATGCTATCTGACTCTTAGAATCCTGTAAGAATTCTTATTGAATCCTTTGGTGAGAAGCACCATGGTTTCTCGGTTACCAGTCTCTCTCACTGCAGTGAGTCAATACATTTAACTTAATCACACCACAGGTTTATCCCTGGTGATGTTAGGCTGGTTGGGCCAGGATAAGACAAAAGAATAAGGCAAATGGCACAAAACAAACAATAAATCAAGATAAAGGGTATATAAACGTTCCTTATACTATTCTTACAACTTTTCTCTAATTAGTTTCAAGCCTATCAAAATCACTTTCCTTAACTTGTACCTAAGTGCTATTAGGTTACCTAATGGTTGAATGTTCTAAACACATTCCATAATTCATACTTTTGACCAGTTCACATAAGCTTCCTTCATAACACCTAAAATAACACTTATAAGTCTTGATTGAGGGTTACTTTATTTAAAACAAGTTTCCAAAACAAAAACTTAGCAAAGAAATAAGGATTATTCACATACTTTTGAGTTGGATTTATAACTTATTTTAGATGTTTCCTCTAAAAATGTGAGCTTTAAAATTTCCTAAGCAGAATAAGGAAAACAATGGCATCTAAAGTCTTAACAGACTTGGTCTTACAAATAATATTGAAATACTCCCTTCCCTGGAAAATTAACAATTTAATGACATTCTAGGAAGCAACTGTCAAGAGGCATCCTGAGTCTCTTCCACTGCCTACCTTTAATAATCCTCTTTCCATAGGGAGCAGGAGAGAGCCTACTCCTCTCCTTGCCTGTGGATGTGCTTAGTGCCTAGTAACACGATTCTGCCAAAGAATGCAGAAATGATGATGCATTATTATGTCATAAAGGGCACTGTGACTTGCTCCTCAGCATCATGGACCTGGAGGAAGCTACTTGCTTTAAGGACTTTCAAGATGCTCCAAGTAGAGGCCCACTTGACAAGCAACTGAAGCCTTCTACTCTTAGTATCAGGAGCCAGTCACTTGAAGAGTGGATCCTCCACCCCAATCAAGCCTTCACATGGCTGCAGTCTGACTAACAGCCTGAAAATGATTTCACAGGAGACCCTAAGCCGTAACTACACACCTAAGCTAGCTGGTCCCTCACAAATTCCTGACCCACAGAAATTGTCAGTAAATGTTTATTGTTTCAAACCACCAAGTTTTGGGATGATTTGTTTCAAAGCTAGATACAAAAAAGCCAAATACCTTTTTATTCCAGTTGGTGGCTAATATCTGAATAAGCAAAGAGGAAGTCCTGCCGATCCAACATTTCCTAAAGCTCCTAATCTTACTGATAAAAGCAAAGCTGAAATAAAAGATATTGAATACACATAAAATATGCTAAAATCAAACACTTGAAAGAGAAATAGAGCAATGTTTTAAATCTATCATTTAAAAATAAGTATTCTTGCTATAGGAATAATTTGCTTTAAATCACTTATCAGAAAAGTTCAACTTATTCTATAAAAGTACATTATTTGATATACTATAAATTCTTTACAATTCAGAAATACTATTTTTGGATGTCCTTTACATATTAAAGCATTAATTTTTCTGATTCAGCATCATATAATAAAACATAAGTTATTTTATTTCCTAAAAGTGTAAGAAACATCCTGGATTGCAAGAGGTACTGGAGAATAAAATTGCTCTAGAGGACATCATGGAGACAATTCACAAAAACAACGTAGGGTAGTTGAAAGTACTGAGTCTAGGCTCGGTGCCTGTGGCTCAAGTGGCTAAGGTGCCAGCCATATACACCTAAGGTGGCGGGTTCGAATCCAGCCCGGGCCTGCCAAACAACAATGACGGCTGCAACCAAAAAATAGCCGGGCGCTGTGGTCCCAGGTACTTGGGAGGCTGAGGCAGGAGACTCGCTTGAGCCCAGGAGTTGGAGGTTGCTGTGAGCTATGATGTCACGGCACTCTACCCAGGGTGACAGCTTGAGGCTCTGTCTCAAAAAAAAAACAAAAAAACAAAAAAACATAGCTAGCCTGCACTATCTCACCAAGTAGGTCCTCAGAGTCTCCAGGCAAAACTCTGAAAGAGGCCTTTTTAAGGTTGTAGGAGATAAGCCACAATTACAAACCATAGACCTTTGGTAAGCCCTACTTACCAAAATCCCTGGGAACCCCAATTCAATCACCCTACCAGTTCTAATAATCAAACAGTAGAAAATAAACATGGTGTGGACTCAACAGAAGAACTCTGGCAACATGAATAACCAGAATAGATCACCCCCCACCAAGAAATGACAAAGGAAATACAACTGAAGATGCCATGCATACACAAATGGCAGCAATGTCAGAAACTGAATTCAGAATAGGGATTGCAAATAAGATAAATAGAATAGAAGAAAAGATGGAAATTGAATTCCAAAGAGTAGTTCTAAAGTTGTCTCAAGTCACCCAAGATATGGACA
>NW_003852447.1:7650735-7653391 GCF_000181295.1 Otolemur garnettii
GGCTCTGTCTCAAAAAAAAAAAAAAAAAAAAAGAAAGTACTGAGTCTATGCTAAACTTCCTGAATGTGATATCTATACTTTGGTTAAATAAAAAAAAAAAAAAATCATTGTTCTTAGGAAACACAGATTGAAGTATTAAGGAGACCAGATATATGCAAGCTACAATTACATGGTTCAAAAAAGGAAAGCATATACAAATGTCTAATACCACAAATGTGGCAAATATTAAAAATTAGTTAATTTGGAAAACAGTATATGCAATTCTTTGTACTTTGCTTACAACTTTCCTATAAATATAGAATTATTTCAAAATAAAAAGGTTTAAAAATAATGAATTAAATGTACAATAAAACAGATTCCCCAAAAATTCAGGATGAAGACTATGTAACCCAATGTGGCGGTTAATTTTATGTGTCAACTTTACAGGACCACAGGATGCCCAGATAGCCGGTTGAACATTATTTGTGGGTGTGTTTCTGAGGGTGTTTCTGAAAGAGATCAGCCTTTGAACTGATAAAGAGAGTAAAGCAGGTGGCCCTACCTCATATGGGAGGGTATCAAGCAGTCCACTGAAGGCCTGGATGAAACCAAAATGTGGAAGAAGGATGAATTTGTTTTCTGAAACAAAGCAAATACACAAAGCCAACTATATTTCCACTAGGGTCTGAGAAGTTTGGGAACCCATCCTAGAAATAGGTGCTACATACCTCACTGCTAAGCGTCACTAAAGGCAAATTCGAAGTACTCCCCTTAGGAAGCTATACACCAACACCAGCACCCAGGCCACTCTTCACTGTAATTTTGGAATGACCATCAGTGCTGTATGGCACCCCAAAACACCACAATAATGATGCTGCTCAGTAAGACACCACTGCATGTTCACATGAATACAGCTGTGAGACATGAATGAACCAAGACTATGAAACCTTACTGTGTTGCTTGCACAGTGCTGCCAGTGTTATGTGACCACGGCAGTTTGTGAACTTGTCAGGCATCCTACAACCACAGCTCTGATGGTCATTCCAGAAAAGAGTTCCAAAATTTCTATGAAGGGTGGACAAGACGCTAGCTTCGGTGTATAGCTTCCTCAAGGAAAGTACTTCAAAGGTGACCACACTGATATTCAGCAATAAGGTATGTAGCACTTTTTCTAGGGTGAGTTTGCAAACTTGTCAGACCCCAGCATACAGAAATACATTTGCTTTGTGTATTCATCTCATTTCATTAGAATGAGGTATATAATACTTTTTCTAAGATGAGTTTGCAAACTTAATTGTCAAATCATGTAATAATAACAAATAATCAGTACATGGAACTAAAGAACAATTCACAGTAGGTAAAATTTCAGGGAAAGATGGGCAAAAAAAAAAAAAAAAGACTGTAGTCTGAAAAGCTGCAGAATACTGCTGAGGAAATTTAAAGAATACCTAAATAAATGAAAAGACAGACAATGCTTATTCCATATTGTTAAGATGCCAATGTAACACAATCCCAGTCAAAACTCCCAGAAGGCTTTTTTTAAACACAGATATTGGCATGCTGATTTTAAAACATACTCATAATGCAAAGGCCCTGTAATGCAAAAACCAATTTTTAAAAGAACATAGTTTTGGACTAAGTGATTTCATGACTTCCTGTGGCATTCCATCAATCAGGCCAGTAATGACACACTGCATGACAGAACATAATAGAAAGGCCAGAAACAGACCCAGACAATTGCTTCTTAAACAAAGACATCAAGGTATTTCAATGAGAGAAATGATAGTGTATATGTAATAAATAGTGCTGAAATAACTGAATATTTGTTGGGAAAAAAAGAATATTAACCTTATACATAAAACTAAATTTAAAATAGATCTCTCTCTCTCTCTCATACACACACACACACACACAGAAAATTTCTAGAAGAAACCACAGGGAAAAATGTTCATGACCTAGGGTCTGGCAAAGATTTCTTGGAAAGGACACTATGAACCATCAAAAAGAAATTGCTGAACTAAACATCAAAATAAAAGGTTTCAAATCAAAAGACACTGTTAAGAAAATGAAAAAGCAGGACACAGATTGCAAAAAAACATTTATAAGACACATACCTGACAAAAGATTTATACTAATAAAGTATAAAGAATACTTAAAACCAACAATGTCACAACAGAGGATACCAATAAAGAGATAGAAATGATAAAAAGGAAGAAACTGGAAATTCTCCACCTAAAACGTACCACTAAAATGGAAATTCTCCACCTAAAAGTACAACTAAAATTCTCCACCTAAAAAGTACAACTCCAAGGGTTTAATAACGCATCTGAGAAGGTAGAAGAAAGTAGAACGTGGGAATAGAAATAGAAAGGATTTATATGGGACTATTATGAACAATTATATGCTAAGAAGTTAAATAATTAACAGGTTAAACAAGTTAAACTTACCGGCCAGGTACCTTGGCTCACACCTATTATCTCAGCAGTTGAAAGACCAAGGCAGGAGGATGGCCTGAAGCCAAGAGTTCAACAGCCTGGGGATGGGGGTGAGACTGTCTCCACAGAATATTTAAAACTTAGCAGGGCATGGTGGTGTTGCCTTGTACTCTAGCTATGGGGAGGATTGCTTAAGCCAGGGAGTTTGAGGCTACAGTGAACTGCGACTGTGCCACTGCATT
>NW_003852447.1:7653463-7672415 GCF_000181295.1 Otolemur garnettii
CAAGTGGAATTTATCCCAGGAATGCAAAGGTGGTTCAACATACGAAAATCAACCAAAAGATATTTTCAGACCAAAAACACTTTACAAAGTTTCTCAGAACCCCTCTTTGAAAGCTCATTTGAGGCTGTATTAACAAAAAGAAAAAAAATAATTGTAAATTCCATGAGGTACATGTAAAGAAAAAGTTTATACTTTTTTTCTTTTTTAAAAAATTTTAGATTACAGGGGTACAAATGTTTTGGTGACATGAATTGCTTTTGTACAGTCTGAGTGGAAGTTGTAAGTGTGCTCCTCACCTGCGTAATACGCATTGTACTCTCAGGTGTAAATTTACCTCTTCTCTCCCTAGCCCTTCCCACCTGCTTGTTTCTTGTTTTTACTACCAAATGTGCATACGGGTGTTGGTGGATTGCTTCCAGTTTAATAAGTGAGAACATGTGATGTTTGTTTTTCCATCATTGCAAAACTGCACTTAAAATAATGGTCTCCAGTTGTATCTAGGTTGTTCTAAAAGGTATTAATTCACCACTTTTTTAAATGACTGAGCATTACTTCATAATAGGAAATTAAATTTAAAAAATAGACTTTTTAAAGTTATTAAATCTCTTGGTGTCTCAGTTTCTTCATCTTAACATAGAAATAAATATATCATAAAATGGTTGTGAGGATTAAGAAAACATGTATAAAACATTTAGAATTCCATGAATAACAAATTTTGCTCAATTTTCTCATTTGAAATGTCTTCTGAGCCGATGATTTCAATACTTACTTTTTCATATGAAGTTTATAAACCATACGCTATTACTAAAATCTCTACTAAACTACACAGAATAATACACATATACCATCACCTCAGGGAAAAAACTTTTTAAACTTTTTCAGTTATTACTGTAAGACACAATGTGTTAAATTAAAATAAGTACTCATTGAACATACACAGCTTCAGAGTATAAGGACACTCACTGTTTTGCATGAAGTACTGCAAATGTAAGGATAAGGAGGGTAAGGGCTCCCAGTCTAGTGCTATTATGTTTACAATTAAATTGTACTAAGAAAGAAGTACTTTGCCTGGGAAAGTCTTGAAACCCATTTGAGTAAAATCTTTCTTTTTCCCTTTATTAAGTCATATACCATAGATCATGAATACATTTATGCATTTGTGGGGTTGATTTTCTTATACAATTTGGAGTGCTTACAACAAACTAACTAATATAGCTTTCACCTCATTTACTTGATTATTGTGTTAAGACATTTATGTTCTATACGTAATAGATTTGATTTGTACCCTTGCAATATGCTCCAGAGGTGTGGCCCCACCGTTTACCCTCCTCTGTCAAACCTCCCCCCTCTTCTCCCTTCCCCATTTCTTTCCTTCATCCTGGGCTATAGTTGGCATTTGAGTAAAATCTTAAGAAGCAAAAAGCCAGTGGTAAAATATGTATAAAAAATTGAGAGACAGACTTGGAAAATTGTAGTAGTATTGACAGAACATTAGCAGGTTGGAGAAGTGAGGGATATTACAAAGATGATGCTTGGAAACAAAGACTACGAAGGGTTTTAACAAAAAAAAAAAAAGGAAAAGCTAAGAAATTTTAATTATATATAGTAGACAATGGAAAGCCATCAAGAGCAGCATTTGGAGGGAGACCACAAGAGAGGAAAAAAATATAATTTATTTTTTAAAAAAAGGTATAAACTTGTTTCTGACCTTAGCTCAAAGATTTTATTAGTTGTGTGAGAACAAATTATTGAAACTCTCCTAGCCTGCTATCATATCTGAAAATGACAGTTATCTCAGCAATACAGTAAAAATTAATGTGGTTTATACAATGCTTAATATAGGAGATGTGTATGTGTGTGTGTGTGTGTGAGTGTGTGTGTATCACTTGTTATGTGTCACACACTACTTTAAGGTCTTTATATGTATTAACTCATTTAATTCTCATAATAATCCTACAAAGTAATATTACCCCTATTATACAGTTGAGACTGGAAGCACAAAGATTAAACAGCTTGCCCAGGGTCACTCAGCTATCAAGTGGTAGAGATGGGATACAAACCAAGGCAATCTGGCCCCAGCCCTAAGTCTTTAAATGATACATTATAATTCTTCTCTAAGAAAGATCAACTAAGTATTTTTAAAACTCACTCTGGTAGAATTTTCTAACCTTTAAGTCAAATATGCAGAATCTTCAACCCCATCCTCCAGACCTACTGAAGCAAGAATCAGCAACAAACAAACCCTTCAAGGTAATGTACACACAACAAAGTTTGAAACGCGTTGATTTAGGTAGATAAAGTAAAAACCCAATGAAAAGAATCCAAGGAGGAACAGATTAGGATGTAGAGATCAATTTAAGGAATTTACCCTTTGCTGGTTAGCACATATAAAATGAATAGAATAGAATCCGGTCTGCAATCCCTAGGGAAGTATAAGCAAAGCAAAAAAACTGTTACAACAAAGACTTTGTATAAAAAATGTTTTTATTTCAGCAGTCACAGCACTACTTAAATCTATTCTTCCTGGATAAGACTGAAAGCAAGGGTTTATTAGCAGGAATGGGGATATGAGCAACCGGCAGTGGATGAAGGAACGTCTTTATCTGAAATAGTATTAAAATTATTATTAAAAAATATTATGTAAAAACTACTTCTGCATTTATACAGCACACTATCTTGGTGTTAAAACCTTAGAAGGAATATGAAGTATCTTTTCCTATAAAGCAAAACAAAATTAGTACGACCGTTTTCAGTATGGCAAGATATAAAAATAAACACATTTAAACTATTCCAAAAGGCATGGCCTTTCTAGATGGGGTTAGAAGGAGTTTGGTATTTGAGACAGTTCAAGACTAAAAATAAACGAAAAAAGGAAAACCCCAAACGACAACAAAACCGAAGAAACCCCGATTCTCAAAGCAGTATTAGAGTAATTCGAAAACGACTTCATAATAACGCAGCGGGCCAATGAATGAGGGGGGTAAAAAGGCAGGGCGGTGAAACTAAACCTTATCCCTATTGTTTGCAAACTAAGACCCCTGAGAATCACCGCGGTTAAAACAGCCAGTTAAAAAGAGCAAGAGTCTCGGATTTTTGCGGTACAGGGAAAATGTCAACCGTGAAAGAAAAATATCCGGGTTTTAAATACAAAGGATACTCAGATTTCAGTTTAAATCCCCAGCAGGCAATTCACAGACTGTCACTTCCCTGCAGCCCAAGGTAATAAAGACTGCTCCGAGTGTCCCTCTTTTGAGGAACTCGGAGTCACGTTGAACATCTTTTCATCCTACAGCTGCCTCCAACCTTCCATCTTTAATAAAGGAAGATTCCTCTTATAGCTACGGTGACGCTGATGAGATTTAACTAGTGTTGAAGCTTCAGCATTTGAGCCGAACGGGTGGAGCTACTGAACTGCGACCACAGAAACCCCACTGAGACAGCGCAGAGACAGGCTCGACTTACCCCCGGGCGCCGGCAGGGCCTCTGCATCCTCAGTCTCGGGGTCGGACGGCGGCGCAGACGTCGGGAGCGCTGGCCGGGCAGGCGCTCTCAGCGCCCGCAGTCCCCAAGGTCTCAGCGCCCGGCCCCTGCACCAGACACCCCCAAAGCTGCCTCCGAGGCCCCCCAAACGCGTCCGGCCTCCCGACTCCGTCCCACCCGACGATCCCGCTTCCCTGCCTGGAATACTCTATTTCTTCCCATTCCCCACGTACTCACCAAAGCGCTCTGGGCGGAAAGGGGTTCTACAGAGTCCTTGTCACTTTTCCCTTCTCGCGCGGCGCCGCTGCACGCCAACGCGGAGCAGCCCCATCCAACGGCCCGTAGGATTCAAATTCGCCCACTTCCGTCCGCAACCCGGAAGGAGAGGTCGGTCCCGCCCCAGAGGGCGGGACCCGCGGCGGCGCTGGCGGCGGGGGAGGCTCCGCGCGCTGGGCTTGTCTGCTCGCCGCTAGCCCGGCTGCCTCTCCATCGCCTTCGCGGCGTCTGTCTGCTCTCCTGCGCTACGTAGGACCCCAGAAGAACTGTGGGCGCTGCCGGGTCGTTCTTTCCGCCTGATTGTTCTTGAGAGAACCCTGTTTCTGACGTAGACAGAGACGTGACGACTTTTCATCACCCGCAGCAACTGGGGAAAATAAAAGCGTTGACAGGGCTGGGCGGTTGTTACCTGTCCCCCAAAGCGGCAGCAGCCAGAAGGAAAAAACCCAAACCTCCCACGCCCTTAGCACAGGTTTTCCTGAGCCTCCTTAGTCCTCTCCGGGCTCAGTCAAGACTTTCCACATCGTTCTGTCCTCTGTGGGAGGAAGACAAAGCCAAGTTCACCGATCATCATATCCCAGCCACGACTTAATAAGTGTAGGGCAATTCTGGGCCCCAAATAAAACACTGGAGGATAAGGGTTGGGAAAGCAATAAATCCCCCCCCCCCGAATAAGGGATCATTTTTAAAGATTATTAGATATTGCCCTGTGAAATTCTTGGGACTACAGGGTCGTTTTCCTTAATCGAGGACCACGATATATCTACCTACTCCAAAACGTCTTGCGCTTCTAAAGAGAGACGCCTCTGGGAGCTTTCAGGAACTAGATAAGCTCTTGGTGGAGTAAGAGGGAGAGAAAACTAATTTCTGACCTTTAGAGCTGTGATTGATGTTGCCACCAGATCATCCTCACATCTAATACCATCGATTTACCTAAACTGATCAGTTCACACCACGCCATGACAGCAACATCTCTAGCCTCTATCAAGAAATACAGTTTGAAAGATTCCTTAGATTGCTAGGCATCTATTTTACAGATAATCTGACACAGGTTGTATAAAGCTGTTAACTGATGTCCTGTTTTTAACAGTGGAATATAGAAAGTGACTGAAGTGTCTACCAAAAAGGAAATAGTTAAATACATGTAGGTTACGATACTTTCGGATCTAATATATTGGCACTGCGCTAAATATAATGAAGTGGATCAGTAGATACTGAAATGAAATATTGAAAAAAGGCACTTTTAGAAGGACTATAGTGTTCTTATTTTAAAGTGTGTGTGTGTGTATGGTATACGAAGTTTCTGGATGGATACATAAACTGGAAACAGTTATCTTTTACAGTGGGATTAGCGAAGGGTGGGAAGAGATGGAAGACTTTTACCTTTCACTTCAGAACCAGTTGAATTTTTACAATAATAAGCGTATTTTACTTTTGTGCTTTTGTTTTTAAAGGAAGATTATTAAAAATTGAGTACATTCTGGATACAGAATCAGGTTTGAATGTATAAGTTATCAAATGTATAAGTTCATAATATTTGGATAGTATGTGCCCATTCATCTATTCTTTCAACAATTATACATAATGATTAGACCATACATTTTGTCATTCATAACATTATTTTATGTATCCTAATATATCCCTATTAAATATATTGCTCCTTGAAATTCCTCAAAGGCAGAAACTGTATCATATATTTACTGTCTTTCATAATTTCTTGGCACTATTAAGTTTTATCCTTTAGGCAGCGCCCATAGCTATGGGCGCCGGCCACATACACTGAGGCTGGCGGGTTCAAACCCAGTCTGGGCCTGCTAAACAACAATGACAACTGCAACAACAACAACAAAAATAGCCGGGCGTTGTGGCGGTCCCCTATAGTCCCAGCTACTGGGGAGGCAGAGGTAAGAAGATTGCTTGAGGCCAAGAGTTTGAGGTTGCTGTGAGCTATGATGTGATAGCACTCTATTAAGGGTGACAGCTTGAGACTCTGTCTCAAAAAAAAAAAAAAGGAAAAAAACCAAGTTTCATCCTTCAAAGGAATGAAATTCTCAAGTTGACCAACAACCAAGTTAAGTATACTCAGATTGCCCTTGAAAAGCCTCCCAAAAGATTCTGAAATACAATGTATATGATTTTCTTTACCGAACTCTAAAGGTAAGGTTTTTTTTTTAAATTTGTTTATCTCCAGAGTTCTCCTTGGGCACTCCTTCCCTAGGACCCTTAATGAATTCTTCCATTTCTTTCACTAAAATGTTTACAAAGTCATCATCACGCAGCAGCCGGGCCATCAGTCAGTCCAATGAGATTCATTTCTCATCAGCAGTGGGAAGCCCTATGAAGTCATATTTTTTTTCCATTAGAAGAGAGGCTTAATTGTATAAATTGTCTGGGGCTGCTGTTCTCTGAGTAGCACATTGGCACTATTTAAACAGTTGTTTCCCCCCCACCCCAGAGCGAATATAGGTGATTTTGAATATAGTCAATATTCAAGCAATACTATAGCATTTCACAAATAGAAAAGATCTTCAATAAATACTGACTAAACAACAACTAAAAAAAAGGGCTGAGTAAATAAAATACTTAAGCACTTTATAAGAAAATATTCTGGGACATATTTAAATGTAACAAATCTGATCATCAGACAGGGCATTCTGACAACTAGTAAACATTTTAAACGGAGTGAAATATAGAAAGTATTCTACTTAATAAGAGCTGCAAAAACTAAACAAGAAAAAGACAAAGAATTTTATTTAGTTTCTGAAAACCCTTCAGTAATCTGAACTGAGAACTGAATTCATAAGAAAATTTGAATCATGGCTAATGTAACCACCTCTCTTCCTCACTTTCCTCTTCCTGTTTACTCCATATGTGGCAGAAAGAAGACAAAAACACTCTCAGGACCAAGAATCATCTGCCTAGATGTATGATCCAGTGGAAATTGCTTCAGTAGAAGAACGCCTGCAGCCTACTCTGAAAGGTTCTTACCACAACCAATGCCTAGAAATAAATTTTACAGAAAGACAGAGCTGATGTTTTTAAAAATTTAATTAGATAATTTTAAAATTTTAGTGATTTCAGTGTTCATAGGGGAAGATTAATATAGAAGAATGGTTAAGACTAGGGTGACCAGATTTTAACATCGGTAAGGCGGGACAACATGGGGGGGGCGGGGCAGGGGGCTGGGCTGGGCCGGGCCTGACAACAATGCAAACTTTGATAATCAGTTCTCAATAATCACTTCTCAGAAATTATTTGTTATTATTACAGTTTAACACTATAAAATTAACAAAAATAATATAAAACTCATATTCTGGCAAAATAGCCACATGGCAGCCGAAAACCATATATTCCCCTCTTGTTCTCCCGCCCTTTCCTGCATTCTTTCCAAAAATCGGGACTTTTTAAAAATGCCGCGGGATGCGGGACAAATTCTTGAAAAGCTGGATGTCTGGTCACCCTAAGTTAAGACATTTTAGAAAAAGAAAATTAAGAGTGATTCAGAGTAGACAATTTGTCTTACTGGATAGTAAAACTTACCACAAAGTTACTACAAAGAAAAGTAACCAAGAAAGAAAGAAAGAGAGAGAGAGGTACAGTATTCGCATGAAAACAAATATAGAAAGAATACAGAAAAACTCAACTATATATGGGATATTAATATGTCATAAAAGTGGCATTTCAGTTTTGGGAAAAGGATGGTTTAATTCACAAATTAACATGAACTAGCTATTTCTATGGAAGATACAAAGGTAGGTCTCTACATTTTGCCATATACCAAATTAAATTCTAGAAGGATTAAAGATTGAAATATTTTTTAAAGCCCCCCAAAAAAATTTGGGAGGAAAATTAGAAAAAAAAAAAAAGCTGTGGCTTTAGAGTAGATGAGACTTCTTAAACAGGCAGAAATCTTAGAAGCCATAAAATAAAAGATGAATACATAGGATTATGTTAATATTTAAAATACTTGTATAGCAAAAGTCACCATAACACTTCAAAAGATGAATGAGAGATTATGAAAAAAATTATATAAAGCAAGCCACTAGGTTAAAAATTCTAATGTAAAAACATTTTATAATTTTGTTTTTTCAAAAAGTGACAAAAACGGGCAGAAGAAATGAAAAAGTAATTCATTGTAAAGGAAATGAAAGACTCAAAAAAAAAAATAGTCAACCTCACCACCTCACTTTTGGGAATATAAATCAAACAACCAAACCCAATTTTCCTTTGTTGAATTAGCAACAAGGATGATTCATAACATCTAATATGGGGAGGCCATATTAGATAACATCTAACATAACATCTAATACGGTAGATGTGCACTTCTTGCCATGGGAACATACATTGCTCCACCTCTTTTGGAAAATTACTCAGTCCAATTTTTCTCAACTTTGGGATTCTCCTATAGAAAAAACATGTCATTTTTTTTTTTGAAGCATTGCTTATAGTGGCTCCTAAATGAACTAGACTCTCAAGAGGGAGATGATTGAATGAGTTAGGGTACATTCATGCCATTAGGAGGCTATTCAAAGCTGTGTTTCTTTGTCCCCTAAACTGCTACCTCTGAAGTTAGGGCTATCAAACCCTTAAAGACACACAAATGAAAATGAAATATGGTATTCTGTAGTTAGAAAGCAAAAATGCCCCGCTATACAGGAATACTGATTAACTTGGCACTCAGTCTTAAATTAGAGTCACCTAGAATCAATACACATTATTGGATTAAATTGTCCTTCACAGGAACTCACCCTTCCCCTGGGTTAGCCACCTTGAATTTATGCCTTTCAAATGGGTCAGATCTATCCTTCCTTCTTTTCTCTCTCTCTCTCTCTCTCTCTCTCTCTCTTTCTTCCTTTCCTTCTTTTTTTTTCTTTCTCTTTTCTTTTCTTTCTTTCCACAGAGTCTCACTTTGTTGCCCACTGTAGTGTGCTTTCACATCATAGTTCACAGCAACCTCAAATTCTCAGGCTCAAGTGATTCTTTTGCCTCAGCCTCCCAAGAAGCCGGGACTATGGATGCCTGCCACAACATTGGGCCATTTTTAGAGATGGGGTCTCACTCTTGCTCAGGCTAGAACCTGTGAACTCAGGCAATCCACCGGCCTCGCCCTCCCAGAGTGCTAAGATTACAGGTGTGAGCCTCCACACCAGACTGGGTCAGCTTTTCTTGACCTCTACCGCACTTGAAGCAAATACTTGACCCGTACTTACAGCAGATCATGGACTCCATTTCTTACACTCAGATAGGTCTCTGAAAAGTCTATATATCTATTCACTATCCACCTTTATTTTTTTTTGGTCTGTCCATTTTGAGGATAAATTTTTATCTTTCTGTCCAGGCTCTCTTCCCCACAATCCCTATCAGTATTCTCCCTAGAATCTGACATCACCTGACTTATCTGTTCCCCTGATTAGAGACCATCCCTGAGATCTTGGAATGAAACTTTTTTTATTGTGTTAAGATTTTTGCTGATTCTGCTGTGAATAGATTAATAAATTGTGGTATATGTATACCAGGGAATACTATGCAGCCTTTAAAAAGATGGAGCCTTTACCTCTTTTATGTTTACATGGAGGGACTTGGAACATATTCTCCTGAGTAAATTATCTCAAGAATGGGGGGGAAAGTATACAATGTACTCCTTACTTCTATGAAACCAACTTATATTTACTCATACTTTCTTATGAAAGCTACAACAACTAAAGCCCAGGATGAAGGAGAGAAATGGAGTGGGAAGGGAGGGGAGAAGGGAGGTTTGATAGAGGGAGGGTAAACGGTGGGACCACAGCTATGGAGCATATTGCAAGGGTACAAGTCAAATCTGTCAAGTGTAGAATATAAATGTCTTAACACAATAATCAAGTAAATGAGCGAAAGCTATGTTGATTGGTCTGATGTAACCATGTCAGATTGTATAAACAAATCAACACATTGCACCCCACATATGCATAAGTGTATTCATGATCTATGTGTATGGAACTTAATTTAAAAAAAAAAAAAAGATGGGTGGTGCCTGTGGCTCAAGGAGTGGGGCGCTGGCCCCATATACCAGAGGTGGTGGGTTCAGGCCTGGCCCTGGCCAAAACTGCAAAAAAAAAAAAAAAAAAAAAAAAAAAATTTTTGCCATTCAGAGCCCCAGTAGAGTTATACTATAAGAAGTGTTCGTCTGGAAAGGATTGCACAAAAAGTCTAATCAGAGGCCCAGTCAGGTTCTTGTAACAGGATACATAGCCTCAAAACAGCGCAGGTATGTGTTGAGGTAGTGGGGAGGAAACTGGCAGAGGGGACTGGACTATGGTTGACAGGGAAGTGAGCAAACACATAAAAAAGACTCACTTTTTCTTTCTCATGCTTGCACTTCCTTCTTCAGCATCCTTTACTGTATTATTATAGACTTCAATGTCAAAATATTGCTTTTGGAAATGATGCTGGGGTGGGACCAACTCTCCTACTCTCTGTGCCACTTCCCTCCTGCTCCATCTCAAAGATGGGAAAAACCAACAGGGAGGTAAGTTGTCTGCTTCTCCTCTTGTGAACTCTAGAATAGGTCCCATTTAGTCTCTCCTCAGCAAGTCTTTAGATGAACATTGATACAACTGTCAGCCACATATATAGCGTTCAATTTTCTAATAGCCACATGTCAAAAAAAATTTTAATATAAACAGGTAGAAGTAATTTTAATTAATTTTAATATTTTATTTAATGTAACATATCTAAAATATTATCATTTTTACGTGTAATCAACAGAATTAATTATTGAGACATTTTACATTCATTTTTGGTATTAAGTTTTTAAAATCAGTGCATATTTTAGACTTATAGCACATCTCCATTTGTGCTAGCCACATTTCAGATGTTCATTAGCTACGTGTGGCTAGTGGCTACCATACTGGTCAGCACAGATTTAAAACAGATCACAATTAGTTCCTCCTCAGACTATCAGCTACAGTGGGAACTTATTACCAAAATTTTAGTTGACTAATCTCTAACAAATATTTGAAAGCATGAGACAGAGGTAATTATCGTTTCCCCAATTAACTTTATTTCTTAACTCCTCCTACTCTATTCATGATCTTGTAACTGCTCCCATAATTTACTTCAAGGTTTTTTTTTTTTTAACTTCTTCCTTTAACTATCTTTTTTTTTTCTTTTAATCTTCTTTGGGCTCACTATCCTTGTCTGCTGTGTAGTCCTTCTTCTCTGATTCTTGGTGATTGAAATACTTTGGAATGTACTTCATATCCCTAATTATGACAGTGATGTGACAGAGTTTTCATCACATGGTTCCAAAAAAACAAGAAAAGCCCATATTATTGATGTCCTCTTGTGTATATTACAATGAGCATATCACACAAAATCAGTATATGACCACTAGTAAGTATTTGTCAAGCTTTTACTATGCTGTCAACAGTGCTAATAAACTTCTGGTATTTACTAAAATGTTTCTTAAGTTACTTTGCCTGACCAGTCTTTCACAGCAATTTTTGAACTTAAATCAAAATACATTTTAGGAAAAGTAGATTATTTGCTACCAAACAGAAGTCTTTTTTCATTATCTCATTCACATGAAAGTGTTGATCTAAAATTTTAATTTGTTCCGTATCTTTTATGTCAAACACCCCACCTCCTGGCAGCAGGAAATACCACCCCAAACAACCAATTTCAGGTGTCTTGTTTCAGGGTTGTCTGGGTAATAAGTAGGTACATGGTAACAGCAGTGATTTGGAATGATACCATCCCTGCTGGGTAACTGTGGTGTTCGCAGGGAAGACTCAGAGTTTGCTTACAGCCGACGTGAGACGTGGTATTCTAATATGGGCCGGAGATATGGTATGTTTACGGTAACATCACGCCTCTCCAAGTTGTTTGTGTCAAGCAAATGTTTGTTAGGATTGCTTTTTACAATCGTTGCCTTTGGCCTGAAGTGTTGACACAGAAATCAGAGCTGCTTTACAGTTAAGGAGCAGATGCTGGGGGGCACTCCGTTAAAGCCACCCAGAACGCAGGAAGCAATGAACAACATGCTTGAATAAACGTTCTGGGATACAATCGCTGGCAATCAAAACAGTTTTCACTTTATTTTGTGTACTTTGATTTTTTTAATCCCTTCCAGAATACTCCAGGAAAATGACTATTCAACTGAGTTGACAACATGACCGAGTTATGACAAGCCCAATTTTCACCTGCATGTTTTGATGTGGGAAAAAGAAACCTTCAAATTCTCACAGTGGTCCAGGGCACAGGCTTTGATCCTTAGGGCTGTGGGGAAACATGCTTCAAGAGTACAATGGAAACAGTCTTCAAGAGTACAACCTTACGGATTTTGCAACTAACCAGACTGAGATTTAAATACCAGCTCTGTTATTTATAAACAAACTATGAAGCACTCAACCGTTTGATCTTCACCACTCATTAGTAAGATGTAAATAATAATAATAACCACCTCATAGGTTTCAGGTGAACTTTAAATGAAAGGCCACGATAATGGTAATTACGATTAGGTAAATGAATGAAACACACAGTTAGTTCCCTTCCTTTTCCTTTCAGTGGCACGTGGCATTTCATGCCCAGTATCCTCAGGCCGGTGGTCCCCAGAGAGTCACGTGGGGACTCTCCCCATGGGCAGATCTTAACCTCATGCTCCTTCTCTCTTCCCTTTGGAACATATGATATTAATACATCACTCAGTGATCTGCTCTCTACTCTCCACCTTGGCAGCTAATCTGAAAAATTAATCCGTGTTAACATAAACAGTGAAAGGATTAGCTCTAATAGGCTATATCTGTAGCTGAAATGGATAGTGAGAAATTGGGTGTTATGAATGTCCTGTTTCCTCTCTAAACCCCCAAAAGGTTCTGGACCTAAGGATGAAATCGTTCTGAGATGCGAGACGAAAGGAAAACAGAGATCCAATTCATGCATTAAAGTGGCTTTAATTCCATCTGGAGTGCAGGTGGGGTGAGATCCCTGACTAGGGAGAAATCCGCATGTGGGCTCTGGTGGACAGGGATTTAAAGGGTTTGGGCAGCCGGGATTGGTGGCATTCCTATTTCCTGGGAGGGACGTGAGTCTGACCCTTCCTGGGCCGGGCAAATTTATTTGGGCAGGTACCCCTCCACCTTTTTTTAACGGTTTGGGTTTACAATTCTGGTATCTCAGAGGTGAGTTATGTTTTTAGTTTTTGTACAGTAACAGATAATTAAACTTCAGTATTTGGACAGTGGTCATTAACTGGAGCAATCAGGTTTCCTGTAGATGAGGTTAACTAACAAAAAACATAAGACTAAAAGATATAAAGGGAACTAGCATTCATTCAATACTTTCTGCATTCCAAACACTGTGTGAAAATATTTAAAAGTTGGTTCATGTAATCCTAACAAATAAAATAGGCGATGAAACCAGGGATTAATGCAATTAAATGATTTGCCCTAGGCCACAGTAGGCAGAAGTGGTATTTATCTCCAGTTTGTTTAGATACAAAACCTGCCTTTTTTTTTTATTACAGCTTTTCAGTTTTCACACCTTGTGAGACGGATGAGCAGCTGTAGGAAACTTACTGTTAATTTAGAATAAGCAGCAAAAAGTAAAATTTGGTTTCTATGGGAAATCTGTTTACTCATCTATGGAATTGTAGGATGTTGATTTGTTAAAGAATCTCAGTTTCATGTAGAGGTTTGGTTAATATTAGCACAGAGAAGACTCCCCTACTGGCCTCAAGGTTGAGTTATATCAGTGATTCCCAAAATGTGGATCAAACCATTTTTCTAATAATACTATTTGCTTTTTCTACTTGTGCTATGCAGTGTATGCTTTCTGTTGCAAGGCCAGTATTAAGTCTGTATGGTTCTACTCTGGGCCAGTAGTACATCTACGTGGTTCTATCCTGAAACACTACCTGTTTCAGGGACCTCTCAGGTGAGTTCAGTAGCCCAAATGACATTATCTAGCCCTTGTGTTATCCTCTGAACCATAACATGTAAAATCCTCCCAACTTTCTGGGCCTTCCGTACAGTATATATTAATGGAAATTGAGGATAAAAGAAAGCAGTCCAGAATTGTCCTTGATGAGCTAAGGGTTAGATCTCAAGTCATGCTCCCAATTTTTCTGCTCACTAATTTATCTACAGATTTCTTTTTCAAGGAGGGAAAATATGATGTTCTAAAATGAATCCCAGGTGAAGTCTGACATTTTACTTACGTAACAAGTCTTTGTTCAGGTTGCATTTAGTAGCTAGTAGGCTTTTGTACTAAAAATCCCATGCCAGTTATGGGGGGCAGGGCAACGCAATGATGTGTTTTCTGCTGAAAAGAAACACTCGCAAATTGTTAAATGGTGTGGTAGCGTTTTGGCTTCATTCATGATCTGGCAACAGGCAATGTCATTTGTAGTACTGAGATGCTTAAGTAAATCTAAAGCAAAAAAGGAGTGTATCTTGTCTGTAGAATCTGTGGTAGTGAGACGGCCTCTAATACCCACTCCATGCTCCCTGGAACTCTTCAAAGTTCTATTTCTGTAAATATTTGGTTATAAAAGCTAGCGTCAATGAAGTATTGTCTCAGCAAAAAACAAGAAACTCCATTCGTATCCCAGGGATACTATGTTACGGGATTTTTACATTTCTGGCTGTCTGACCTGCTGTGTTGTTTACCATATATTCACCTAAAGATTGTATCCAATTGCCCTGGAAACTAATTGATTCATTACAGGAAACTGGTGTGAAGGAAAAGTGGGTGTTTCTCAAAGGAAACTGAATGCAAACACAGAGTTAAGTTGTATACTTTAGCTAATTCATAGGTAAGTCACAGTCAGGTATGGAATTCATACCAAGAAATGAACAAAAGTACAAAAACCAAAATTAAGGACAAGGGCTTTGAAGAAAAAGAAATAAAAAACATTTAGATAGAGAGGAGGAAATAAAATTCTATTTGCGAACAACACGATTATTTATGTAGAAATTCTCAATGGCTCATACCTGTAATCCTCGCACTCTGGGAGGCCAAGGTGGGAGGATTGCTTGAGTTCAGGAGTTCCAGACCAGTCTGAGCAAGAATGGGACCCCCAACTCTACAAAAACTGGAAAAATGAACCAGGCATAGCGTAATGTGCCTGTAGTCCCAGCTATTTGGGAGGCTGAGGTGGGAGGACACCTGAGCCCAGAAGTTTGAGGTTGCAGTGAGCTAGGATAATGCCACTGTACTCTAGCCAGTGTGACAGAGTAAGACTCTGTCTCAAAACAAAACAAAACAAAAAAGAGATTTTGAAGCAATTACAAACTAGAATTAACACATGAATTTAACAAGGTATCTAGATATAAGATCAGTACCCCAAAATAAATTGTATTTCTTTTTTATTTTTTTATTTTTTTTGCAGTTTTTGGCTGGGGCTGGGTTTGAACCCACCACCTCTGGCATATGGGGCTGGCACTCTACCCCTTTGAGCCACAGGTGCCGCCCAATATAAATTGTATTTCTATGTGCCAGCAATGAACCAGAAATTATAATTTATGAAATACTGTTTATAATTACAACAAAAATATGAAAATTCTTAGGGATGTGACAAAATCATGCTATCACTGTACACTGAAAACTATGAAATATTGCGGAGAGAAATGGAAGGAGAGCTAAATGAACACAAGGATGTATTATGTTTATAGCTGGAAGACTTAATAGTGTTGAGATGTCAGCTCTCCCCAGTTTGATCCATAGGTTCAATAAGATCCCAATTAAAGTCCCAGCAGGTTTTTGGTAGATATTGGCAAAGTGTTCCTAAAATTCATATGGAAATGCAAAGAACCTGGAATAGTTGAAACTACTGTGAAAAGGAAGTGCCAAGATGGAGGACCAAGTCCACATGATTCAAAATTTATTACAAAGCAACAATAATCAAGAGTGTGGTACTGGCAATAAGACAGAAAAATAGATCAATTAAACAGAATGAAAAATCTAGATTAGACTTGCCTATGTGTGGACAGTGATTTTTGACAAAGGGGAAGGACAATTCAGTCGAGAAAGAATAGTATTTTCAGCAAGTGGTACTGGAGTAATTGAATATCTATGTATAAGAAAATGAACTTCAACTCAAACTTTGCACCAGGTACAAAATTTATGATAAGAGCTAATGTGACTGGAATTCCCTGCACTATATCCATGACTCCAGATGGATCAAACCTAAATGCAAAACGTATAACAATAAAACTTCCAGATGAAAACATGAGAGAGAAGTCTTTGTAACCTGGGATCAAGTAAAGAGTTCTTTGTCACAACACCAAAAGCAGAAACCATAATAGAGACACTTAATGAATTAGGCTTCATAAAAATTAAAACATGTGCTCTTCAAAGGACACTGTTAAGTGAATGAAAAGACAAGCCACAGACAGGAAAAAAAATATTTGCAAATCAAGGACTTGCATACAGAATATATACAGATAATTCAAAAAGCAGTAGTAGGAAAATAACCCTATTAATAAATGAGCAAGCAATTTGAACAAACATTTCACCAAAGAAGAGACATAAATGGCAAATAAGCACATGTAAAAATTGTTAGTCACATGGAAAATGCAAACGAAAACAATGAGGTCCTACTTACCTACTAGAATGACTATAATTAGAGAAGCGGGTTCTGAGAAGATGGCAGAGTAGGAAGCACCAGGAATCTGTCTCTCCACCTGGACGATGATCACACTGGCAGAATCTGACAGAATTATTTTGGAACTCAAGAGTCTGTTGACAGCTTTTTCCAGGGGGAGGCTTAGATAATATAATGCAGTGAATTCCAGGCATGTTAGCTTTTAGCACAGGAACAGCTCCCCATCCTCTACCCCTCAGCCCAGTGACGGGCAGCTACACATGGGTTCCCAGGGCAGCTTGCGTCAAGTTTGGGGAAGCAGGGTGGCGCTAAAAGGACCATATCTTTCAAATATTGGGGATCTGTAGTCTGATCATTGATTGCAGCATCTGATCACAGAGGTACAGGCAATGAGGTAGTGGCCAATATGGGTACACCAAACACCATCGTTGCAAATCCCTCCCTCTATGGCTAACGTGATGTCCAGGGATTTAAAGAGCTGGTGCCTTTTCTTTTCCTTTTTTTTGGGAGCCAGACATTGAAGACTAGGGCATTCCAAAGCAATTGCAGAGCCTGGCACAGAGGCTCATACCTGTAATCCTAGCACTCTGGGAGGCTGAGGTGCATGGATTGCTTAAGTTCTCTAAAAACAGCCAGGCACTGTGGCAGGTGCCTATAGTCCCGGCTATTCCAGAAGCTGAGGCAAGAGCATCACTTGAGCCCAAGAGTTTGAGATTGCGGTGAGCTATGATGCTGCAACACTATACTGAGGGTGACAGTGTGAGACTCTGTCTAAAAAAAAAAAAAAAAAAGCAATTGCATATATGGGGGAAATTAAAAAGTCTCCACACATACCCAGGTGATGGCACATGCTCAGCAAAGAGCTGAGAAAACTTTAAGTTTATATTTTAGGCTGATCCTTAGCACAGAGAGATAGCCAACAATAAAAAAAAAACAAAAAAAAAACAAAACCCAGAACCCTAGATAAACAGAAATCAGCTAACCTTGGGGGAGGGAGAGAATGTGATTTCCAAATTACTCCATTTTTGGATTCAAATGTATAGTTTTCAACAATAGCAACAACAACAAAACACCACATGCATTCAAAGAAACAGAGAAATACAAGGTCTGACGATTTAAGCTCACAAACTCATCCTAGAAAAAGTGCTACCTACCTCATTGCAAAATATCACTACAGTCACTTTGGAGTGCTCCCCTTGGTAAGCTAGGCACTGACGTGAGGACCTACTCCACACTTGGAATTTTGCATCCACGCAGATATGATGCACTTAGACATCCATAGCAAGATACATTGTAATCAAAATGTTGAAAGACAAAGACAAAAAGAAAATTTTGAAAGCTACAAGAGACAAGTGATTCATCACATTCAAGGAATTATCAATAAAGTTAACAGCAGATATATCTTTGGACACTTGGAAATCTGAAGACCTGTGATTTAGTCCCCACTATGGGAGGTAGGGATCAGTGGAAAGTGTTTGGGTCATGGGAGCAGAACCCTCATAAATGACTTGGGTGCTTTCTCCATGTAATGAGTGAGTTCTCACTCTATCAGTTTATGTGAAAATGGATTCTTAAAAAGAGCCTCGTGCCTGC
Source organism: Otolemur garnettii (assembly GCF_000181295.1). NCBI lineage: Eukaryota > Metazoa > Chordata > Mammalia > Primates > Galagidae > Otolemur > Otolemur garnettii. The sequence goes on from NW_003852447.1 coordinate 7,671,399, forward strand.
TCCTCTCTCGTGCTCCCTTTCTCCCCAGATATTTCTGCTATAATTGGAAGCCCTCTAAAGTCTTCACAGAAGCAGATGCTCGCAACATGTTTCTTGTACAGTCTGCAGAATCATGAGCCAAATAAACCTCTTTTGTTTTTTAAGTTACCCAGCCTCAAATATTTCTTCATAGCAATAATAACCTAATTTAAGAAGTGGACAAAGGATTTGAATGGACATTTCTCCAAAAAAGTATACACAAATGTTCAGCAAGCACATGAAAGAAAGCTCAATATTGTTAGGCAGTAGGGAAAAGCAGATCAAACCCACAAAAGATACCGCAAGACATATAATCAAAAGAATAAAGATAATTCAAAGAAATCTGAAAATAATAAGTATTAGTGAAGATAGGGAGAAAGAAATCAGAACTCGATGAATCACTGGTGGGAATGTAAAAATGGTGCAGACTCTTTGGGAAGCAGTTTGTCAGTTCCTTAAAGTCTTTGATGTAGAGTTGTCATAGACAAAACAATTCTACCCCTAGTAATCTACCCAAGAGAAATGATGGTATATGTTCACATAGAGACTTGCACACAAATGCAGCATTAATTGTAATAGACTCAAAGTAGAAACTACCCCAATGTTCATCAACTGGTGAATGGCCAAATTTATTATAATCATACAATGGGATACTATTTAACGATGAAAAGGCACGAAGTGCCTCATACATGCTTTAACAGTGAGTCTCAAAAACATATTCTGTTAAAAAAAAACAAGACATAAAATATTATCACACATTATATGATTCCATCTATATGAAATGTTCAGAATAGGACAATCTGCAGAGGCCAAAGGTAATTAAAGGTTGTATAGGACTGTTGGGGGGGATGAGAATTGACTACTAATGGATGCACAGTTTTTTTTGAGGGGTGGTGGTAATCAAAATGTTCTAAAATTAGAATGATGTTTGCACAGGTCTGTAACTGTGATAACTACCATTGTCTAGTATATTTAACACAGGTGAATTTTATAGTATGT
>NW_003852447.1:7672435-7680736 GCF_000181295.1 Otolemur garnettii
TGTCAAGGAAGATAGATGAATCATAAAGTTTTGTTAGTAGAGGCAGCAGAACTTTGAAGTCATGTTTGTATAGACAGTAACTTATTGGTGTACATGGTTTCTAGTTTCAAAGCAAATCTATCTATTTATTTTTAATCCTAAACACATCAGATAGTGATACCTGCAGCGCAAGGATTACAATATGGTATGTGATGGAGAATGAATGGGCGCTAGTCCAGATTAAGCATTCAGAGAAGACTTTTTCTGAGGTGATATTGAACCTGAGATATAAATGATAAAGAGGAGCCAGTTCTGTTACAGTGTGAAGGTGGAAGCAAGTGGAGGGATGGGGAGAGCATTCCTGAAGGAAACAGCTGGTGGAAGTGGGAGCTTTTTGTTGGCAAGAACAAAGCCCCTCATCTAATTCTTCAACAGCCATTCGTCTCTCTGGACGTAAAGAGCAACACATTACTTTGTCAGTACTAGACAGATTTAAATTTATTACAATCTTTCTTTCTAGTTCAACTTTCAAAAACATCTTTAAAATACAATTCACATACCATAAAATTAACTCATTTGGTATGCAATGGAAAGGCAGTTAGTATATTTACAGACTTGTGCAAAAGTAACCATATGTAATTTTAGAAAAAAAAATTTTTTTTTTCAAGCTGTTGCCCTGGGTAGAGTGCCGAGGTGTCAGCTCACAGCAACCTCAAACTCTTGGGCTTAAGTGATTCCCTTGCCTCAGCCTCCCACAACACCTGGCTATTTTTTTTTTTTTTTTTTTTTTTTTTGGTTGTGGTTGTCATTGCGGTTTGGAAGGCCTGGGATGGATTTGAGACTGCTAGTTCTCATGTATGTGGCTGGCGCCCTAGCCACTTGAGCTACGGGCACGGGGCCAATTTTAGAAAATTTTGATTGCCTCAAAACCTTGCAAATAATGTGACTGCTGGTTTGTTGCGCTCCTTTTATTCCTTATCTCTATCAATCAACACAGTGGTTCTCAACTTTTTAATGCCATGGCCCTTTAATATAGTTCCTGTGGGTCGTGACCCACAGGTTGAGAACCACTGACAGGTGATGAAAACTTTTTCACTTTTCCACATTGACCCAATGACCAGTCCTGACTCTTTAGCAGCAGCTTCCAACAGTGACTTATTCATTCTTTCTTTGTGATTTTCTTTCTCTTTATAACTTCTTAACTTGTTCTCTGGTTGACAGCGTCAACTTCATTGCACTGGAGGAAATTAAAATTGTTATATCGGGAATCAATACAAGTTTTATTGTCTTTAGACTTTAGGTAAGTCTCTGAAGATCCTGAAAGAATGGAAGAACATAATTAGTACCAAACAAAGACAAGAGACTAAAATAGATGTAGATGTATGTGATCCTTTCGTGTGGAGTGTGGAGTGTGAGGAGGCAAGACCCCCAACATCTCGGGAGGTGCATTCAAGGAATGACCCCCAAATTGCTTCTCCTTCTTTCCTAAAACAATAGTTCTCTCTCCTTGCTCCCTCTGCCAAAAGTCACCTAGCTTCTGTATATCTTTTGCCTAAAAGCAAATAGCCTTCTATCCCTAAAGTTAATTTTTACCCCATGTACTATTACTTCCCCTCAACCTTGTAAGATGAAAATATTCCCACTCGCTTTCCCCGCTGATTTGCAACATTGTTAGCATAGCAACCTAGTTTAGGTACTATATAAATAAAGCCGTTCACGTGGTTTGGTGCTGGCTGCAGCCTTCAGCTGTGCCAGACCTCCTGGCCCCATCACTTTTATCTCTTGTGTGATCTTTGTCTCTCCTGTGTCTCATTTTCTCATTCCCCACCATTCTCACTCTGGTTTGTGTACTCTTCACCCTGGCTCACGAGAAACTTTCCAAGACCCCCACCCACCCCCTCAGGATACTTCCTTCTACCTGAAACTGTGTTGCACATCCCCATTAATGTATATGAGGTCTGACAATTAAGTTCATGACTTGCCACTGTGTGCTTACCTTGGCAACACTACAAACAACCCAGTAAGGTTTCACAGCCTTGGTATAACAGTGTCTCACAGCTGTGCTCCTGTCGATGTGTGTTGATGTCTTGCTGACGTTCATTAATGTTGTTGCGTGTTTTTGCGTGGCATCAGGAAAATGTTGGAGCTTGAATATGAGCAATGAGCAAACACTACATTTCTTGTTAAACTTGGCAAGCATGGAAGTGAAATCAGGGACATGTTAGTCCAAGTATATAGGGATAATGCCATGAAGAAAAATGTCAGTATAAAAATAGATTAAACATTTTTCTGAGGGAGAGAAAGTGTCACTGATGATGAGAGGTCAGAGCATCCAATAAGGACCAGAGATGATGAAAACATCGCAAAAATTCATTGAGTTGTGTGTCAAAATCATTGACTGACTGCAAGAAGCATAGCAGACCAAGTAAACATCAATAGAGAAACAGGAAAATCTTATCATAAGGAAGATGTGTGCAGAAATGGTGTGGAAGGATCTCATCAATGAACAAAAGCAAAGGCGAGATGAAGTTTGCCAAGACCTTCTGGAGAAGCAAGGTGTCGTGTTGCCATGTTGTCACTGGTGCTGAAGCATGGGTGTACCAATATGACTTAAAACAAAATGTCAAAGTGCACAATGGAAGTTAGCCAATTCTCCATGACTAAAAACATTCTATCAGTCCAAATCAAGAGTTAAAATGATGTTGCTAGACTTTTTTGATATCAGAGAGATTGTTCATTATAAATTTGTACCAACCAGATAAACAATTAACCAAGTTAACTATTTGGAAGTGCTGAAAAGGCTGCAAGAAAAAGAGAAAAATGACCTAAACTTTTTGCCAATAACTGAGGGCTCTTGCATCACAACAGTGCACCAGCTCTCACAGCACTGTCTGTGAGGGAGTTTTTAGCCAGTAAACAGATAACTGTATTGGAACATCCCCCTACTCAACCTGATCTGGCCCCCACTGACATTTTTCTTTACACAAAGATAGAGGAAATATTTAAAGGAAGACATTTTGATGTCATTCAGGACATCAGTGGTGATATGATGACAGCTCTGATGGCCATTCCAGAAAAAGAGTTCTAACATTGCTTTGAAGTGTGAACTAGGTGCTGGTGTCACTGCATAGCTTCCTGAGGGGGTACTTCTAAGGTGACTGTAGTGATACAGTTACAATGAGGTACATAGCACTTTTTCTAGGATGAATTCATAAACTCAATTGTCAGACCTTGTGGTATGAACACCTTCATCTTATTAACAGAACACTAGTCAGGTTCTTCTCCTATGAGAGGATAGAGTCTTCCAGGGAGGAACCCACAAGAGGACTGCCAGCTAAGGAAAATTAGAAAGGAAAGGCCTGGTGTTATCAGAGAGAGTCAGAATAGTGGGGAAACCTCCCCTGATTATGATCCATTCTGTAAATATTTATAGGAGGCATTCCAGACTCTGACTGTGCTATGACTTTACGACAGTAAAATTTTAAGTGAACAATGCACTTTAGCGTTGTAATTTGGTCGATTTTGCAATAAATATTGATGGAGTTTACTGTTTATAATATTCTTGAATGAAAGTTTCACTGTTTCCATCTATTCACCTAAATTAATGTCAATAGCCCTTGTCAATGTTTTTACACTAAACTTAAGCTCTTTAAAAACTATTAAACATTCTACTAAATAACTTCCACACTTCTTCATTTGCCTTTTGAAAATAGTAAAGTCAGCAGGAGGGGCGTCCTTGCCAGCATTTATTCCAGTTCCCTCCTGCTATCCTTCTCCTGCCTCCAATCAACTCTTACTAACCCTTGCTAATGCTTTGTTCGCAGACAGCAAATGTAAATAAAATTTTTCATTGTGAAAGAAATAATAGGCTTATTTCAATAAAAATTCTGATTAGAAGCCAAATCCTACACATGGTGTTTCTCCAGTCTCTGAATTTTAAATGAATTTTTTTTGTAGATTCTTCTAGACTGCTAATATAGTAGATCTCCTATAAGAGTTTTGTTTTGGATTTTAGAGATAAGGTTTTGCTTTGTGTGCTCAGGCTGGAGTGCACAGGCATGATCATAGCTCACAGCAACCTTGAACTCCTGGCCTCAAGCAATCCTCGCACTGCACTTCAGCCTCTTCAGAAGCCAGAACTACAGGTGTTCACCACTGCATCCTGCTCCATAATAATTTACAATCAAATATGTGTGAGAAAAAATTTTCTTTGTTCTTCCCTCCTCTATGCTCATATTATTTTATTGATACATTTATGAAATAGCTACACTAGGTAAATATCAGAGGGTTACAAAGATGTATAAAATGCTGGCATAGCTAGAAAGAATGCCAGACTCCTCCCCTCCCTCATCTTCCTTCCTGACTCCACCATGTGTCTCTTTCTCGAGATTTAGTTTCTTACGAGATTTTCTCTCTCTTTACCATGAAGCAGGTAAGACAAGAGTTGTGTAGAATGTGCCTTAGAATTACCTACTGCTGAAGAGCCAGAGGATAGGAGTATTTATTCTCAAATTCCTGTCCTCCTGTCCTTATTTGTCTTGAGTTGCTGTAACAGAATGCCTGAGACTCAGTAATTTATAATGAAGACAAATGTATTGGCTCGCAGTTCTGGAGGCTCAGGAGCCCACGATGAGGGGGCCAGCAGCTGTGATGTCGCTCCCTGCTGCGACATCCCACAGTGGAAGGGCACAGAGAGGGTGAGAGAGTGAGAGAGGAAAGGGGTCAGGAACCCACTTTGTGATAATCAGTCTACCATGTGATAATAATCCCTTCATGACGGCACCCCGGACAGGTCCCATCTCTGACACTATTGCATTGGAGATTCAATTTCCACCGCGTGAACTTTGGGGGAGGCATTCAAACCATAGCACCTCCTGTTTATCAAGGTTCTTTTAAGTGTGCCAGAATGCCTGAGAGGGCTCCTGAACCCAACCTTCCTGGTGACAGAAGAGAGGTCCAGCAGAAAGCAAGACGGCCTTAGTGTAGCTGAAACTAAGGGCTCCCAGGCAATATCTTCCTATACTTTGTTGTGGCGACAATTCTAGAACCAAAAAGTGAACTGACAGGATGTAAGCTGAGGTGGAAAGGATGTCCAACACAGCTTTTTTTAGTCTAGGCAAAAGAAGACATTCCTGGCTGACACATATCTCACTGGAAGACTTTTGAGTTTGGAGAAAAAGCCTCCTTGCTACAAAGAATGCACACTTGCCTGGCCAGGTCCTTCCTGCACATAAATCCCTGGGGAATCTGGCAGGGAGGTGTAGCTGTGGCACAATGAGAGGGGAGTGTCTGGGATCCTGGACTCTTGCCATCTCTCACTCTGTCTTGCTGGCATGATGGAAAAAAACCATGACCTCAACCTCAAATAGCACAAGTGTTTCTGGCGTATTATCAACTGAAACGTTCTGTGATTTGAGGATAACTGTTAAATAAAACAGAACTTCCTACTTGACAAATGTACCTTCATTTGTAACATTTTAAAAAATCTTGTAACAAAAAATAAAACTTCCTACTTCACAGAGGTACCTTCATTTGTGACATTGTAAAGCCATGATTTTTGTGTGACTGGAAGGAAAAGAGCAAAGATGAAAATTTGATTATGAATGCTCATGACTGCGGTTTCTATGGATGGGCCTGCAAGATAAGGAAAACGCATAAATTACAGAGTTTGGAATAAACAAATAAATAAAGTAAAATAAGCATTTTTATTTATAAATTCAGCCTGTAAAATGTATTTGCTTACTTTCGTTTCAGAAAACTTCAATCACTTACAATCCTTTAAAAGAATCTTTCTTTAAATAATATGAAGCCGCTATCTCTCTTGGTAAATAAATTTTAAGATTTATTGAGGTATAATCGACAATCAAATGCACATATTATGAACGTCCCTGTGAAGCCATCACCACACTCAAGAGAGGAATATGTCTTGAACATATGTGTCACCCCCCAAAGTTTTCTCTTATCCTCTTTTGGGCCCCCTCTCCCCTGTTCCTCTCTGTTCCCGCGCATCCTACCCTGTCTCAAAGTAACCACTGACCTGTGAGAAACACGGGAAAGCTGGAAATGTGGGTAGCCTGGTTAAAATCAGAGTTCTTAAAAATGTGAGCCAATGCCTTTGTTTTTGGTAATACGGCATGCGAGGACTGCCTGCAGTATAGAACACAAAATAACATGAGGTAAAATGTAAATTATGCTTCTTTAGGCACTTGAGTAACCTTATATGCAAATAAGAGAATCTCTTCAAGGCCAAAAAAACTAAAAAAAAAAAAAAACAAGAAAGGCAAGAATGTATAAATCCAAAAATTAATACCAGCTATTAATCTAGTGGCTCCCTGGAGCCATCTGCCAACCCTTGGTGGCCTAAAGGGTTTGTTTCACTGGGCAACATGTCAGGGGAACAGAAGACAAAGCTGAGGACCCATGCCAGGTAAGACATTGGATATAGACCCCTTGTAAAGCTGGAACCTTCAAGTTGATATCCTCCAGGAAAGGGTACAACACTCCTACCAGCAGAATGAGACTGGAAGACACAGGCTTGTTTCGGTCTTGGCTGCTCAGATGCGTTTCACTAATCACAAGACGGCCCTTTGCAGGTCTGGGACAAGAATTCCTACTATTCATGTGATCTCACCTTAAGCCAGCTTAGCAGTTTTCATAGGTGCTTTAGGAGTAAACTCAAATCTTCCAGAAGAACCCCCCCACCACGCAACTTCAGTCCTCAAATAAATCTTACATGTAAAATTCCAATAAGCCTGAATTTGTAATCACCAATCATAAAACACACCAAGACTGAAAGTCAGGCCTTTAAAGGAGCAAGTGAAGGCAATGATTCAACCCAAGAGTTTGGCAATACATATAAATGAAATAAAAGCAAAAGCAAAAATTATGGAGAAGTTTTTAATGAAATGAGCTAAAGTTTCTTGGTTTGGTATTTTAATTAAATCATAGCTGTGTACATTAATGCAATCATGGGGTACAGTGTGCTGGTTTTATATATAATTTGAAATATTTACACCAAACTGGTTAACATAGCCTTCATGGCATTTGGTTTGGTATTTTACTTCATAACGACTTAAAACAAAAATTTTTGCACTCTGATTTTTGTAAAAAACAAACACAACACAATACATACAATAATAAAATTAGCAAATGCTTTAATGCTTGGAAATGTGCAGAAAATATACCCCCTAGGAGTACTTATGCTCTTCAAATGATATTTTAAAAATCATTTAATAAAAATTCTCTTCAAAATCAGTTATTCTTTAATGTTCACAGTTTTGACATGGATGGCTAAAAACTAATACCCTTGAGACTGCTGTAACTAATTAATAAAATGCTCTTTGCAAACAAAATAAATTCAGAGGAATTCATGCCACCATTATAACATTGAGATAAACATTTGCATCAGAGCAATTTGATTTCAGATGTTGCATCAAATAACAAGCTGAACACTTCACACTGTATTTATAGACAGTCTAGGAGACTATGTTATGCATAATTTATTGTGACTTTGAGGTTGCCACACATTATGTAGCGTAAGCAGCAGATAACGTGGGACATATACAAGTATCAAAATAAAATTGTAGAAGTTGGGACACTATGTCTTTTAAGGCCAAGAACCACATCAGCTCTTAGTATTTTCCATCAAATAAGAATTAAAATACTATCCATTGAGTTATCAGATAACGGTAAATAAAAATACTCTTTTGATAATTCCATCTAGAGTTTTCTCACCACAAACATGGTTGTTTTTCTAGGCTAAGTTAACAAATACCCTGGCCAGCTTGAAAGCATGAGGCTTTTCTTAGTTTTTTTTTCTCTTCCATGTTTTGGGTCTGCTTTTCCCAGATGCCTTCGGTTAAAGGCTCAGCTGAAAACAGCAAGGAAGGTTTGGGTTTTATTAAGAGTCAATAGATGTTATACATGTGTATAATTAGATCCTTTACTCCACACTACCGCCAGTAGGCCAGTCTGGAAAACTATTGTGATTTCTTTTACCTGGGGCAAAATGGAAATAAAAGGTTTTCTCTGTAGCAGGGAGATGCAAGGGCTGGCTTGAGGAATGTCAGAGAAGGCAGGAGCAGCAGCCTCCCTACAGACATCCTGGGATTCCACTAGGGATGAAGAAATAGGAAGTGTATGAGATCAGGGCCGTGTAAATTTCCTGATGCTAAAGTGGTGGTCCTTGCTTATAAGAAAGGAGGGAAGCTGTTTCCCAGAGGAAGCCCACTGTCAATTCAACTTCAGTGCCAGGCATGCAGAGACCAAAGAATGGTAGGGAAAATCTGAAGTTTTATTTATTTATTTTTACTTATTTTATTT
>NW_003852447.1:7681700-7693206 GCF_000181295.1 Otolemur garnettii
TGTTGCTTGGCGGGCCTGGGCTGGGGATTTGAACCTGCCACCTTAGGTGTATGTGGCTGGCGCCCTAGCTGCTTGAGCCACAGGCACCAAGCCAAGGGTGTTTCACTCTTGCTCAGGCTGGTCTTGAACTCCTGTACTCAAGCAATCCTCCCACCTTGGCCTCCCAGAGTGCCAGGATTGCAGGCCTGAATCATCACACCTGGAGGTAAATTTGAAGCTTTAAATATATGGAATCAATGTGAGGTGGAAAATGGGTTTCAGAAAAGGCTTGATGAACAGAGATGCTGAAAATGCAATCTCTAAAATTCCAAAGAAAGCAGAAATGTTCCAACACTTCTGCTTGGCAGGGTGCACGGGGGACAGCTGCTCCATCTGCTTCTCCTTTCCCTGCAGATAGGGAGTCCATGGGCCACAGTCAACCTCCTCACAGGATCCTTCTTCCATGTGAGATTTTAGTCCACAGGTGAGGTGCTCATGACAACTGGCCTGGCGTGGCTAGTGCCCTAGTGAAGCTGAAACCGCCAGGTTTTTCTGTACCTCTCTTCCATTTCTTGATTGGTAAGAAGCATGTGGGTCTCTATATTAGCTTTCCTGAGTTGACTGCATTGGTTTTGTTAGGGAAATCATATTAACAAGTAATTGATGCTTACATTGCAAAGTGCTGAAGCAATGGTCACATTTATTCTAGAATGTTTTGTGAATGTGAGGCATGTACATGATGACAAACTTCTGGCATTTAGGAAAAGTGAATGCATGAAATTCTGGGGGCCGGGAAACTCAATTTTGCAGGTGTTGAAGGTGCTAGGTTAATTTCATCGGCTGGGGGAAGCCTATTTTTAGCCTTGTATCCTGTCATTGTGATAGCCACTGTTTTCTGGACAGGACAGACTGTTCTGCACAATAGTTGTAGGAGTTTCATGGAAAGAGACTTGTTGTTCACATTTGAGAGAAGCTGTCTTGTGCAGACTTACCTCTCTTTCTCTTCCTGTGGAGTTTCTCAGCTTTAAATCTGTGAATGCTCATTTTTAAATGCTGAGAGGAAAATAGGCAGAGCAGTAATTCCGTCATGTTTTTGCTCATGGAATACTTTACTGTGCACACTGGTGGGATTCCAGATGTGCTGCACAGATATGGCACGTCGGCGTTTGAGAAGACCGCAGAAGAAGGAATATCACTCTCATCTTTCCCTGGTCCTAACCCAGGAGGCAGGTCAGAGAACTTTCATTCCGGAGGTAGGTCACCTCCCCAAACCTGAGGGAAGAAACATCCTTGTCCTTAAAGACACAGAGAACCAAGAAGAAGAAGCGGAACAAACAGGGTTTGCTAAGATCCCTGTTTATTACTGTCAGATCATACCCTCTTTGTCTAATTATACTTCTACACAATTGTTCAGTCTTCGTTAAACCTAAGTATAAAACTACACTTTTCCGGGGCGGTGCCTGTGATGCAAAGGAGTAGGGTGCTGGCCTCATATGCCGGAAGTGGTGGGTTCAAACCCAGCCCCGGCCAAAAACTACAAAAACAAAACAAAAAAAAACCCAAAAAAAAACCTTTTCCCTGTTTCTTTGGGTCTTTGTTTCTTTTTTTTTTTAATTTAATTTTTTTTTTTTTATTGAATGGTAACTATGTACATTAATGCACTTCTAAGGTACAGTGTGGGCTTTTCACACACAATCCGAAACACTGCCATCAAACTGGTTAACATAGCCTTCGTGTCATTTTCTTAGTTATTATTTTAAAACGTTCATATTCTGCTCTTAGAAAGATTCACTTGTACCCTTGTAAGATAAACCTCAGAAGTGATCCCTCCAATCCCCCTCCCTCCACCCATTCTCCCTCCCATCTCCTCCCCATATTCTTAGGCTGTTATTAGGTTATAGCTTACATATAAAAGGTATAAATTAGTTTCATAATAGGGGTGTGTACATTGGATACTTTTTCTTCCATTCTTGTGATATTTTGCTAAGAAGAACATTTTCCAGCTCCATCCATGTGAACATGAAGGACGTAAAGTCTCCATCTTTCTTTATGGCTGCATAGTATTCCATGGTGTACACATACCACAATTTATTGATCCATTTGTGGACTGATGGGCACTTGGGCTTCTTCCGGGTCTTTGTTTCTGAAGTCTCTTGTATTTTGCCATAGTGGTCCCAGCTGTGGACCTTGCAATGGGTGAGGAAAAGATACTACTTTTTCTCCTCTACCAGTGCCCACCTTTTAGTAGTTTACAGGCAGGCCCTGGGTTATGAATGAGATAGGTTCTGTAGATTTGTTCTTAAGTTGAATTGGTATAGCCTCTGTTCAGAAGTGTGAGTTTTATGTCAGATGTTGGTAACTCGGGGACTGCCTGCTTTAGGAAAATAGCTTGGGAAATACTAAGCTGTGAAAAGGGCTTTGGCCGTGGATCCTTGCTCATTTTGCATATGGAGTATAAAGAAGGTACAGTTCCCTGGCTTCAGGTGTCTGCATCACTGGGGCATTTTGCATAGGCAGATGCTAAGGAGGTTGGTTGGATGGAGCGAAGAGAAGGAAGGGTAAAGCCATGATAGGGTGAGCTGCAGACATTCAGAAATCTTGCCTCCCGGCCAAATACTTTTTTATTTCCACTTTGGGGACATCTTATTGAATCTGAGAGATCTTGGCTGAAATCAAAGCCATACTAGTTATCAACAAGGTGGCTATGTGAATGTTGCCAAACTCCTAAACTTTGGCTTCCTCATATAAGGTGGGGGAATACAACTAAACCTTTAGGTTATTGTAATAATTACTAATGACCCTCTTGGCATATAATAAGCACTCGAGAAGCATTTGTTGAACAACTATATCTCATTTGTGCCTAGCGTGTAGTCCTAAACAAATGGAAACTTTTATGATTAGTACTATCATTGTGAGGTCTGACTCCCAAATATAAACGCAGACAGAAAGCACATCAATGTTGAGAAAGGTATATGGTAGCCAGCAACCTAAATTTTATGCAAGCTTATGGCTATTTTTGATGAGATCATATATAAGGATCTATAGATTATCATAGAGTTAATGCTAGATTTAAAACATTTCATAACACCTTCCTTGGAATTCTTGTAGTGTTTTCTACTGATCACAAGATTCATTCAGTGTTCAGAGAGGGGAGGAGCAAAGAACCATGTCCCCAGGGCAGCAGATCTCTCTATATAGGGAGAAGACATCACCAAAAATGACTAGTAAGTTCACTGCCCAGATAAACTATCCTCCCAATCAAAGACAGAAGAGTCCTTCCAAAGCTCAGGAGGATGGCTTGTGGTTCAAAATCTTTAAAATATGTCTGTTCATGAAACAATGATTTGCATTGGGAATGTGATGACAATTATGGACATTCTCCTAGAGAAATGCACATATGCTTATGTACAGATAATTTTCCCTACTAATTTCAAGAAATTCTAGGACGCACAAAAGCCCATCATAAGCCATGTGTGGCAATGGATGCCAACCATCAGGGCTCCTGAGGTTCAACCTAATAATATATGACATAGTCCAGCATTTCTATCATGACTTTTAAGACTTTCTCCCATAACTCTATCGTATCTACAACAGCTACAATAACTTTTCTACAACAGCTACAATAACCTTTCGCACCCTTCTTGATCACACACTTAGGTCCATTTTTAGACAAAAAGATAGACCCACTGCCTTTCAAAAATTCTTGAACCAGATGCGTGCTGTCTCCCAATCCTGCTGGGAACTGTTCCTTCTGCCTGGAACGCCTTTCTCAGTTCTCTATGGTTATGTGATTCCTACCTTTTCTTGCTATAAAGAAAGGAAGGAATTACATAACCAGGCTCTCTGTGAAGCCTTTTAAAATAATGACTATCAAAAAGAACCTCCTTCTTCAGAATTCTGGTGGTATTTTCTGTAGGGAGGAAAAAGTAAAATCTTTTCCTCACTTATCAGGAGGCTCATGGCTGACAACTCTATAACCACCACAATGAAACCAGCTGAAAAAGAGAAAAGTATAGCAAATGTATTTAATATCAGTTTTATATGACACAGGAGCCTTCAGAAGTGAGAATCCAAAGAAATAAAAAAATTGTGTATTTGGAAGCTTAGCTTTAATGACAGTCTTGCAGAAGGACCGTTAGACTAAGTGAATATGATCCGATGGTAATAACTGGGGGAAACTGAGCAAGGTCTGTTTCATCAGATTGTTCTTGGAATCTCTGTGTGACCTTCCTTCCTTTTGGGACACCTGTCACCTGAGAGTCTGTAAGAGAAAAGGTCAGAGAGATCTTCCTGCTTCTGTGGTTTGCTCAATTTCCTTGCTTAAAATGCTCAGTATACCAACGTGCCATGTTTTGGGATATTGTCTTTTCTGCCCTGACATTACCTTATTATTCATTTAATAATTAATGTGTGTTAGTTTTTATCTTTTTGTACAAATACGTCTAGTCTCCCTAATTAGATTGTCAGGCACAGGCTGAGACTGTGGTTTGTGCATTTTGGTTCAGAGGTGAAATAGTGCAGATAGTAAGATGTTTCTTCAGCCTGTCATAAAATCCTTCAGAAAACTAACACGAATCAGCTGAATTTCCACATAAATACAATCGTCTAACACAAGCATGGATGTAAAAACCAAACGACATTTAAAACAGTTGAAAAGTAGTCTAGGATTTGGGAAAGTTACAAGCAGTTACCACTAGATGGAGGAAGTGATTTTCTTCACTTGAGGGAGTTTGAAGCTTTTCCTATAAAGAATCACACATGTTTGCTTAGGCCTCAGATGGTTATTGTTGGCAATTTACCAGATTATTAATATCTTCAAGAAGATTTGTCTTCTTCATAATTTTATAAAAAGCATTCTCTATCTTTCTTTTCGAGACTCCTACACCCACAGAAGACAAAGCAAAAATAAAGCAAACAAATATAACTAGTGTGAAATGAAACAGATTCAACAAATGATTTAAAAATATGCCTTTAAACTCAGGGCAAAGTTTTGGATGACTTCATTGCACATTAGAAAAATTAATTCTTTTTTAATAACAAAATCAGATAAACAGGCTGGTATTTATAGACCTTTGTAGACTTCGTCTTTCTGGGTAATATTGTTTGACCGTATTTATCGCTATTGTTATATGTGTAGGACATGCCTGCATTTTATACGTCAAGTCTGGAAACTTCCGCTTCAATTGACTCTTGTGTTGAAAAGGCCTGTTTTGTGTTCGTCAGAAAGGTAAATTTGCAACTTAGAAAAAAGCCTGTATCACTGTGGTAATCACTTTTCACTAAGGGCAAAATTGATATTATTGCGATTGGTTCGAAAGTAAAACCCTTCACCTTTCTTTCTTTTCTTTCTTTTTTGGGGGGAGGGGGGATAAATGTTGTTACTTTTCTTTAACAGCAGCAGAAATTTTAGAATTATCATACATGAGCTTTGGCGCATGCTGTTATTTTATCTTGGGTGAAGAAATTTCAATCATATTCTTAATGTTTCTGTTTCCAAGCCAACTGTTTAATGCTCAAGGCTTTATTTCAAGATTGCGGCTCAGACTATTCATTTATGCGAACAGTAGAGCTCGAACAATACTGTAAATTAAAGAAAATGTAATTTTGGGATTTGTCTTATAATTTACCATTTTCGAAAAGCACTCTCTGGAGAAATTAATAGCTTAAATATTACTGGAATAATGAGGATCAAGTTTGAGGAAAATATAGCTTGAAAGTCTATTACTGAAAATGATGGAAATAGGCATTTTTGTATTGCTATCCAAGCAAATATAATACCATACCGTTTATCTCTAATTATCCCTAAGAAAAGGAACGAGATGCACTGAAAAAACAAAGAGTAAAGATTTAAATGGATCCCTTCTTTTCCTGCTTTCTCTCACCTATTTCTGTTATTATAAAATATTAGTAAAAATCAGGAAATAAAGCTAGAGAGGAAAAACAGAAGGCTGAAATATTCTTTGGGTCAACAAAGAACTTCTATGCAGCACATCAAAAAAAAATCTTAGGTCTATTATTCTGGGAAAATATCCTCACATATAATCCAAATGTTCATTTTCAAATCCATTCATGTTCAACGAAGTGTGTGATTTTTCTATTCAAGTTAAAGAAAGCCAGATTGAGAATTTATCTAAATTCGGCTAATTATATTTGGTCAAGCATTGTCCTTGGCACAAATATTCTTCAGATCTAAAATTTTTCTACTTTTAATCAGCTATGGCGACAGGGGTCACTGGTGACAAAAATAGAAATTTTAATTACTTCAGCATACCCGGCTAGGACTAGACCTTTCGATTTCGTGTTGTTTCTTCCTGTCCAAATAAATGGTTGGGTTTATGCAACAAATGTATCCTACAGAGGTAAAACAGGGACAAACAGCATGGAACAGTTCAGTGAGATTAATTTGTATCTTCCTGGAGCTTTGTAAAAGTTTAGGAGCTTCCTTTCTGAATGGTAAGTAGCTTCTGACAGCCATTCGCATTGTATCTCTTATGGCACAGTCATCATTTGGGCTGGGTCGTTTCACCACCACCCAATTAATTTTTAAATTACACCGTAAGGGATTGACACATCGTCTTGATGTGTTCACATCCGTGATCTTGGAGCTTTGATGCTTCACTTATCAACGCCCTCCCCAACATGTGAGAAAGACTTCTCTCCTTTGAAAAGGCAGGGATAGGAGACGGAAGAAAAGAAGCAGGCAGAATTTTTACACCTCCTCTTGTCAGTCTGGATGACTCACGGAGGTTGGTAGGCTGTATGCCCTGTATCAATACAATTACATAATCAGTACCTGTAAGTTAAATCACTTCACACACCCACTGGCAAAAAATGTAACAATAAAGCTATTTTTATGAATTTTCCCCTTCAAAGTAATTATATATAGTTGAGAAACTAAACTACATTCAAACTGATGTAACTTCAAACATTACCTTTCCCCTTATGAAACTTTTTGCTCTTCTTACCTTGTGCTGTACCGAATTTAAAAACAGAAAAAGAGAAGCTAGTTGGGGTAGAGAGCTAAAATGAATTTTTCAGCTATTCAGCAGGTATATTCAGAAAAAAAAAATAATGAAACTGGTAGCATTTTCTCGTTGCCTGACAGATAGTTGGTGCTCAGAAAGTATCCACTGAAACAGTGTTAAATATATACATTTCTTTCAAAATGATTGGAAAAATGCCTAGATTTCCAAAAATACAAGTGTGCTTAGAGGATTATTTTTGACAACAAATGCAAGCATCAGGAAAAATTTCCATGAATTAAGGGAAATAAGGATGACTTTCTGATTTTATAATTAGTTAGCTTTGAGAATTAGTGTGCTTAGCTTCAAAGCATTACCAAAATGTTAGTGATTGAAGAGGAAGCCATGTAACCTCAGAGGGCATGGGTTTGAATCCAACATAGGTTGTCACAGAAAGTTGATACCGTTTGACAACTGGTTTGTGAAATGAGCTGGTCTCAGTCCAGTGGACAGATGTCCATATCACAAAATGCTCTAATTGGCAGTCTTAGCATAGGAGCCAAGAATTGGATGGGCCTAGAATCTGAACCGTATTCTCACTCTCTAGAGGAGCAGACAGAGGTACACTCATAAGGGAAGATTAGAATTGCTGGTGGCAATAATATATATGTTTTATGGATAAACAGAGGACTTTGTGTTTCAAAGCTGTCAGTCTGATTTTTCAATATACTGAGTACATTTAATAAGCCCTTCTCAAGTTGATGCAAGTGTTTATTACTTTTTGATGTAAATTTATTATTGAAAGCTTCCATATTGTCAAAGGAAAAAACAAAGCTGGACAGTAGCTAAAGCAGTAAAAACAGATTTTATTTGGGAAAAGAGACCTCAGTAGGGAACTGGGCTCCATTCTGAATACAGCACGGATGAGTGGAGAATTTTGGGCTGGGTAGGGGTAATGGAAGAAAAATTACTAAGAGGAAACATTGGTGTGGGGGAGGGATTCTGGCTAAATAGACTTGACAGTATTCTTGCTGAAGGCAGGCCAGGATGATCTGATGTCACTTGGGGGATGGCGGGGAGATGGAGAATTTGTGCAAATATCTAGGTGAACAGATATCAAGGGTGGTGGGAGATTCTCACTAAACTGACTTAGCAGGATTTTTGTTAAAACTGGGTGATGCAAATATAGACACAGAAGTCCGAAGGTGGAGGCCTGGTGGAGAAGAGGGAGGAGCCCGATAAAGATGGGCCCGGGAGAGAGCCTTTGTCAGCGTGCTAGTGCATTTCTCATATAAAACGTGTACTGTTGTTGGATTTAAAGACTATCTCTAGTCAGCTAAAAATATCACACATGACATGAAAACTGGCAAGTGAAATTCAGTAAATACTTGAACTTCGAATATTTTGCCTGTGGCTCAAAATGAGCCCAATCTGCTATTGCTTTTCTGTATGCCACATGGAAGCAGACACTCCCAAAGCCTGGGAAATCAGCCGGACTGAGCTACTGGACCTAACCTTTTAGAATGAAGAACATAGCTTTAGGCTTGATCAGGTCTGTATGCTGGATAATGGCAAGTAACTGTCTATCTGATATGGTTTTAGCAGCTATGTGAACGTCTATTGTCCCCACATAGCTAAAATTCCAAGCCTCAATGATTATCTTTTAGCTTTGGTTTTGATTTCTTTGGCAGAGGTTCTTTTCCAAACCACAGTTCACAGAACACGACTGATTCTATAGGTGTTCTGCTAAAAATAAAAGGGAAACAATAAAATCCCCAAACCACTAAAAAACACATATCAGAGATGATGTAATGTGTGTGTTTCATGGTTATGTAAATATGGAAAACATTTGGTTAAATAATGTTAAATAGATTTATTTATGCAAAATTCATATGCTGTTAACATAAAAGTGTGCCTTTTGACTCTTGAAGATGAGAATATGCCAACATTTTATATAACAGCTGTTAACACCTAGTGTTCCAAGGAACACAGATTGAGAAATGCTCTTCTCAGGCATTCTGAGTTTGTTACTCACCAATTGCTAATTACTACCTGATAGAAGAAGTTTTTAAAGCAGTGTTTTTCAACCTTTTTTTTTAATCTCACAGCACTCTCAAACCTGTAGTTAAACTTCCATGATACACTTAAATTTTGTGGATCAAAGAAACAGAATAAAATGGAAAACATATTTACTGTGCTTTGAACTTCTTTCTAAAATAATTTCATTAACGATCTTTAAAATTTGTGAAGCACTCAGATCCTCTCACACAGGTTGGAAATCACTGCATTAAAGGAAAGGGAGAAAGTGGGCAGAATTGGTTACCCATAATTCCTGGAGACAACTGTTTTCCCATGATTTTGCTGCCATCAAAACATTGTTAATAAAATCTTCCTCAGAATGGAAACTAGTTTGCTGTTTGAGAAGGTTAGTAGACTCTCATTGGTGTGTTGTTTCTGGTGCTGCTCTTGGTAACCTTGTGTATGTTACAACTTCCTGCTGTCACATTTCTCTGGAATGTCGGTCAGATGGGTAAGCGCACTGGTGTCCTTTGTGCCCTTTCTCTCTAAACCTGCTGGGTTCCTTCTCTGCTCGGGATTGTCATGGGAATAAGAAATTTTTAGAGTTAGAAAGTTGTACACAGGATGAGAGAAATGTCCCTCTCCAGGGTCAGTTAAAGTGAAATGAAGTGGGTGATTGACCTGGTAGCCCTCAAAGCTGAGACCAGTGGTTCTCAACCCTGGCTGAACATTACAGTCTTAAAACCAAAACACTGGTGCCCGAGTCCTACCCTCACAGGTTTAAATTGAATTGATCTGGGGCGCAGTCAAGGCATTGAGATTTCTTAAATCTCCGAGAGGGTTTTCTGTGTAGCTGAGGTTGAGAACGCAGATATCACAGGTCTTATTTAAGCAGTCAGTTAACAGTTCTAACGTACCTTCAACTGGTTACAGATGTACTATGTAAAATTTGATCAGGAGGCTCAAAAATGATCTCATCTGTGTTGGGATCACTTGATGAGTCTAACTGCTTCACACTTTGGCACCCATGCCGTGTTCTAATCTCCGGCAGATGCCCAACTGAGTTAAGCAACGCAAACGTGAGTAAAAGAAAGGCCTTTTGCCAAGAGTTTCTGTGATTTTTGACATTTTCAAAAGGTAAAATATCCTAAATAGATTATGCAAAACTATACCTCAGATTTGAACAGTCAGGAAATTACCCAAGATATCAGGGCAAACAGAAATGCTAATTGCGAAGCCAGTGTATTTATATTAACATTTGGAAGAGTCCTTAAGAAATCATTGAGGTTAGGTTGAATGAGATATATTTTTGTGGTTCACAACCACTTCCATGTATGGTTCTATTATTTTCAGCCACTCTGGTGTAGGAGTAGTCATCAGGAATATTTTTACTACCTACTTGGGCCAACTCATCTCATAGTATAGCAGCAAGTTTGAGGGCTGGAGTATTACCACGGTATTAACGTATGTTAAGAAACTGCCATCAGTAATATGTGGGTAGGGGAGGAGAAAAACAATAGATATATATTGAACCTGAACTAGTCTATGGAAAATTCTCTAATCATCATATGTAGAAAATTATGGGATTTGGTTCTCACTGCCTTCAATCAAAATGGAATTTCTGTCCTATCAGACACATGCTTGATAATAGAGGGGTCAATCACATATGCACCACTGATTTTTTTTTCTCCATTGATAGACATTGCATGAGATAGGACTCATCTCATGCTCCTGCGTTTGTAGCAGGAACTCCTAGCAGTGCCATTATGCTTCCACAGGGAATAGTGCAAAATCATTGCAGTATGAATAAAGATTCAAATGATAGGAAGCCAAAAAGTGTGTGTGGGGGAAATCGTAGAGGTGTCAGGCAGCTAATTCACAAAAATAGTATATATATATTTTGATATTTGAGATATTTATAGCATTTCTCCACTTCCAGAATTTTTCAATTTGTTTTGATTGCTCTCATTAAAAATAAATATTTGACACTTAAGTTTGTACTATTTTAATTGAAGATGGTACCTCCAGATTAAGATTTAGGACCACAAAACCTGGATCTACCCTTGATATACTGTTCATAAAGTGAATTAAAGGAGTAGTTCTTGTATATTCCCATTATATTGATCTGGCATACTTTAGAAATGAACAGAAAACAAGCTTCTCTCTCTCTCTCTCCCTCCTCCTTCCTTCCCTTTCCAAGCAGGACTTGTTGCTGTTCGAGGCCTCCCAAATCTTCCCTTGTGCCCATCACACACAGTACCATGAGTCTCAAACTTAATCGCAGATGCGAGCTATTAGGTATGTTGGAGGTTCTGTTGCATACTCAAGTCTCTACTGGTATACATCCACAATGTTCTCAAATTTCAAATACGGCTTCAAAATGGTCTTGAGCTCCTCCGATGTCAGCCATGCTTCCGCCATTGTCTTTGGCTGTCCTGCCTGTCTCACAGAGATGCTAATCTCCATTTGATTCATGCCATCTTTTGAGCCAGTGTCGTACTGCACATTGCTACCATAATTCCATTCAAATTTGAAAAAGTAATACA
>NW_003852447.1:7693226-7694657 GCF_000181295.1 Otolemur garnettii
TTTTTTTTTTTTTTTTAGCACATTCTGAATATTAAAATCATTAAAGCCGGTATGATGCGGTTGAGGAGATTGGGAGAGGAGTATAAGGATGGGAGAAAAAAATGAAACAATAACAATAAACAAGACAGGAGGCTTACCCATTGATGATGCAGTGGGGTTGAATGGAGGAATGTGGGTAAGTCAGCCTTTTACACCTGAGGCCCAAAACAGACACACTAAGTTCATAGCACCTTTTTGACTTTTCCAGGCTGGTAGCTATATAGCTGGGGATGGACGAGTGGAAGAAAATTAAAAAATCAGGTTAGTTTGAAATAACTCCTTATTCATTCATTTTCTAGTAGCATAATTTCTCAAAGAACTCCTGCTGGTTCTTGGTAATCAGTGCACAGTTCTGTTTTTGTTTTTTTTTTCCCCCTAGGTGTAATGAATAGAAGGCAAGGAAAACCTATTTTGAACATTATTTCCTTAGCATTTGGGAAGCCGAAACAACCTTTAGT
The DNA here is from genome assembly GCF_000181295.1 of Otolemur garnettii. Classification (NCBI taxonomy): domain Eukaryota; kingdom Metazoa; phylum Chordata; class Mammalia; order Primates; family Galagidae; genus Otolemur; species Otolemur garnettii. The sequence continues at coordinate 7,693,724 of NW_003852447.1, forward strand.
TATCTGTTTTGTCTTTTATGTATATAGGATTAAGGTCATAAATTCAAATTGAGACTAATTGGTTGGGAGATTGTATAAGGGCGGGGATTCTTGACTTTCTTTTTTGCTTTAATTTTTATGTTTTTAGTTACATTGCTCTTACTACTTGATCTTTTGTAAGTGGGAGCAGACCTCCTTAATAGTCTCATGATAATTTGAGACAGGATATTAGGCAGTAAAAATTTTAGTCTGCTGCTATGGTTTTAGGGCTTATGGGGAGACATCCATATGTTGAAATTCTAACTCCAAGGAGATAGCATTAGGAGGTGGGGCCTTTCTGAAGTACTTAGGTCACGAGCACCCTTCACTCATGAATGAGATTCATGTCCTTGTAAAAGTAACTCTAGAGAGTTGCCTTGCCTCTTTAACCACATGAGGACATAGCAATAAGGCACCATTTATGATCAGGAAATGGGTCCTTACCAGACACTGAATCTACCAGTGCCTTTGTTACTGGACAAAGAGGGTCTGGCCACCTGTCACTGTCAGCCGATATACAGAGATGGGGAGAGATCTACCAAATTTTATTTGTCAGAAGGCCAGCGATTCTGGAGAATAGTGAGAGTAGCCTCTCCAAAACTGTTCTGTTCTTCCATTTCCAAAATTTCAGTTTCATACATAGTGGTTCACAATAAAGATCACAATAACCCTTATGTTAAAAAATAATCAGCACAACTCAGTGACAATCTATTACAACATTTCTAATCAAAAAGTTAATTTTTTAAGGTTTTTTTTTAATTGAATGGTAACTATGTACATTAATGCACTTCTGGGGTACAGTGTGGGGTTTTCACACACAATCCGAAACACTTCCATCAAACCAGTTAACATAGCCTTCATGTCATTTTCTTAGTTATTATTTTAAAACGTTCACATTCTGCTCTTAGAAAGATTC
>NW_003852447.1:7697033-7697885 GCF_000181295.1 Otolemur garnettii
ATAGACAAAGCTTATCAGTCTTTGGTATAATCCATTCTCCACTCTGCAAAGTGATATTTCAAAAACTTAAATCTCATTATGTCATTACTGCTTAAAATCTTGCAACAACTTCTTATCCACAGAATGAAATTTAGATACTTCTATTCTCAAGATCTTTAATCATTTGACCCCTGCCTACCTTCCTAGCCTCCCCGTTTGCCATTTCTCCACTTGCTTACTGTATCCTGTTACAAGAACGTACTTGCAGTGCCCCAGACTTGTGGTATTTTTCCTCAAGTTCTTGTTTCTGGCAAACATACTCATCTTTCAAGATTAGGCAGAACTGTTGGTGCTTAAGTAGATTTTCTAGATCTCTCCAAGCAGAATGAAATACTTCTTGCATGTGATTTTATTATTTCTTCTTTCTATCATTATCACTAATAGTACTCATTTAAATTTGTTGCCAGTTTAAGTTACTTCTGTCTTTCCTTGTAGATTATAACCCTCCCTTAGGAGATCTAGATGGTGTCTTATTCTACTTATCCTTTGTGCTTTGCACAGTGCTTCGTATTTAATAAATATTTGTGAAACATCTGCTGAATCTTCCTTGAATAAATTTTCATGTGTTCTATAGAAAACATTTGTGTGTAAATTCCACCCAAACCATTAATTCATCACCAAACTATAAGTCCAAGAGACTCTAGTGACCCGGTGGAAAAGAAACAGCTGGAAGTTGAAAAAATTGGATAGACATTTTAGCCACTGCCCACTATAGGGATATTGAGAATGGCTTAGTCAACTACCTAGAACAAAAGTCAACACCTTTCAGAGGAATATAGACTCCAGAGTCTATAAAACATAGCTTTTGGCTGG
>NW_003852447.1:7699408-7710496 GCF_000181295.1 Otolemur garnettii
CACAATTGTAATTTGTAGGTACAGGGACCGATGAAAAGCATTAGAAATGATAATATAAAAGCTTATATATATTTTTTGATTTTATCTTAATTTCTCCAAAATACATTCTTAAGAGAAAAATTATCTTACTAATGCTTTCCGTATTGGTGGTCTTTTATAACAACAGAACCCAAAATGAGAGGGTATATGGAACAATATGGTTACAAGATCCATCCTCGTATTTTACACGAAATGTAATATTGATGCTGACCAGATTGCGATCCGTTAAAGATGCATGTTCCTAGATTAACCACTTTTATGTAAAGAGGTACAGCTAAAAACCCAACAGAAGAATGAAAATGGAATTATACAAACTATTTAACCCAAAAGAAGGCGGAGGAGGAAGAGGACTGGAAACGATACGAAAGATGAGACAAATGGGAGAGAAACACAAACCGGTAGATAGAAGTGCAAACAGGAATGATTAGACAGAACAGGGTTGGGTTTAGGCGTACTAGTCAATATCGTTATCGGGCAAAATATTACTAGAGAAATATTATACAGCAGACTGTTCATCTGGTTTAAACAGTCTACACCCAATTATAATGCTGTCTGTAGGTGTTTTTTTTTTTTTTAAAGGCCAAATACATTGCAATGAAAGGATACAAAAAATATACACTGGGCAGACAATAAGCATAAAATGTATATTGGATAAAAATAGTGACAGAAATTGTGTTGAATGAAATATTACACAACAGTGAAAGTGAACAAATTACTCTCACGTGCAACAGTATGGATGCTCCTCTCAAGCAATATTGGGTGAAAAGCCAGTCACACACAAAAATGCCTTGAATAATTTTATTTATGTTACTAAGAAGTTCAAAAAGAAATTTATGGTGTTTGTTGTTAGGATGGTGGTTTTCTTTGGGGAGGTGGGAGGAGTAGGTAGGTATTGGATAAGAGTACAGGGATCCTTCCCTCCCTCTCCCCTTCCCTCCTTCCCTCCCTCCCTCTCCCCTTCCCTCCTTCCCTTCCTCCTTCCCACCCTTCCTCCTTTCCTTCCTTTCTTCCTTCCCTCTTCCCTCTTCCTCCCTCTGTCTTTCTCTCCCTTCTCTCTCTCTCTCTCTTCCTGACACTGTTTTACTTTATTGCCAGGATGGAGGGCAGTAGTATCATCACAGCTCACTGTAACTTCAAACTCTTGGGCTCAAACTATCTTCTGTCTCAGCCTCCTCAGTGAGTAGCTGAGACTATAAGAGTGTGCCACCACATTGGCTAATTTTTCTGTTTTTTTGTAGAGACAGGGTCTTGCCATGTTGCTCAGGCTGATCTTGACCTCCTGGCTGCAAGGGATCCACCTGCCTCTGCCTCCCAAAGTGCTGGAATTATAGGTGTGGGCCACCTTGTCTGGACTGGGACTTTTAAAATCCTGCATAATGTTCTTATTTCTTGACCTGGGTGCTGATTATAAGATATACTTAATTTTTTATTATTTACAGAACTAGACACTTATGATTTGGCTACTTTTCTTTGTACAAGTTATACTTCAATCAGAATGTTTATTTGAAAAGATTGGCCAGATAAGGTCCTATAAAATGTAGAAAGATACTACACAATGAATTATCTCACTGATAAAAGCATATTAGTAGAACGAAAGAACATATTTTAAGGCAAATATGTAAAAGAAATATTCAGCTGTGAGAATTAAGTTTTTCCCCTGGTTGTCTAGTGGCTAGGGAAAACAAAAAAGAAAGAATTAAGTTTTTGGCTGGGTGCAGTGGCTCACAGCTATCATTGTAGTACTCCAGGAGGCTGAAGCAGGAGGATTGCTTGAGCTCAGGAGTTCAAGACCAGCCTGAGCAGGAAAGAAACTTCTTCTCTACTAAATAAGAAAAAAATTATCTACTTGGGCGTCTGAGGCAAGAAGATCATTTGAGCTAGGCTGATGCCATAGTACTCTAGCCTGGACAACAGATTGAGACTCTGTCTCAAAAAAAAAAAATTTCTTTCTAAATGTTTTTGAAGTTCATTTAAAAAAATGGACACAGTACCATAAATGAGGAGAATATCAAATTTGGTTTACACATTTTGACTTTGTGATAATCTTTTTATTACCATCCCCACCCTTCAAACTCTCTTCCTTTCTACATTCTTTTATAAAATACTTGTAAATTTGTTTTGCTATGTTGTAGACAACAGTGTAATAAGAAACGGTACATTTTTATGTGCTTAACATCTTTGTGATCTGACTTAGAATGTTAACTCCCACTTCTAAGATCATGTTTTTGGTGTCAGAGAGCCCTGGTTATTTGGATGTTTGAGATGGACAAGTCTTGGGTAATCAGTTAATTAACTCAGCTTAGTTGGGCTGGTAGTTTTCAAACCTCTTCCTCAATGTACGAGGTTGTCTTATGTCTGGCTTAACGATATCTTGCCACAGCGCAAGCCTTTAGCTCCTCCTTCAGCCTCAGTCCCTTGAGATAGCAACTGTAGGAATCCAGCTCTCATTTCTGAGTTAATTTTCTTCCAGTGTTAGCTAAAAATTCATCACTAAATCTTCTACACCTTAGCTGATTTCTTTATTTTTGAGTTCAAAATTGTCCTTTTTTCCTGATATTCCCACGAGGAGAAACTCCAGTTTGAACCAATGTTAAAATTCCTATGGTTTTTAGAAAGGTAAGCTGAAATAAAATCCAGATATACTAGGATTTTGCATAAGGGTTACCTGTGGCAGGCGCTCTACTGCGGATCATATTAATAAATGACTATCTCTGGCTTTTAGAGTTCTGAGCCATTTTTCCCACTTCTTTGTACTTTTAGTCATTTCTAATTATAAATCGCCTTTATGATCAGAAAAAATATCCTACAAAACAGCACCCGTTAGGGTGTGCTGGAACTGGGTGCGTCTCCTCCCAACTTTCTGCTTAGTGACTTTGTAGTGGCAGCTTGACGTCAACTATGATGGAAAGTTATCTATGATATATGGTGGAAATTGGCAACTCTAAAAATCAGGGCTTTGGTTTTAGAGAATCTGTTTCCCAGCACACTACAGACGACCAGTATCTCTAAATGAGCAGAAAAAGTAGTCAGTTGACTCCGTAAATGGCAACTGGAAAGTGCACAGAAACAGGAACTGGGGCAGGGCTGCCTATGTACATCACTCATTTCGGTAAAACCTAATCTCAGCGAGCTTGGTGAATGGCTCACTGAGAGTGAAAACTTTTCATTTCTGGCTGGTTGGACAGAGAGTTCTGGAATGCGAAGAGCATCTGCAGCTCTCAATTCCTTGGTTTGTAGGAAACAAGGTCACATAGGGCCTGAGAATTATTTTATTCCTCAGTAAGAAGACATCTTACTAGCTTTTTTGAGGGATAAAGCAGAAATAGTAAGTTTATGTTTTAGCTGTATTTGCAATTTGGGTCATCTATAAGTGGGTATCTGTCATTAGAATATGTGACAGAGTCCTTCTTTGATGACTTTCCAGAGACTAGGATGCTGGTTTTGGTTTTATTTTTTTCCCTGAAGACAGATTTCATAGTATTTTTATGGCTTCTGTGCTTATAAGAACTTATTTTGCTGAACACGTTTTTGTTAAAAATTATCTTCACCTAAAACTATGAGGGGAAATGTTCTTTTCTCTTCATTCAGAGTCACTGGGTCTTACTCTAGTGCTCTCTCACCACGGTAGTGTCGGGGCACAAGACTACTACTGAGGATGCTTTGTTACTTACTGTTCATAGCAATATTTAAAGACCTGAAAATAGAAATGTTGATCCACGGTCTTCATGTACAAATCAAAACAATCGGAAATTGCTAAAGTGGACTAGCTTTAAATCTTTTCAATGCAGAAGACTTCTAACCCAATACCAAGCAAGAAATGTGCTAGAAACTAATGATTAGACTATCATGCGTGAGAGTGGTTTTCGTTGAGATTCAGTTTGGTTTAATTAAATGGATATTTGTGAAGTTTTTTTTTTTTTTTTAATGTGGTGGCTACTGTTTTGGAAATTAGAGAATGTTAAGGGGATATACAGTGTTGGCTCCAAGCACAGTTGAAGTCAGAACATAGTGAGAGGGCTGTCATATAAGCAAAAAGCCATTTTTGGGTACGTTGGCGAGACGTACCCAAATCCCAATGATACTAGGTTCATGATATTTTGTAAAGTATGCTTGATTGTCTATGCTCTCAGAACACTGAATAAGCAAATGGCCTGGTTGTTTGCCATAGGCATGTGATAGCTAGTACACAGAACAATATTTCCATATGACAGAATAACCAGTCAATTCAGGAAAAACAATTCAGTTTTACTGTACAATAAAAATATTGATTAAGGCTCGGCACCTGTAGCACAGTGGTTACATCACCAGCCACATACACTGAGGATGGTGGGTTTGAACATGGACTGCACCAGCTGAACAACTGCAACAAAAAAATAGCTGGTGTTGTAGTGGGTGCCTGTAGTCCCAGCTACTTGGGAGGCTGAGTCAAGAGAATTGCTTAAGCCCAAGAGTTGGAGGTTGCTGTGAGCTGTGACACCACAGCACTCTACCAAGGGCAACATAGTGAGACTCTGTCTCAAAAAAAAAAAAATTAATTAAATTGGTTGTTTTGTAAAATTCAAAGAGGATGATGAATTATTTTAATAAAATATTAGAGTTTATTAGAGAATTTATGACTAAGACCCTGATGGCAATTACAGCAATAATCAAAGTAAATAAATGGGACTTGATTAAACTAAACAGCTTCAGAAATAATCAATGGAGCAAATAGACAACCTACAGAAGAGGAGAAAATATTCACAAACTATACAGTAAAGGGTGAATATCCAGAATCTACAAAGAACACCAGCAAATCATCAAGAAAAAAAAATTGAAAATGGGCAAAAGACATGAACAGAAATTTTCAAAAGAAGATAGACAAATGGCCAATAAGTACATGAAAAATTGTTCAATGTCACTAACGGTCAGGTAAATGCAAATTAAAACCATAATGAGATACTACTTTACCCCAGTTTAAATGACCTTTACTAAAAAGTGCAAAAACAGTAGATGCTGGCTTGGATGCAGAGAGAAAAAACACTTATACACTGCTGGTGTGGTGCAGATTACCTCTATGGAAAACACTGTGGAGATTCCTCAAGGAACTAAAGTAGAACTGAAAGTCGACCTGTATCCTTTGATCCAGCAATCCCACTACTGGGTATTTGCACAAAGGAAAAGAAGTCTTTATCAAAAAGACACCTGCACTTGAACGTTTATTGCAGCACAATTTGCAATGACAAATATGTGGAGTAAGTTCAAGTGCCCATCAGTTCATGAGTGGATCAATAAAATGTGGTACATGTAAACCAGGGAGTATTACTCAGCCATAAAAGGATGGATTGATGGATACAATTGGAAAGCCTAATATCTCAAGAATAGGAAAATAAACACCACATGTGCTCACTAATGATTTGGGATTAATAAATGAGTACACGTGTGCACAGATGGAGGTAAAACTCAGTGGAAATCAAGCCGAAGGGAGGGAAGAGGAGGGGAGGGGCAAAAATCTACTTAACAAGTAGAATGAAAACTATTTGGGTCATGGTCATATCTATAGCCATGTCTTAAGCATTATAAAAGTGATCCAGAAACCAAAATATTTGTACCACCTTAATATTTTGAAATAAAAAAACAAGAAAGGAACCAGAGACACAAAAGGAGAAATAGTTTTCATAGGAAAGTAAAACATCATCTAAAAAGTAAATTGTGATCTATGTTGATCATAACCTTCAATGCCCTGCACATTGTGAGGCTCTCTAATTTCTTTCTTTTTCCTCTTCCTCTCTCTTTCCTCCTTCCTTCCTTCCTTCCTTCCTTCTTTAACTGAGTCTCACTCTGTCACCCCGCAACCTCAAACTCCTGGGTTCAAGTAATCCTCTTACTTCAGCCTCCCAAGTACCTGGGACTACAGGCATGTGCTACCATACCCCGCTAGTCTTTTGTATTTTTAGTAGAGACAGAGCCTTGCTCTTGTTCAGGCTGGTCTCAAACTCCTGAGAGATCCACCCTCTCGTCCTCCCAGAGGGCTAGGATTATGGGTGTGAGCCAACCCAACTGGCAAAGGTTCTCTAATTTCCAATACCTTTCCCTTCTGATAGTTCTTTGATCTTTGCAGAAGCCACACTAGCCTGACACTTTTAAAAGATGACTTCTGGATAAAATAGATCAGCAGTTCTCAACGTGTGGGTCGGGACCCCTTTTTAACAATGAAAATACATTGTGGCATTAGGAAGGTTGAGAACCACTGAGCTTGATTAATAGAGACCCCCAAATCTCACTTTAGATACTGTTTTAATTTTCCCTCCTTTTCTTCCACCCTGGCATCTTTAAGTGAAGTGGACACGGAAAACCACCCTCTTAGTATTTCAGGTTTTCTCTCCTGTTCCTTTCTGATCTTGATGATACAAATTAATAGGAGCAAAATGAACAAAAGCTGTATCTCAAAGAAGAAGGCAAGTACCAGAACAATCGTCAAAACTGTGAGTCTTAAACTAAAAACTAGAGAACTGACTTTAACCGTTGAGAGAATAACCAGCATCCTAAATAGCAGCAAATCTCCCCCGACGGTAGAGCATCAGCAACAAGTAGGTCTACATGTGAAATTACCTACTCACCACGAGAAAGGAGTTCTGATATAATACCCACAAGTATTTTGGCAGTAGTGTCTCTATAGTGTTTCAAAATGAAGAAGGTATCAGTTTCAATATCTACTTCAGAAAGTCTTCTGGTGGCTTGTTGTGTAGGTGTGCTATAGATGTAAAGACATAAATTAACTTCCTTCTGAGTTCAATTAATTAGTTTTATAGGGAGAACTCACAGTTATTTAAAAAGAAGGCCTTTTTTTTTTGATGTTCCGTGCAGGTGATATTTATTAACGAGTAGACTGTGCATAAAGAATATGTTTGTATGCATGCAAAGTGGTATTTTATTGAAGAACGCAAGGTAGGTTGTCATGGAGATTAAAAGCCTTGAAGTGCTATTCACTGGTGCTAGTTATGGTTGCTGGGCACTAGAATATTAGGTTCTGGCACCCTGAATCTTTCATTGTTGTAATAATAATTACACTTTTATCTTCACTGTAAGGGCTATTCAAGTAGGATAAATAAATACAGACACATGAATAAATCTAACTTAAAGGTAAATATAGCAACCCTACGACCCATCCTGGTGCAAAATTATGTAGCTGTAGTTACGATACCATCAAAATGCTTGATTTTCATTGCAGGGTCATTGAAGCTGTTTATAAGATGAAATTACAAAATGCACAAAATCTGCACTTACATTAAAAGGCAAAAGAAGAATGAAAGTTATCGACCGTTAGTATGGTCACTGGTAAATATAAAGGGTCCCTTTAGAGGCAGAGGAAACAAATGAAAAGCTTGTAATATGTTTTGCTGGCATTTTCTTGAAATACTGTATTTATATGAGATTTCCAACCTCACTTTGAGCTCTATGAATAGCACAAAGTGATTTTTCTGGTGTTCTTTTCTCTTCACCTATTAGAGGAAATGATCTTGACAAGTTTACCTCAGTGAGAAACTATGTATTTTCTGTATAAAGAGAACACTTTTGCCTGGCAGAGTCAGTATGGACATTTTCTTAACCAATAAATTAATAGAGAGAGTTGCAATATAGCAAACTATACAACATACACAATGTAACATTGAAATTTGTAACAGTAAGTAATGTGGTTTTCAAAACTGCCTCAAGCGATGATTAACTAGAATTATATATATTTATATTTAAACTGACACCACAGAATTCTTTTAAATCTTGACAGATATGTGGAATATTTAAATGTAGTAATTGCAGTTGCTACACCTCCTGGGATTAACCTGCTGGAGAGATAGTGACATCTTATACTGAGAAAAAATGATTTGTACTGTGGGCTAAAAACTGAAAATGAAGTAATTCTATGTGTGTTTTATATAACTCTTTGGAAAAGAAGTTTATTGTAACTAATGAATTGGTAATATTCTGTAATAATCCACCATGTGAACAATTATATAATTTGTATAAATGTAGGCATATAATTTAGTTTTTTCAACATTGACTTTTAGGTTTCACAATATAGCACAGTTCACAGAAAGGAAAACAGAATGAGAAGTAGATTAGCACTGGATCAGTGGTAATGGTAGGAATCTTGGATTCCTGCTTAAAGAAAAGTTCTATATTACTTTACCTCCCAGTAAAGGGAAATGATGCAATGCAGTCCTTCTGAGTCCATTTTAGGAAGTAAATGTTAAATGTCTTTAGGCTTCAAGCACGTTTTGCTGAATTTAATTGATGTCCAGGAGAAAAAAATTAGTAAGGAAAGATAATGTTTGTTAAACTAGCCTTGCATCCTATGACGAAACTTACTTTATCATGATGAATGATATTTTTAATATGTAGCTATAATCTATTGGCCAGGATTTTATTGAGAATTTTTGCTATATTCATTAGCAAAATTGGTCTGAAATTCTCCTTTTTTTTTTTTTTTTTCTGCTTTCTCCTTTTTGGTTGGGTCTTTTCCTGGTTTTGGTATCAGGATAATGTTTGCTTCATAGAAAGTGTTGGGGAAGATTCCTTCCTTCTTATTTTTTGGAATAATTTCTACAGTATGGGTATAAGCTCTTCTTTGAATGTTTGATAGAATTCTGATGTGAATCTACCTGCACCAGAGCTTTTTTTTTGTTGGAGGATTTTTTTTTTTTATTTTTTTGAGACAGAGTCTCACTCTGTGGTGTCACAGCTCACAGCAACCTCCAACTCATGGGCTTAAGCAATTCTCTTGCCTCTGCCTCCCTAGTAGCTGGAACTCCAGGCATACATCACAATGCCCAGCCATTTTTTGTTGCAGTTGCCACTGCTGTTTTAGCTGGCTGGGGCTGAGTTCAAACCTGCCACCCTTGGTATATGGGGCTGGCACCCTAACCACTGAGCCACAGGTGCCACCCTATTGGGGGATTTTTAATTTTTTTTTTATTTAATTGTCTCTTCAATCTCAGTTCTTGGGATCAGTCAAGAGATATATTTCTTCTTGATTAAGTCTAGGGAGAAGGTGTGATTCCAGGTATTGATTCATTTCCTCCACATTGTCAAATTTCTGGGCATAGAGTTTCTTATAGTACTCAGAGATGATCTCTTGTATCTCTCTGGCATCTGTTGTTATTTCCCCTTTATCATTTCTAATTGAAGTGATTAGACATCTTACTTTTCTGGTTCTAATTAATCTGGCTAAAGGTTTATCAATTTTATTTATTTGTTTGAAAAAATCAACTTTTTGTTGCATTAGTTTTCTGAATGAGTCTTCTGTTTTCAATTTCATTTATCTCTGATTTAATTTTGGATATTTATTTTCTTCTTCTGGGTTTGGGATTAGATTTTTCTTCTTTTCCTGATTCTATAAGATAGTTCACGGGTTTATTGATGTACTGTCTTTCTGTTTATTGAATGTAGTATCTAATGTGATAAATTTCCCTCTTTAGACTGCTTTTCCTTTATCCCACAGGTTTTGGTAACTTGTGTCTTCATTGTTGTTATGTTTGAGGAATTTAACAATTTCCTCTTTTATCTCTTCCTGAAACCCAAAATTTACCATATCAACAGAAGTAGAAACAAAGACTATATGATCCTCTCGATAGATGCAGAAAAAGCATTCCATAACATTCAGCATTCTTTCCTAATTAGAACTCTGAAGAAAATAGGCATAGGTGGCACATTTCTTAAACTGATTGAAACCATCTATGACCAACCCACAGCTAATATTACACCGAATGGAGTAAAACTGAAAGCTTTTCCAGTTAGAACTGGAACCAGACAAGGCTTTCCTCTACCACTACTATGCAACATAGTGCTGGAAGTTCTACCTATTACAGTCAGGGAAGGAAGGAAATAAATAAAGGGCATCCAAATGGGGGAAGAGGAGGTCAAACTCTCCCTCTTTGCTGATGATATGATCTTATACTTGGAGAATCCCAACGACTCAACTGTAAGACTCCTGGAAGTGATCAAAAAAATACAGTAATGTCTCAGGATATAGAATCAATGTCCACAATTCAGAAGGCTTTGTATATGCCAGTAACAACCAAGATGAGAAGCTAACTAAGGACACAATTGCCTTCACAGTAGCTTCAAAGAAAATGAAATACCTAGGAATATACCTAAAAGAGGTAAAAGACCTCTATAAAGACAATTACAAAACCCTAAGAAAAGAAATAGCAGAAGATATTAACAAATGGAAGAACATACCACACTCATGGCTGGCCAGAATCAATATTGTTAAAGTGTCTATACTTCCCAAAGCAATCTACAGATCCAAGGTTATCCCTATTAAAATACCAACATCATACTTTCAAGACTTGGAAAAAATAATTCTTTGTTTTGTATGGAGCCAGAAGAAAACCCATGTAGCTAAGGCAATTCTTAGTAATAAAAACAAAGCCAAGGACGTCAGCCTACTAGACTTTGGGCTGTACTACAAGGCCATAGTGATCAAAACAGCCTGGTATTGGCACAAAAATAGAGACATAGACATTTGGAACTGAATAGAAAACCAGGAGATGAAACAAACATCTTACATCCACCTAATCTTTGATAAACCAAATAAGAACATACACTGGGAGAAAGAATCCCTATTCATTCTTTGAATGAAATGATGCTGGAAAAACTGGATTGCCACATATAAAAGACTGAAAGTGGATCCTTACCTTTCTCCACTCACCAAAATTGATTCAAGATGGATAAAAGATCTACATCTAAGGCATGAAACGATAAAAATCCTCAAAGAAACTGTGGGAAAAACACTTGAAGTTATCGGACTGGGGAAAGACTCTATGAAGAAGACTTCCATGGCAATTGCAACAACAACAAAAATGAACAAATGGGGCTTAATTAAATTGAATAGCTTCTGTACAGCTAAGGAGACAACAACCAAAGCAAACAGACACCTATCAGAATGGGAAAATATATTTGCATATTATGAATTGGACAAAAACTTGATAACTAGGATTCACAGAGAACCCAAATTAATCAACATGAAAAAAGCCAACAGGGCAGTGCCTGTGGCTCAAAGGGATAGGGCAC
>NW_003852447.1:7710728-7718601 GCF_000181295.1 Otolemur garnettii
CTCAAAGCTGTAGGTGCTGGCATAGATGTGGAGAGAGGGGAACACTTTTACACTGCTGGTGGGATGGCAAACTCATACAACCTTTTTTGGAAGGAAGTATGGAGAATTCTCAAAGAACTCAAACTAGACCTCCCATTGGATTCTGCAATCCCATTACTGAGCATCTACCCAGAAGGAAAAAAAAAATCCTTTTATCATATGGACATTTTGCACTAGACTGTTTATTGAAGCTCAATTTACAATTGCCAAACTGTGGAAACAACCTAAATGCCCATCAATCCAGGAATGGATTAACAAGCTATAGCATATGTATACAATGGAATACTACTCAGCCACTAAAAGAGATAGAGACTTTACATCTTTTGTATTAACCTGGATGGAGTTAAAACACATTCTTCTTAGTAAAGTATCACAAGAATGGAGAAATAAGAATCCAATGTACTCAATCCTGATATGAGGATAATTGATGACCTAGTACATGATGGGAGAACATGGGAGTGGAGAGAGGGAAGGAGGGAGGGGGTTGGGGGTCATGGTGTGTGACACATCTCTTGGAGGTGGGACACAATTATAAGAGGGATTTTACCTAACAAATGCAATCAGTGTAACCTGGTTCTCTGTACCCTCAATGAATCCCTGATAATAAAAAAAAAGAAAGATAATGTTGACATGTTTTCATCCAATTATGCTATTTTAAAGTAAGGTCATAGTGTTTCCATATTGTCTGTAGATAGAAGATATAATAATCATAGAGATTGTCTATTTACCCTGATGTTTAGAACTTCTGAGTTGTTTCTATGTAAAATAATCAAATTGTACACAACTTGAGCAGCATCAGAATCAATTTTAACAACTTTGATAAGATACAAACTTTATTTCTTTGGGGGTTGTCTTCTTTCTAATTTCTTGCACTTAGGGAGTGCATAAACTTGGCTGCTGATGTTCTGGGTGTCATAATGGGGAAGGGTTTTGTTATTTAGTATGTGGGTTGTTAGTTAATTTTTCTGTTTCAATTATGGCATCTCTGCCATTAGCTGTATCTAACGACCCAAGACCAGAGTGCTTTAGGTTTAGCATCCCCAGAGAGTAATTTCTGCCAGGGCGGAAAGGTGAACTCACTTGCTGGTTGTGGGAGGGGATCTGAGACTCTCATTGCTATTTATAGTTTCTTTCAACAAATTCTCCAGTCTATGACCCTATCCTCTACCATTCTAAGGGCATCCTATGAACCAGCTCGCTTCTTACTGGCTTCCTCTTCCAGGCTTAAATTTATGCTTTCAATACTATCACCCACCTAATGCTTTCCAGCTTCCAAAGTTTTGTCTAATGGTACTTCCGGCCTCTAGGTCTTTCCAGGCTATCTCTCTTACTGTCATTCAGGAGGGAGTTGTTATAAATTTGCGTTAAATCTGTCATGTATAACAATAACACAATTTCTAAAAAGTGCCTAACTATAATTATGTGTGCTGGAAGATGATAGCTTAATAAAGTACATAATCTAATTTCCTCCTTTAATTTCATAATTCTTGTTGTAAAGAAATACTCTATAAACTCAGACAGTATTTTGAGCTTCAATTATCTTATATTTGTTTTAGTGCCAATCACGCCTTATGCTATCTTCAGGAATCTTTTTCTCTCGTAGGTCCATTTGCATCAGATAATTTATTAATTTAAATAAAAACATATTTACATGAAACTCTTTAGAGAATGGGCTTATGTTTTAAAAAAGCTAAAGCTATTAGAAACAAAAACAGCTATATTAACCTTCAAGTTGTGAAATCAACCGACAATAATGAAATGGAGAATTTCAATTGGTGCTATGGATTTAAGTATAACCAACCACCTGAGCCTGAGGACGGGACTTAGAATGATGACGTGAAATAATGTAGATAGTGGGGATAGTCTAAGGATGACTTGTGAAGATCCCAAGGTGATGGTAGCTTTAAGGAAATAATGGAAGATCTGGGGTCATACTTTTCTTCTCTTCATTGTTTCACCCATGTTACCAAATACTTTGTTTAAAATCCAGATCAACTTCCTTCCTTTCTTCATAATTAATTCTTAGGACAAACAGAACTAAGATTTTAATAAAATTTTCCTTTTTTCCTACTTTACAGTCATAGCCCCCCCCCCATTAGTATAGGTAGATTCGTCCATTCACCAATACATTCATTCATTCATTCATTTTTTGAGCACTTACTCTGTTTAGCACAGTTAAGTGTACTGGCAGATACAACGGTGAGCAAAATGCACTACTGTCTGTGGTGTCAGGTAGCTTTTAATCAACAGGCAGTAATGAACTAAATTCACTAATCAAATAAACTGAGATACACGCCCTAAAGAAAAGAAACAGGTTTTATTGGTGGGTGTGTAATGAGTCTCACCTGCACTGAAGGGACAGCCAAAGCTTCCCCACAAAGAAATGACAGTTGAGCTGAGATTTTAAGAAAAGCAATTTAACTAAGCTAAAGGGACAGTGGTGTGGTGGGAACAGCTTTTGTAAGTACAGTAGGAGGGAGTGGAAACAGTCATGAGAAACGGTGCCTACATGAGGACAGCGTGGGCAGGGGTGAAGAGGACCACGTCCGGGCTAAAAACAAAAGGCCCAGATCATAGGCTAATGAGAAGATTGCAATATTGAGTGGAGAAATAAGAGGGTGAAAGGAAAAAAAATTCCTCAAATAGAACCACTTGCTTGGAAAATATTAAAACTGACTGCTGTGTTTCATCAGAGATGGTTCTAATCAAAGGAAGCTGGTAAAGAACCATGAAGTTGAATGACCACCCCCTTCGACATCAGACCCCACGGCCTCTAACTGAAGACTCTTTCCTGTCTAGTGAAGAATGGAACTTAACTTGTTTTAACCAACTAGTGAAGACAGAGACTCTTTCCCCAATCCAGACTGCTGGTTTTCAGTGCTTTATTGACAAGCACTGTGAATTCTCCCTTTCTGGCACTTGAACTAAGTCCTCTGCCCCTCCTTACCTTACTACACTACTTGGAAAGTTTTTCACTTGCAGATTTTTTCTTGATTGGCAAGGGAATATTTATCTCTCATTTTTTTTTAAACTCAGATTTTTTTGTTTTACTTTTTAACAGCAAGGTATGGGCATATGGGTCATATTCCCAGATAAGTCCCATCTGGCTACAGTTTGGAGAATGAATCGAAGAATTAGTGATATCAGGAGACAAGTTCAATCCCTGCAGTAGTCCAGGTCAGAGGTGACAATAGCTTGCTCCAGAATGGTGGCCATGAAGGCAGACACTAATGGACAGGTGTGAGCGATATCCCAGAGGCAAACCCACAGGACTTGGGGATGGGTTGGGTGTGGGGATTGGAGAGGAGTCACAGATGATGACTTCTAGGCTTGAAGGGGTATTGACGTCAGTCACTGAGGTGTAGCACACAGAAAGAGGCTCAGATGGAGACCGGAAAGTGAAGATTAGGAGTTCAATGTTGCTTTATTATCTTCCAATTTATTTGTATGGGAATTAGAAGTTTTTAAAAAAAGAACTCCAAATAGAATTGATTTTTCTGTGTATCATATTTCATAGTCATCAGCACTACAATTTTCCTTATGTATAAATACTCTCTGTTTATTTGTTACATATCTCTCTAGATTTTCCTTGGGCAATCCTTTTGTCATTTTCATTGATCAGAAAGAATAAAGCTGAGCTGAAGGAATTATTAAATTAAACTGATTGCTATCCTCCAAGAGAGAAGTGAATACCATGTCTAGCAAAAAGAATCAATCAGCAAGTCTCTGAACAGTGACCTATAATTCCAGTGCTTTGGGAGGCTAAGGCAGGAGGATCCCTTGAGGCCAAGAGTTTGAGACCAGCTTAGGCAACATAACATAGGGAGACCTCCTCTCTATAGAATATAAGAAATGTTAGCCATATGTATGTGGTGACAAGCACCTGTTGTCCCAACTACTTGGAAGGCTGAGGCAGAAGGATCTCCTGACACTTAAGAGTTCAAGTTTGCAGTGAACTATGACTATATCACTGCACTCTGATCTAGGCGATGGTGTGAGACCTTATCTCTTATTATTTTTTTTTTTTTAAAGGAATGAATATAAAACCTAAAGGTAGAAAACTGTATTTTGGGTACAATATACAGCGTAAATGGCTAAAAGAACAGAATGGATGTTATTGATTTGAATTAACGAACAGGAAGATTAGACTCAAGGATCTCTCAAAAGTGTATCGGTTGTAGACGGATGCAAAACGTGACAGAAGGGTGAAGAGGAACTTATATCCTCGTGCAGCACATACGCTACAATGGCAGCGCTAGAGAGCAAGGGTGACATACAGAGGCATGAAGCATTCTGTACTTTTTAACTTGAAATTTGCAAAGACAATAGATTTGAAATGTTTGCATCATAAAATAATGGCATGTATGCGAGGAACTGAATATGTTAATTAGCTTGATTTAATCATGTCATGCCATATACATACATCAGATCATCACATCCTACCCCATAAATGTAAATAATTTTTATTTATCAATAAAAATGAAATCAAAAATGGATTAAACAAATAAATGAACATATGTTCTCTGTGAGAAAAGGGATATGTCATTTCAAATTACATTTGAAAGGAATTTATGTATAAAGGCATGGTGTGGTTTTGCTGTGGATCATTTATGCAGAGGAGAGCACATCCTGAGAGTTCAGTTCAAAAACGAAGAGCAAGGCCTTCCTAACCTTGGTGCATTGCACTGTGCGAATTTGGTTTGGATGAATATGATTGCAGAAATCAAATACAGCCGTGGGGAAATATTACCTCTTGCTCACTTAGCATCGATTCTTAGCAGCAGTAGGTTTAGATAAAATCTGTGATCAATGAACTATTACAACTAAATAGTCTCTCATTTCCAAGGGAGGAGAAGAATCCCTAATTATTTTCTGAAAATAGGTTTCTTTTATTACAAAAGCAATATGCTATCTATATAGAAAACAAACAAAATTTTAAAAATTATTTTTAATTATTATGGGTACTGAATTGGTATATACATTTATGTGGTATATGTGATGTTTTGATATGGGCATATAATGTGTAATAATCAAATCAAGTAAGTGGGGTATCCAACAGCTCAAGCATTTATCATTTCTTTGTGTTAGGAACATTCTAATTCCAAATTAGTTATTTTAAAATATAAACAAGTTATCATCGGCTATAGCCATTCTGTTGTGCTATGCAACACTAGATCTTATCCTATCTAACTGTATTTTTGTATGTGTTAACCATTATCACTTTATCCCCTCTCTCTGCTACTCTCCCCAGTAACCGTCATTCTATTCTGTCTCCTAGAGTTCAATTGTTTTAATTTTGAGCTCCCCCATATGAGTGAGAACTGTGAAATTCATCTTTTGGTGCCTGGCTCATTTCATCTAACATAATGTCCTCTCGTTCCATCCATGTTATTACAGATGACAGGATTTCATTCTTTTTTGTGGCTGGATGATATTCCATTGTATTTAGAATATACCGCATTTTCTTTATCCATTCATCCACTGATGGACACTTAGGGTGATTTTATATCTTGGCTGCTGTGAATAGTGCTGCAATAAACATTGGAACACAGAAATCTCTTTGCTATGCTGATCCTTTCTTTTGGATATATAATTAACAGTGGGATTTGCTGGATCATACGGTAGTTCTTCTTTTTTGAGGAACCTCCATACTAGGCGTCCTCAAACTACAGCCTGCGAACCACATGCAGCCGGCCTAGGACAATTATCTGACCTGCTGGGTGTTTTTGCTGCCGCTGCCTGTCCTGCTGAGCAGCCAACTTGTCTTGGGGCCCCGCAGTCCGGCCCTCCAATGGTCTGAGGGACAGTGAACTGGCCCCCTGTTTAAAAAGTTTGAGGACCCCTGCTCCATACTGTTGTCCATAGTCATTGTACTAATTTACATTCCCACCAAGAGTGTACAAGGATTCCCCTTTCTCTGCATCCTTGCCAGTATTCATCATTGCCTGTATTTTGTTTTATATTATTTTATTTTTTGAGAGTCTCACTTTGTCACCCTCAAAAGAGTGCTGAGACACCACAGCTCACAGCAACCTCCAACTCTTAGGCTCAAGAGATTCTCTTGCCTTAGCCTCCCAAGTGGCTGAGATTACAGGAGCCTGCCCACCCTGCTATTTTTAGAGACAAAGGATCTCCCTTTTGCTCAGGCTGGTCTGGGCAATCCACTCGGCCTCCCAGAGTGCTAAGATTACAGGCTTAAGTCACTTCTCCCATCAATTCCCTGTATTTTAGATAAAAAATATTTTAACCAGGGTGAGATAATACCCCTTTGTAATTTTGATTTGCACTACTCTGATGACTAGTGATGTTGAACACTCCCTTTACCTATTGGCTATTTGTGTGTCTTCTTTTGAGAAATGTGTCTTCAGGTCTTTTGCCAATTTGTTCATTAGATTACTTAATTTTTTTCTATTGAGTTGTTTGAGTTCCTTATACATTCCACTTATTAATCCCTTGTCAGATGAATGGTTCACAAATATTTTCTCTCATTCTGTGGGTTGTCTTTTCACTTTGTTATTTGCTTCCTTGGCCACGTAGAAGCTTTTTAGCTTCATGTGATCCCATTTGTCCATTTTTGCTTTGGTTGCCTGAGCTTTTGATCTATTATTCAAGAAATCTTCACCCACATCAATGTCCTAAAAAAATAAAATTTTTGATTCAGGAATTTTTCTCTCTTTCTCTTTTCGATAGATGCCAGAAAGTGTTCTTTTTTTTTTTTTTTTTGTAAAAGGTATATAGAAAATGGAAAGCAAAAATAATTTAAAACAGAATCTCTCAATCCTGGCTGTGGCCCATAATTTTAGTTGCTTAAAAAAATTGACACTCACAACTAGATTGTCTGTACTATTACACTGCAATTATGTTATAATTAAAATAAATCTGCTATCCCCCAACCATATGTCATTGGTTTTTAAGGCACTAATGTTGATTAATTTTTTTTGTAAACCTCTAATGTACACTTTTAAGGAATTGGCCCTGCTCTTTTAAAAACACAACTTCTGTTTAATTAAGTCCCATTTGTTAGCAAACAGGACAAACTTCAGAATGAGAAAGATATTTGCATATTATGAATCAGACAAAAACTTGATAACTAGGATCTATAGAGAACTCAAGTTAATCAATAAAAAAAGACCCAACAATTCCATATATCACTGGGTGAGAGAGATGAATAGAACCTTCTCTAAAGAAGACAGACGAATAGCTAACAAAAACATGAAAAAAATGCTCATCATCTCTAATCATCAGAGAAATGCAAATCAAAACTCCCCTGAGATACTACCTAATCCCCATGAGAACAGCCCACATCACAGTCCCAAAGCTGCAGATGCTGGCATGGATGTGGAGAAAAGGGAACACTTTTACACTAATGGTGGGACTGCAAACTCCTACAACCTTTTTGGAAGGAAGTATGGAGAATCCTCAAAGAACTCAAACTAGACCTCCTATTTGATCCTGCAATCCCATTAGTAGGCCCAGAAGAAAAAAAAATCCTTTTACCATAAGGACATTTGCACTAGACTGTTCATTGCAGCACAATTTACAATTGCCAAAATGTGAAAACAGCCTAAATGCCCACCAATCCAGGAATGGATTAACAATCTATGGTATATGCATACTATGGAATACTATTCAGCCACTAAAAAAGATGGAGACTTTACATCTTTCATATTAACCTGGATGGAGAGGGAATACATTCTTCTTAGTAAAGCATCACAAGAATGGAAAAGCAGGGTGGTGCCTGTGGCTCAAAGGAGTAAGGCACCAGCCCCATATGCCAGGAGTGGCAGGTTCAAACCCAGCCCTGGCCAAAAACTGAAAAAAAAAAAAAAAAAAA
>NW_003852447.1:7719194-7721111 GCF_000181295.1 Otolemur garnettii
GAATATGGGGAAAGGGGAGAGAGAGGGTAGGGGTGGGGTAGGATGAGTGGAGGGAGGGTGTTAGGTGGGACCACACCTATGGTTCATCTTACAAGAGTACATGTGAATCTTTCTAAATGTAGAATATAAATGTCTTAGCCCAATAACTAAGAGGATGCCATGAAGGCTATGTTAACCAGTTTGATGAAATTATTTCAAATTGTATATAAAACTAGCATACTGTACCCCATGACTGCATTAATGTACACAGTTATGATTTAATAAAAAAAATACCTCAGAGGGAATTAAAGTGTTCTTTGGAAAAAATTAAATTAAACAATAACTTCTTGGCTGGGCATGGTGGTTCACACCTATCATCCTAGCACTCTGGGAGGCCAAGGCAGGAGGATTGATTGCTTGAGCTCTGAAGTTCAAGACCATCCTGAGCAAGAATGGGACCTTGTTTCTACTAAAAAAAAAAATTAGCCAATAGGAAAAAAACCTACCTGGTTGTCTGGCACTTTCCTATAGTCCCAGCTACTGGGGAGACTGAGGCAGGAAGATCGCTTGAGCTTAGGAGTTTGCATTTGCAATGACACTCTGCTCAGGACAGACTCTGTCTCAAGGCAAACAAACAAATAAGCCAAAACTTTGTTTTCTTGTTTTATATTATGTATCACTTCATCTCTTTAAGTATGTATTTTATATTTATACTATGGGCTACTTTGTGGAAGGGCCAGATGTCATTCTGTAATTCTTCAGGAGATTCTAGGGACAGAGTGCAGAGGCTATGGAGGAAAGCCCTCAGAACTAAGGGACTCCTGTGTACCGCTTCTGACGCTCCTTCACCATCTGGCAACTCTTAGGTTCATAGGAAGAAGCCAGTCTCCACTGGCCCTGGGATTTGGAGGTGGAGCCAATGTTTGATTCCATTCCTGTTTTCATTGACTTCCTCCCAGAAGTGTTTTTTTGGCACAGATTTGATATCTCCTGCTGACACTGGCAGACTGATCTCTGCTCTCAATTTTTGCATCGATGGGGCAGGCAGGGTTCTTTTGAGGTAAAGAAAGGAGAGGTAGAAGCAGAACGCAAAAGGTTTTGTAAAGGAAAATTTCCTCTTAATGCAAATGTCTAAGGGGTATCGGTGACTCCTGAGTTTCATCATAACTGGTTCTAACCATTGGAAGCTGATCAAGGACCATGGCCTTTGAGTGATGCCCCCCCACCCCCCACCTTCAGACCTTTACCAGCCCTTTCTCTTACTAAGATTTTTTCCTGATAGTAGCAATGATGCTCATTTTCAACAACTGGGCACAGACCCAAGGAAGTCTTTGAATCCTTAATTAGCCTAACTGTCATAATTGTCCTACCTTTCCCTTCACTTGCATTTAAAAATCACTGATTTTTCTCCCCGCCCAGAGCTGTCAGTGAGTTTGTTCTGGAATCTGTTTCTTTGCCTGGCTGAGCTTGTCCTTTACTCAGTTCCAAGCTCTCCTTTCAGAGCCTCCTTGCTTCTCTTGTTCCACCTGTGATCACCTTCCTTCCCGCCCCAGTTCGCACTCGCCTTCGCTCTACCCTAGAATTTCTTGTCATTTCCTCTTTTTCTTCTTCTTATTTTTCTAATCTTCTTGTCCTTTATTGCTTCTTTACCTTTTCCAGAGTTGACTGGTGACTAGTTTACTCCCTTGAAAGGAACTGGAAACCCTTGACCCAATTATCAAAGAAAACATTTCCTCCTTATATTCCAAGAAAACTTTTGTAAACCACATCTTCTTAAGAAAAGTGGGCAAGGCAACAGAAAAGGAAATATTGGCTTGGTGCCCATAGCACAGTGGTTAAAGCGCCAGCCATATGTACTGAACATGGCAGGTTTAAGCCTGGCCTGGGCCAGCTAAGCAACGATGAAACTGCAACAAGAAAATAGCCGGGTGTTGTGGC
>NW_003852447.1:7722245-7725475 GCF_000181295.1 Otolemur garnettii
AAAAAGGAAAAAGGAATTCTGTTAGAGAGAAGCCACCAGACATATACCTGTAGATGTGGGTTAAGCTCTGTCTTGGGTAGCCTGAGGTCTGTTAACAAGTTATAAAGGCTATTTCCAAGAAGGGAGCGGGGCATGATGGGGCATATTTAACCTCTCTTCTCATGGCCAACAACTCAACTTGAGGGTATTTCTGGGGCCCTATTGGCTAAGAAGGGGTTCATTTAATTGGCCTGAGGGGGGATTAAGATTTTATTTTAGTTCACGCTGGGTTCAGATTGACTTATATAGATCTATCTTTGAGTGTTAGAAATCGAACGCCCAGACTTGGGTCAGGGCTGCTCCTGCCACCTAACTTTAAGGTACTCTTGAACGTTGGCTATCCCAAATCCTACCAAAATAGTCTATTATTAAAGCACATCTGAGTTTATTGTTAATTGTAGTAAGGGAGATCACTACCCTACAGAGTCTTCATAGTGTCTTTAAGGGTGGAAAGGAAATGTGGGATGTTTATAAGTTTTTGGGGGAGCTCTGGCTTAATATAGGTCATTCATTGTGGAGGACTTGGTTAGAAGATTGGGCAAAATTATTATATCATATTTTTAGATTGGGTAGAGTGGGGAGAGGGCTTTGAGATGAGTCTTGAGTAAATAGGGGCTCAGCATGGTGGCTCACACCTGTTATCCTAACATTTTGGAGGCCCAGGTAAGAGGATGGCTTGAACCAAGGGGTTTGAGACAAGTCTGAGCAACATAGAGAGACCTTGTCCCTACAATTAAAAAAAATAAAAAAATTAGCCAGATGTGGTGGCACATGCCTGTAGTACCACCTACTTGGGAGGCTGAGCCGGGAGGATCACTGAGCCCAGAAGTTTGAGGTTACAGTGATCTGTGATCATGCCACTGCTCTCTAGCCTAGGTGACAGAGTAAGACCCTGTCTCAAAAAAAGCAATTTGATGAGCTTGGTTGACCTATTAACTGTTCTGAAAGACAGATTTTTAGGGTAGTCTACTGTTTAAATTATATTATTTATAATTTTGTCATTCTCAGCCAGAGTTTTCTAGAATAATAGCCAGATTAATGCAGACAGTAAACTGTGCTGGTACACAGGGTTTCCATTCTGCCCCCTCCTGCCTTAGGGCCCTCAATGGTTATTCTTTAGCCTGAGCAGAAGAATAGACTGTAGGCGTCTGTGATCACGTTAGACCTCTATTGCCGCGTGTGTTGTGACTGCATACAAAGTTTGTAAGGGTGGCAGTTTCCCCTCACAGCAGGGTCAGATTTTCCTGTTCTCTTTGTTGAATGATCACTTGCTGGGTCCTTTGATGGAAGGGCCACAGCAGCATTTGACAGTAGGGTTGTACCTCTGAGCATCACAACATAGATAAATACTAAGGGAAGGATCATAATGAGAGTTTGTAGTTGCCTGGTCAACCAAGAAGGTGTGGGCAGATTAAACCAAGGGAATAGATCTCATTCCCAAACCAGTGGATGTGAAGTTCTTAGACACCTAATTTTGTGGTTTTATACTTTCAATATCTGTATCTTTTAGTAATAGTAAAGATTCCAAGGAAGGTACCTACAACATTCTTTCCTTAAAGCAGCACATGTTCATCTCGAGTAACCAATATCCTATCTAAAGTGGCTCTACACTGAACCACTGTCTCACCAATTTCACGAACCTTTCAGGAGAGGAATTCTAAAACCTTGGGGCTTGCCCAGTTTCATTGCTGTTCTCTGAACCGTGGTAGTACTTTCTGAACCTCTTGTGAAGCACAAAATAAAGAACCTTGACAAAAGAAAGCAATATGGAAATCCCCTTGAGTGGTTGGGATTTTGGTTCTAAAACTTTTTGAATTACCTTATACAGTTGGCTCTCCATATTTGTGGGTTCCACAATCCCAGATTCAACCAACTGTAATTGAAAAATATTTGGAAGGAAATCAACATTAAAAAACAATAATATAATATGAAATAATGCAAATTAAAAAAATACAGTATAGTAACTCTTTACATAGTATTTACATTAGGTATTAGATATTATAAGATGATTTAAAGCATACACATATGGAAGGATGTGTATAGGCTACATTCCAATACTGTGGCATTTCATATAAAGGTTGAACATCTGAGAATTCTGGTGTTTGTGGAGTTTCTTCAGCAGATCCCCCTTTCATACTGAGGCATGACTGTGGATCTCTTTCTGAGAGGGAAAACTGATGGATCAAAATGGATTCTAGGTGATAGCAGGAGCCATCCTGGAGATAGGCATTGGTTTACTAAGTAACTAAACCCTGTGCAAGCCAAGAGTCAATGGGCTTTTATGCTGCAAATTCAACGCCAGTTTTTGCTAGAGACAAGGTCCCATTATGTTGCCCAGGCTAGTCACAAACTCCTGGGTTCAAGGAGTCCTCTCACCTGGGCCTTCCGAATTACTGAGATTATAGGTGTAAGCCACCATGACTGGCCACATTTTTTCCTCTTCACACTTGAAATATTTCCCTCTCCTCTTTTCTTGCTTGCTTGCTTGCTTGTCTGAAGTCAGACATAGTTCTTATCTCTATTCTACTATAGGTAGGGTGTTCCTCCCAACCCCCCGGCTTCTTTCAGAATTCAGAAAACTATAGCTTGAAAATGACATGCCTGTGTACAGATTTTTTGGCATTTACCCAGCTTTGTGCTCTCTGAACTCTCTGGATCTGTAGTTTAGTGTCTGCCATTAATTGTTCCAATTATTTTTTCTATTCTGTCCTCTATTCCTTCTCCTCCTCCCAGTATTCCCATTACACACACGTTATATCTTCTATAGTGTCCCACAGTCCTTGCATATTATGTTCTGTAATAACTGAGCCCCCTGCCCCTATAACTGAGCCCCCAGCCCCCAACCCCCAGGACTAGTAAGAAATGAAACAAACTCCATATACTTGTAAAAAGAACTTCTCCTAAGCCTTTTAGCCTCAGCCCCCCCCCAAGGGAGGAGAAGTTAAGATCTGAGAAGAAGCTCAAGAAGATAAGGGAAGGAAGGGAGGCAGGGGTGAGCCCTGGGTGAAAAGGGCTGAAGTTGGTTTAAGTCCCAAGCTGTTCTCGGAAATTTACCAAATACCCTTCGTTTGATGATTTGTGAGTTAATGTATCTTAGGTTAGTATGTACCCTCACCCTGAATTGTGTAACCCCTTATGATGCACCCCATCTTCACACTTTTCCTCTTCACACTTGAAATATTTCCCTCTAC
>NW_003852447.1:7725903-7726723 GCF_000181295.1 Otolemur garnettii
TCCCATTTTAGTTCTCTTTGCATCTCAGTTTTGGAAGTTTCTCTTGATGTATCCTCAAGCTCAGAGAATCTTTCCTATGCTACGTTTCAGTCTACTAATGAGCCCATCAAAGGCATTCTTCATTTCTGTTGCAGTGTCTTTGATCTCTAGCATTTCTTTCTTAGAATTTTCCTTTCCCTGCCTACACTGCACATCTATTCTTGCATCATGTTCACTTTATCCATTAAGGCCCTTAGCATATTAATCAGAGTTTTAAATTCCCTGGCTGATGATTCCAATGGCCTTGCTATATCATATCCAACATTCTGATGCTTGCTCTATATCTTCAAATCGTATTTTTTTGCTACCTGGTATTCCTTGTAATTTTTTCATGATATCTGAACACAAGGTACTAGGTAAAAGAAACTGCCAGTAAGCCTTTAGAACTGTGGTAGTGAATGTAGTAGGAAGGGAAGTGTTCCACAGTCCTATGATTAGCTCTCAATATTTTAGAAAGCCTGTGCATCTAGACCTTGAACTTTATGAATGTCCCTCAATTTTTTCTCTCCCTCTGCAGGTAGGACAGAATGGCTAGGTGTGCTGCCTGTGGGTATTTCCCTTTTCTCGTGTGGAAAGGTAGAATTGTCAGGAATTGGGTGTTTCCCTTTCCTTCAGTTAGTTACGTTCTGATAATGTGCCGGCAAGTTAGACTCTGGTTAACTGGTTTCTCCTGGGGAAAACCTTGTTAAGAACAACATGTAATAACATTCCTATGAAAGCTATAAATCAGTTTCAAAGTAGGGCTGTGTACATTGGATACTTTTTCTTCCATTCTTGAGAT
>NW_003852447.1:7729323-7738160 GCF_000181295.1 Otolemur garnettii
GAGAACATTTAGCCACAATCAACATAACTTTTTCCATTTTTAAGTCATGGTCAAAATTGGAAAGAAAAATTTAAAAGTATGATTTCTTTTTTTTTTTTCACCCAGCAGGCATTATTAAATATAGAAAGCTTAAAATTTCAGAAACAGTCTATGCTAACATGATTTAAATAAAATCTTCTGTTAAGATCATTTAAAAAAATAGAAATCTGGGGTAATCTTAGTGCTATATTTTCATTGTATATTTTTAAAAATATTCTTTTGCCACATTCAAAATCAGTTAAAAAATTGCAGAGCATACTTATTTTTTGCTTCCAGATGATTTGTTGAAAGTAACATCTTTTGATTTTAAAAGCAAGAAATTCTTATTATAACATTTTAGAAAATTTAGAAAAGTACAAATAAGAAAGAAAAATTTATAAAAATTACTACTTTCTAGAGACAGTCACTGTATTCCTTTTCTAGGCAGTATAATAAATCAACACCACCATTGTTTTAGCAGCTTAAAACAATACCACACATTTATTCTCTTGCAGTTTCTATAGGTTGGAATTCTGAACTCATAGGCCAGTATAATTGGAGTCTCTGCTTCAGGGTCTCACCAGGCTGCAATCAAAGAGTTGACTGGGTTGTGTTCTTATCTGGAGGCTCATCTGGGAAAAATCAGCCTCTAAGCTCACCCAGGTTGTTGGTGGAATTCACTTTTTGTAGCAGCTGTGTGGCTGAAGGATCTGGCTTCATATTAACCATTGCTTTAGAGACTTCCCTAGAGACTGCCCAAAGTTCACTGTCACATGGCAGCTTGAATTATCAAGCCAGTGGGATAATCTTTTCCCAGCCTGCTAATATAGATTCTTATATCATGTAACATAACCATGGGAGTGACACTGCATCCATCACCTTTGCCAAATTCCATTGGTTAGAAGCAAGTCATCAGTTCTGCCTTCACTCAAAGGTAGGGAATTATGGAAGGGCATGACTAATTGAAAGTCAGTTTAGGGGGTCCACCACGACCACTTTATTTATTTTGGGGGGACTATCCTTCCATGTTTTTTCTATTATTGAATATATACTGAATATTACAGGCATAGCATAACCTAACTTTTTTTCATTTGGCCAGAATACTTTAAAAACCTGTTTTTAAATTTAACATACACATATAAATGGCACATATATATAGCACATTCATACATACTATAATTATAATGGTGTTATAATTTGTATTAAATATATCATAATTTATAGTCATAAAATTTATAATAGAAAAACATTGCATAAAATTGAAATGCCCACTAAAAGGAGATTGCTTATATAACTTCTAATTTTAAATCTCTTCTTACTATGGGTTAAGATTATTTCTAATTTTTAACTATTATATATAATTATTCTATAGAAATCTGTGCATAGAAATCTTTGTGCATGAAATGAAAGTCTTTAGAATAAACCTGTAGCAATGAAATTACTAGGTCAAATGGCAAGACATCTTAAAGTCTCTGAATTTATAATCCTAAATTAACTACTGGAATGTCAGTACCAATTTAAATTCCTCCTACTCTCCAACATTTTACCAATTTGATAAGAGGAAAAATAGTTTCTAGTTTTAGTTATCCTTTCCCTATAAGTGAGCAAGACATTTTCCATACGATTTATTCTCTATTTACATTCATTCTTTTAAGATTACCTGTTCATTTGCTCATTTTTCCCACTCAGTTGCAGTTATTTTTTGATAAGGAAAATATAATTAAGGATATCAGAAGTATTAAAGGTTTGTTGCAAATGACAAATGCCTCAAAGTAAGCTTAAATTACATAGATAATACCAATGAATATGAGCACCTTATAACACTGCCCACTGAAACACTAAAAAAGTACAAAAGTTCACAACATATTGTAAGGAAAATTCATCAAGAATCTGCTCTGTTATCTTGGAGGTACCAGACATACCATATGCTGTGTCTAGGAGTTGCTATGACAACTACTTTTAAAATTTAAGAACAGGGTAAATTGTTGCCTAAAATCTCCATAACTTAGTGAGTCAATTAAGATCTTGTCAGAGCACTGCATGCTTTGTACTACCTGGGAATGATTGCTTTCTTGTGATTCTGTGGCACGTAATATCTGTGGGTCAGGAAATAATGTGTTTATTTCTGGCTATTTAAGATCCTGGAGAAGAAGTTGTTCATTTGGTATTTTTGACAATTAATCAATAAATCACTGTAAGGGAGACCCAAGAAATAGCCTCACTGAATACAGACAGATTTAAGCATGGGGGGTAAAGTTGAGAGAAATTTTGGATCCCTGACTTCAAATAAGGAAACTGAAGTAGAGACAAGGCCATGGTCTTTTGGAGTTACCAGGGCTGGATTAAGACACGATTGTAAGAGGGACTTTACTGAACAAATGCCATCAGTGTAACCTGGTTTCTCGTACCCTCAATAAATCCCCGACAATAAAAAAAAAAAAAAAAAAAGAACCTATGTTTTTTGCCTCCCCTTGTATCATCACACTATAGTATAGTTACAGTTTAGTCACCTTTTAAGGAATTGAATTATATTTTTATCCAGGTAGTACATTAAACAATCCATCAAGACACCTAAAGTCAACTCAAAGTTTTACAATAAAATGGTCAATTTATGACCTTTCCCTACCTCCTACCAACCTTTGTCTAGTAAATGTTGAAGTTAACATACTGATTTACTATAAGGGGAATGGAGGCCTATACTATTTTATGCCTGCCTGCCCCCTTTTCTTCTTAGTCATGTTTTCAAAATAGATATTTAACACTGTTTAATTAATTTAGGAAATCATGATCTTGTAAAATATTGTTGACTACAGAAACAATTAGATTCCTTTCTCAGGCAACTTTTTGCTTTCCCTGGAGTTAATAATGTCTCTTTTTAAATTTTGTAATTTCTATATACTCATCAGTAGGGTGACCAGACGTCCCACTTTTGGCGGGACAGTCCCGCTTTTTAACAACTTGTCCCGCGTTCTGTGGCATTTTGAAAAAGTCCCGATTTTTGGAAAGAATGCAGGAATGGTCGGGAGAACAGGAAGGGAAAAGACGGTTTTCGACTGCCATGTGGCTATTTCGCCAGAATATGAGTTTTATATTATTTTTGTTAATTTTATAATGTTAAACTGTAATAATAACAAATAATTGTTGAGAAGTGATTATAGAGAACTGCTTATCAAAGTTGGCATTGTTGTCAGGCCCTGCCTTGCCACGTCCCATGCCCTGCCCCCACCCCCGCCCTATCCTCCACCCTGCCCCTGCCCCAGCCTGGGCCACGTTGTCCCCCTTTACCAATGTTAAAATCTAGTCACCCTACTCATCACTATCATTTTTTGGTGGTATACTGTCAATGTTTTTTTAAATAGTCAAGCACAGTTCTATACACTATGAGACGTTAAGCTCCTCCCCTGAGACATTCCTCCTGAAGCCTTCCCTCTTCCTGTTGCTGCCAGCTGGACCAGGTGCCCTCCAGGCTGCTGCATAGCTGCCAACCTTTCCCTCCACTGCTCTCATGTGGTCAGTCCCTGCTTTCTGTCGTCCATGTCTTGTTCTTTCTTCCTCATGTTGCGGTATATTCTCATCTAGCATCTTAGAAAATAGCATATGAGAGACATAAATCTTTAAATTCTTGCATATTTGAACTGGCTTTAATTTAATCTTACTTTTGGATGGTAGTTTAAGTATGTAACTGTAAATTAACAATAATTTTCTCTTAGGATTTTTGCAATGCTATTTTCCAGCATTTATACGCTACTGAACAGCATTCTCTTTACTCTAGTGTTTTGAAATTTCACAATGGGAGACAAAGTGTGGATCTTTCTTTATTATGTGGGGCCCCTTTCTCTAGATATTTACGTTCTTCAGGTTTGAGAATGTTTCTTGTGTTACATCTTTGAGAACTTCCTCACCTTAGTATTCTTGTTCCCTCTGGAATTTTACCCAAATTGACTTTTTTAATCTACTATTAAAATTTTAAATGTGGCTTTATGTCCAAGAAATCTTCCTCTGAATATTCTATTATATCCCCCCCTTTTAAAATAACTTTCTATTCTTCTTTCATGAATCATACAGTCTTTTTTAATTTCTTTTTCTTTCTCTCTCTCTCTCTCTCCTTTTTTTTTGACACAGAGTCTTACTATGTTGCCCTTGGTAAAGTGCTGTGGCGTCAGGGTTCACATCAACCTCAAACTCTTGGGCTTAAGTGATTCTCTTGCCTCAGCATCCCAAGTAGCTGGGACTATAGTTGCCCACCACAATGCCCAGCTATTTTTTTTGGCTGTAGTTGTCACTGTTGTTTGCAGGCCTGGGCTGGGTTCAAACCCACCAGCTCTGGTGTATGTGGCTGGTGCCCTAGCCACTGAGCTATAGGTGCTGAGCTTTCTTTTATTTCTTTAATGATAATGACTATAATTTTTGAAAGGGGCATTTTCATTCGTTGGCTGTATGGTATGTACATTGTCTCTAGTTGAGTTAAATTTCTTTGTTACTAGAAACTCTGAACATACTTCTTTTTTTTTCTTATTTCCTATTTATAGCACATATTCTATTTTTTTATATTTTTCTTTTTTTTTAATTAAATCATAGATGTGTACATTAATGAAATCATGGGGTACAGTGTGATGGTTTTATATACAATTTGAAATATTTTCACCAAACTGGTTAACATAGCCTTCATGGCATTTTCTTAGTTATTGTGTTAAGACATTTATATTCCACATTTAGAAAGATTTACTTGTACCCTTATAAGAAGGACCATAGGTGTGGTCCCACCAATAACCCTCCCTCCTCCCCCTTCCCCATATTCTTGGGCTATAATTGGGCTTTAGCTTTCATATGAAAGCTATAAATTAGTTTCATAGTAGGGCTGAGTACATTGGATACTTTTTCTTCCATTCTTGAGATACTTTGCTAAGAAGAATATGTTCCAGCTCCATCCATGTAAACATGAAGGAGGTAAAGTCTCCATTTTTCTTTAAGGCTGCATAATATTCCATGGTATACATGTACCACAATTTATTGATCCATTCGTGGATCAATGGGCATGAACATACTTCTTTACAGATAAAAATACAGAATTATGAGATTTGAGTTCATCTATTCTATCTTTTTTTTGTTTGTTTGTTTGCCCTAGGTGGAGTGCCATGGTGTCATAGCTTACAGTAACCTCAGACTCCTAGGCTCAAGCAATCCTTTTGCCTCAGCCTCCCAGGTAGCTGGGACTACAGGTGCCCACTGCAAAGCCTGGCTATTTTTAAAGAGATTTGGTCTTGCTCTTGTTCAGGCTGGTCTCCAACTCCTGAGCTCAAGGAATCTGCCTGTCTCGGTCTTTCTTAGTCAAAGGTAACTCCTGGCAAACTTTTCTTTCTAATATAATACATAATATCTAATGGAAAAGTTAGGGCAAATCAGTTAAATCTTCATATAATTGAATATGAAAATATTTCTTATAGGAGTCATTATAATAAAACATTATTAAGATACTCTTAAATATAAGAATACATGCCTCCAGTAAGTCTGGGGAATTAACAGATTAATTGTGGCTTATATTACATAGAAAAGGGGGAAATCTATACTTCAAATTTTACTCTTTTTGGTTTCATGAACTTGTGAGGGAAAAAGGTATTTTATAATAGTATATTCCTGTACTGGTAATCAAAGCATAGATTTATAGTAGTGGCAATCACTTCTGATATTTTTTTCTCTAGCCCTTGAACTCAATTGTTGGAATCTCACCTTTAAATGGATTAAATTTAACAACAAATATTTTGAAACTGGATATTTCATCCTTTGATCATCATTTTTAAACTTTCTAGAAAGTAGAGCTCAATTTCCCTTTCCTTTCTTTAGATGTTTTGGTAGGAGTACAATGGACTGAGTCCTTTGTAAATGTGTGATGTGAAGGGTTTGATTTTATTTTGAGCTCTATTTAAATATCAAACCAAATTAGTCCTTACCACTTTTCTTTGGTTTGATCAATGCAAAAGGTACATCGTCTCCATTTATAGCTGATCTTTCTTTTCTTAGCAGGTACCTTTTTGGCTTCTCTGTTAAACATTTCCCACATGGAGTTTCTGTAGCATTTGGCCTTGGGGAGTGGATGAAGGATAATAAAGGAGGGAAAAGTAGAAAGTTATGAGGCCGAAACATTAGAAACTGGTCACAGCAGGGAACAGAGGTAGATAAGTGTGTATTCAGTGTATATGTGTATACTTAGAGACACTGTAGCCCATCTGGCTCTTGGAAAATCCAGAGCAGAGTGTATTTCCTCTTTTAAGCAAGTAATCTCAGCTATGGACTATTCGCAATGCAGTTAGTTGGGTTATTTTAAGCAAATGTTTTCACCTTCTCCATGCACTCTGCACTTGTCATTTGTCAAATGGGGGTAATGTCTACCTTAGCATACTGTTTTGAAGATCGCAATTAGCTAATGGATTTGAAAGTACTGTAGCAAGTTAAAAATGTTCTACAGAGGCAAAGCATTTAACATATTCTTCAAGGGCTCTGTGCTGTTCTAATAGGTGGGAGGGGAGTTTCTTGGGCACCCTGCAAAGCCAAGATCAGCCACAGTTTCCCAGAAAGATCACTGGATGTGGTTGGGCAGGTAATTTGACATTGCACATGCCTCAAGCCCTGACTTGGAACCCCTACTGCTGTGGGGAAGTTTATAATTTCTTCACTTTGTTTTCTATTGATTTCAGAGCATTTGCTGATATAGTTCTTATTTCTGTAAAAGGTATAGGAGAAAGGAGGTCATATGATTAAGTATAGAGTCATCCTTCATCCTTTTTTTAAAAAATTAAATCATAGCTGTATACATTAATGCAATCATGGGGTATAGTGTGGTGTTTTCATATACAATTTGAAATACTCTCATCAAACTGGTTAACGTAGCCTTCGTGTCATTTTCTTAGTTATTAAGATATTCATACTCTGCTTTTAGGTCGTCCTTCATCCTGAACCACCACTTCTTATTCCTCTGCCCATTTATTGCCTTTTTTTTTCCCAAATAATATTTCTTCTGTATAATCAAACCTATGAAATGTTTTTTGTCTAGGATGAATGATCAAATTCAACACTCACAGAAGAGCATTGTCTTAAGATATTTTCTGGAACAAGCTAGAGAAACAACAACAACAAAATCTCAACCAATTAACTGAACAAAATCCGCCCCCATTTGGCTCAAACAAGTTGTCTGTATGATAGCAGCTCACCAGGGTCATTGAGGACACAAGTTCCTTTATCATCCTGCTTTGCTGTCCTCACCCCCGGTTTCTTACAGGGACTGTTGTCAGGGAAAACTAGAGTGGACAGCAAGCAGTTAAAGAGGTAAAAGCGATGTTAATCAGAGACTACTGCAGCAGGGAAAAAGGACCTCAGAAAAATCTGTGCTCAATTCTGTATTCAACAAGGAAAAGTGGGGATTTATAGCCAAAGAGCTGGATAGGGGAATTGGTGGATGGAAAATTACCAAGAGGGAAGGGCAATTCTTTGGTAAACTGAACCTAATAGGATTCTTGCTAAAGGCAGGCCAGGGTGAGGCAGGGGATCAGGAGTTTAGAAAGATATGAAGTGTGATTAGATGTTGAGAGCAGGAGATTCTGGCTAAACTAACCTATCAGGATATCAACCAACACCAGTCTCTACAAGGAGAGAAGAAGCAGCCCAAGGTCATGTCTAGTAGAGGCTCACAGCCGCCTAAGGTTCAGGTAGGAGGGAATTTTTGTCATTGGTTCCCTTTATAATCACAAGATAGCAGCAGCAGGTCCAAGCTTCCTATCCAGACCCAGTAAAAGTCAGGGGAAAGTGAGCTACCATCTCTTCCTTGAAACTCCTGAACAATGAACAAGGCTTTTCCAGAAGTCCATGCCTGATTTTTCTCATATCTCAATGGCTAGATTGGGTCATAAGCCCATTCTAATCCAATAACTAAATGAGAAATGGGTTACCTTGATTGACTTAGATCTTGACAAGTCTAGTCCAAGAAATGTGTTACTTTGATTGACTTAGATCTTGACAAGTCTAGTCCAAGAAATGGTTACCTTGATTGACTTAGATCTTGACAAGTCTAGTCCAAGAAATGGGTTACCTTGACTGACTTATAGTCTTGACAAGTGAACCACAGTGACCACCACTAGAAGCATGCTTTTTGTTTAACTATGAATTAAAACTCTTGCAACTTTCTATACTGAATTCAAACTTTTCTTTTGACTACTAGATCTAGTAAAACTGCAAACATACACACGATGGTAACATGAATTCAGATATAACACAGTTGGCGATTGGCTCCCATCCTTTCAACAGCTCTCATTCTCAAATTGGGTGGCCTAAAATCTTCTCTTTTGAGAAAGGAGGGGGGATGTAGGTGCCAGGAAGGACAAGATTGGATGGAGACATTCAGGCAGTTTTTCTTAGGAAGTGGAGGCAGAATCAGATTCCTATATTCTCAATCTTCTTCCTACCCTGTCTCTTTCGATCAGGTTGATAAAAGGTGCTCCAACAAAAGAGGTCTGGGATCACTGCCAATCTTCTATTAGTTCTAGCTAGGCCACAGAGCTCAAAATTATTTCCAGGGAAATTAAATAGAATAGAAAACCACAACTAGTTCATGACAAAATATAGCTAGAACCAGGTGGGATTTGGAACTCATAGCCAAATTGCCAGAAACATTGATGGGATAGGCAATAACCACACCTGGTAATTTCACTGATTTCACTGTAATGCAAAGTGCATTTTATATGATTAAATTTTTAGATTTAATTTATTAAGTTATGTTAGAATTTTACTGCATTTGGCTTCTGGCATTCAGGCTGGTGGTGCAGTACAGT
>NW_003852447.1:7738525-7742535 GCF_000181295.1 Otolemur garnettii
CACAACACCCAGCTATTTTTAGAAACAGGGTCTCGCTCTTGTTCAGGCTGGTCTCGAACTTGTGAGCTAAGCAATCTACCTGCCTCAGCTTCCCATGTGCTGGGATTATAGGAGTGAGCCACCATGCCTGGCCAAAAAAACAGTCTTTCTTATAGACATTCTTTCCAAATAATCATCACTAGTAAGAAAGAAAGTTCCAACTAACTTTCTTACTTATAATATTTTGTAATAATTGACCATGGCAAAAATATTATAAGTAAGAAAACTTTTTGCCAAGTGACAAATCTCCATTTAGGTACTATACTAGTCAGGGTTCTTCAGAGAAATAAAAATAGTAGGACATGTATAAAAAAGTAGAGATTTACTCTAGGCATCAGCTCACATGATTATAGAGGCTGAGAAGTCCCATGATCTGCGGTCTGGAAGCTGGAGAACCAGGAAAGCTGGTGGAATCCTTCCAGTCCAACTCTAAAAGCCTGAGAACCAGAAGAAACAATGATGTAAGTCTTAGACTGAGTCTGAAGGCCTAAAAACTAGAGCACCAATGTCCCAGGGCAGGGAAAAGGATGGATGTCCTCACTCTGGGAGACAGAGCAAATTCATTCTTTCTCTGCTTTTTTGCTCTAATGAGGCCCTCAGTGGATTGAATGACGTCCACCCACATTGGTGTGAGAGTTCTTCTTTGCTCAGTCTACTGATTCAAATGCTAGTATGTTCTGGAACCCTCATAGAAATACCCAGAAATAGTGTTTTGCCAGCTATCTGGGCATCCTTTAGCCCAGACAAGTTGACACATAAAATTAAACACCACAGGCTAGGTGCCCACAGCTCAGTGGTTAGGGTGCTGACCACATGCCCTGGGGCTGGTGGGTTCAAACCTGGCCTGGGCCTGTTAAGAACAATAACAAAAAAGTAGCCAGGCGTTGTGGTGGGTGCTTGTATTCCCAGCTAGTAGGGGGGTTGAGGCAAGAGAATTGCTGATCCCAAGAGTTGAAGGTTGCTGTGATGCCAGGGCACTCTACCAAGGGTGACAAAGTGAGACTCTGTCTCAATTAGAAAAAATTAAGCACCACAGATATGGATATGAATAGACTAATACAAACAGTTTAACTGAAAAGTACCTGGGCAATAATGGCATTAACTAAAGTGTCATTGTGGGTTGATTTATAACAACGTGTTCTTAATTTTCACTTCTTTTCTCTTTTTGTAATTAAAAATTTATTTTTTATGTTTTTAGAGACAGGTCCCTATCTGTTGCCCAGGCTGAAGTGCAGTGGCATAATCATAGCTCATTGCAGACTTTCGAGTAGCTCAAGCTATCCTCCTGCCTCAACTTCCCAAGTAGCTAGGACTACAGGCATATGTCACCATGCCCAGCTAGCTTATTTCTTATTTTTATTTTTAGAGATGATGTCTTGCTAAAGGAGATTGGAAGCTCTCAGAAGCAGCTGGTTGCAAAGCAGCTGGTCTCAACCACCTGGCCTCAAGCAGTCTTCCCACCTCAGCCTTCCAAGTGCTGGATTTTAAGCGCGAGCCATTGCGCCCGGCCTCCATGTTTATTTTCAATCTTGAGGAAGTATATTATTTTTACCCTAGTGCAGAACAAATGGAACAGAACTTATAGTATATAATTTATGTAGCTGATTTCATTTGTGGGTTTTTTTTTTTTAGGGTTTTAAAATGATTCCTTAAAAATAGCTTCATTGAGATATAATTTACATACCAGAAAATCTGCCCATTGTAGGTGTATAACTCAATGATTTTTTAAAAGCAAATTTATAGAATTTTGAATAAATTTTATCGTGATTCAGTTATAGAACATTTTTCACACTCCTAAAAAGTTTTCTAATGCTCATTTGTAGTCAATCTACACCCTCTCTCCCAGCCCCACGCAGCCATTTGCCTTTCCTGGAAATTTCATATAAATGGAACCATAAAATATAGTTTTTTATATTTGCTTTTTTTCCACTTAGCATACTTTTTTGGGGGGGGGTTAACGAAGTTGGAGTACTTATTAGAGACTCATTCCTTTTCACTGTTCAATAGTATTTTGTTGGCTGGATACGCCCACCACTAATAATAGACTGGTTTCCATAGTCACTAATTAATGGACATTTGCATTGCTTCCAGGTTTTGGCTGTTATGAATAATGCTGCTATGAACATTTGTGTAGAAGGTTTTGTGTTAGGGTAAGTTTTCATTTTTTCTCGTGTATGTGCCTAGCAGTGGCATTGCTAGGTCTTATGTTAACTCTAGGCTTTTAACCTTCTAAGAAACTGCCAAACGGGTTTCCCATTGGCTGTCCCATTTTACATTCTTACCAATAGTGTATGAGGGTTCTACTTTCTCAATATCCTTGCCAGCGTCTAATATTGTCACTCTTTTAAAAAAATTAGAAGTGGGAGAAGTAGAAAACAGGAGCGGGCAGAAGAGTGCTGTGTCCCAGTGTAGAAAGGAAGAGAAAGAGTTATTAAATTTTGTGATGAGGAGGTAACTGGTGACCTTTAAGAGAAAAATTTCTGCCAAGGAGGAGGGCAGAGACAAGATTAGAAAAGCTTAAGGAACAAATAAATGATTGCAAAGTGAAGATCGTTAAGGCAATTAAGTACAAAGTTGAAACAACTGGGGCTCAGAAAACAATGTTAACATCCCAGAGTACGGTGCTTTGGCATGCTGGGAACTTTGAGCTAAAAAAGATCACAAGGCCTCAGTAGCAGCCTTGGAAGCAAAGTTTGTTTTTGACCTTCTCCTGCTCACTTGTCTCCTGTCTCCCCCGAAAGAATCCAGAAATCCCCTTCCTTATGGCGCATCACTGGAACTAGAAACACTCTCCTCCAATCAAGGATAAAAAAAGCTCACTTACTCCCTCTTTCTTGAAGACCTTCATTCCAGAGCGGTTTTGCCCTGTACTTGACAGGAAGAATTGCTACCCAGTGAGGCCAAGAGGAATCTAAGCAGACAGGTCTTGCTGGGTTTCTCCTACAGTTTAGTACCATGAGATCACATTTCAACACAGCCATCCATTCTTCATCAAACCCAAGCATACAAATGGACAGTTTCCCCTACATCTTTGGGTCTTCATTTCTGAAGACTCCTGTGTCACATAAGATTTGGATTAAACTTGTTACGTTCTTCTCTTACTAACTTGTCTTTTGTTATAAGAGTGTTGGCCCTGATCCTTATGATGGATAAGGAAAAGTATTACACCTTTGAACCCCTACCAAAAAAAAGGAAATTCAGAGAACAGTATTAAAACTGGGAAAACTTCACGGGGAGTTCAAATATGCCACTCTTGGACAGAGAGCACTTTCATCCACATTTTTAGGGACTCTTGTATCTGGGAGTTTGGTGAAACTAGAGAGGAGTCATGATTGGCAGGACTCCTGCCAGGAAGAAGATCAATGAATAGCAAATGAGAAAAGGAGCAGCCGGCGTAGGAAAACTCAAATGCTACTGAATGTACAGAAAGAAGGAAGATGTGGATAGAAAAATAGAAAAAAGGTAAAGAGAAGGGACCAAAATGTGTCACTGAGAGTGGAAAGGAGAAAAGATTTCAACCTAACAAAATGCCGGGGTCCCCTGCTGAGACTCCTGTAATGAAAGACAGAGTAACAACAGAAAAGCATAACAAATTTATTTAGTATAAGTTGTATAGGCTGGGTGTGGTGGCTCACACCTGTAATCCTAGCACTCTGGGAGGCCAAGGCAACTGGATTGCTTGAGCTCAAGAGTTTGAGACAAGCCTGAGCAAGAGTGAAACCCTGTCTCTAAAAAATACCCAGTCTGGCCTCTGTGGCTCAAAGGAGTAGGGCGTGGCCCCATATGCTGGAGGTGGTGGGTTCAAACCTAGCCCCGGCTAAAAACTGCAAAACAACAACAACAACAACAACAAAATAGCCAGGCGTTGTGCTGTGCCTGTAGTCCCAGCTACTCAGGAGGCTGAGGCAAGAAGATAACTTGAGCCCAAGAGTTTGAGATTGCTGTGAACTATGATGCCATGACACCGTACC
>NW_003852447.1:7742963-7751593 GCF_000181295.1 Otolemur garnettii
GGATAGCTATAGGGAAATGTGATTGGACTAAAGAATATGATCTAATGGTAATAAACAAGGGGAGACTTAGCAAGGCCTGTTTTGTTCAGGGTCTTCTCTGTGTTGATGTTTGCGATTCCTTTCCTCTGGGTACGGGATATATGAGGGTCCATGACCTATTTTAGAGGATGTTTAGAGAATCCTTTTATGCCTGCTTCAGGGGAAAAGGGCGGGGGGAAATTAGAGAAACTCTTTTGCTTCTGCTGTTTCCTCAAATGCTGGGGTGCCATACTTTGGGGTAGTGTGCCCTGAGCCCCCTATCAAGGAATATATATATATATTTGCAGTTTTTGGCCAGGGCTGGGTTTGAACCTGGCACCTCTGGCGTATGGGGCTGGCGCCTTACTCCTTTGAGCCACAGGCACCGCCCGATATATTTAGGACTATTCCAGGAGAGACAGCAATGTCTTAATCTGGTTACTCAGTCACCTAGTGATAAAAAGGTAGAATTTCCCTATTGCCTGAATTTACTCTTACATACACCTGATTCTTTCTTCACACCCCCAATTAATAGCACTTCCTCTCACCTTTTGCTGTCAAAACTGCAAAGAGGTTTTGATCTTGTACAGTTGCTTATTACACAAAGATCCAATTATTGGGAAAATGAGGATTGTCAAGGAGGAAAGAAATTTTTAATACATCAGACATCTTGCAGGAGAATGGGAATAGCTGCCTCACATCTGTCTCCCCAACTTGGTGATCATGGATCATGGGTTTTTTGAGGAGGTACCACATGCCTTCAGGTAGGTGGAAAGGGGTGGTGAGGTCTGGGACCAGAAAGTCCAGCCTGGGGCTTTCAGAAGCTCAATTCCTTTGTCTTGTAGAAAATTCATTGTTTGAGGTCATACATGGTGACTCATGCCTATAATCCCAGTGCTTTGGGAGGCTGAGGCAGGAGGATTATTTGAGGCCCAAAGTTCAAGTCCATCATTTCTGGGAAACAACTCCAAGGGTCACACAGTTAGTAAAGGGAGAGGATTAATAGAGGGGTTCATGGAGCCCCTATATTAAAGGGTTACACTTCCAGTGACG
The DNA here is from genome assembly GCF_000181295.1 of Otolemur garnettii. Taxonomy (NCBI): domain Eukaryota; kingdom Metazoa; phylum Chordata; class Mammalia; order Primates; family Galagidae; genus Otolemur; species Otolemur garnettii. Next base: position 7,744,035 of record NW_003852447.1, read on the forward strand.
TTCACAGGAGTCTAATGAGTCTAGCAAGAAAATTACTTCTGGGATACTCTGGTTTTCTTGGTATCATAAGTATAGTGATATGGTCTGACTTTGCAGGTGCCGTGATGTTTTCTGAAATACCTATAGGGCTGGGACCAGTAAGAACAGAGAGAAACACTCACATAACCCAATGAAAAAGGAATCCCACCGCCCTCCTTATAAAAATGAAAAACTCAGAAAAGAACTTTTGTCATCATTTGCACCTTTTCTTCCTCTTTTAGGTCATTTGAAGCAGTAGTTGGAAACATATGTGATTTCACACCAGATCTTGTGATTTTTTTTTTTTTTTCCAGGCACAGAGGAGAAATTTCTGTAGCTGAACTGCTTGCTCGGTGTACATTAAGGACTGATGTTCACAGTATAGCTGATAGCTAGTGGAAATGAAATAATCTGTATTGACACGTTTGGAAATTTCACATCTTCTTCCACTTAACATGCTAACGTGATAATTGCTAGACTGATGATTTTTCCAGTGACAAATCTCCCTTTGTCAATATTTAGACCTGTGTATAGAAAGCTTATCTAACACACCTGGCTAATTTTCACTTCATTTAAAAATAAATGGGACATGTTTAGCTTGCTGGGTTAGAACAACAAAAAAGGAGGTTTCATAAATAATTTTCTCCAAACACCTTTATGATAATAAGATAATTACTATAAAAAGTAATTTTCTTCATTAAATGCATTTGATCAGATTTAAAATCTGAGCGGCAGTATGTGTTAAGATCATGTTAAGGATTTTGAGGCTTTTTATTTTTAAATTCAGGAAAATTCTTTGGAAACAAAAAGATCATTTGTAATATTCGAGGAAACCTCTGATTTGGATTTTAAAAGAAAATCCTAGAATTTGATTTACTTGCTATTGTTTTGGAATGTATAGGACTTCCACAGCTCAAACAAAATCTTGGTCTTAGTTTAGTGTCTTGGAAGATTAAAACTTCCTGCAGGGATAGTATTGTAGACGCTGTGGCTTATGCCTGTAATCCTAATATTTTGGGAGGCTGAGGGGGGAGGATCATTTGAACTAAGTTCCAGACCAGCCTGAGTAAGAACAAGACCCGGCCTCTACTAAAAACAGAAAAAATTGGTTGGGCTTGGTGGCGCAAACCTGTAGTCCCAGCTGCTTAGGAGAGAGTCACCTAGGAAGAGAAGTCCATGAAAAAGCCTTAACTCACTTCATTACTTCCTGGCTGGGTGGGTGGACCATGTTTTACTTCACCTTTTTCTTTGGAAGGCAGGAGTTTCCTTTTTGCATAGGAATCTCTCTGGCAGCAACTGCTACCCACCAGGTCCTTGCCAGGCTGATACAATGGGAGCTGCTGAAGACTGGAAATGTGCATTTCAGAATGCTGAGATGAATGGGGATCTTAAACTGTTTTCTGACTGGTTTGTCATCATCGTGCTTTCTGGGGTTTTGATGTTCCTCTCACTCCCTCTTGTTCCCTTTTCATAAAGTATAATTGCTGTTAAAAATGTTAGCCTGACTTTTCTTTTGAAAGCAGAATCACTCCTGTTAGTATAGTGGTAAGGAAAAAAAAAAAAAAAAGAAAGTAGAAGCACATTGATAGTAACTGGGTTAACTATATTGCAAAGTTTTTCTGGTTCTCAAAGAATGCTCCAAAAGTTTGGAAATAAAGCTCTTTTTCTTTTTTTATGACTAACGACTTCCCAGCCTTCTAATTTGCTGTCCTGTTGCATTGGAGTTCATTATCTTTGTATTACAGTTTAGTCATTCTGTTTGAGTTTCCATCCTTTGTTTCTCTTCTGAATTCTTGCTGAAAATGGCAATGAAAGTAACACAGCTGAAGCAAGCAGACAAACCAAAGGCATAATGAGAGCCGCACTTCCATAGGAATTCCATCTTCCATCACAGGTTTCATGTGCAAATATTCAGAATGAGAAGCAGACTTTAAAACTGTATTCAGATCTTTCCCTCTTTTCTCTTTCCTTCTGGATTTGATTATAAATTAAAGCACATAATGTTTATCTTCACGTGCCTGGAGAAGGAACAAGGTCATTGAAGATTTTGAGTGATGATCTAAGAAAACATTAAACATTATTGTTTTTTTTTGAGCAGAAGCACAAGATATTGCAACACCACTGTTTTAATTTATAGAATAAAGTTGAAATTGTTAAACCTGAGTGACCGGACTTTACTAGTTATTCTGAAAAGTCAACTAAAAAAATTGACAATTGAGTATACATTTTCCTATATTCTCCTCTAGGGTGTACATGATTTCTTCTTTTACGGTGAAATCTTGAATCTATTTAGTGTAACCTGTAAGGTAGGAATCCAGCTTAACCCACCCCCCCCAAATTTATCCCAACTCCTTTCGTTTAATGAGTCATCATTCCCCACAGTCTTGATCTGCAACTTTTGCTGTTTTAACTTATGCTAAGTTAGGGGACTTAGTATCTGAGTCCTTTTCTATTAGTCCCACGGTTATATCTATTTATTCATATGCTGATATCATATCTTGTAATTTGAGGCTTTTTGGTATATTTTAATATTTGGGAAGATTAAGCCTTCCTCATGCTCTTCCCTTTCACTGGTTTCCTGACTATTATTGTTCATTTTTTCCAAATGAACTTCAGAGTTGTTTCAAAAATCAAACAACCCCACCCAAACTTGATGGTACTTTATTAGGATTTTGATAAATTTACAAATTAACTTATGAAGAATCACAACTTTATGACATTAAGTCTTTGTGTTAATGAACATGATACATAGTCTTTTACGTTCTAGCTGAGAATCTTATTTCTCTCATTTCCAAGCTCTTGAGATATTTCACTAGCATTTCCAAGGAGTAAAAATATTAACTGATTCCCGAGCATGTTAAAATATGATTTTCAAAAGGGCTAAATTAGCTGTGGTCCTAGTTATTCAGAAGGCTGAAGCAGGAGGATTGCTCAGGAGTTTGAGGCTGCAGTGAACTAGGATTGTGACTTTTTTCCCAGCCTGAGCAACAGAATGAGATTTCATAAAAAGAAAGGAAGGAAGGAAGGAAGGAAGGAAGGAAGGAAGGAAGGAAGGAAGGAAGACAGGCTAAGTTATTGCTCTCATGAATATGAACACATGTTGAAGTTTTTATTCATCTCATAAGTAATGAAGGAACTGGTAAGACATTATATTAATCCAAATAGCTTTGAGAAGCTAAGTATCTATAGGAAATTTAATGGCTTGCTGGATTAGATACAAAATTAGTTAATATCCAAATGGGCATGTGTTCTACTGGACAGAGATTATTTGCATATTTACTGAACAAAGCACCTACATGTCAACCTTTGCCCTTGTAGAATTAGAAAATAACCCATGCAACAATAAAGTCAAGTGGCATCCTTGCACTGAAATAATACCCATTTCTTTTGCTTATTTCCAAGTTTTAGAATTTTTTTTCCTGAAAAATATATCATTTAATAAAATTGTCAGTATTTTAAAATTTATATAATTAGATCTGATTTGTTATTATTATTATTTTGCAGTCAGAATGAGTGGTCCCTTCTCTTTGATGATTCATTTGTCTTATAATGAAACCTAATGATACTTCTTGAACAAAGAAATTGAGAAAGGCATTGCATTTACTCAACAAATGGTTGTGGTGTTGAGCACTGTTACAGGATCTTAGGAGATATGGGTTTATGAGCTACACAGCCTGTCTGGGTGAGACAGACAAACAATAAATTAATAATGAAGTATACAATGTCTAAGAAGTGATAGACGAGAAAATAGCAGATGACATCAGGGCAGTGAGGAGAGATGATGTAAGCTGCAATTTTTTTTTTTTTGGAGACAGAGTCTCAAGTTGTCACCCTGGGTAGAGTGCTGTGGCATCACAGCTCACAGCAACCTCACAAGCTTGGGCTTAAGCAATTCTCTTGCCTCAGCCTCCCCAGTTCCCCAGTAGCTGGGACTACAGGTGTCTGCCACAATGCCTGGATATTTTTTTTATTGTTGCAATTGTCATTGCTATTTTAGCTAGCTGGGGCCGGGTTCAAACCCACCAGCCTTGGTGTATGTGGCCAGTGCCCTACCCATGTGAATTGCAATTTTAAACAGAGTGGTTGGGGAGTCTTCATTGAAACAGCTACATCTGAGCAAGACTTGAAGCAGATGAGAGAGTCAGCCTCATGGAGCTATCTGAGGCTAGAGAGATTTTGGCAGAAGTCATGGCAGTGCCTGAGGAAGGAAACCTCTAGACGTGTTTAAAGAACAGCAAAGAGACCAATGTGATTGCTGGGATGGAGTGAGGCCAAGAGGAGGTTAGAGGCTTTTCTTTTGTAGAATCTTGCGCCCCCTGTTAGAATTTTGTGTTTGAATTGGAGTCAGGAAAGAAACAGATGAATAATATGATCTGACATACTTGAAAGGATTCCTTTGACTATTGTGATAAAAATAGACTTGTGGGGGATCAAAAGTGGAAATAGGAAATCCAGTTGAAAGGCTACTGAAATAATCTAGGAAAGACATTTTAGTGGCTTGAATCAAGGTAGTAATAGTAGAGGAGGTTAAAAAAAAGGTTGGATTCTGGATATCTTTTGAGCTAGACCAATATGATTTGCTAGTGGATGGGAAGTGATTGGATGAAAGAACGGAGTAAAAACTTACAGATATTTGGTTTGAGTCACTGGAAGGTTGGAAATGCCATTTGCTAAGATGGGGAGTGCTGTGTGTAGAACAGATTTGGCAAAATAAAATCAGGAGCTCAGTTTTAGAATTCTTGACCTTGAGAAGACTAGTAGACTTCCAAATGTTGAGTGATAAGTTCAATAGTGAGGGCTGTGTTGAAGATGACAATTTGAGAGTCACTGGACCATATTTGGGATTTAAAACTAAGAGATTGGATGAAATCCTATGGTGGATATGGAATCAAGAACTGAGTGTTGGAGCCCGCCACCATTAAGAGGCCATTTCTTTATACGACCTGCATTGATTAGTGTCAACTCAGGTTTGATCTCTATATCAATAGCAATGCAAAGCAGAGAATTTTGTACTACCCATTGTTGGCTACAAATTATGCCAAGCACATGCTGAATCAAATCCCTCTATACTTTCAAAAAGTAAAATTGTTAAGTAAGTGCTTAATAAAAAAATTCTTTCAAAATAAATAATATTTTGGCACTTGATAGTAGCTAAAGAAGTTAATATCTCTTATAGAGAAATGTATGTTCTGTGCTTAGTTTCATTTCAGATCATATAGAACATTTTAGGCTCATCAGTGAAATATATTAGATGTCTCTTATGTACCTTGACCTTTAGAATTCATTGTCTAAAAGTTACACAGGTTCATAGATGCAATTACAGCATCTCTGATATTTGATAGGCTTTGCAAAAAGAGCTGGTAGTTAACAAAACCTCTATTATTTGTACCATATAATTATACTGAAGGCATGAGCTGTCTTTGTTGGGGGGCGGAAAGGGGAGTATGTGTGGTCTATACACAACTCTCTGATTTGGTCATGTTAAGTGGTGTTTGAAGGAGAGCCAAGCATGTTCTCAAGAGAGCAGGCAGCCCTTGAAAATGGCTTAACAATTAACATGGGGATTTTTCTTCTTTTAAAAGATGAGTGTTCTCTGAAGCTTATCAATACATGGCATGGCAGCTTTGAAGGCCTCCCTGCTTTCCTGGAGCTTGGCTTAGGGTTTCCAGATCATAGTTTTAATTATTCCTTCAGCTTAGGACCATGCCTTTAAAGAATTAAAATTGTCATCTTCTGCTATCAACTGAAAATTTTGTATACAAGTAACATTATTTTTTATCACTGAGATTATAGCAGCGTGATAAAGACAAATTATAGGGATAGAAATGGAAGAGAAGGCATTGTTGTTCCTATAATTACTTTGGAGTCATACTCATAAATTTCATCCTATAAAAATCACAACTAATACAGAGCCACACCTGTTCCAAGCAGATAGTGAATAAATTCTAGGGCTATTTTCCTCACCAGTTTGAAGAGTATGAGCTTAATTTCTATGGCTACCCTCCATGCCTTTGCCCTGTGTTATGGACTGAATTGTGTGTTCTCCAAATTTGTATATTGAAATCCTAACCCCCCAGTATTTAAAGTAGAGCCTATAAGGAGCTAATAAAGGTGAAATGAGGTCATAGGCTACGATTCTTATTCCATAGGACTAGTATCATTATAAGGAGAGAGAGACACACCAGAGAGGTCTCTTTCCACAAAGAAGAGGCCAAGTGATGACATGGTGAGACAGTGGCTTCCTACAAGCCAGGAAGACAAGCCTCAGCAGAAGCCAGCCTGTAGGCACCTTGATTGTGGATCTCCGGCAACCCCGTCTGTGGTATCTTGTTACTGCGGCCTAAGCCAACTAATACACCTGCATTATTTCTCTTTGCTGTACTTGTTACAGTATGACTTATGAGTTTATATACATATATAAAATGGAAGTTGGGACTTTTTGGTTGTTGCTGGGCTACTGCCTGGCATGTAGTAGACTTCAATAAATATTTGTTGAGTGAACGAATTATATGGGCTTACCTAGGTACAAGATATCAAAAACAGAAACAAAACCCACATTGCTTAGTGTATGGTAACTCTGACCCACATAATTACATTTACCATACCATAGTAATATTTCATGTCTTCTCCTTTCCTCCTCCTCCTCCTCTTCTTCTTTTTTTTGAGACAGAGCTTCAAGTTGTGGTCCTGGGTAGAGTGCTGTGGCATCACAGCTCACAGGAACCTTCAACTCCTGGGCTTAAGTGATTCTCTTTCCTCGGCCTCCCAAGTAGCTAGGACTAGAGGTGTTGGCCATGATGCCCAGCTATTTTTTGATTGTAGTTGTCATTGTTGTTTGGCAGGTCCGGGCTGTATTCCAGCTCTGGTGTATGTGGCTGGCGCCTTAGCCACTTGAACTACAGGTGCAGAGCTCTCCTTTCCTCTTCTAATCTCATTCCCCTGGCCAGATTGTGTAGTCTTTGAGGGCAGGTACCTATCTTTATCTGGGTTCCTCCAGAAGTAGGTCCTGAGACACAGATTCCTGATGCAAGGAGTAGCTGTAAAGCAGGAGGGAAGTGGCTAAAGGAAGGAGAGGCAGCCAGTAACGGACGTGGTGTTAAGCCTGTGGGCAACTGGAGCTTAATCCTGTGGTGAGCCTTGACGAAGGACAAAAGACATGTGCAAATGATCCTTCCTGAGGGGTGAGGGATCTGGGGTTGTCACCCACTCCCAAGAGTCCTGGGCCTGCCACTGCAGGCAGCAGCAGGGCCAGCCACAGTTCCAGCAAGTCCTTGGGGACAGAGGTGCTGACACTGGCAGCTGGTAGCCTGCTCCCGAAAGAGGGTATCTCAGGAACCCGGGTGGAGTCTGCATCCTTCATCTGCCTGTCTGTATAGATGAGCAATGAAATACCAGGCCATTTACCTTTCACATTACGGGGAACAGCTCTCTCACTCATCTGTTTGCAGAAAGTAGGGGCTTTATCATTAAAGACCAATGGAAGCAGACCTACAAATTCAGAAAACCACTTCATCTTGTATTTTTATCCACACAAGCCAAAT
>NW_003852447.1:7751769-7806699 GCF_000181295.1 Otolemur garnettii
ATGTTATTCAATATGAGGTTTTACAAAAAACTCCACCTCCTTTTATTTATTTTTTTCCTTGGCTGAAGCTTTTAAAAAATGTTAATCTATAGATCCTCCTCCTCCATAATTACATTTGCCATGGGAGTAGGAGCCAGACAATTAAATTCCCCATAGGTGTTGGGTATAATAATTCCTCCTGAATCAGAAGATTAAGCATGGCAACAACACGTGGAACAAGATGGTCTAAGCTCTGTTTTTCCTGCAGAACAGCAAATAGTTGCAAATCAAAAAGCAGTTCTCCTTAATTACCACTGTATGAGGCAGTGGGCTAAAAGCAGGCTCATTTGGTAATGTTTTCTGTGTGGCTACGGTATGTACACACAGCGCAGGCCTTTATGCACTGTCTAATAGACAATATTATATACCAGGGCATTGCTGACATTCATTTTATGTGGAGATACAACTGGTATGCCCAGGACGTTGGCCTCCAAGCTGTGTGTGCGCTGAACTAAAGGAACAGTTTTGCTTGCTCAAGCCAGGCAAGACTATTTATACTTAAACACATTCTTCGCGACTTATAACATGCCGTGCTAGGTGACAGTTCGTGAGCAGGACAGGCTGCAATCACGGGCTGTAATCTCAGGGAGTCCTGCAAGCTGGAGCTTGTAGCAAGCTTCACCAAGTTGACACATTTTCTCTCTCTCTTTACCCTAGAATCAGCTCCCCTGCTGATCTGGAGGCCTTTGGGGACATGAAGTCTTGTAGCAGGAATCAAAGAACTGGTCTAAGGACAGGAATAGCAGAGCCATGGTGATTTAACCCCTCTCTTCGCTCTCCAACTTAGATCTGCTTGTTTATTGAAATTGGTCAAACAGTTTAATTAGCATTCCATGTTTGTTATTTCTTTAATCAAGGTTTCAAACAGAACAAGGCAACAAGCCAGGCCAGTAATGAGTCTCCTCCACCTACTTGTAAGTTAAATACTTGCTGAGATTCCCCTCCGTTTCCCAGGGATGTCTCACAGCTCATGTACTTTCACTTATCATCAGGGTTATTGGGCACTGCTCATAAATGCACACTAATTGGCAGTAGGCGATGTATATATTTATGTAAATTTATAGTTATATATAGGTACTCATAAAACATGCGTATAAGTGAGAAGAGTGGAGTGTTTCTCTGACGAAATTGGTGAGCTTGTGAGGGCCACCTATGAGGAAAAATGATTCACAGATCTACTGACTCATGTTTGAAAACCCATAAATTAACCTTCCTGCTTTTATAAAGTTCATTTAAGGCATAATAAGCAAGTTGGTGATTTTTTTTTTTTTTTTTAATAAAAAGACTTCTCAGCTCAGCCCCTGTAGCTCAAGTGGGTAGGGTGCCAGCCACATACACCGGAGCTGGTGGGTTTGAATCCAGCCCAGGCCTGCCAAACTACAATGACAACTACAACCAAAAAATGGTCTGGCATGGTGGCGGGCACTACTTGGGAGGCTGAGGAAAGACAATGGCTTATGCCCAGGACTTGAAGGTTGCTATGAGCTATGATGTCACAGCACTCTACCCAGGGCAACAGCATGAGGCTCTGTCTCAAAAAAAAAAAAAGACTTCTCTGAAAAGGTGCTTAAGGATCTAATTACTTGGGTTCCCATCACAAGTTGAGGATTTACAAGAAATGTTGAGGGTCAGGCAAATGGATTTCATTTTGTTTTATCCAAAATACTGCCCTACTTTTAGCTGCAAGTGTAGATAACTCAGGCAGTGTTAAAGAAATTATGCAAATCCTAATTGCAAACAGTTTTCCTTTTAGCTTTTTTACATGTAGACTAACTGTAGTAATTATTTGAAAACCTTTTCAAATCCCACACTTAATAAAAGGAAATTTTATGCAAACAATGAAAAGGAATTTCAAAGCAGTAAGTGAGGGTGATGCTGGTTTGCCTTCAGGGGCTAGTCAAGCTAGAGAAAAGTTTATTTCTGGTCTCTATACTTTCAGTATCATGATCTACTGAGGTCTTGGCATCTCTACAAAGAATAGCAAAGGGAGTGAAGATTAGCTCCTACCCATGTATTTAAGGTACAGACTGTGAAGGAGGAAGGGTCATGTTCTACTGAGTGGCTTAGGAGTCCACTTCTCCAGCTTTGTAGATGTACCAGGCAAAATAGAATAGTGGTCAAGAAGGATTACAGAAACCAGGGGTGGACTTCTTGCCAGGAGTTGGATTTCTTTTTAACAAGGGCTATTACTTTTAAAATGTGAACTAATGAAAGTATTTAAACATACGTCTGGTTGGAGCTGCTTTCTGGGAGTGAGGAGGATCTGTGACTAGGACAATTATCTATTAAGTGGAAGTCTGGGAGTTTGAATTCACGTTGGTGGAACTTGGAGCCAAGGAAATCTGGGCATGAAGACCAGGTTCTTCCACTCCTGGGCTGTGTGAGCATGGGACAAGTTACTTAAACTCTGTAAACCTCTATTGGTCTTCATCTGTTTATTTATTTATTTAAGATTAATATGTTAGGTATAAATGTTTAGGTTCCATTGTTTTCTATAGTAGAGTTCAAGTTGTGGTTAAGCCCTTCACCCAGGGGGTGTGCTGAACACTGTCACACTGTGCACATTAGATGAGATTCCACCAATCACCCTTCCTCCCCTCTCCTTCCTCTCCCTTCTTGTTGGACTAGATTTGTGTTTTCTCTTTCTTGTGGGCCTGTAGTTGTTTATATACCAGTTCCATATAGTATTGAGTACATTGGATACTTTCGAGATACTTTACTAAGAAGAATGTGTTCCAACTCCATCCATGTAATCATAAAAGATGTAAAGTCTCCATCTTCTCTTATGGCTGAATAGTACTCCATGGTATACAGATACCACAGTTTGTTAATCCATTCATGGGTTGATGGGCCCTTGAGTTGCTTCTACATCTTGGCAATTATGAATTGAGCTGCAGTAAACTTTCTAGTGTAAATGTCCTTGTGGTAAAACAAAGATAATAATAATAATAAGATCTACTTCAGAGAATCTTGTGATGATTCAATAATCTTATAAGGGTTGAATGATATCAAGCATAAAAAGCATTTAGTACTAACAACTGGCCCAGAGTAAGCACCAGACAGGGGAGAACAGGATTTCTCAACCTCAGCACTACTGATGTTTTGGGTCAAATAATTTTTTATTGTGGGGCTGCCCTGTACACACAGGGTTCTTAGTACTAGCTGTGGCCTCTATCCACTAGAGGCCAGGAGCGTCACCCACTCCCCTGCCCTCAAGTTGTTGCCTCTAAAAATATCTCCAAACATTGCCAAATGTCTCCTGGGGGCAGGGCAGGAATATCTACACGTGATTTTCCTTTTAGACAAAGCAGTCCTGTTGTCAGAAGAGGAAAAGGGAGGAGTGAAGTCAAAAGAAGTCATAGTTGTTCAGTTTGCCCTAAGTTCTGGGGAATCCTGCGAAGTCTTCAGTTATGGGGTTCAGAGATGCTTCAGTGCTTTGGATCTCTGTTTCTTCCACTAACGCTCTTATCAATTGATGGGAGCCTCTTGGGTCCCCTTCCCTCGGTCCCAGAGAGAATCCTCTGTTAGAGGAAGCCCTGTGAAATAAGACCTGTGCCTTTTGTTTCAACTAACAAAGCAAATTGCAGGAGTGAAATCTTGAGTCTCAGTCTTAAATTTTGGAAGTGGGTGAGGTCATAAGGGCTATGCCCTATATTTTCAGTCTGATTTTATTTGATCTTGTTTACTCTTAGTAATGTTGCCATTGTCCAGGTAGGAATTTATATCCCACTAGGCCTTTCTGGTTATTCTAATTGCAACAAAGATGGAACGAAGTAAGGATTGAACTGGCAGAAAACAGTAAAAAGGTTTTACTCATATATTCAACCAATATTCATCAGGAGTTCACCATGTGCCAGGCATTGTTTGGGAGGTGGGGGTATATCCCTGCCACCTGGAAATTAGCTGACCAGGGTAATAACCCTGGGTAGTAACCGTGCAATTGAACACGGATGTACTTGGGGCTAAGACTGATGTCAAATTCTGTCTATTCATTCTTCGTCTTTCACATCCATTCTCCGGCCAATTTTCTTTCTCCTCCAGTCTTCCTACCCTTAATTAGCTGTCCCATGGGATAGAAATGCAGTCGGTGAGAGGAATATAGCTCTTTGTATGTAATGCCTAATTTTTCTTCAGTTGCAGGCTCTCAAAACGAAAGAGTCCTTCTATCTTGATCACAAGAGATGTTTGTTCCTGGGTGAAGAGCCGGATCATTATGCTGTAGGCTTCAGACTACTTGAATGTCTGTGATTCTTACAGTCACAATTTTGAGAATTATAAATACTGGTGAACCCTCTCCCCTTCTCACCTTTGTTACATGTCACGTATGTGTGAGCCACCCCTTGAATTCTTTCCCTCCCAGTTTTTTTCCGCTACATAAAAAAGTTTTGACAGAATAAAATGAGACTGTAGTTAACAAGCCAAACTCTGGGGCTAGGGCTATAGGATTATATGCACGTTGGCATATAGTCTCCAAGGAAATCACATATTGTTTGTGGAGAATGGTCCATTATTTTGGATCAAAACTTGTCTATTTCTGTGTAGGGTGGATGTTGAATATAAGTGGGAATTGGGTTAAAAAGGAAAAAGATAATTATGAACAGGACCTAATGCCACTGCTAGACTTCCTGTTTGTGAGAACAGTTTCTGGGAATTCATCATCAGTAGTCAAGCAAATACAGGCTGCATTTCAAAAGAAACTTCAGGTAGGAGACATACTTGAATCACACATTTAGGGGTGGGAAGAAATTAGAAACTAATAGGTGTTTGATTTTATTTTGCTTTCCAGCTTCTGAGATTTTTCCGCTGGCATTTATTTTATGACAATATTTACCAACCATAACGTGTAACCTACTATGGATAGAAATGTTCCTTTCTCAGCTCATATGGGATGCTCAATTAAAAGGCACTCATGAAGTTTTTTACTCTATATTGCCCCTGACATACTAAATGCAGTTCTCACCATCAAAAGGTCTATTAGCTGACTTGGAAAGACTTGCACCAGTAATACTGAGCACGTAGATTTACAGTTCTGCATGTCAGTTTAACAGATTATTTGATCTTGCAGTCTTAGCATCTAGTAATTAACCACATATGGTCATTCAATGGTCACAAATATGCAATACTTGGGATTATTTCCTACGCACTTTGATTAAGAGAAAGCAAGTTGAGATAGTTTGTAAAGGAGTATCTTTTCTTCTGATCTTTTTCTCTTTCTGTGACTCATCTAATGTCCCTTCTCTAGAATCTGTAAGAAGTCAGGATTTGCAGCAAAGCCAAGTGGTCCAGGTAGAGCTTACACAAGATGACAGGCTGCTCTAAGTAGAGACAGGGCATAAAGGGTTGTGTCCCCTGTGGGGAAGGGGCAAGTCAGATTTTCAAGCTAAACAAATTTGCTGCAGTAATTACTCCTTATCATTAATGACAGGAGATCACCATAGCAACTGGCTGCCACCTGTCTCTCACACACCAGCTCTGCATGCTCTGAAACAAAACCAGCACACTGCCTCGTCAGTTGTGGAGCTGCAAGTCTGAAGGAGGAGTGAAACTCTATGTCGATATTAAGAATTTAGCTCATGGCACACATGGCTCATTGGGTTAGTGAAGTATTAAATACATTGATTTTTTAAAAAATCAAATGAACAGTAACCTAGGATAGCGTAATGATAAAAGGCACGGATCTGGACTCAGAGACCAGTGTTTGAGCCCAGGCTTCTCTACTTACCGGCTGAGTGACCCTGGACAAATGACTTAACCCTCCTAAGCATCACAGGGTCAAACTCATAGGCTGCTGAAAGGATTAAACTGGATAATGTTTGTTGAGCAATTAGCCCAAGGTAAGCACTCTATCCATGGTAGCTGAAGACATTCGCTTGCCTGACAGCAAGTGCCTTGAGCATATGGCAAGGGCACAAGTCAATGTTCTTGTCAACTTAGTGACCACTGCTCAGGGGATTCAGGTCTCCAGGTTACATGCCCTACAAGCTTTCTCCATGGTACTTTGTATATATGTAGGTATATGCACAGAAGCATGAATACATAGCATGTAAGTGATATAATTTTGATCTCTACATTTTAGAAATGTATTCTCAATACCAAAGAGTTCGGCAGGTCATTTACTCTTTCTAGTGGTGCTCTGTGTTGATAATCCTCAGTGACAGCTGAAATTAGTTTTCCTTTTGACTCTCCTGGATGATGTCTCTAACCTCTTTAGCCCTCCTCTTCCCTCCAGAGTCCTGGCACTGTGCTAAGGCCAATTAGAGATGTTAACCACTTTGTGCCTATGGTAGAGGCATTTTCCTTTGGTCAGCAGGGTCCTCAGTGAGAACATGTGAAATTTCTTCCATAGCCAGAACCAGTCTTACAAGGTAGGCATACCCCTAGTCCTACTATTTATTGTATAATGGTAAAGTAAATTAGGAGTTGTCCAATCCTAAAGTATATTGAAGTACACAATCTAAAAGTCACAAATATTTTCTGCTTAGCTAATCATTGTGTGAATGCTTTTCTAGACATCAGTCACCTAGGGTAGGCAGAGGGTCAACCGTGGCACCTCCCTGTCCATCAGCAGCACATTGGATCCTGCACTTTGTCAAACAGCCATCGGCTCTCTGGTTTTCCGTCTGAACTCACTGCTTTTTCTCACTCTAGGTTTCACCCTCTCTGTCCTAAATTGCTGCCACAGCCCTCTAAGCTGGTTTCTTCCTCTGCTATTCACTTTGCACACTTCAGTCAGGGTGATTTTATAAAATGCTAATGCAATCATGTTACTGTACTTAAAAAAGTACTTTCCGTGGGTTTTCATAACCTCATGATAAAGATCTTTAGCCATCTGCTTCTGCTCACCTCTTCAGTCATCTGTTGTTGTGACTTCCCAGGGATGCCAACCTATGCCAAGCCTTTCTATGCGTCTTGCATTTGCCCAGGCTTTCTTGGGCAAAGGAGAATCATTATATTCTTTATTTATTTATTCCCATTCACTCTTCAAAGTCTTGCACAGCTGCTGTCTGCTGTTTGAGGACTTTCCACTTACCTTTCCTTAAAGATAATAACTTTGTCCTTTCTTACATACATGTTATATACATGGATCATAATTCTATTGTTTTTAAAAATATTTATTATTATTATTATTTTAGAGACAGAGTCTCACTTTGTCACCCTCAGGAGACTGCCATGGCGTCACAGCTCGCAGCAACCTCCAGCTCTTGGGCTTAGGTGATTCTCTTGCCTCAGCCTCCCGAGTAGCTGGGACTACAGGCACCTGCCATAACACCCAGCTATTTTTTGTTGCAGTTTGGCTGGGGCCGCGTTCGAACCCATCACCCCTCGGTATATGGGGCTGGTGCCCTGCTCACTGAGTCACAGGTGCCGCCCTGTTTTTAAAAATATTTGATTCTTCCCTATTAGATAGATTTCTTTCGTCTTACAGTAAGATCTGGATCTCACTCATTTCTGATGCCATTAGGGCCTGGTAACATAGTAAGTTTTCAAAGTTTTGTTGCTATAAAACACACATTCACATTCAACATTTCCATGAGTAGCACATTTTCTTTTAAATTGTGCTCATGAAAGAACTTTATTGGAACCCCATTTTTACATCATTCCTGACTGCTCTATAAGGTCTACAACATTATAGGCTATCATTTCCTACTCTGAAACATAAGTAATCTTACTATTTTCTGCTTCTCACAATTAAGATTATTTTTATACCTGATAACATACAAAAAAAGCTCATATAATCTTAAAAAATCAGGATATAAAATTATATGGTTAGAATATCCAAGTTTAGTAAATAACATCACAAAAAATATATAAAGCTTGGAAGAAAAATATACACTATCAGTGATGTTTATTTGTGGGTAGAAAGATTATGGACAATTTTTGTTTTCTTGCGTGTTTTTGCATATTTCAAATTCTTTACAAAGACGATGGATGTTGTACTCAGGACAAATTTTTTTAATAGTAATTGACATGGTTGTTGATTTTCTTCAGAAGGATTACCCAGACTTACTTACTTTTGTTACTTGGAAAAGAAGGTAGGGAAATGTCTTCTTTGATTGTTTTTCCATCTTCTGGGTCCTGAACAATTTCCTTTTGCTATCAGATTTAAATTTAACTCCAGATGGTAGGCTGCAAGTCCCTGTTTCCACTAGATGTCACCAAACTACTGACAATAATAGCTCAAACGCTCTGCGCATATTCAGTTTTTAAAAACATTTAAACCCCATTATTCAGTGTTCCTTGGTATCACACAAAGCATTCAAAATTTGAAGAATTAGTCAGAAAATGCTTATTACGTAAGGTTCTGTCCCCTTATATAATGAGTGAGGACTTGCATGGATCCTTTGGCTTTATGTAATCTATATTTTATTAGCTTCTTAATATAAATGTGAGGAGAAAAATCAATATTGGGGTCCTATTTAAAATTAAGAAAAGATTATTTCTAGGTGATTTTCAGCTCTCTTTTTATATAACAGGCAGAACAAAAGAAGGTCAGAATCCCGAAACTCCTTTCTGAACAATATTTTTAATCTAATACAGCTTCTGTTTCTGAGTGTCTAGCTTCTTGATTAATGAATACAAATATCTTACAGTATTGGGAGGATTTTTCAGGACGTTTTAATTTATTATAGTGATGTTTGTAGTTCATTTTCTATTTCAGAAAGAAAAACAAATAACTTTTCCTATGGAATGAAATAAGGCATCTCTGATCTAACAAAGGGCAGCTGAGAGAGCCATGTTTCTTCAAGTGTAAGAACCTATTTACTGTGTAGGTTCAAAATTGGTCTTTATTCTGATTGGCTCAGTTAACAGCTAAAGTGAGGGGTAGGAGGAAGCTTGTTTCCAATCATTTTGGCTTGGGAATGAAAATGATTGGCCAATCAAAAGACATTTAAATTAGGCAGTGGGCTCTTGGAAAGAAATTCACACTGTCTCCTACATTATTGCTCTCTACTGTGTGGTATCTGGTTTCTTAAGATGTGATAACGTTATTCTTCTTAAGCTTCACCATGGGAGAACAAGGCATAATACAACAGTTTGTAAACAAAAACCTGACTAAATTTCTCAGATCATTTCTTCTTCTAAAATATTTCTTTCCATTGTTACCCTGTTAATCGAGTGCATGCTAATTCCTATTGACAGTGTTAAGGATTTCTGATTATTGTCTAATTTAATATTTTCTGTCTTTTTAACATCTACTTGTGCGTCTCCTCAGTATAAAAACTCAAAAATCACAAAGAGAGTATTCCTGTTGATTAACAGGGGTTTACTTCTGGGAAAGTAGCCACTCAATTTAAAAAAGAAACCAACCAAATCAACAACCTCTTATCATCATCCACATCCTTCAGGTCGTTTCTGAAACATTTTTAAAGAGAAGAAGATAAATGACATTGATCATCACCTTTCAAATGTCATCAGCCCTAAATAAATAAATCTGCATTTCATCAGGGATCTTAACTTCCATAAACTGGAGGATATTTTGGTTAGCATAATCTTACTTTTCTCTGTGTACAAGTGATGAATTATAAGCACCATGGATATAAATATCCTGAAAAGCAGAATCAGCTCAGTATCCTGGGACTCTGGTTTCTACAAGTATTCATCAGTTATTACTTGGAACTTCTATGGTTTGTGCCCTAAACACTGTTATATGGATTACACATGTACAGTTTCATCACAAAAAAAGTCAGATCTGTGTTTGATTCAATTGCAATACTGTAGTATGCAATTGTGATTTAGTTCTGCTGACCTGAGCATCACATTTCTTTACTTGTACCTTGCGTTTGATAAATTCATCTAAGTCGTTCAGATAGGGTGACTGACCTCAGCTCTTAACATTTTTGGGCATCCTTCTCCAGGTATCCAGATTTGCCTCTCTTTGGTACTTAGATGATGAGTAATCCCCATCAGCTGCGTATAAGTCCTGATAAGCTCATCCCCTTGACACATTTAAAAAATGCCATTATTCAGTGCCTTCCTTTTCTGTGGCCACCGAAACCCCTCTATTTCAGCTCCAAAGCAAAGTGCATTTACTGTAATTATGCTATTTTCATATTCACTGTCTCTTGGCTGCAACTGATTACTGCAACTGTAGGTGGAGACAGAAATTTTTACTGGAACACTCTCATCCATGAAATGACGCTGGCTCCTCGGAGTCCAAGTCTGTAACTCTACATCTTTTGAAAGAAGAGTTCATTCGGGGGCGGCTTAATTTCTTTAAAGATATTAGTGGTAATTTGCTGCCATTCTTTAACTTCCTGTGTATTGGTGAAGGCTCCGGGACAAATTTGGGGTGAGGGGTTAATTTTCAGAAATAAAAGGTATTGGTATTCACACAATGTGATGAAGAAAGAAGTCCGGCGCTAAATTTCCTATGATCGTTTGCTTTGAGAATCAGCCATAAAAATATGTTCAGCTCATCGCTGAAGGATCTTGAGGCACGTTTGTCGCCAACGTGGTGTCATCTGTAGTGTGGATGGAGCCTTCATGCTGACAAACAAATACTGCACGAATGGCTGCTCGAGCCAGTAGGCTTTCCTGATGATTAACTACAAAAATGTTTTTGACTCTGGTTGCTGACAGGAATGACAATGCTTTGGCCAGAATGGCCTCCTTCTGGACACCGAAGGATGTTCCAGTCTTAGTTTTACCATCTGGTTTCAAGACAAGCCAGGAACGATGAAGAGAAGACAGTCTTTTAAAGAGGCAGCAATAAACTAATTCTTCTGGCTGTATAATCTTTCTTTAATAAATGAACAAAAATACAGTTAGGCCTGGAGAGCCAAACAACAGCTTCCGAAATTCTAATTTTGAGAGTAGACAAAGGTGTTCTGAACGTCCTTAGAAGGCAAGCGTGAGTCACAGGGAGCAGCTTTACACGGAGGAGAGGGTTAAAGGGGTGAACTTGTACTGTGGGAGCTGAGTGAGTGCCCGAAGGAAGCTATAAGTTAGTCTGTTGGTGCAAGGATACTTAGCCTTGCAACAATAATATTTAAGCAATAGTAATATTTACTGACACTTTATAATTTCCAAAAGGCAGTCAACTAGATTATTTCCTTTGATCCTCACAAAAATTCAGTATTATGGGAGAAACAGATACTTTTATACCTTCCATTTACATGCAGGAGACACAATCAGAGAGAGTAAATAATTTATCTGGGTTGACATAGCAAGAGCACGGGGGCAGGGTGGGGTGGGCTGATGGGTCATCAAAGCCAGTGTATTCTCTACTACCTCACACGGCCTCATTTCCTCCCAGCGACATCTCATGGTTCAAGCAAAGTCCGGATGGATTCCATTCCTTGCTATACGTTAAAGAATAAAATATATTCCTCATGTAATTTGCTGTAATTTTTCGTAGAATGCTTCTTAGACCTGAGGTTCTAATGCCAAGGACTTTTTGTTTTACCAATATGATGATGGGAACTTGAATTGTGCAGGTGTGTGGTGTAGACTAGAATTGACTTGGATGGGAAAGCCTGGAGAAAGGCTGGTGTTGGGGTTCTAAAGGGCTCATGTGCAGACCAGCATTGTCCAAATAGTACTTGGAACAAATCTCACCATTTCTTTTGCCTAATAGTTGCCTCTTTTCGTATTCTTGTCTGTGAGCATTTGAGCAGAGCATTCTTGTCTGTTGCTAATGTCCTTGCCTGTGTGTGAACTAAATAGTACTTTCAAAAAGAAGAGAGAGTAATGGTGAAGTTATGTGAGCAAAAATATTTTCTTTAATGAGACATTTAGCCAATATCCAAAGACTTCTCTTTCTTGGTTAAAGGATTCCCTGATTATTGCTATGAAAGTAAAGAAGAGGCATCAAGAAAACATTGGAATCACAGCCAAACTGAAACTAAAATATACTGTCCTGATTTGCCCAACTCCAAGTGGATCCTTTTAGAATAGCCTTTAAAAACTTAGCTACTGTAGGAGAGAAACGTAGTATCTTTTTCCTCACCTATCACAAGGTTCATGGCTGAGAGCTCTATAATAAAAGACAGATGAACAAGAGAAAAGCACATAACATTATTTAACATGAGCTCTGTGTGACATGAAAGCTTTCAGAGATGAAGACCCAAAGAAACAAGGAAGTCTGTGTATTCAGACAGACAGTGGTGCAGAAGGATGATTGGAAGATGAAAGGATACGATCTAATGGTCTTAATAATAAGGTGCTGGGGGGAATTAGCAAGGTCTGTTTATATCTTTTCTGTGTCTTCAGACATTTATTTCCTTAGGGTATAGTGAGGACTGCTCTGGGATCTGCTTTAGGGAAACGTCAGCTAGGTTTTTTGGGCTGCTTCAGAGAAGGAGGGGTGAAGGGAATTCTAGTTTCTATGGCCACTTGAGGGGATGAGGAACAGGGGAAGATGAGAGAGACCTTCCTGCTTCTGCTGTTTCCTCAGATGCCAGGGATCCTGAACCCTGTTACTACAAAAAGAATCAAAGTTTTTCAAAGCCTGTCCGGTATAGATCTACATGTATATATTAAAATATATTACATAGATAGACATATATATTTATTTACCTGTGTATATTTTCAGATTGTAAAGCAAAGCAAAGCTCTGTGTTTGTTGAGCACAACTTGAATCAAAATGTAATTTTCTTTTAACTCAAGCCTCTGTTGTTTAAAATGGGCATTTTTATTTGCCAATGTTTGGGAAATTGCAATAGAAGAATATCTCCTTCCCTCTGGAGGTCACAGGCAATAACTGGCCCCCTTTGTTTTGGAGAGTTTAGCCTCTGAACATGTCTTCAAGCAACTACCTTATAAATCAACAAAGAGTTGAGTGTCTTAAATAAAAAGAGCCATGTTTAAGGCTTCTTCTAAACTTTTTGGGAAGTTGATACACAGCAAGGTCTACTCCTCTCTTGAGGAGCAGTGAGAGAGAATGGGGACACCCACTTCACAGCTGGATCACCTGCCCAGAGCCTGGAGACCTGTCAGGTGGCAGAGAGCTAAGCCGCAGCTCCCTCTCATCTATATTTCTCTAACCAGGTCAGGGAACTCAGCTGATCCCTTCTTGTGGCAGATATTCTGCAGAATCTGATTTCTTCATCCTTGGCACTTAGTTCACAGCTGAACTCCTCTGGCTCCCTTCTCACTGTGACATCTTGGCTCCATCCACAGTCACTCTGCTTCATGGTTTCCTGACTATGCCACAGTTATTTCTCCTGATAACCTGGTGAGTCTGTTCTGTTCTCTTGTAATACTCTCTGCCTTCTCTTCTCCCTGTGTTCGAGTCTTTCCCATCTTTCAGAGAATGTGTTTTGCTGTAAACCAGACCTTGGTTGAAGTCCGATCTGTATTGCTTAACAACTGTGATCTTTGGAAAAAATTCTCTCTGTAAATCAGTAAATGGGGATAATAACACTTAGCTATTGAACTTTGGAATTTCTTTCTTTTTTTATTTTTTTGAGACAAAGTCACTCTGTTGCCTACTCTAGAGGGCAGTGGTATCATTATAGCTCACAGTAACCTCAAACTCTTGGGTTCAAGCAATTCTCCTGCCTCAGCCTCCCAAGTAGCTAGGACTACAGGTGCATGCCACTGTGAGCTGTTAATTTTTCTATCTTTTGTAGAGATGGGGTCTTGTTCTTACTCAGGCTTGTCTTGAATTCCTGAGCTCAAGCAATCCTCCCACCTCGGCCTCCCAAAGGGCTAGGATTATAGGTGTGAGCCACTGTACTGGTCTAACTATTGAATTGTTTTGAAGACTGAATAAAAATAATTCTTGTTGGGGGCTGGATGAGGTGGCTCATACTTGTAATCCTAGCATTGAGGTAGGAGGATTGCTTGAACTCAGGAGTTCAAGACCAGCCTGAGCAAGAGTGATACCCCTCATTTACTAAAAATAAAAAAAAAAATTAGCTGAACACTGTGGTATGCATCTGTAGGTACAGGTGCTTGGGAGGCTGAGGAAGGAGGATCACTTAAGCCTAGAGGTTTGAGGTTGTTGTAAGCTATGATGATGCCACTGGACTCTACCTGGGGCAACTTAGAGAGACTTTATCTCCCCCCCAAAAAGTGTTTAGTATGAT
The DNA here is from genome assembly GCF_000181295.1 of Otolemur garnettii. Lineage (NCBI taxonomy): Eukaryota > Metazoa > Chordata > Mammalia > Primates > Galagidae > Otolemur > Otolemur garnettii. Next base: position 7,765,842 of record NW_003852447.1, read on the forward strand.
AATTGACACAGTAAATCATGTGTGAATGTTTTATTTCAGAGCCAAGATCAAACCCTAACAGATTCTTGAGGCCTTTCCTGGAGATTCAGGCTTGTAGATGTCTTCTTTCTCTGAATTCTTTAGCAGTTGTGTGTGATCTAGCAGATAATTTTTAATAAATTCAATTACCTTAAAAATTTAATAAGAATTTTGGTGTTCTCCATATTATGTATTATTGGTTTTCTTTTTCTTATTATTGTACATTTATTGAGGTTGTAAAACATGATTTTATAATTTCACTGTATACCCCATAGCAAGTATGCTGGCATATAACCGTGTTTTCAACAAATTCTTGTTGGCTATGTAAAAAGTAAGACATAGGGATATGTGAACAGTCCTATTTGGACACAGAGAGATAGGGATTAGGGGCAAGGATGGGGTGAGGGTACAGGGGAAAAAAGGAGGGAAACGACTACCTGTGTTGTGTCACAGGCTCTCTGCTAAGTTATCTAATGTAATCCTCCTAACTACTCTACCCTATTTTATATACGAAGAGAGAAGCAATGTATGATAGCATCTGTTTTCTCATCTGAGGCTCAGGGTATCTGGGTTATTGGAAACCATTCTGAGAAAGCCGGATATAGAACTGCATAAGCCAAAACTACAATCTGGCAATGAAGTTTAGGAATGTCTCTGTACTAGTATCATTTGTCTTTTTATCTCTGGATGCTCCTTCCTTGGGTTTGGTTTCTGGGTCTCAGTTGCAAAATTTGCAGATAATCCTTGGATTTTCCCAGCGGATTTGGAAGAAATTTCCGAGGGCCACCTTCTTCAAACCTTCACCTGGTTCTTTTGAGTTTGGGCTGCCTATGAAAGGACAGCAGGGGCAGGGAAGCTGATCACCTCTGCCTTCTTGAGTCATGCTGCTGATGTCCTGTATGGAGGCCACTCCCTGCTCCTGTCTGGGGACAATCTGGATCAAACCAAATGGTTCCAAGTGGTAACATAGTTTCCATTTTTGTCAAAATCAAGCGGACCAACTCAGTTCCTTCTGTATGTGAACAGGTACCAGGATGAACCTTTCATCCCTATTTCACCTGTTCTTCCCCCAAGGCAACAGAGAGCCTATCTAGTTTAGCAACAGTGCACCTTCTACTAATATTATGTAGAGATTACTAATGGTTCTGTGTTTGCTTTGATTGGCCATATTTAAAAAAATCCATATTATATTCAGAAGGCTGGAAAGAGGGCTCTGAGTTCTGATATGATGAAGCAAAGATTCTAGAAGCAAAATATAATACATGTGCTACCTGTATTAGACATGGTCGTTGTCGGAAGTTAGTAAATAAAAATTCAGGTTTCTTGGCCCCGATGGAGACTTACTTAACAGAATCTCTGTAAGTAGAACACAGGAGTCACATTTTAAAATAAGTTCCCTGGGTGAGAATGATTGCCATTAATTGTGTAGCCCACTTGATTTTATTTGCAAAAAATGGCTTCCAGAATGAGTGAGAAGCATGGTCTCTGCTGAAAACTCTGAAAAAATGGTGCTTTTTTTTTTTGCAGTTTTTAGCTAGGGCTGGGTTTGAACTTGCCACCACTGGCATTGGGGCCAGTGCCCTACTCCTTTGAGCCACAGGCACCGCCCCCCAAATGGTGCTGTTTTTATAAAAGTAGATGTGCTTATTTATGTTAGGAGGAAAAATATACAGCTTCTCACTAAACAAACACTGGTTGATCATGTTTCGTATTCTACATATTTCTCCCTCCATTAGGCAGAGGACAGAGATGAAATAAGACCTAAAACTCCTCTTGAGAACATCTCAGTTTCATTCTAAAATATAAACCAATGTACCTATGATCATAATATAACATGATCTTACTATTGGGAATTGTATATACTGAGGACAATTAGATAACATGAGTAAGCATCCCTAAAAAAATGTACAAATGGGCAAAGTAATTCTATGAGCTCATCCTGAGGAAACAAATATAGTTAACTAGCTTGTTAGGAGCAAAATAAACTTATTTAGTACAATTTTACAAGTACTTTCTCCTTGGCATCTCATAAAAACCCTAGAAATTAGGTGAAATTATCTTCCTTTTATACCTGATGGAACTAAATCTTTGAGTTGATAAGTAATCTATCCATGAGAAAGTGACAAGGATAGTATTTGAACTTCAGTCTGCTGGGCACCAAAGACTGTGTTCTTAACCACTGAGCTTTACCCTCTGAAGAGTATGGTTAAGTGGATAGTCATTGTAGAGCTGCTGTTCTAATGTATTAATAAAAGTGGGAAATATCACAAATGTTCGGTATCAGGGGATTGGTTAAACAAATTGTGCTCTATCTATAAATGGGATAATATAGTCAAATGTTAAAAATTATACTAGAGATAAGTAGTATGTCCCAGCCAGGAGTTTTAAGCTGAAATGTGAGATATTTTCACATGACCCATTACATGTTATATGTGTCTATTTTCGTGTAGTCACATTAAGATATAACTATAGATTTGAAAAGCTGATTATTTGGCCAAGGTTATACCAAATCCTCCTGGTCCCTGCAACATGGAACTTCTCGATTACTGGATTCCAACCTTGTCCATTGAAGGTCTCGAAATCCCTGGTTACCCCTGATAATACAGAGGTAACCATAAATAAAGAGTGATTCCTGTCAGTCTAAGCTAACTGTGGATTCCCAATATTCACCAAGTCTCTCAAGAGGATGGCTCTGACTCGGAATCCCTATTTAACCCAGTGAAGGAGGGTATCCCCAAAGCTCAGAACACGTCATTTGTCATCATTTTGATCCTAATGTGTGAGCTTTTGCTGCAGACATGAGCTGATGGGATGACGGTGTGTCAGGTCAGCATATGTCTTGCCTGACCGTCTTAATTTGTACTTGATTTTGTCCTTGATCTTAGCTGAAAGACCAAGAAGTGACTGTATCCGATTTTGATATAAATGATAGAAAAACCTCCTGTATTTTCCAGTGAACCAGGAAGAAGACATTAACCCCAAAACACAAAATATTACACATGTAAATCATGACATTAAACGGACAGCTGAGTACATAAATTGTCTTCTCAATCTGTGGGAGTCTAACTACATGGAGTCCTCTATTAACCTATTCATGTGTGTGTATGACTATAGCATCCTCACCAACGTAATGAGAGAGAAATGATTAGCAATCAGCAAATTTGTTTCAGGACTATGATTTTTTTTTTTTTAACAGCAATACTAAGATATATTCTAAGTTTAATTTATCTTTACCAAGGATAGAAGTTATGCTATAAATTTAACTGAATTGCTCATATTTTTAATTTCATGGCCTAAAACAGAAAGTATGTATTGGTTTATGCTGAATTAATCAGACTATTAACCAGGGCATTTCAATTCTGTAACTATTCTAAATAATTGAAATTTTATTATATCCTAGCCAAATTTATTACCCTCCTCACCATCTGTTTTTAAGAAATAAAAGAGGGATATATTAGGGATTTACGTCTCAGGTATTTTCAATACCCACTAATTCTGTCAGATCATGCCCCGGCCTTTTATTTTTCTTGGCCAGCAAAAAGGAAAATCTCTCCTTGTTTTCAAGAGATAAACATAAATAAGGACACACAGCGCTCTCTCTCTAATCGTAAACTGTAACAGCACTGAACTTTCGGTGACTTTTAAGGTGAAGCACTTCCTTATCTAAGTCATATTATTGTCTGGAAAGAGTTGGCTGTATTTAAACTGTGCTTAAGTGTATTTAAAATGAAATACAACATATTTACGTTTTCCCCCTCGAGTTTATTAAAAGTTTACACTTTAACATTTTTAAATAGAAAGCGTTCCCCAGAAGTAGGATTTGTATGTGTGCCTTTGACTTAGCTGCAAGTCAATCAGATCATGTTCAGGTACACAATGACGGTCTTTTTGAAGCCTGTTATTAAATATACATAAGAATAGACTTTTTTTGTGTGTTCAGAAATAAAGAGAAAGAACATGTTCCATGTTGTTGAAGATTGAAATCCTTCAAAGCTTTTTTTCCTTTGCAAGAAAACAAAGGGCTATTGTACATGGAAGCGCTGAAACAGCGGCAGCAGACAGCAGTGAGGTAATTAATTGTTCATTCATGAAAGGAAAAGTCTAAGTGAGAGGCAGAAGTTAACCCCTCCGAATAAAGTACACGGCTAACTAAACAGCTATCAGCTCCTCTGTTTTAAAGCACAATGGGCTTTTTTGTGCGGCTGGTTGTTTTGTTTTGAGGCCTGGTGGCCATGGGTGGTGTCACTGTAACTATTTTGGAAAAAAAGAAAACACACAAGTAAGTATCTACAAGATTTAATATTTTTCTAAGGTGAACAGCTTGCTGGTTATGGTACTATATTATGAAAGCCAAGGTAAAAAGATAGCCTATAGCTAGTGTCTCTTTTAATACATTTGATTTATGATCACCTGTGATTAGAATATCTAATTAAAATGTATGCACATACATACACGCTCATCTATGGTGGATGTGATTTCACTTTCAGGGGGCTGTGAACAAGTGCTAGAAATTGAAGGCTATGTGGGATTTTCTCTCAAATGGTTAAATTAAGTGATCAATCCTATTTAGAAAGGTTTTTCAATATATTTCATGCCCCAGGGAATCTTGTTCCAACCAAGAGCTGTGGCTGGTAGCTCCTATGTCTACATTTGCAACAGCTTGAGCTATGCCATCTCACAGGGTTTAGGGAAATTGCTGTCAGCATAAAGCAAATAATTCCCTCCCTCTGGTCTTCAAGAATTGCAGGAAACTGTAATTTCTCATTATCAAACCTTCTGCTCTGTACCATCCTGCTGTACCTTCAGATTGTGAGTCTTATTCACAATCACCTTTGCATCTTAAGCACAGGTGTGTATGTATTTTGATGTGATAAAATCACACCTCGTCGTCAGCAGTATAACATCTTCTGAAGGTGATGGGAGAAATCTGAAGCATATTTTGAAGGGTGGCTAAAAAGTTCTTATCCTTTAAAAATTAAAACCTTGATTGACTTCCCCTACAAAAGTTCACACATTTGAGTTAGTTGGAAAATCAGGTATCTATTTGGATTTCACCCAAAATATTTGTTCACTTTCTCCAAAAGAGTCTAAGGCACAGTTTCCCCAATTTCATCCCTAAAAATTTAATTGGGGAGATCTTTCTTGGATTGCATAGATTTAACTTCTTGAGCTACCAATAGCAACAAAACACAGACAGGAGTTAGGATGAGTTCTAATGATAATTCTATTCAAGGGAAGTATAGTTCTCAATATATGAATATCTTCTTTTTTTTGCAGTTTTTGGCCAGGGCTGGATTTGAACCCGCCACCTCTGGCATATGAGGCCAGTGCCTTACTCCTTTGAGCCACAGGCGCCACCCAATATATGAATATCTTATGCAACTAATTTCATTTGTAAATTCATGGTTAAAACTTGAAGCCATTTCCCATGAAAACATTGTGATAAATGGTTGTTGCATTTCTTGGCCAGCAGGTGAAATATATTTGAAATGAAAATAATAATCATTATTTTAAATAATATTTCTATGGGAAAAGTATTTAGAATACCATAGAATGTCAGGGAAGGTCAATCTTCCCATCTCCAAGAGAAGAAATACTTCCTCTCCTATCTGTGGGAAATAGAACTTGGAGTGTTGTGGACTAAAGGCAGTGGTGGGGGGGGGGGGTTCCTGTTGCTGGAGAAGGATTTTTAGCAGAACAGAAATTGAATGAGGGTGACCAGAGGGCTTGGATGGAGGGCAGGAAAGGGATGGGTTGGGAGAGATAAGAATCACCAGAGCACTATAGTCTGACCTTACCCTGACCAGCACCCTGTCCATCCTGGTAAGGGCGATAAGCTACAGTATTTCTCTCCTTGGGAACCCCTCCCAAAACTTTGTGGTAATGGTAACAGCAGAGAGAGAACATGAATTCCTATAGTAGTCTAGGTGGGGTGCCATTTGCATATATGAGATACAAGTTAAGTTGGGAGCCTGTCTGTAATGATCATTTCTTTTTTATAATCTTTTGCATTTTAGCTGCAAATTATCAGCAAAGCTTAAGAGAGAAATTCTTTTTTTTTTTTTATTTTTTATTAAATCATATCTGTGTACATTAATGCAATCATGGGGTATAATGTGCTGGTTTTATATACAATTTGAAATGTTTTCATCAAACTGGTTAACATAGCCTTCATAGCATTTTCTTAGTTATCATGTCATGACATTTATATTCTATACCAAATATATTGCACATGTACCCTTGTAAGATGCACCATAGGTGTGGTCCCATCAATTACTCTCCCTCTGCTCACCCTCATTCCTCCCCTCCCCTCCCTCTCCCCTTTCCTCTTCTTCTTTATTCTTGTAAAAAAAATTAAGATGTGAAAATTTGTTCTTTCAATAAATATAGTAGAACCTCCATAATTGACCACCTCTCAACACTGACTCCCTAAGTTGACCTATTTTTTATAGACCAGACATGTACCACATCTATGTATCAGTACAGTAGGCCTAGTTCCTCATTTGACCACCTCTGTATGTTGACCAGTGTGTGGAATAGGTAGTCTACTTACAGAAGTTCTACTGTAGTTATTGAGAGCTACTGTGTACAAGACACTAGCTACCTTAAATTCCTTCAAGAACTTAGTTGGGTACAAAGCAATGCAGTAGAAATCTTAAATTGTGAAGTCTATTCTAAAGGTTGTGTTTTTTGAGTCCTGGAGCTTCCAGTAGTGGGTAAGATAATATTCTCTACTTTATTTTATGAGTTTTCTTATAAATGTGAGGGTATACACAGAGCATGGAAGTTGGAAAAGACATTAACATCTAGATATAGGGTGGGATAGTCCAGTCAAGGTATAGTCAGTCCTTGTAGGAGGTTATTTTCAGGCATGAATGTAGAATCAATAGGTCTTGGCAACTGAGTGGATAAAAGAGAGGAAGGAAGAAATACTGTGATTTGGAGGCTGTAGTAATTTTATCAGTGTAGACACTGAGATTATTAAAGATAGAGAAAGCACAGGATTGAGTTTGTGTGCTCAGTTTAGGTTACACTGAGACAGAGCAGCTATTGTGGTCTGTGTGGGCCATCAGGTGTGGCCAATAGTAGGAAATGAGGGACTAGTGCTGTAGAAAGACCCTGTGGCAAATATTAGCAGGGCATGGCAAAAGGTGCCTGTAGTCTCTACTACTTGGGAGGCTGAGGCAGGAAGATTGCTTGGATCCAGGAGTTTGGGGTTGTGAGCTGTGATGATGCACTGCACTCTAGCCTGGATGAGAGAGTGAGACTCTGTTTCAAAAAACAAACACCCCCCCACCCAATGAATACATCTTTGGGGGGGATATCACTCACTTGGGACCGGGAAGAGGAAAAAAGATTTCAAAGAGGTTGAGGAGCACAAAATTGCAAGAAAAGATGGTCATCATTATTACAAGATAAAAAGTTGTATTTACTTGATAACAAACAAACATCTAACTGTTAGATTAGTAGACAGGAAATCTGTGGTAACCTTTGAGAGAAGAATGTTAATAATGTGATGTAGCTGAGTGCCACATGGCAAGGATCAGGGATCCAGTGGGTGGTCACTAAGGAAGGCTTGTAGAGCAACGTGAGGGAGTGATAGGATCTTGGATAAGAGATCATGATCTCTCCAGCATAGTTAGGGTCCAGCATTTCCCAAAGTGTGATTTCTGTGGATCATTGTATCCTTGAGTGCTGTATGATTTAACCTTGAGATGCATGCGCTAATGCAGAAGCTCCGTGGTTAAATAAATTTGAAAAATGCTCCTTGAACAAAGTTTAACAGACCACTTCTCAAGGCCATTATTGCATTGATATGAATAAGAAATATTTGAGAGAGAGCTAGAATACAGTTTTCAAGCTTTTTGACTATGAAAACCATTTTTGTTAAAGCATGTCATAACATTAAAGCATTCTAGGCACACACTGGGAGAAAAGCTGTTGCAGGCCAGGGGACAAGATGAAGTAAGGAGATAGATCAAAATGCAAAGGGGAAGAATCTATGCTCCTACCCAAAAATCTTCACTAGCTGCTTAGGGCCTAAAAGATACAGGTTTTTTTTTTTTTCCCCTGAAGATTTCTTCTTATTGAAATATAATTAATATACCATAAAATTTATCATTTTAAAGTGTAAAGTTCAGTGGTTTCACAGAGTTGGGAAACTACCATTGTTATCTAATTTCAGATAATTTTCATCAGTCTCCTACCCCAATCCACAGCTGTTAGCAATCACTCCCCAGTATTCCCTTCTCTCAGCCCCTAGGGACCACTAATCTACCCTTGGCTATGAATTTGCCTATTCTGGAGATTTCATACATGAATGGAATCATACAATATGTGCCTTTTGTGCTGGGGTTCTTCTACGCAGCAAGTATTTGTAAATTCTGCTCATGTTGTAGCATGTACCCGCATTTCATTCCTTTTCATAGACAAGTAATATTCCTTAGTATGACTATACCACATTTTCTTTATCTACTCTTCACTTGGACTTTTGAGTTGTTTTCACCTTTGGTCACTAGGAATAATGTTGCTATATACATTTGTGTATAAAATTATTTTTTGTGTGTGAACATGTGTTTTTATTTCTCTTAGCCATATATCTAGGTATGTAATTGTTGAGTCATAGGATAAAATAAACATAACAATTTTTTTGACTTTTTGGAATTTATCAAAGACTGCCAAAATGTTTTCCACAGGAGATGAACCATTTTATATTTTACAGCAATGTGAGATGGTTCTGATTTCTTGACATCCTTGTCAACACTTGTAATTATCTATTTTTTTATTATAGCCATCCTAGTCTGTATGGTGTCTTATGCTTTTAATTTGCATTTCCTTAATGACTAATGATATTGAGCATCTTTTCATGTGCTTTGGCCATTTGTATATATTCTTTAGGAAAATATCTATTCAAATACGTCTTCCCCCAGGACTTGATTGGGCTATTTCCCTTATTATTGTTGAGTTGTTAGAGTTCTTTATTTTTTTTGATATTAGACCCTTATCATATTTATACATAGTATCTGTAATATTTTCTTCCATTCTGTGGGTTGTCTTTTTACTTTCTGTATGGTAGTATCCTTGGAAGTTCACGTTTCTTGGCCATTTATGGTCTTCCATATCTGTTCCCAAACTATCTTCCAGTCTGATCTTTCATGATCTCTCATGATATTTACTCCAACTAAATGCATTCACCTACTATTAAAAAAAAACCACACTTCATATGGTCACCATGCTAACACTACTTTTCCCACTGAAATAGACTTCTAAAATTATCAAAATCCTACCTATCCTGAAATAGCCACCTCAAATTCCACTTCTGATTTGAACAATTTGTCAACACTCTTAGCCCAGAGTGGTTCCTTCTTCCCTGAAACTCTGTAGTTTACTAATTGTTGCTATTAAACACTGAGCACTTAATGTAGTATATATACTCTCTTATTCATAACAATTTTTCAACATATATTTTTACCCAGCTGAAGATGGATCCTTTGGTTTGCATATTTATGTTTAAGTGTTTGTGAGAGAGAAAGAAAGAAGGGGGGAGTGGTTTACTCTATTTAAATGTGTTTTGGGAAAAGCTCTGTAGTTTACTTTTAGAACAATGACATATGATTGACACTAAATCAATTCTCTTTCACAAATTCATATTTATTCCTGGTATTAAAACTGTTTAGGAAGCTACCTATCTTTCTTCAATAAAAGTAAACATTTGCAGTTTGTAAGTTCTGAATGTGATTCTCATAGAAGAATATTAGTAGGAAAACTGATTCCACTAATTTTAATACACAAAATGGATACTCTGCAATTTCTTCTTCTTCTTCTTCTAATTATATTTATTATTATATGCAAGACAATTAGAGAAACATCTGAAAACATAGTTATTTCCAGTATTATGATGAGGCTGTCTTTTTGAAAGGAATGTTACAGAAACAAATCACTAATGTGAAGATTGCAAAAACTATCTGAATATGTGATAGCTCTCAGCAGGAATACTGAGAAAGTAGTGAAGATTAAAACTAGGCTATCATTCTGGAGAAACAGGTTACCTAGGGTTACCATCATGACTGACATTGTCTAAAATAAAGGGGATATGTCACTAATAAATGATACAACCCGTGGGTAAGTAGAGAGAAGGGAGTGGAGAACTGGAGGATTTTAAGAGTCATGTCAGAGAAAGATCAGAGAAAACAGCCTTCTGTTCATATTTATTTATTTTAACTAGAAAGAAAAACTTTCACGTTATATTTTGACACGAGTGGTGGATAAAATATTGCCTTTTTTTCCTTCCTGAAAAATTAATATATTTATATTGAGGATTTAAGGTGGAAGAAAGAAATGGGAATGGATTGCTAACTTATTAAACATCTAATGAGGATGCATTTCTTCTCCAGCAAATCAAGCAAGAAGTGATACGCATAGTTGGGAAAACCACATGCAAGCCAAATGAGCGCAAGGTCAAATCTTTGTATAAGTGATAGTTGTGGAAAGATAATGGTCAAGCTTAGGTTCTGGGCTTCCCCAATTACCCACATCCTCCTGTTATAGTGGGAAAATAAAAACTTTCTTTGGGCTGGGGAACAGAGTGAAGAGTTAGAGAGAATGCCAGAGTTATAGGTCACTGAAAAGGACTTTTACACCTTGCCACCTCCTCAGGTAAAGTCCCAGGCAGGGGAATCAAAGCTCTAGACATAATCAGCAAGCTGAGAAATTAGGCATTTCTTTGTGGCTTGTCTTCTGGGAGTTTTGCATCATTACTTTTTAAGGGATTGTGGGACTGCCACTGGTGTGAGTTCATCGTATGCTAGCCTTTTGATTCATTAGTAGAGAGAAAACAGCTATGTCCCAGAGTTCCTCCTTTGCTGAAGAGCCATATGACTTCTCATGCAATTACCAGTGTGTTTCAAAAGTTCCTAAGAGCTAAAATGGGTTGCCATAACCCTCTAGCTCTTTATGATACCCACGATATTTAGCTAACAATAGGTTCCTTAAAGAGTGAGTCCCCCAATTTGTGGTGATGTTTTTCCATTGACTTGCTGGAAATGGGAAAGCTAGGAAAAGAAGATGCTGAGTTAAGTAATGGAAGTGAGTAGTGAATTTTATGCATGCCCTCTAAAAAAGCGGCATTATTTCCCTGCCATATTTCACAGTATTAACAGGAATAAAAGACTAATATGTGATAATAAAAGGGTAATAAAAGACAATTGTATATTTATCAGGAAATTAGTTGTGATGATCCATTTATCTTCTTGGTTATAATATTAAAAATACATCCAGTCTTCCTTACAAGAGTACCATAAAAGCTGAATGAGTTAAATTTCTCCAGGCAATTTTCAGCACTGAGAAAAGAGATGCCTTTTCAAACTAATGACTATTTCATGGATGCAGTGGGGAGATATTCAGCATCTGTAATTCTCTTTGGCCCAAGAGTGAAGAGATAAGTAGTAATCATGCCTTCAAGGTAGAATTCATAATCAAATCCTTAATTAAACTCAATATGGAAAGTTCTTAATAAATATCAAAATCTGACTATCAGATTTCCTGGCAAATATTTAATGCTGTGTTCACTATCTGCTATTTGAGCATCACTGTAGAAAGAATTATACCTTTTAAAAACTTACTGGGTACACAGGACTATCAATGTCATATTTAAATGGAGAACTATCCTATATGTTAATAACACACCTTCCTATTATCCTGTTTTTGCTTTACACATACTTAACAGTTTCCAGAGGAATTTCAATTCATTTTACTATTTTAAAATTTATATTCATTATGTATTAAGTGAATATGTGTGGCTGAGTCTCTCCAAGTTTTTAATTAACTCTCTTCTATCTTTTCAGACCAAAAATCTCATTGTCTCTCTCAACTCCTCTCTTTTCCTTCGTACCCCATGACTGTCAGCAAATTCTGTTGGTTCTACCTCCAAAATAGAATTCTATCAGTTCTTATCTCTCTTAATGCTGCCCCTCATTCAAGGTACTGAACCATCTCTCTCCTGAACCACTAGGATAACCTTCTACCTGGTCTCTTGTCTCCTGCCCCTGCCATGCTGCTGGTTCCTCCCAATCGGTAGTCAGAGGATCCTGTTTAGATCTTGGTCACTCTTCTGCTTCAAACCCTCTACTAGCTTCTCAGCTCATTCTTAAAAGCCAAACTCTATACAATAGCCTAAAAGTTCTTCATGATCTAGACACCCCCACCCCAACTTCTCTACCCGTATGATCATATCATCTGTTTCCACCCCCGTCCTTCTCATTTCCATCCCCCCTCCTGCCTCATTTTCTCTCCTCTAGCCATACTGGTTTCCTGGGGTTTCTGGAACAAATCGGGCATGCTCTGAATTTAGGCTGCCCCTTCTGCCATGAATGCTTCTTTTCCATACAGCTTCATGGCTACCGCCCTCCCTACTACAGGCCTTCACTTGAAGTCATGTTCTTTGTGATGCCTTCCCTGGGGGCTCATCTACTTTAGATCTTGTAGGAGAGACACAAATATCATTTAAATATTTATTTTACTTATTACATCTCTCCTACAAGAACATACTTTCTGCGAGAGAAGAGATTTTTTGTTTTACCAGTACTTAGAATGGTTTAATAAATATTTATTGAAGGAATGAACGAAATATTTCATTCATGTGGATTAACCTTTATAAAACAAGTCAAAGTTCTTAACTGGTAAAGATTATGTGCTGCATTTATATTATACTGAGAACGGTGAGAACAAGTGAAGGACAAGCACTTGGAAGGCAGTTGTTAGAATTTTCAGGGAAAAAGTGTCAGCTTCCTTGTACCAAGTATATGCAGGTCTACTAGAACAAGGGAGAGTTTCAGATACTGCTTGAACAGTATTACAACCATTTCCTTTGCATTTGAGAATGCTTGAATTTTGGCAAAATGTTTGCAAATTAGAGTAGACTGACTGGATGGGCAGTATAGCATAGTTCAGAGAGAAGCTCTGAAGTAAGAAAGTTAAGGTTTGTATGGGAGGTCTGGGGTGCTATGCCTATGCAAATTTGGGCACATTATTAATTTTACTTGCCTTAATTTCCTCATCTGTGAAATGGGGATAATGATAGTACCTGCTTCACCATGTTGTTAGGAAGATTAAATGAGTTAATTCAGCTAAACCACTTAAAGCAATGCTTGAATGTAATTTAGTGCTCATTAAGTTGGAATTAGTATTTTTGTTATTTTGACTGTAAGCACGATGAAGACAGAGTCCACCAGGCAAATCAAAGGAGATGGTACCCTGGAAACTGAAGTCAGGGGAGATCCTGAATTAGAAATAGATCACTGGTATCTAAGGAAGAAATAGGGTGGAGAGGGATTGTTTGAGGAACACTTCACAGTGGAGGCCTCTAAAGACAGACTGGAGCGAGATGGTTGAATGTTCTAATAGTGAACAAAGCTGTAAAGGGGAGGCTGGAGGCGGGGGGAGCGTGAGTTATCACAAAAGCCAAAAGCTCTTGTCTTGATTCTTTTTTGCATTTCTGATATTCCAGTAGCATGAAGTAAAGGGGACAAGGTCAGAGTAGGGGGAGGAAAAACAATGCATTTTCTGTGGCTGAAGAATGGCTATTCTGGAGGAGGAGTGCATCAGGTATTCCCATTAAATGTAGAGAAATGGTGAAAACCAGAAAGTACTTTGAAATAAAGCAGAAGATAGAGTCAAATATCCAAATGAAAAGCCAAAATTCCACCAGCCATTTGATGTTTCTGAATAGCTCGGTGTCTAGCATTGTGTAGGTAAAATATTCAGCTGCTTGTCTAAATTTCCCATTTTTCATCCAGATGTTTCCATTCCTTATTGTACATGGATATATTTAATAATATTTATAGTTTAATTAGGCATTTATGAAAGCAATTATGAAGTTTGATTGGATATTCATAGTTTTGAAACTATAAAGAATAGCATAAAATGTTTGTACTGCTATAATAAAAATCCTATTTTTATTTTGCAAAGATGTACTTGATTTTTCAATTGAACAGAGAACTTAAAAAATTCAGTGTACTAACAAATTTGACACATCTGTTCTTCCTGTGCAGAATCGTACAATCATGGGGCTGACATGGCCTTAGGTCACAGAGTAACTAATTGGAGGCCACTTCCGTGAGACAAGTGATGGGGCAGAGTTATCTTAAGACTCTTAGCAAGCAATCCTCTTGATTTTTGCAGTTGCTGCTCAGAATCCATCCTTATCCCTTTCCCTCAGACCAATTCTATAACTATTTAAAGAGAACTCTCATGTCTCTCCTGACTTCTCCCTTCTTCAGATAATATATCTTCTTTTTCCATCATTTTTCAGATGATCCGTTGTTGAAATTCTTCTCAATCTTAATCACAGCCTTTTGTATGTACAGTTCTGTATTTTAATTTTCTTCGTAAACACTAACACTGGTAAAAAGAAAATGATGATACTCTCTCTGGAGTCTGATAAGGACAGATGATGATGGGACCATTCCATTTCTTATTTGGGGCACTATTGATAATTCACGTGGCCCAAGTATCCAGCAGTGTTTTTGAAGTTGCATTTCTCTGTTAATTTCTTTTATATGATATAAACGGAAACAGCTGGGATTCCTTTCGTGTGTGTGGCTTTATCTCCTCCGTCTTGTTTGGGGATTTGACTGTTACTAAGACCACTAAAAACATGGCCTTACTTTTCTCCCTGTCTTATCTTGTAAGCTTCTGCACATCATTCCGCCTGTTCAGAAGTTTGAATCTTTGTGTAATATGTTACTTGCATTTCCTCATTTTGATCAATGTGCTTATTTAAGTATTTGATTAAATTAGAATAAAACAGAGCTAGACCTTTCGAGATGTTTCTCCTGACCGAGACCAGTGAGGATAATCTTGGAACCACTCCTTAGATGCAATCCTTGAGGGGAGGATCCGTGTTTATTCAGAGTCTGAGGGAAATCTTTGGGAATAAACAGGTTTTGTTGTGGAGTTTACAATTTGAGCACCTTAAGGGTTTCGTTTATTGCTAAAAATTAACATCTAATTAATTTGTTAAAATGTTTCAACAACAGCAAACAAAGTAGGTAAAGGAAAAAAGGCAAAATAAAATTGGTTGTTGCCACGTGCAAGTGAAGTTGAATTGTGCCCTGATTAATTGATTAAGGATGGTTCCTGTGGTGAATAATTACGTTCAATAACTGTCAATATAATTTGCAATCAATTATCACTTATAAAACCAGCCTATAGCAAGCTCGGTTTTACACGCATCCTGATGCAACTGCCACATTAGGAAGCACTACTTTCCATTTCTTTCATAATGTCCTTTATTCAACAAATCATGATTGAAAGCTCTCACTTCATATCCAGCAAGCTATCTTCCTTCCACTTTCAGAAAATTGCCTTGAAGCTGATTTTCTCTTTTTTCTAGGAAGTCTATTGTGATTAGTGGCTGTGGTCAGAAGTTATCCAGCCTGTGGTAGATTGAATTTCTCACTGTTCTCCACTCTCCTGTAGGGATATTATGCCTCCACATCTCTACCATGGCCTGTGGCGGGTGAAGAATACTTTCCTGCCCTTGGACGCTGGGGCTTTGTCATGTGACTTGCTTTGACCAATGGGACGTCAGCAGACATGTCCTGGCAGAGGCTTGAAATGTGTTGAAGTGGATGGGCTTGCCCTGTTGCGCCCGCTGATGAGAAGAGCTTCCTCAGGTACCCGCTGCCCTTTCAGCCTGGATCCCAGATGGAGCACTTCTGAGCCCGGCCTGCAACAATGAGTCATGTTCAGGCAGACCCATGACCTGAAGCAGAGTTGCCTACCTAGTCTAGCTTAGGTGAGTTGAATCCTCACTGACCACAGACCTCTGGGCATAAGAATGAATATTTATTGCTGCATACTGCTGAGTTTGGAGGCTGATTATTATTATTCTTATTTTTGAATCAGTAATAGATAACATCACAATTTTTTCTGATAAAATAGCACCATTTCTTATAGCACTTCTTAATTCAAGTGGAAAATTCATTATTTATCTTATTACATCTAGCACACAGTAATAATTCATCTATTCAAAATTTAGCTGCCAGAAACCTTACTTATCTGTAACGTAGCAAAGAATTCAGAAGAGAGAAAAACAGATACAAACAATGGCCAAAATAGATATAATGTCTGTACACCAGCCCTCAGGCATTTATTCCTAGGAGATTCTTCAGACACTCACTCAGCCATACTTATTCAAATCTTCAGTAAGCTGGTTTCTTCATTATGAGAAAGTATAACAAGGAATATGAAAAGTGAGATAAAGGCTGTCCTAGCAGGCACATGAAAGGAAGTAAGGAGACAGCCAGTGGCTGGAAAGCAGATGGGAAGATGTGGCTGGTACAATAGTCTGAGATTCTCAGTGTGGAGCCAGAACTGCCATGGACTTCTCCTGACCCCGAGAGCACAGCTGCGGTTCAGAAAGATGGATACTTTGGGGGCACAAGGCAGGCTGCTATGGGGTATAGGAAATGTGGGACTCATGTGGAACAGCTTTCTGGAAATTAATGAAAAAAATTTTTATGATAAACTAAAATAGCAAGTCCAGGTTTTTAAATTTTATGGACTAGTAAAATAAAAGGGGCTGGACTGTTTTTTTTTGTCAAGTAAGGGCATTTATTACCATAATTTCATACAGGAGAGCTATGCTAATATTAACCAACTAGAAAGGATATAAACTTCTCAAAAGAAGTCATTTGGCAAAGTGAAAACTTCGTCAAATTTATAAATTTATAAATGGTTCCATGTTAGGGAACCATTGATTTAAATAATTACTCCATTCTTAAAGAT
The DNA here is from genome assembly GCF_000181295.1 of Otolemur garnettii. Classification (NCBI taxonomy): domain Eukaryota; kingdom Metazoa; phylum Chordata; class Mammalia; order Primates; family Galagidae; genus Otolemur; species Otolemur garnettii. Next base: position 7,782,648 of record NW_003852447.1, read on the forward strand.
AGAGTATGGCGTATAAAATTTAGGTAATATCCTAAGATAAAAATGAGGCATTGCCTCCTATTCTCTTGGAGGCAGCTGTTAACTCTTCTCTGCTTGTAGAAGAAGTCACAGGAAGTTTGAGAAATGCCATTCTGTTGTTAAATCAAACACATGTCAGAAATTTAAGAAAACAGAAATATATTATACATTTGAGAATGTAGTGCCCATGTCCATCAAATGGTTAAAATTTAAAAGGTGATGATGCTTTGAATTTAGGAGTAAATTTTTGTTTACCTAGAAACGTAAGCACAGAGACTCATTTGTTACTCAATGTATTCTAGATAGCTGAGTCCTTATTGTATGTCAGTCAAGCAAATCTTGCCTCTTCCAGGAAACTTCCAGGGGAATGTAGCAGTGAGTTAATTCATGGTGATTTTTAGAGCCAAAATATGTCAGTTTGTACCCAGGGCTGACCTCTACTCGGAAGGAAGAGAACATTGCCCGAAGAGAACATCCCTGCAAGTTGAGGGCACATGGGTTGTCCTTACCCCAAACTTTCCCTACTAGCTTGCAGTGTCCTCCAATAATGTGGTTGCTATGACTTTTGTGATGGCATACAAGGTATGGAAAGCCGCACAGATCACTAACATTTCCTACTATGTGCTTGGAAGGATGAGAGACAGCAGCACATATTATTCCTGTGTCCAAGAATTTCTAATGTACCTGGGGAGAGAAGCCAGGTAACAGTAAAACAAAACAATAAAGATAGGCAGTAGTTAATTAAGAACTAACTATGTGTTATTGTTTTCAGGAAGTGTAGAAAGGTTGAGGAGAAGGGGGCTAGCCGGCCTGGAACAGGAGGAATGTTTCAGGCTCTGAGGATTAGGCCTTGAGGGAGGGAATGATTTTCGAGAGGGGGCAGAAGCAGAGAAGACATTCAGAAGCTTGCCATGTTGGTAGGTGGGGACTTGAATGGCAGGAACCCCCTGGGAGCAGTGGAAACTACTTTTGGATAGGTCAGCATGTGTCACAGCATCAAGAACATCAGAGGCGGTGCCTGTGGCTCATGGAGTAGGGTGACGGCCTCATAGACTGGGGGTGGTGGGTTCAAGCCTGGCCAAAAACTGCCAAAAAAAAGAATATCACAACTGGAATTGAAGCAGGAGGAAATGACAGGCTTTTGAGTAGACAAATGATGTGATGCTGAGAAAGGCTGATCTGAAGACAGAAATAACAAGAGGGCAACAATGAGATAGATAAGCAAACTACGTTTTTTATAGATGGATTCTTCAATAATTTTGGCAACATAAGGGTACCCTAAAGAGATGAGATAAAGGATAGGTAGGCTTTCATATTAGGATAAAAAGGGGAAGATTTGAGGCTGGGTTAATGTCCTAAGCCTCAAGTGGAGGGATACTGGAATGATTAATGCCAGTGCACAATTTGAATTCAGACTTCTTGGGGGGTACATTTAGTGACCAGTTTTAGGGATCCTGAACTGGCCCTGGATTCTCAGGAAAGCCAATTCCTTCAGGAAATCAGGGAGGGTTAATGCCAGGTCTGTTGTCTTTTAACAGATAATCAGTCTATGGTGGTAAAAACAATGGCTACTAGGTGAAGTCTCAGAGCTGTGGCCACACCCATGACCAAATTCTCCAGCTCTATGATCACTGTGAGCAGCAGAAATTTCCTTCGATGGAGCCCTTTCTATATGATTTCGTTTAATCAGCAAACATCAACCCTGTGAGGTGCATGTTGTTGATTCCATGTAATACATAAGGAGACGGAAGCTCAGTCAAGATCCCATGGTAATAAAAGCAAAGCCAGAACTTCCACGCTGGCCTTATCACCCCATAAATCTTTGCCCTGCTCCATCCTCTTTTTCTCGTGACCTGGAAAGGGGAATGAACATCTCAGAAGACCCGAATAGCTAAGGAGAGTGCATAAAGGGAAAAAGCATTTTGTTTAGGAATTCAAATAATGGAAAATAAAAGTGGCCCACAATGAAAGACGTCATTTATGACTCCCCTCGGTCTCTATGTGAGAAGTGCTGTTTGGGATGGAAGTTCTGTGTATTTAAACATAGAGAACCACAAGCAAGATGTTTCCATGCTCAGTGGAGATAGAACGATGATTCTCATACTGTATTCAGGGGAGGCCAAGCAGCTGTGCAGGGGGTAAGGGGAGACCCACAAGGTGTCTGGGGTCTCTAGACTTCTTTTCCCATCACAGATGCTCTGCTCTTTTCTTAAAACTTATTTCTACCTATGTGTAAGATTTCCTTTGAACAAAGGACTATACGTGTATGATGTAAGTAAGGAGGGCCAATGTTCAAGTCCAGGTCTTTTCTTTCCCCCCAAACACTATCAGCTGAACAACTCAATTGGATTTTTTTTCTGAAATCAAACCTGGTGTTATGTTTACTGCTACAAATCACACAAAACAGAATTTATTATTTGAAAAGAAGGAGAAAACGTGACCGAGATATTTAAGTAATGACTAATACACTCACATAACTGTGCAAGTGAGGGGAAAACTGACTCCAGCAGAAAAGCAGCCGTGCCAGCTGTTCAAATAACAAGTGTTGCTTCAGGATCTTTTGGGTAAAAATGGAAGATGAATTTACTGTCTGGAAAGCAAATGGCACAAACAAGTGTAAGTGTAGCCCACACAGCAAGGACTCAGAGGTTAGTTAGAAACAGCCTTGTTGAGAGCTTTGTGGGAGTGTTTTAGAGAGGAAATGCAGTAGAAATAGTCTGGGCATTTAAAAGGCTCTTGGTATACAAGGGCTGTCCAGAAAGTATCCAGCTGCATACAGTGAACAAATAGGGACATATGTGGCTGAATACTTTCCGGATGGCCCTGGTATTTTCTTGAGTTGGCTTTCCAGACTAGTCTCATTATTTTACACTACCAAAGCTCATTGAAATGTTATGGGAATGCTAATTTCTTCATAACGTCACTGACTGGATATTGGGATTTTAAAGATCTTTGTAGCCACAGGCATTTGGAAAAAACAAAACAAAACAAAAAAGCAAGCCAGTGGAGGAGCTATAGCTTTTCTCATCAACTGGGGACCGAGTTGCTGCCCATTACTATGGGAATGTGGAGTGGTGCAGACCAGGACCCAGGAGAATTGCCCTAGTTTGCGCCATCTTGTGGGAGTCTGCAGCTCATCCATTGGAACCAGCGCTTTCCACAGAGGATAGGTTCATTTGAATAAGTGTTACAGTTAGCAATCTATGATGGTGGAACAATCTAAGATAATTTGAACTTTTGAATAACCAACTACAGCACAATGTTTGAAAAGCTGTAAAAAAGACTTCCTCACAATTCACAATTGAAGATGGAGACTTTTATAATTCTGTCCCAAAGTGTTCCATTTTAAACATCTTATAGGTAAATAGAAGTAAATGGCATGTATTTAAATCAGATTTGTTCTCAAACCTGTTTCAAGTTGAGCAATTGCTGCAATAAAATTTCTTTTAATATCTTTGTTTAACTGCCATTGCTGAAAAAAATCCCCTAAATCTGAAGCTATTTCTGAAATTGAAGATTGAACATAATTGATATTAAGTACCATTAAGCTTATTATTGGTCTTGTAAAGATATTTCTATATTCTCTGGAACAGATATCATCTCAGGGAAAGGAAAGTTCATCTCTTATGTGTTTCTTCTATTCAATTCTGTTCACCAAACTATGCCATGTAATGGGCTAGCCTCTGAGTAGAGGAAAATGAGGAATTACGTTTCCGCAGGAAAGTAGGCTTAGAGGTGGGTAGCATATGTACATATTCACAGATAATAATGCATTGTGAGAGTTGCTGTAACAGAAGCACATCTAGGTGCTGGAAACAGAAATGCAAAGTTAATAATTCTGCAGTCACAGTGGGAAGAGGGGGAGAGAAAGTCCAGGGACAGTACCACTTAGAGAAGGCATTTCAGCTGGCCTTAATTGATGAATAAGATTTTGTCCAGTAAATAAGGAGGCAAGGGGATCCTAGACAGTGGGAAGGATCTGTCCAAGGGAATGAAGATCAAAGAGTTCAGGGAGCAGTAGGAAATTTACTGTGTTTCAATATATGGCCATACAAATGGGAAGAGGTTGGATAAGAGCCTAGAAAGTCTAACCAGGCAGACCATGAAATGCATATTATTTATATGTCCACTGGGAATATTAGGCTAGAATGTACTTTTACTCAAAATCCTAGACTTACAGGGTAAGCTTTCACTTCATTGCCTCTGTAAAGGGTTGCATTTCATTTCTTCTAAAATGTATGCAAAAGGAAAAGATTTTAAAAAGAAATTCCAATACATTTCTTTCCAACAACATTCATTTGGTTGCATAAAAGAAACAGACATTCAGTGTATGGATCTATAGAAATGTGTGTGATTTTACTGAAATATATATTTCTACAGAACCATATCATTTCTATTAGATCTTTCCTATTCTACAATAAGAAGTCCTTGAGATGAATGACAAGCCAATGGTATAGCATTATCTCCACCAGGGATTCTTAGATATTGTTTGTCAGTGTTTGAATAGTGCATTTTTGCATGGGAACAAGCAAATTGTGGGTTCTTAACAAAAGCATCTTGGAGAATTCTTTTGATGATGATGAATTTTATCTTTGTATATGAGGTTATACTGGGTGATTTCTAATGTGTCTTTCTCTCTGCCTTTCTCTGTCTTCTTACCCCCCACCCCCACCCCCCCGTCTCTCTACTCTCTCTACTTGCGTACAGAGTGACCATAAAGTCTGGGAGCATAATAACATTATTTTATATGTAAAGAGGTATGAAGCGGTGGCCAACACATAGAGAATATTTTGTAAATGTCTTATAAAATTTCATAATGAATATTTTGTAAATAAAGGTACATTTTAGATACAATTTCCCATTTTCCCTATGTATGGCAGTTGGGGGTGACTTTTGGGACACCTTTTGTTATAAGATCAATAAATCATTCATTAACCTATGTCCCCAGACTGGGTGACTAGCCAATAGTTCCAGACTGACTGGTATTGAGATCTGTTAAATATATTTTGATAAACAAACAAGATGCTTAAAAATAATTAATTCTATTTAAGTAGGTTTAGTTTGATAGAACCCTGTGTCACTTTGGGGAGCTATTTTACATAAGCTCATGTTTTAATATGTGTGTCAGAAAGCAGCTATATGTGGTACACTGTGTGTATAGGTTGGTAAGAAGATCATTGAATGAAAATGGATGGTTTGAGGTAGGTCTGGACAAAAGTGGATATAGAATGTGATGATAGCAGCTAAGGTGGAGGCTTTGATAGAATTATATCTATGTCTGGAGACTGTTAGCTAGATTCTGCCCTGGTCACAGTCTATCCATACAGAATATTCAAGCTATATGTCTAGGGGTAGGTGTTATATATCTCTGTTGCCTATTCCTTACTCTTCTGGTAGTGAACTAGACTACTTTGGAAAGTGTATGTGTAGGCTCCCTCAGGATGCTAGATATGACTGACTGTGTCCCAGTCTGGTCCTGCTAATGTGTTTCCTCCCTTCCTTCTGCATGCTCTCCAAGTCAGAGCTACCTCTAGATCACATGATACCTTTGTAAAAATTAGAAGAAAGTGCCTTCTTCTATATGGTCCTGACAGAATGGATAGAGGGTAGAGCACAAGGTGGATTTTTGATACTAAGTACTGAAAACAACTAACCTAATTATGCACCATGGTCCTGCTTCTGTTGTCTAGTGCCAGGCATCTCTAGGGTACTATTACTTAAGGGAGAATCCCATTGTATACTTTTGGTTGAGCACCTATTCCATACTTATGTAAGTATACAAGTAATTAGTACTCTCACCATGTATACTTAACATGCATATAGTGTGCATGCTGATACTTAATGTAGAAGTAGCATTTCCAGTTTTCTAGGCTTTTCTAACTTCCTTTGCTTTAGTTATGACAAATTCTAGTTATGATAACTTTAGTTATGACAAAACTTCGAAAGATTTCACCCCATCTGTTTCTGATATTGATTATTCTAAACCAGAAAAGAGAGTGTGAATTCATGAAATATCTTGGTCAGTAAAGCAGATGGTCATGAGAGTCTATAGAAATTCAGTTAGCATCCAAAAGTCCAGAGGATAAGAGTTAGCAGGCTGCTCGGCTGAGAGGAGAGGGAGAAAATGTGTTCAGAGAGTCATGTAACAGTACCAGTTCTGGGTTTACTTATGTTTCATAGTGTTTTACTCTCTGTGGTAGACAGACTAATAGACACCCATAGATATCTACATTCTACGCTCTGGAATCTGTGAATGTGTTACCTTACATGGCAAAAGGAGTTTTGCAGATGTGATAAAGGTTAAGAACTGTGGGCTAGGGAGATTATCCTGGTTTATTTGGATGAGCCCATCCTGACAAAATGAGTCCTTAAAAGAACCTTTCCTCTGACGTAAGAGTCACAGGGAGATGTGCCTGTGGAAGAATGGTCAGAGGGCAATGCAACATTGCTGGCTGAAAGATTGAGGAAGGGCCCATGAGCCAAGGAATGTGGTTAAATCTAGGAGCTGGAAAAGGCAAGGAATCATACTCTCATTGAGACTCTCCAGAAGGAATACAGTCTTGTTGACACCTTGATCTTAGCCCTATATGACCCATCTCAGAGCTCTGATCTACGTAACTTTAGGATAATAAATTTATATTGTTTTAAGCCACTAAATTCATGGTAATTTGTTGGTAATTTGTTATAGCATCCACAGAATGTGAATACATGTTTATACATGTGGTTCTAAATTACATATTGTAGCTTTATGGGTTTTTTTGGGATAGTTCTTTTAAAGACTTCCTGTGGCACTTAATTTTTTAAATTAAAACTTGGTATACTTTGACCTTCTGTGCACCAAAGGACTCTTATCAACAGAGTGAAAAGGCAGTCCATCAAGTGGAAGAAAATGTTTTCAGGTTACATATCTGATAAGGGATGAATATGGAAAATATATAAGGAACTGCAAGTTGGGTGGCACCTGTGGCTCAAAGAAGTGGGGCACTGGCCCCATATACCAAAGGTGGAAGGTTCAAACCCAGCCCTGGCCAAAAAAACAAAACAAACAAACAAAAAAACCTGCAAGAGCTGCAAGTCAACAACAACTACAGAACAGACAACTTTATTAAAATGTGAGTAAAGAATTGAAGATGTTTCTCCAAAGAAGATGTATACATGGCCGATAAGCACACGAAAAGGTGCTCAACATCACTAAATCATTACGGAAATGCAAATCATAATTAGTTCACATCCATTAGGAGTGACATTCAAAACTCTCCTCTCCCTCAAATTAGCAAGTATTGGTGAGAATATGGAGAAACGAGAATCCTTGTGCATTGTTGGTGGGAATGGAATATAGTGCAGTTGCTGTAAAAAAAAAATTATGGTGGTTCCTCAAAAAAACCAGAGTTACCACATGATCCAGCAATTTCACTTCTGGGTACATATTTGAGAGAATTGAAAGTGAGGATACAAACAGATATTTGTACACTAATGTTTATGATACCATTATTCCCAATAGCCAAAAGATGGAAACAACCCAAATATACATTGACAGATAAATGATAAACAACATGTGGTATGTGCATATAGTGGAATATCACTTAGCCGTAAAAAGGACTGAAATTTTGACACGTGCTACAGCAGAGATGAACCTTGAAAATATTCTTCTAGGTAAAATAAAGCAGACACAAAAGGACAAATATCCTGTGATTCTTGTTTCTGAGAGGCACCTAGAGCAGTGAAATTCATAGAGATGGAAAGCAGAACTGTGGCTGCCAGGGGCTGGCGAAGGGGAAGGAGCACTATCATTTAAAGAGTGTGGAGTTCAGTTTGGAAAGATGAAACAGTTCTGGAGATGGACGGTGATGATGGTTTCACAGGAGTGTGAATATACTCAATGCCACTGAACTGTATCCTTAGAATGGTCCATTTTATGGTGTGTGTATTTTACCAAATTAAAAAAAGAATATACTTTGAGAAAAGGAAACAGAAGGAAAAGGAGAGGAAAGCATAAGCAAGAGGGAAGGGGTCTTTGTAGAGCAGGGGTTTTCAACCAGGGGAGCCCTTTATTTCCTGGAAGACGTTGGGCAATATCTGGAGATATTTTTTAGTTGCCACAACTGAAGGTTGCTACTGGCATCTAGTGGGTAGAAGATAAGGATGGTGCTAAATATCCCTGAGGAGATACAGGGACCACCCGGCATGACAAAGGACTATCCTGCCCAAACTGCTCATGGTGCTTCAGGTCTAGAGCCCTGCTGTCGAGGCAGTGGGCAGTGTGGTTGGATGAACGTTGGGAGCATATCATGCTTGACTTCTTGCCTGCTCTTTGTAATTGGAAAGATACTAGAGAGGAGTATCTTAAATACTAAGCACAGAAGCTTAGAGTCTGTGCAATTGATAATATAGATTTTAAGGTGGGAGGAGGAGGATTTAGTTGTTGTTGAGAAAGGTTAATCATGGGAGAATGGATGAGATGCAAGGAAAGATTAAAGACAGGAGACCAGATGGGCAGTGGCTGAGGTAACATATTAGGATGCAGAAAACTCGATAATGCTCCATATAGTTGCCTGTGACAGACTCTCCTATCCCCTAAGGGTTTTACAAGTATTAATTCACATTGTCCTCATAACACTTATGTACTATAACCATTATTCTCATATTAGAAGAGGGACTCCAAAACAGAGTTAAGTGCTGAGGTCAGTAAGGGATGGAGCTAGGAATTGACCCAGCAAGTCTATGCTACCTCTTTTTACAGGTTGAACTATTTTTTTAAATGTCTGCATACATGTCCTTGTTTTCTGTCAACCTGGTTGGAAAATTGGGTTTATGGTTAGGTAGGGTAGGGGGATTGTGCAGACTTTACTACCTCTTTTCTGTATTAGATGGGGTTTGAGGAAGATGGAGACAGAAGACAGCAATTGGCTTCTTGAGTTTTAGAAAATTGCTTGTAGGGAAGATTGGAATTAAGAGTGGGTGAATTAAAAATACAGATTGGAGGGGGTGAATAATCGAAGAGAGATTGCAATTTCTCACCCACCAGCTCTCAGATTCTGACTCTCCAAAAGCTTAAGCAGGCTGTAGATGCCATTTCACTGACATGCATCAAACTTGAAAAACACAATCTAGGCCAGGATTGTCACTCACCTCCTACTCTCAGTAACACTCACTCATTCTGCACACATCCCACTCAATAATCCTTTCCCATGAAACGGAAGGGAGACGGCCATGCCCTGCTGTGATGATCTTGCACGAGCTTGTTTAGGGATGAAGGTGTCTGTGCGACTGAGGAAGGAGAGAGGGGAGAGAAAGGGCTACTTTTTTTTTGTTTTCATTGAGAGCACATCACACTTGACTCCTTGCCTGCTTTTTGTAATTACAAATGCAGTTTGCAGTAGCTCTGAAGATCTAGAAAAGGCTGAAAAGCTTCTGGCCCAATTAGTGCTGTCCCTGAAGAGGTTTAAGACCAGAAATCCAGCAGTTTTAGTCTTCATTCTGTCACTAATAAATTCTGTGATCCTGGACAACATTACCATATCCATCACTGTTACACTGCCTGCTTTTCCGTGCACTATCTTCTTTGATACTCATAACAGGCTGCTAGAGAAGGCAAAGTAGATAGTAGTATTTTTTTCTCCTGATAAAAAAAACCAAAGTTCCAAAAGGATAAGTGATCTACTTAGGGTCACCCAGCTAGGAGGTGACAAAGCTGGACCGTTACCATGATCTGACTCACTTCAAATTCATTTGTTATAATATTCCTGCAATCCAAGCAAGACCATGAGTGGCCTGGCAACATTCACTCCTGCTGTCACAGAATCCTAAAACCACCATGTGAAGAAGCCCAGGCAAAAACTTATGACAAACTTAGTGACCCAGACAGTGAGGCTATCCAGGATCATCCCGCCAGCTATCTGAAGCTTCACGAGTGGGCTCAGGCAAGGTTTGTAGAACTTCTCAGCCACCCTATAGACTTGTGAGAAATCATAAATTGTTGTTGTGTTAAGCCACTAGGTTTTGGAATGGCTTGTCATGTGGCAATAGAGAATTCAAATGGGGATAAGATGGATAACGATTATAAAAATATTTTGAAATTATAGTAATACAGATTCTCTGAAAATATCCTTCAGAATAAATTATAAAATAAGCTGTAATAAAAATTAACTTGATAAATCATTCAAATGTAAAAATAGAATAAACATCGAATAAAAAAGAAATCTATGACTACATGCTGACAAAAATAAATGAGAGAGGAAGGATGCTTCTGTCCCCTTGCTAAGTATAGAGGGAGAAGCAGAGTTGGAAAATCAGCATTTTGCAACCAATCACATTGCAAAGAACAGTTAGAGCAAGAGTCATCATTGGTGGGTGCTAAATCTACAGGGGGAGTCTGATGAAGATGATATGTGCTTGGTCTCAATATGTCTTCTCACAGATCATTATTAATTACAAGAGAAAAATACCTTAATTACACAGAAGAAACCTTACAATACCATGACTGGGTAATTAAAATTAAAATCACTAATGAGGAACACTGTGTGCCTCTAGGTGTGATCCCATGAGAAGGATACAACATTACCGAGAAGAGCAACCTGAATCTACTCGTGAAAAAACGTGACGCAAACTCCAGTTGAGGGATATTCTATAAACTAGCTTGTGTTCTTTAAGAATTAAAATATCATGAAAGACATGAAAAAGCCGAGAAACTGTTCCAGATTAAGGGAGACTAAAAAGATAGGACAACTAAATATAGTACATGATCCCTGACTGAATTCTTCCTGTACATGAAGGAAAAAATTCTATAAGGGACAGTATTGAGACTTTTGAAAAGATTAAATAATGGACTACAGATTACAGTATAGTATCAGTGTTAAAATTCTTTCATTATTATTCCATGGCAATGTAAACCACATATTCTTGGTCTCAGAAAATGCACATCAAAATATTAAGGAATATAAGGTCACTGTGCATGCAATCTACTCTCAAATAGTTTAGAAAAAAAATAAATGACCTACCACACACACATGATGTGGCAAGTGAGGGGTGATAGAGCAAAAACAGCAAACGTGGCAAAAATGTTGACAGTTGATGAATCTTGGTAAAGGATATATGAGAATTCTTTAAGCTATTTTTGCAACTTTTCTCTGAGTTTAAAATTATTTTACAACAGAAAATTACAGAAAGTCTATATTGGAGTATATATTTTTAAATCCAAGTGACAATGCTGTGAGTTTAATTAAGGAAGAAATCAACCGGGTGCAGTGGTGCACACCTGTAAACATAACGCTTTGGGAGGCCGAGGTGGAAGGATTGCTTGAAGCTAGAAGTTTGAGACCATGGGCACTAGTGAGACCTTGTCTCTATAAAAAAATAAAAAAATTATCCAGGCAAGGTAGTACATGTCTGTAGTCCCAGTTACTTGGGAGATTGAGACAGAAAGATCCCTTGAGCCCAGGAGTTTAAGGTTGTAGTGAGTTATGATGATGCCACTGCACTCTAGGCTGGGCAACAGAGAGACACTGTCTCAAAATAAATATATAGAAGAAATCATAAAGTAAATTACTGACAGATTTGATCACATCATAAAAGCTATAAAATTATTTACCAAATTAAAAGGCAAAGTACATGTCTGAGAGATATTTTCAATAAAAATAATGTGAGAAGAATATATTTAAGTTATAAATATGAAACCCTCATACAAATTACAGTAGGTAAATAGGCAAAGATATTCAAAAAAAGTTACAGGAAAATACTGACCAGTATTAGAAAAATTTATCCTTATAACCAATATAAAAATGCAAATTAAAAATGTCTTTTCTCTTAAGAAATTAGCAAAGATAGAAAATGACAATATTCAATGCTCCAAGGATGTGGCATTGTGATATTCGTAACTGTGAAAATCTGTACAATTTGGAAAGCAATTTGGTAGCACATATCGAGAATTTTAGAGGGGAAGGGAAGGGGGAGGATGGATGGAGGGAGGGTAATTGGTGGGACCACACCTATGGTGCACCTTACAAGGGCACATGTGAAACTTACTAGGTGTAGAATATAAATGTCTTAACACAATAACTAAGATAATACCGTGAAGGCTATGTTGACCAGTTTGATGAAAGCATTTCAAATTCTATGTCAAACCAGCATATTATACCCATGATTGCATTAATGTACACAGCTATGGTTTAATTAAATATATATATATATACAAGAAAATAGAATTTTAAATGTGTTTTTACTCTTGATCCAGTATTAAATTCTGGACCCTATGGCAAGAATTGGGAATCCAAACAATAATTCAAATATAAAGATGTTCTTTGCAGCATCTTTATATTTGTCCAATAAGAAGTTAAGCAAATTAGGTTTATAGGATGTTTGTAAAAAGTTTTCAACCACATGGGGGCTTGTATTCTATGTCAAACAAAATGGAAGTGTACTTAAAAGATGAAATGTAAAGCATCACAAGAATGGAGAAGCAAGAATCCAATGTACTCAATTCTAATGTGAAGGCAGTAGATGATCTAATACAAGGTGGGGGTAGGGGAATGAGGGATGGGGAGTCACAGTGATGGCACACTTCTTGGGGGTGGGACACAATTACAAGAGGGACTTTACCCAACAATCAGTAACCTAAGTCATTGTATCCTCAATGAATCCCAAACAAACAACCAAAAAAGCCAAGACTAAATGGACATAAAATAGTAACAGGGATCCAGTGGTAAGAGTCCTAACAGGTAACAGATGGTATATTCAGCAGGGTTTAATTGAAGAAGGTTTAAAGAAGGGGCAATTTATAGAGAGGTGGGGCAGAGTTATAGGAACCAAGAGTAGATGGTAATGCATCCAGGGACTTTGCAGCAGAGGTAGGTGGTACCACTCTTAGTCCTGAACGGGCCAAGCACAGGGAATGGTTACTGGAGACTGGGAAGAGCTACGTTGTGTAAAAGCCTAACACAGCTCTTTTCCTACCTTCTGATGTCCTGATCTCCCTCTGATATGAGAAGCCTGGGTAGTCCTTGGGGATCAACTTGCTGGTACACAGAGAAGGGCAGAGAAGAATGGTGAGTGGGTCTAGAGATGCAAACAGAAATTAACCATCATGAGTATTTTATTTGATTAGAAGACTGTGGGTCCTTATTATTTTCTTTTTATCTACTAGCCTATAACACTCCTGGCTCTGGAGTGAACACCTTCTGCCCATGAGAATAATTCAGATAAAGAAAGGCATACAGTTTATATATTGTTTTTTCTCTCTCATGAGTTACCATAGTTAAAAACAATTTAAAATGTAAGGTTGATATTGGGTAGGACATGCTTATATTTTTCTTACCTATTTGTTGCGATGTTCTAATTTCAATATTCCATTTCAATATTCCCCCCGTAATGCCTCTTTCCTGGTTTCCTGCATTAGTGCTGCTTTTTCCTATATTATTTGTATATTTTGTAAGGAAACTTCCTGCAACAAGAAGTTCTCATAGAAATGTTTGCTTTATGAATAGCTGTGACTGTATAAAGCACTGCGCTGTTGTAGCAGCAGCAGAGGTAACAGCTTTGACCTGCACAGTTTGGACAGTCCAGTTAGAGCAAGGGCAGGCTACTTCCTGTCTTCCCAGCACATGGGGGAAAGGCAGTCCTCAGAATGGCCCTGGCTATTTTAGAGTTATAGAAGGTTCAACATAGGAGGGAACACTACTTTCTTATTTTTAAGGCCACAATGACTGTCAGAAATGTTTTGTTTAGGACCACCCTTTAAATTGGCCAAATGTTCATGCACCTATGATTTAGGAGCACAACTCTAACATGAAAATCCAGGTTCTTTGCAGTTGAGCTTAGATGCATCATTATTGAATACTTGTGTTTGAAATGTGTTGATTTTATAGAAAGTGTCTAAAGTGAAGCAAGTGATTATATTTAAAAATATGTCTTTTATCAGAAAATTTTTTCCACAAAAGCCTAGTATTAATTTAATCAGGTAAAGCTGATTTTTGTAATAGACATTTTGTGTCTGAAAAGCAGTTATATTGAGGGTCTGTAATGATATATCATTTTGGCCTTGACAAGCTAATTTGAAAAAAAAAAAGATTTTGAAAGAAGAAAGTCCTTTACTCACTCAGAATTTTGAATAACTTTATAAAGAATAATTTGAAATGATTAAGATAATTCATCACTTGCTAAAAGGCTTGGGTCATGTATATTTTGACTTAAATTATTTTGAACATTGACATTGATTTTGATCATTTGCTCACTATCAAGGCATCTCTGTCTGTGTTATTCATTAAAACCATTACTAACACAGATTTCAATTCATAATGTTAAAATCCACAGAGACACTGTATGTGCATTTGGTTCATTGAGAAGTTTGGTCACGATTAATCTGTCATGGCATATTTCTGAGGAGAAACACTAATTTTCGGACGGTTTGAGTGTCAGGATCCTGGACCCAGAACTTTCTTTGAACCCATCCTTCTAGGTTGTAGCTCCATTTTATCAAGTACAGTTTAAAAAATGTTATTCATTTATTTATTAATTTTTGAGACAGAGTCTCACTATGTCACTCTGGGTAGAGTGCCATCACCTGAGCCATTGCACCCAGCTAAAAATGTTATTTTGAAGTTAAATTTAAAAAATGCTTATTTCTATCCTTTTTATCACATGTATCAAATAGGACTTTGTTATTCATAGAACTCTAGCCATTAACTTAAGTAAATGTACTGGCATGGTATATTTATCAATGAACTCAAACAATCAGTTGATAAGATATTAAAAAAAAAATGTAGCTGGGCATGGTAGCTCATGGCTGTAATCCTAGTACTTTGGGAGGCCGAAGTGGGTGGATTGCTTGAGCTCAGGAATTTGACACCATCCTGAGCAAGAGTAAGACATTGTCTCTACTAAAAATAGAAAAACTAGATGGTTGTTGCTGTGGGCCCTGGCAGTCCCAGTTACTTGGCAGAAGTAGTGCTGGAGACCAGGAGTTTGAGCTTGCTATGAGCTATGATGATGCCACAGCACCCTGGCAACAGAGTGAGACTCTCTGTCAAAAAATAATGCAATTAATAACCATAACTTAGTTATTAACTGACAATGAACATACAAATGAATTCAGAATACATCAGATGGCTCACCTAGCTTCCATAATAACTATGCATACTTGCTTAGTAGTCAATATATTGGAAAGGTAAATATTTAACATCAAATTTTTATAAATACACATTTGATGTGTATAATGCTCTGTCATGTATAACGTGAACCCATATTTTTGGCCCAAACTTTCAGGAAAAAAATCTTTCATTTTAATTTTTTAAAGGAGGGTGAAAGTGGTACACAAAGGCACTGCCTTCTCTCACAAGATGTCAGGTGCTGAAGCCAGCTGCTGTGGAGAAGCCAGGAGGGAGCCCAGATGGCAGGTGAGAGTGGCATGAATAACCTGAGTGCCTGATGTCCCCAAGCTGTCCTCTCCTGGCCCATCCTCATTGCCACATCCTCTCATTTCCTATTTCCACCCATGTCTATTGGTGGGAATGTGGCCATGGTCATTCTGCTGAGAACCCCAGGGGGCTTATTTCCTGGGATGCTGGTATGAGGGGCTAGGGCTGGTCCTGCCTTCCAGCTCCTGACAGTAGCTGGGCAGCTCCCTTTTTAAGCTGCCTTGTCTTTTGTGTAGTTGGCCACCTTCTGAGGCCTCCTGGTCACTCTCACCTGCTACCTGAGCTTGTTGGTCAACAGCAACTTTAGGTCAGCTTTTTACTGTCCTGCTCTTAGATATCTGTAGATGGAGAGATTGCCAGACATTTGAGGAAAGTCTTCAACAGAGACTAAAGCAATGTAACTAACTAACTAAGTAATTTCATAAGAAAACAGAATTAAGAATAAAGAAAATGGAAACAAAACATGTTCGAATATCTTTTGATAGAAAAAATTCATAAAACTAAAACAGGATACTTAAAAAGTCTGAAAAGAAGAACTCTTGGAAATTAAAAAAAAAGTGATAGGAATACTTTAAAAATTAATTGAAGGCCAAGAAGACAAAATTGAAGAAATCAACCAGAAAATAAAACAATACAAAGAAATTTGAAGGAGATAAATAAAAGAAAACTAGAGGTTCAATTCAAGAGGTCAGCATCTAAATGTGAAAAAAAAAAAAAAACCCACCAAAAATAGTTGAATAGAAATTACAAAAGAAAAAGTGAGTTTCCTTCAAACATCTTTGATGAACTGTCTAATGATTAGAATTTGCCTTTCAGCAAAATGGAAAAAAAAAAAAGACTCACATGATAGAATATCATCCTAAAATTTCAGAACACTGGTAATAAGGAAAAGGTCCTAAGTTCTTCCAATAAGAAAAAACAGATGATATTGAAGAATCAGCATGAGAATGGCATCTGACTTTTAAATAGCAATGCTGGAAGGTGGAAGACTGTGGAGAAACTAATTCAAAATTCTGAGGAACTACTATTTCAGTGTAGAATTATTCGCCCAGTCAAACTATCAAATAAGTGCAAAGAGAGAATGAAGAATTTTTTGTTATGCAAATTTTTAAAAAGCTTACTTTCCATGTACTCTTTCCTAGGGAGCTATTTGTGATTGTTCTTAAGTAAAAGAGAGGAAGGAACCAGAAAGAAATATATGTGATACAGGAAATAAAGGACCTGATGAGGGAATCCCTTAGGTGATAGTTCAGGACAGATCTCAGTATGAAGGCTGAGAGCCACTAATACAGATCAGAGCAGGAAAATGAATGGAAAGTCCCAGCAGGTCTGTCTTCAATCAATGAAACTAATTTGATCACTCAATTATGTGGAAAATGTTGAGTAAAGAGATTGAATGTTTCTTTTAAAGAGTTTAGAAAGAATTAGAGAAAGGTACCTAGAAAATCAAGTAAGCCAGCAACAACAAGAACAAACAAACAAACAAAACCAAAAAGAGATGTGAATATTAACTCCAGGAAAAACAAAAATACCCCATTTTAGTTAAAAGAAATATAATCATGATTTTCTACTTGGCTGTTCACAGCAAGATTCAACACAGATTTGCCAGAAGGTTTGCTTTGCATTAGTCCAAAAGTTAATACTGATTCCCACACATGAAACCTCCCACCCTCTCTCAGTAGCTGGTAATCAAAAGTTTGATTAACTAGACATATTTGTGAGTCGGCTGATGTTTGGAAGTCTAAATTCAGTATTTTAGCAGTAGCCATCTATGATGTACAAAAGCATGGGTCATATGCCAGATGATTATTGCATGAAAGTTTAGGATGGTCTGTAATAATTCTAACATTTATTGAACCTTACTGGATGCCAAGGGCTTATCCATTTGTCTTTATCTGTTATCAGCTCCCTTTTATAGATTTAGAGATGCTAAACTTGAGATTAAAAGAGATGAAGAAACTTTCCCAGAGTGATAGAGCTTGGATTAGAATGCAGACAGTGTAGGTCCAGAGCGTGTGCCTTAGACTGCTGTTCTTCCTCAATATATAATTAAAGAAATTCCAAAAGGGGCAACAATTAGAAAATCAACCAGGAAAGCAGGTTCTTCTGGTGGAGCCAGTGGTAGAACGGAGTGGACTAAAGCCAGACAACAGGAGTCCACTCACAAGAATTGAGAATTGATGGGATTTTGTTAGTAATTCATTTAAATCAGAGAGCGACACTGACAAACTCCTTTACTCTACTGAAGAAGTCAAGAACATTGGCATCAAAATTGGCCTTTCTCCTGGGACTCTTACTGCATCCCTTTCAGGCCTTTTTACTACTTTTTTTTTTTTTTTTCACTTCTCATTCCCTTTAATTCCCATCAGGCTTCAAGTTACAAGCAGGGAAATCCAGGCCTGGCTTCTCTTGTTCAAACTTTCCTTCACTTAATATTTGCCCCTGGGAGTCTTGGCAACCAGGCAAGGTAATGGCAATCTGGAGGCACAGAGGACCTGGTTCCCCCTTCCACCCCCAGCCTCATTAAATATGATGCAGCTCTTACCAAGAGGTCTGGGGGCGGAGGCTGTGTGGGCAAAAGACACAGCTTCCAAATGTTCTTGTAAATATTCATAAAAACATGTCAGTGTTGCTAAACCCACAGCAAATGATAATCATCCATCCCCCTACACCCTGCATCTTTTTCCTGTTAATCCTTTTGTCCGCCTTGAATTCCTTCCCACAATTGCTTCTCCCCGCACCCCCACCCATCCTGTGTTTTTGAACGGCTGCCAGACACCCCAGCCTTTGCAGCCCTTCCTGAGGCTCTGCCGTACCCTTTTCAAAGCAGTGGCCCTCTGCTGCCAGCTAGGGATGCGAATGACACACCATCCTAGGAATGTTCCTTCTTATCATCTTGGTTCCTTGCTCTTGGGGAACACAACAATTATTCTGCCCAGGAACTGATGGGGATTTCTGAGCAACCTGGCACATCTGAAACATTTTTCTGACTCATTGAGCTGGCATCTACTGCTAGATCAGCACTGGCCCTGTTCCACACAGCCTGTCACCAACAGTGGGTGTTGTTGTAAGCACTAGTTTTGATTGTGGCAAGATGGGCTCTGTGACTCTCCTCTTGTTCTGTTGAGTTCAGAAAAGGCATCTGGTCTCCATTCACATTACATTTGACAAGAGTCCAAAACCTAAATGAATGTTGCTAATAAAGAACTGTAAGGAAAAAACATGTTGAGAACTACAGAGTGTATTCAACACACATCAAGCTTTGCGGCAGGGGGAGGGGTGGAGAGCGAACGCTCTGGGTGAGGATCACTGATTGGAGGGCAAGGGCTCCAGGCTCTTCCTGGCTCCGTCCATGAACGGTGCCTCAGTTTGCCTTCTTTAAACAGGGAGCATTCAGGAAGTGCTTTACGATATACAAGAGACTGTGTGTGACCTTGTATATGTTTAATTCTGCTGTTGCTCAACGAACTTTCAAATGAGCTAGTATTGACTGAACAAACACTCTGTGTCTAAGTCAGTGGTAATCTTCCTTGGCTCACTCCCTCCAAATTCTCTGATCTGGATAACTGGCACACTCTCCACCTTTTTATAGTACATACAAACACAGCTTAAGCCAGTCTCCCCTTTATCTTTCTCAGGCATATCTCTTCCATTACAAACTCTATATTGGTGTCTGCTTCCCAGGAGACTTAACTAGCACAGCAGGAGAGTTTACTTCTAAATGGAATTAGTTAGAGGAGCCGGAAAAATGTTAAGATGTGAAACTACATTAAACTAAAAGTCAGTGAAGCCCCATTGAATAATTATTATTTCCTGGGGCATCGTCTAAACACAAGCTACCTGCAAAATGTACATAGAATGAGGTAACCGACTGAGGAAACTTTGTAAAGAACATCTTAAATTTTACAATAATTATAATAGTATAGCTAAAATTCTTTTTTAAGGTAATATTTAGCTAACATAGCAATGAGTGATTCGAGATCATCTTACATTATGCTGATAAAATTATATTTACATATGAAAGATCGCTTGTTTTTATGTTATCTAATTTAGAGGGTGTATGTCTTGCTCGTTAGAAAATGGTGCCACTCAACCAAGAAGAAAGTATTACCACTGGATATTTCACCTGCTTTGTTCAGGAAGATTCCTACTGTCTTAAGTTTTGCAGAAAGGACACGTTAAGATTGTTTAGTTTTATCCTAGGATGTTAAGACCTTCACTAGTCCAGAGTAATAAAGACTTGGATCGTGAATAAAAAGGACAGATAATGTAATGTTGTTCTTGGTGGATTGTTTTGTGGTAGATAAGCTTGTTCCTCAGGTAAAACACTGGATCAATAATTCAGAGTTTTAATATGTTAAGCAAACATCTGCTATACAATGTTGATGGAATATGTAATAAAGTAATTGCTTATTACTTGGGGGAAGTAGAAGGCTGCCATTTTTGAAGAGGGGAAGATCTACACTTGGGTCTAGCTGTGTTTGTCACCATATCTGAACAACAAAGATTAGAACACAACATTCAGAATAGTCCTCAAATACCTCTGGGTGTAAAAAGCTGGAAAAGCAGACTGGCTGACTTATGGGAGAGAATGGTAATGGTACGACTGCTCTGTGGTTAAATTCAAGGTGTTCATGTACAGAAGGCATATACAGGCTAGGCACGGTGGCTCACACTTGTAATCCTAGCACTTTGGGAGTGGGTGGATTGCTGGAGTTCAGGAGTTGAAGACCAGCCTGAGCAAGAACAAGATCCATTTATACTAAAAATAGAAAAATTAGCTGGGCTTCATGGTGGGTGCCTATAGCCCCAGCTACTTGAGAGGTTGAGGCAAGAGGATCATTAGAACCCAAGAGTTTGAGGTTGCTGTTAGCTATGATGGCATAGCACTCTACAGGGTGACTGAATGAGACTCTGTTGTGGGGGGAAAAAAAAACTGTTAGGAGTGTACTTGGGACAGGGCAAGGGTCCGAGGACTGCGAGCTTGTGGGACCCTCAGGGTTACCAGTCAGGCCAGGCAGTCAGCAGGAACATTGAGACAAATCAAGGAGGACAGGCAATGGAGAATGAATCACGAACTTGGATGACAGCAGATTACTCATGATTTTAACCTTCAAGTTAAACCCATATTTATCAAGTGCTTATTTGAATCTGAACTTGTGCTAGGCCTTGAAAATATAAAGATGAAATGACGTGTTTTTTGCCTTTTAGTGCTAGACCAGAAAACCAAACAATTTTATATAAGCCAGTAATGGCTGTTATTATGATGGTACTCAAGAAAGTGCATGGATCCTCAGAGCAGTCTACTTCAACCCTAAATCCCTTCCATCTACCAAATCTCCTTTTACCATCTTGGCCATATTTCTACACTTTTATCTTTCATCTCTCACTCACTCCTCATCTTAGTCTATGCCGGCTTTTGCCTTTACCACTTCACCCAAATTCTTTTCCCTCTGTTAAATTTCAGGATAATTTTCAGTCCTTATTTCCTTAAGCTCTTGACAAGATTTGGTAGTCTCCATTATTCTTTCTTTTCAAATTACATTCTTCCTTTGACTTTCTAAGGCAACACATTCTCTCCTGCTGTATCGGCCATTCCTTTGAAGACCTTTCTTCTTCTGTCTGTACCGTAAATATTGGGAGCTCTCCAGAGCTCTTTTCTTATTGTTTGTATCCAAGTTAGTTTCTAAAACATTTATCACACTTGAATGTTATTTCACTGGCTTTTCTGCCACTGCAAATTTTTTGAGGTCGGAACAACATCGCCACTGTATTTCCTGTGCCCAGTACTGTCTGTGACATGAAGTTTGTGCTTAACAAATATTTATTAAGTGAATGAGCAGCCGAATGAATCTGAAAGGCTTAAACGATGAGAAGGAATAGCAAGAAATAAAAGACAGAGTTTTTTACAAATAGGTGATTGGAAGGCGTTTGAGCAGACGAACAATCTACTGAGATCTGAATGTTAAATCACTCCAATGGCAGTGTGAAGAATAGATCAGAGGAGGGGATTCAGGGCAACTGATATTAGGACAGTTTAAGTAAAAAAGGTGATGCCTGTAGTGATGAAGTAAAAGACAATTGTTGAAGGCACAGTTAGGAGGTCAAACCAATAAACTTTAAAGTCAGATTGATTACAGGGGATGAGGGTGAAAGAGGAATCTTGGATACCTTGGATTCCTTCAGCAGCATAAGGAAGCACAGGAGAAAAAGCAATTTAGGATAAAGGTTTAGTTTTGGACCCAATGAGTTTTAGGTCCCTAAGTGTTCTATTAGGCAAGCAGAAGCTGGATTACATTATGAATTCCAGGAATTTCAGGAACCATGTCAGTTTAATCACATAGTTCATCCTACATGTTCGTGCTTGATAAATTCTTTTGATGGTATTGATGGAATATTGTATTGCCCATCGTGCATGGTGGCTATGTTTGGGGAACCCAGCTATAGAAGGCCTGTGTGTTTGTTTACTAACCCCAATGAAGCTTTATGACTAGGTTGCCCTTTAGATGAACATTATCTATTTTTGCAGATGCTGCTTGCTTCGAAATTGATTAGTTCTCCCACCCGCCCCCTAAAATCATCCAACCTATTGAAAAAGCAAAATGGGATGTGGATTATAGGGTTTCAGATAACACCAAGTCCCTAGTGAAAGGTATGTTATTTCATTGCTTTGTTCTGCATTTGGAAAAGTGTAGCTGTGTTTTCTTTTTTCCAACTATATAGGTCACAGCAATTTTTTTTTCCACTGGGAATTACAAGCTATACGGAAGATTTCCAGAGTAGAATCACAGTCTCATATAAATGCTAAATACAACTAATCAGGGTCTGGAAGGTACACAGAGGGTAATTAGTAGGTTATATTTGGGTCAGTATTAAGATCGCTTATGAGATACTATAAGAAAAAACAGACCTTTTGACTTTCTGTGGTGAAAAATGGAATTATATCCCAAACAGTAAAAAATGGAATTATATTTAATTTGTGTATTATAATATATGCATTAAAATGGGTCAAAGGCATTTTTGGTGATTTGATGAATACCTGTGTCTGTATATATAAGATCACTTAAAGGGCAAAGTGACATGTGGTACTGTATTCATAGAAGTATTAATCTTTATAACCAGAAATTGCATAAATTTGTCTAACTGCTCTAGCTAGTGACAGACCTGACAAAGGGAATTCATACTCGTAGCTCTGCTTTCTGCTGCTAAGAATTACTCATTCAGCAGTCTTCAGCCTTCACTGTACAGCTGTAACGAATTCCTGATAACAGGACATGTTTAGAGCAGATTTTAGTTTCTGTGGCCTGTGTGGGCTTATAGGGGCTTCAGTGACCAGCAGGATCACCACACAAGAGGAAATGAAGTCAACTCGAGGCGTGAATATAGGACAGATATTTAGGAATCATTGAAGATAGTGAAGAGTATCGAATCAATGAATTACAGGAAGGGAGTCAACACAAAGGCCATACAAATCCTCTTCTTCACGTATCTCAACAGCTGAGTGTGTTTTAACCTCCATTCATCAGGGAACCGATTCCTGAACTCTGGATCCACAGATTCAAGTGCCTTCTATAGACACATTTAATAAATTCCTGTTTAAGTCTATGACCTTGCCAATATCTTTATCTATTTATCAGTGTGTTCAAAATTAAGCTTGTTATTTTCTCCCTAAAACCTTTCCCTGTTTTGGCCGCATGTTCATTCCTGGGTATCTTCCTGCTTTCTTCTTTTTCCCTCATGCCCGAAAATGAAACAGTCACTTCTGATAATGATTTGGGCTTTTAAATATCTATGGATCATTCCTTTTATTCCCTTCACTGTTGCTGTCTTAATCCAGGCCTTTGAGATTTATTTATTTATTTATTGTTTATTTATTTTATGTTTTTATTGAATGACTCTAATAAAGTTTAGTAAAAATTTTCTTTTTCTCACAACCATTTTATTAAATCATAACTGTGTACATTAATGCATTTGTGGGATACAATATTCTGATTTTATATACAATTTGGAGTGCTTACATCAAACTGGTTAACATAGCCTTCACCTCATTTACTTAATTATTGTGTTATGACATTTATACTCTTAACTCTTAATAGATTTGACACGAACCCTTGCAATATGCACCATAGGTGAGGTCCTACCGGTTACCCTCCCTCCAGCCATCCTCCCACCTCCTTTGCCCTCCCCCTCCTTTTCCCTCTTTCATCCTGGGCTATAGTTGTGTTTTATCTTTTGTATGAAAGTGTGGGTGATTATACATTGGTTTCATAACAGTACTGAGTACAGTGGATACTTTCTCTTCCATCTTGAGATACTTTACTAAGAAGAATATGTTCCATCTCCATCCATGTAAACATAAAAGAGATAAAGTCTCCATCTTTTTTATGGCTGCATAATATTCCATGGTGTACATATACCACAGTTTATTAATCCATTCATGGGTTGATGAGCACTTGGGCTTCTTCCATAACTTGGCAATTATGAATTGGGCTGCAATAAAAGTTCTGGTGCAAATATCTTTGTTGTAAAATGATTTGTGGTCTTCTGGATATATACCTAGTAGAGGAATTGCAGGATTGAACAGTAGGTCTACTTTTAATTCCTTAAGTATTCTCCAAACTTCTTTC
>NW_003852447.1:7807147-7840807 GCF_000181295.1 Otolemur garnettii
CTGGGGATTCGAACCCGCTACCTTAGGTGTGTGTGGCTGGCGCCTTAGCCGCTTGAGCCACAGGCGCCGAGCCCACTTGTTCTTTTCTTATTAATTAGTTTGAGTTTTCTGTGGATTCTAGATATCAAACCTTTGTCAGAAACATAACCTGCAAATATCTTCTCCCATTCTGAGGGCTGTCTGCTTGCTTTACTTACTGTTTTCTTGGCAGTGCAGAAGCTTTTTTGATCAGATCTCAGTAATGTGTTTTTGGTGTTGCTTTAATTCCCCGGGGCAGGGGGTCCTCCTCATAAAATATTCTCCCAGGCCAATTTCTTCAGGTGTTTTCCCTGCACTCTCTCCAAGTATCTTTATAGGTTCATGTTTTAAGTCAAAGACATAAATTGGGGGAAAGATTCCCTATTTAACAATGATGCTGGGTGAATTGGCTGATGACTTGTAGAAGACTGAAATTGGACCCACACCTTTCACCATTAACAAAAACTAATTCTCCCTGGATAAAAGATTTAAACTTAAGACATGCATCTAATAAATTTCTTAATGGGTTTCTGGGTTTCTGGGTTTCTAGTCTTTTGTCATCTCTCTTTAATCTATTCCTTGAATCTCCACTAGAGTGTTTAAAAATACAAATCTGCTCATGTAACTCTCCTGCTTAAAACCCTGCTAACCTCTACTCTCACATGGAATAGATACCATCAACCACAAGCTCGTTAATTTCCTATATTTATTTCTAGCTCTACTTCTTCTCAATCTCCTCCTTCTGACCAAAGTCAACTTCTGACCCATGATCTTTGCATTCTGCTCCCACAGGGCTGTCAGGCCATCTTTTGTACCCAATCTCTTTATATTCTACTTCTCCTCGGCCCCATTCCCATTAACATGTTGACATGCCCAAGTTTCCCTGATTTTCAACAACAAAATCACTCCTTGGATGTGACATGGCCAAAACAGAACTCAGCATTTCCCCATCCTGTCTGTGGTTAACTGCTTTTTGCCCTTCAAAACTTAGCTCCAGTGGCCCTCCCTGCTACTCTGTACTATTATGTCACCTTGTACATTTATCTGTCAAGAACTTCACATATCATGGTTTATTATGTTCTTGCCTATCTTCTCTGTTGAATATGATATTCTTGCATGTAGGGACTTTTATCATCATTATCTGTACTTAAGTAGTGAGTAGGAAGGTCAAACCATAAACTTGGATCTGGACACTCTTTGTATTTTTTAAAAATCTCTATTTTAAATTCTCATTATGTCAGAAACAAAATTGAATCAATTCAGTTTTCTGCATTGCTGTCCCTCTTCTCCTTTCCCAGGGGCTGTGTGTAGCCTCCAGGTTAGTTATGAAACCCTGATGCTGGGATAGGGGTGGGGTAAGGGAGAGGCCAGGTCCTAAGGGCATCCCAGAGATTCTCCTTTCCTGCCTGATCCCCACTTAGTGGTCATTCAAATGGCCACACCCTCCTGATCAGACCACAAGGTACTCTGACTCAACTCTGGCTCTGCCTCAACTGCTTCTATCTCTTCTCTGTAAACATGTAACTGGAATTTCTCTTAGTCCTCCTTTCTGATACTAGGGCAGGGTTGAGCAGGGAGCAGGACTTCTTAAGAAGTTCCACTGTCTAAGCTTTCTTACTTTCTCTCTCTCTTTCTTTGTCCCAAAAGCTCAGTATATAGATCAAATTGGCCTTGACTTTTGCTTCCAATCTGTTGGAATAAATTTTATGCTCTGAGTATTTCAGGGATTAGTGTTTTGAAACCTCAAATTCTAGTTTATCAGTTCTGATGTTTTCTACTTAAAAAAAAATAGAATACCTAACTAAGAAGCAGCCTCTATAACAAAAACATTTAATGATCTCATATGAGAGGAGGTTTGGGGAGAAGGGACAATTTTGGGGCTGGTTTATAGCACAGTGATGTCATGATGATTCAGACTCTTTCCTTCTCTCCACTCCCCCATACTTAGTATATTGGCTTGGTTCTCAAACTTCTTTTCTTGTAGTCTCAAGATGGCTCCTCTCTCTCTCCCTCTTGCTTATCATTAGGAAGGGATATGTAATATATCATATTAGAATAGAAAATAAGATATTGCAAGATCAAATCATAAACAGCATGGTAGTATGTAAAATATTTTCAATCCTTAGCAAACATGGAAGCTAAATAACAAATGACGTTAGCATAAACAATTTATATTTGTGCTATATTTGGAAACCACGTATGAAGGATGTTATTTAGTTGCTAGACACAAAACATCTCTACAGAATACACATATAAATCAGCTGCTATATATGCTGCTGTATATATTGGTAATACATAGTAGTCAATAAAAGCACCAAAGAAAAGAGAGAAAGAACGTGTCCTGGATGTAACCTCAAAATCTAATGCATTAGAAACTCATTCTCCTATGTGAAGATTCAAATATCATGCTTTGGTATAAAGGGTATTACATAGGTTTTCTGGTGAAACCTTTACCTGCATCCTCATGAGCTGACTTTGCTTATGATAAGCCTGTCCCCAGCTTTGCTTACTTACAGAGTACTTTATTTCCATCTTTTAAGTAGTTCTCTTAGACTCATCTTTACCTCTCTGGTGATCAAACTATAGGCTGCCAAGCCAGGTCCTGTAGCAGCCAAGATTCAGGCATCTGGTCTCTTTTCATAATCACATCGTATCCCTGGATAGCTATATATTTTGCTCCAGAAGGAGGAAATTGTTTATATTTGGCTCTCGTCCTTCCTTAGTTTGCATTATAACCAGAAAATTATGCATTCTTGAGTTGAACCAACTCACAAAATAACGAATGAGTAATGATACTTGGCTCTTGTTTTCCTTTTTTAATTTTAAAGGACATAATGTGTGTTATCTTTGAGAATGTCAGTTTGCTGATTCAAATTTGGGCATGTGGTTGAATCCAGCTGCCCTTTATAAATCTACCTTCTATATATTTCAAATTTCTTTCACATTCCAAATAGTATCAGTGCACGCATTTTCAAGGCCAAAACTGGAATTCCTGTTTGGATTCTTACTGAGAACTCTTCCACCTCAGAACCAGCTTCTGGAGGCCATGACAGTTTCCCCCTCCATATTAAGTTTAAAAATCTAAGGTATGTAGGATCCTTACATATTACCTGCCAAGGAGATTGCCTAACTGAGAATTAACTCGAATACATGTATTTTTATAAAGTTTTAAAAATGAGCTCCTAATATTATCCTTTGTCAATCACATACTTATTATTTATTAGATTTCTATAGCACCTTTTCTCCAAAGAGCTCAATGTATCTTAAACACATGCTACAATGCACTTTAAATACCTGTTACTGAATTTGGCATTATATGTAAGAAATACTGCTAAAATTATGAATTCCAACTGCAAATTATTGAAAGAATAAAAGCAAATTTAAGCATCTTTTAAAAATGATATGTGTGTGCATGTGTGTGTATGTCTGTGTGAGTGTATGTGTGTGTGTGTGTGTGTGTATATATATATATTTATTTATTTTTTAAAACAATCCTGTTACTCTGTCAGAACCTCTCTGCAAAGAATTGCAGGGTTAGCTTTAAAACAGTGAACTATAAATATAGGCACTTAACCAGTATTTGAAATGTTATGCAGCTTTCTTGTTTGCAAAGGTTCTGATGTTTCTTTTGGTTTCTAGAAATACAACAACAGCTATTTCTATCTAAATGTCAAGCAACAGACCCAGTAGGCCTTGGCTGTTTATTGGGTTAGACTTACAGGGGTTCCCAACTCTTTTGCATTGAATATGCTATTTATTTTCTTTCCTTTTTGCCATTAGTGCTGACTGAGGACAAGGGAGATGTCATCAGTGAGCTTCTGTCCCCTTGACAGCAGAGGGAAGAGAATTTGAGGGCAACAGAGGCAATTACTAAGCCCTCTCTTCTTGGAAGAGAGAGTTAAATACATTGAGTTAGAGGCAATTCAAAAAGTCAGAGGCAGGCAGTGCCTTCTCATTTAGAGACATTTTCTCTTTCATTGCCATAAAACACCACTCCCTCCCCAAACTACAACAATAATAAAAGAAACCCCACAGTCAAAGAACCAACCCTGACCTCCCCATCCTAGATATTCCAAATTGTGGGCTTCAGTTGCATTCTGCCTTTTTCTTTTCTTCCTTCTCCTTTTTACTAGGGTGGATTGCTTTCAGCTGGAGCAGTCTTCATTCCACACGAGCTTTGAAATCATATCCCTGGATCTGTATAGAACGGCAGCAGTTCAAGGTATTAGTAGCAGCCTTCCACAGCAATACTGTCATTAGATCATTATGACTATTCTAAGGTTCTGCCTGTGAGCATGGCATGAATTTTATATTTGGAAATAAAATCCTCCCGGGATACCACAAAGCTGCACGCCGGCCTTGCCCCTTCTCACAGGCCGTTAGGATTGGCTGCCCTGCCTTGGTCTTGTGTTACGCAGGAATAAGTCCTGCCGTGTTTGTTTCACATAAGAACCCCTTCAATTTGTTTATAATGATCTGAATGATATTATTAGGTGAACAAAGCCGCTCAATGGTGACATTTATTAACCAGTCATATCATCTGTGTTTAAATCTCGTATTACATTTCAGGGAAATTGTGTGAACCTAACTCCAGCATAACTTTTCTTTGGGGACCATTGCTTTGTATTGCATTTGAAATAAAATAGAACACAGAAAGCAGATTTTATTTCCAGGACAGCATTTCACTTAAGAGGTTTAGACTGAGCCAGATTATGTATAGAGGCCCACAGAAGGTGGATGTTGGAACTCTCCAACCTAGCACAGGCTGTGTCTCTGTCTGCATGAGTCAGGGAGTGTGGTCCTTTCTAAGAGGGATCTGGGAATTGAAATGAACAGTGCCAAGGGATGAATGGAAGAAAACCATAGGGATAAAAATGAAGTCTTTGTGTGTGGGCTGGGAGAGTGATGGATATGCTATGACCACTTTTGTAGCGATGAGTGTGCTTGTGTATGACAATGCTCACTGTCTGGGAAGAATGCAGATGTTGGTAACAGAGGCTAGGCGTGCAGGTGAATTAGAACATGATGAAATTAGAAGGCGATTGAAGGATGACAGCCTGTTTATGGGAAAGCAAGGAGGACTAGCATGCGGATATGATTTTGAATGATGAGAGAATGATGTACTTAAAAATTTTTATCATGACAAGTCTTAAATATGATACATGAGTAGAAAGAATAGGCCAATGAACCCTCATACACTCCTCATTCATCGTCAAGAGTTAACTCATGCCTGATCTTGTTTCATCTTTACTTCTTACTCCTCCATTGCTGAAACATTATTCTGAAGCAAGTCCAAGATACCATATCTGCGCATCCATAATAACTTTTGGAGGAGTCTATAAAAGATAAAGAATCTTTTAAAAAATCATAACCGCATTACCATTATCAAGCGTATAAAAATTAATAATTCTTTAATATCATCAAATAACCAGTTAGTATACAAATTTCTCTGAATGTCTCATTTTTATAATAGTCGGTCCATTCAAATTGGAATGTCAACAAGGTCCTCACTGTACGTTTGGTTGTTATGTCTCTTAATCTTTTAATCTATGAGTTCATCCTCCATTTCTTTTTTCCTTGCAATTTATTTGTTGACAAAATAAGTAAGCGAGGAGAAGGTTATGTTAATTGGTTAGATGTAAGCATTCCACATTGTATATCAAACCAGCACATTGTATCTCATAAAGGCATTAATGTACACAGTTAGGCTTTAATAAAGAATTTTAAAAAATTGGGTTATTTTTCTCTAAGAGAGTTTCCCACAGTTTAGATATTGTTGATTACCTCCTTTTTAAAAATTTCCTGTTAAACAGTGGTTAGATTCAGAGGCTTGATCTGATTCAGGTTTGATTATCTGGCAAGAACTCTCTGTGGGTGTTGCAGTGTGCTTATCTCAAGAGGCACCTAACTTCTGTTGTCTCTGTTTTGGGGGATGTTAGCAGCCACTGATGCTTATGGCCTGGATACACCATTGCATGAGGGTTTACAGCATGGGGGTTTCTTCAGTTCTTTGCTAGAATATGTCTAGAGAGACACACTTTTCCTCAACAGCTATTAGATCTTCCTAGGGTACAATTCCTACCAAAAATCAGGTTATGTGCTTGATTGATTCTCTATAGTTAGGTGGTCTCATATTCTTTAAGAACCATGAAGTTTATTTCCTCTAGTACCATTATAAATTTGTGGATTTTTATATTTGATTAACTTTAATCCACAGACATTATTATGATATCATTGGTACTCAAGTTCCATCTTTGGGAACCTTTTAAGGTCCTATGTCCTTTCACAAAGTAGCTTTTGAGAACTTTCTTGTCTTTTTGATATAACTACATGTCCCAGGCGCAACTAGTACATTTCCTATACAGGAGTTACAATGAATAATTTCTGCAAGAATCCCTGGTTCATTTTAGGAGGAAATGTGAGTTAGGGGTGTTGATTACTACTTATTGGTAGAAATAGTATATGTGTATATTTTGCATTAGGATTTGCCAATTTTTTGGAAGTACATTGTATTTGTCCAAATCACTTCTTTTCAATACTGATAGTCACAATTGCATCTGAATGCACTGTTTTGCAAGGAACAGAAAATCTGACCAAAGTTGATATGAAGTTATAATTTAATAAAAATATTTAAAAAAAATTAAAAATAAATTAAAAAGGGAAATTTCCTCTACTTTTTTTGCAGTTGAAAAGTCCAGAGATAAGATTGGGTTCAAGTGGGGCTTCGATTTTCTTTCTGCCTCTGCTATTCCTTTCTTAATGTTGGCTCTGTCCTAAGACTAGTTCGCCTCATGGTCCTGAAATATCTACCATCAACTCCTAGGACACGTTTCCACATTTATAACCAGCAGCAAAGTACAACTCTGTCTCTTGCTTCCCAGAAATGATCCTGAGATTCACCTTGCAAATGTCAGTTGGACTGTTGGAAAGAGGGAATAGGAGTGGATGAAATGGAAGCTGGGGAAGGGCCAGCCAATATCTACTATTAAAATACAGTATTTTTATCTTTAATCTATCAATTTGTGGTAACTTAAGCACCATTTTAAGCCTTAGGAAGGTAAAAAGGAGTGAAATACAATCTCTGGTCTCAAGGAATTTGTAAATAAACAAGGTAGGCATATTATCCTTATAATAGCCAGCAAAGAAAACTATATAGGGTATAGTGGGGTTCAAGAGAGGAAGTAATCATTTCTACTTGGGAAGAGGTTTTTTTCAATGCAAAGATTTCATGATTCTATAATTATTTTATAATAGGTTTGTTACATTCCTTAGAACCTACATTGGAAGACTCAAACATTGAAACATTATGAAAATAATATTCCTTCTCAATGGCGGATTCATCCAGAAAATTCTGTCATATTGTTATTATAAAGGGATCAGCAGTAGAAGAATTAATTTCTGAAATTCTTTCCCCATTTGGCCAGAAGAGATATGATATTAAGGCTTTTCCTTCCAGATATGAAAGAAACCTCCATTGTTAGTGCAAAGTTGTCGATCTTCCTAAGTTGATTGAGATACTATTAGAATATTATAAACTGTATTTGTAATTTAAAAGAAAATAATTTGCCAAATCCAGATTGTTCCTCTGGGCTGACCATTAATTTAGTTTTGGATTACAACACTAAACTTCTCTATCATATGAATTACCACAGAGCAGAATTTGGTAAGTGAAGACCTCTTAAATCTCATCTAGGTGAGTCGCATCTTCAAAAGCAAAACATTGTCTTCTGTAGAGAAGTCCTACAGCAAATCTCTGGGGTTGAAGGTTACAGTGATAAAAAGATCATCAATTAAAAAATAAAATTTAAAACAGCCTAATCCACATTGGTATATGGATGGAATAGCTGGGAGACCACTCATTTCAGATCAAAGATATAATACTCCAATTTCTATTACTAAATACTATTATGAAAGGCTCTGATGATGGTTACCTGTTATTTTGTCAGCTGGTGTGGGAGTCTAATAACAAATTACAATCACAACTTACTCTATAAAATAACAACTTGATCTCTTAAACACATGGAGTGTCACCTAATTATTTTTTTAATCATTAAAGTGATCCACGCATTCCTTTCTCAACCTCTTTCTCATCATTAAGGCGGTTGGTCCCTGCTAATTAGCTATCCTCTGCCTTAGTCTCCCATTTACTCTTAGGATTTATTAACAATATCATGGAGACCTACCACATTGTATTGCAGAAAGCTGATTGTGGTCAAGTTTGCCTTTGAAAAAGCTCTGGGGGTGGTGGTGGGGAACAAACAAGCCAGCAACCTCAAATCCAAACCCAGCCATCTGTGCTATTTGATGGGGCGTTCCTGACTCCGAGCATTAGCCTTGGCTGAGAGTTACCACAGAGTACCATTGTTTACGCTGTGCCACCGTGTAAAGCAGACAATACCACACAATCAAAGCCTTCACACTCAAACAGACATCGCATTCTGTAATTATATTTGTCTGACAGATTATTATAATTGTACATGGCAGGTAGTGTAAAGCAGCTCCTTTTTACAGCCCAAATAATGTGGCATATTCTGCATACTCTAAATCAACCTTGCAGAAGGTAAATTATGAAAGCTAAATGCACGTTGAGTGTTTTTATTTACTCTTTCAGTTAGCATCTTATGTGGTGCTAGACAGCAAAAGAGCATTACCTTATTTTGCCTGGTACTATTTCATTTAACACTTTGTTGTGCAAAGTTTCTTTCTGGCTGATAGCTTCTTTTATTTTGGCATACTCAGGGCAACTCCAGCAGTGACTGATGACAGGTAATGCTTTTTCCGATACCCAAACTGACCAGATCAGCCTGTGCTAAGGCAGCACAAGGATAAAATGCAGTTCTTTAAAAAAGTTAAATATGAACCTGGTTCTATAGTTCACTTATTCAATAATGAGACTCAACCAACTTGGGAAAATAGTGATTCAAATGTTCACAGAATCTAAGGACTTTCTGAACGTTCTGGAGTAGAGACGTCTTGTGGTAGAAATGTCTAGTCCTCGCTAAGCTTGATTCCCCTTTCCTTCCAAATACACTGGAGGATTATATTTCTCTACCGCTTTGCAGTTAGATGGGACCACGTTGAGTACTTTTTGTAGTTGTTTGTGGGTGGAAGTGACATATGTCATTTCTGGCACTCGTATGTACTTACCAATGCAAGAGCCTCTAGAACCCTCTTATTATACTGGTGACGGAGAATACTGCATGCTCCAGAAGGGGCAGATGTAAGAAGGTAGCATCTCTGCCCATTCTGGTCCCTGAATAACCAAAGCACAGCCCTTTGCTGGCTGGCTCCAGATAGTGCAGTGAATGAGAAACAAACCTTTGTTGTGTGAAGCCACTGAGATTTAGCCTTTTAATTTGCTGGGTCAGCATAATTTAGCCTATCTTGACTGATCCATGAATATTTGATTTGTCTATGGCATCCACATTTTACATTAAATTTGTGAATGTTATATCAATTTGTCATAATTTCTATGCTGTGATTCTTCTGTTTGAAAAACAGACATAAAAGTTGCTATACATTGAGTGCCTGGCAAGTGCTGACATTGTATGTTCTCTATACCCTTTTTGGCTAATCCTCAGAAAAATTTATAAAATGAGATAATTCAGGTTAAAGGAGATAAGTAATCTCCCAAGTTCACATAGGAGCATTGTTCAAAATCAGTCCTGGCTAACTCCAAAATCTATACTTATTCTATTTCACTATACTGGCCAATGTTATTTATGACCTAAAGCTGCAAAATGGAGTGAATTAGATTGTACAGATATAAAAAGTAAAGATTTCTGTATTTCCCAATATTTTAAAGCATTCTATTTATTAATTGCCTGATTGATGTGTGTGTGGGGTTTGATGTTGCATAGAGCTAATGTTACATAACAAAGCAATGAGTCTTCAGAAACTGTTATTCTAAGAAGGAATGAAACAGGTTTAAATGCATTCACATGAAATCTTAGGCTGATGTTTCAAATGATCGATCCAAATGTGTAATTTTGTTAGGTGTGTCCATGAATTTCTTGGATGTACTCTTAAGATTGAGATCTGGTGTAATTTCTATTATTGTTCTGTCTTTCTAATTTGGTCTTGAGATCTCTCTCTTGAGAGTGGCCGTGAGGTCTGACAATGAAGTTCACAACCTCAACCTAGAAAAAGTGCTGCATACTCATTGCTGAGTATCACAACTGTCACCTTTGAAGTACTTATTGTCTTTGGGAAGCTGTGCACTGACCCTAGTGTCTAGTCTACCTCTCAAAGCAATCTTAGAACTCTTTTTCTAGAATGGCCATCAAAGCTGTTATCACATGATGTGCGACGGTTTTCTCAAACTTGCCACCACGCACTTATGTTGGCAGCACTGTACAAACCACTTGGTGAGTGTGTTTGTACACACTTGGCAGCATCTTGCTGAGTGGCCTTCATTATTGTTGTTGCATGCTTTTGTGTGCTGTATGACAGCTCTGACGGTCATCCCAGAGAAAGAGTTATACAATTGATTTGAAGGGTGGACTAGGTGCTAGTGTCAGTGAATAGATTCCCAAAGACAGTACTTTAAAGGTGACCCCAGTGATATTCAGCAATGAGGTCTGCAGCACTTTTTCTAGTATGAATTAGTGAACTTAATTGTCAGTTCTCTGTAAACCAGGATGGCTACTCCAGTCTGGGAGATCCTTGGCTATATAGGTCAGGTATGGTACAATGAGTTGTGAAATCAAGATGTGTAAAAGGGAAGAAATTTATTACTCATAGAGGTTAGGAGTGCTGGTGGGAAATCTGGAGGTGGCAGGGAGCCCAACTAATAAGTAGAGGAGGTGGGGGAGGGATAGAAAGCTGCCCCAATCTGCTAAACTCTCCTCTATGGGACCCTGTGCCTGGTTTCATCTCATTAGATTAGCGCTGGACTTTTAATTTAAGGGAGATCAGGCTGCTGGTTACCTCTAACTTTGTTTTTGTTGGAAAATATTATATTAGGCCAATTAGATTCACTTCTAGGAGTTAAGGGTCAGGAAGCTAAAAAACTAAGCTAGCACCTATGGTAACTAAAGTGGCAGAATTCATGTGATTCTTTGACTTTTGTTGAGAAGCAGGTATTATCAACTTAACCATCCAGAAACTTCTGGTAATGTGGTAATTACTGAGGTAATATAAAGTTAGGGTAAAGATGTTTTAATGAAAGCAGTAATCTTTGAGATGGAGCAAAAATGTTCCATGAAATATATAGGAACAACTTAATATTCTGTGAAGCTTTAGATCCCATTATGAAGATAAACTACTGCTTTGGGACATTGTATCTGCTAAAATATTACTGAAACCAGAGAAATAACTTAGAAAGTGGGCCAGGAAAGGATCAGAACAGATACTCTTGTAAAAAGTGAATATAATTGTACTGCAAACTAAAATAAAACATTAAACTCCTCCTTCCAGCTGACTGAATGGACCCTCTCTTAGTCAAGGGGATCCCAGAACCCCAAAGCTGAGTTGCTGGCCAAGAGGTCACATATTCCTCATCATGGCCCTTCCCTTCTTGGAGATATCTTTGGTAACTCATTAAGAGGGCTAAGGTTACAGAAAACAAAGCTTAAACTACATTTGCAGGCCATCAATTTACTTAACAGATCACTTGAATTTTGGTAAATGTGTGGTGGCTTATCTTTGATTAAGAGACATATCAAAGATATGTCTTTAACCAACTGCAAATCAAAGAATCTTTAGAACCTCTAGACTCACCTCTAACCTGTTTCCTGCCCTGGTTCTCTTTGAGAAGGGTCTTGCATGTAGTTCCTGTTCCCATGAATGTATAAAACCAAACTGAAACCCAGCTGCTGCAGGCACATTTTCTCAGAACCTCTTGAGGGCTGGTCACATAGATTCAGCTCAGAATAAACCCCTTTACATTATTTTACAGAGTTTGGATCTTTTTCTGTTAATGGTACTTATAGGTCATATTTTTATTTTCTTGATGGTTTGGAAATTTGACTTTGACCTAAGTGTAAACATTAAATAATATGTAGAAAAATCATCTATTGATGTTAGAAATTATAGACAGGTTACCTTTTACTTGTGTTTAATCCAAATATCTTTGATTAACTGCTATAAACATTAATACCAGCATAAGTAAAGAAACATCAATAGTTGCTCGCTTTTGATTTGATAATCCAACTTGTTGTAAGAAAAAGAAAGCCTGTTATATGGAGGAATGGGGAGGAGGACTGTACTGGATTGAGGACCATAAAAATCAGCATTCTGGATCCAAAGCTGCCCAGAACTTGCAGTGTGACCTTGACAGTCCTCTCATTCTTTCATTCATGTGTACATTCCATTACAGGAATCCCGCCAGTCACTACTAACTATAAGATTTTAGGCTTATTACTTAATCTCCATTTTCTCATTTGGTAAAAGAGGATAATAATACCACTTTCCTTGTGGGATTGTTGTATTAAGCATATAAATGCATTTAGAGCGGTAGCTGAGATCCAGTAAGGATTAAGCTAGAGCTAGGACTGGTGCGAAGCAAGAGAGGCCCCTAGAGTGAAAAATCTAAGGCGTAAGGAGGGATTTCACAGCCGTGACAAGGTGACCCTCTTTCAATTTGGTTCCCAACGTGCTTCTATCTCACTCTAATTCTGATCCTGGTTGTGCTATCATTATTCCTTCCTTTATGAATGAATGTTATGAAGAGGCATAAGGAGGACTCTAGTATGCATACAAGAATTAAGATAATTATAGTTCTTAGCCTCTGAATTTTTGTAAGAATCATATGAGACAATTCACATAAAGAGCCTAGCATGGTGTGTGGCACATAGCAGATAATAAATGTGACCTTTCACAAAGAGAGAGGGCAATGGACCAAGTAACCTGTAACGTCACCTCCCAATTCTAAAAATCTGAATTGTCAGTTAGACCTAAGAGGTTAAAACGTGGTGATTATTGATAGCTGCCTTGGAGAAAAGTGGCACTGACATTTAGCAGTGTGACTCAGTGCGGGTGGGATCATTACACAATAGAGAGGAAACATGTTCTCAGTCTTTAGGGGCTCAACAGTCAGGCTGAAAAAAGGCAGGTGAATAAGTAAGACATATTCTCATACATATGTAACAACACTATCTATATCCAAATCCACTTTCCCTGGGGAATGGCATGCTGTTGAGATGGAACTCTTTGGAAAGCTGCTTTTCCTTCTAACCATTCAGGGATGATTTCTGAGGCCAGCTTCCAGTGTTCTTTGAAGTCCTTGATAGGAGAAGGCCGTTGTTTAGTCTGATGGGAACTTGGGAGAGTGTTTGAAGGCTGGGAGATGGGCTGGGTGGAAACTTAGGTTTAAAGCTGAATCAGTGAAGAACTGAAAAGGTGAAGGCAGACGTTATAAAGTGAAATGACTGGATGGTGGAATGCAGGCTTGCATGAGTATACAAAAGGGGGTGTTGGATGGATCTTGATGGACAGGGCTTAAAATGTCATGATGGAGTGATGGGATTTTTAAAGATAATTACTGTAACTGGTCTTTTGCTCATCTCGTTTATCAAGACAAGCCTTTTACAGAGCTGATATTTAAGGTCACAGAACTGCTGGAAACTCTGGGGATTTGGCCCTCACTGTACAATTACTTTTGTCAAGAGGGAATCGTTAGAATTTCTTGTCGTTAATCGATCAGTCATCAAACTGAGAAAGGTCCACATGCTGCTCAAAAGAAGAGTGACATCTTTTTACAAAATAAATTAAATACTGGTTCTGATGTTTGAGGAAAACAGGAAAAATATAAGCATTTCCTTGTGGTTTTGGCTTTGAAGGAAAGATATACACAATGTAGATTCTGAAATATTTCTGCCATGGCACGTTACACACATTCCAAGTTATACAGTAGGTGCTTAATAAGTATTTGTTGAATGAATCAACAAGCGAACAATGTCTTTGGATTAGGTAGAAGTAACTGTGTAGTGCTTCTTATATGGAATTATTTCCTATCACATTTATTCAAAGGATTGTGATAATGCAGAAACAAACAGGTGTATATGAAATGCCTTTATAGACATATAGAAGAAAAATGTCAATTGATGTACATGCAGTTATTTGCGGAGTTTTATTTTGATGTGCGTATGTGGATGTGTGCGTTGTACATCCTTAAAATTAACTAGAAATCAATGGGAAAGTCTGTATCACTAAATTCAAAAAGAGAGGCTTTAAGAGAGCTGCAAAATGTGAGGAGTAGGGGATGGGCAGGGTTTGGTATTCAAAAAGGATTTGCTATAAGTTCATTACCATCTTAGGTTGTGGAGGCGTTTCCTATCCATCTATAGGCAGCATAATGTTCCTTAATGGAACAGTATATAGTGATTAAAGTATTACTATAGTGAGAGAATAGGTAATGACATGGAAAGATGTTAGGACACTAACTGAAAAAAGCAATGTAAAAATCAGTACCTGCCAGATGAACCTATGAAAGTATGCATAGAAAGAGCCTAAAATAATAAGATCTAAAATCAATAACAGTAAGGATCATTTCTGATATAAAGATAGATTTTTTTTATGCTTGCCTATATTTTTCAATTTTTTTTTCTACAATGAACCCATATTTTCAAAAAATCTATTAAATTATTTCTTAAAATAGCAACACAAAAGGACCTGCTGAGACTGGATACACTACTCTCTTTTTAAAAAAAATATATATTTTTGAGATCAGGTTTCGCTGTGTTGCCAAGGCTATTTGTGAACTCCAGGGTTTGTGTTATCCTTCTGCCTCAGCCTCCGAAGTAGCTGGGATTTCAGGAGCCTGCCACCCCACCTAGCTTCTCTTTGTTTCCACGTTGAACTCAATATCAACCTCCAGCTGCATAGGCTGATAATTCTCCTCTTGCTTGTGTGTGGAATCTATGTCTCCTGCTATTTTAATATGGCCCTAGCTCACTTATCTCTGGGTTTCACTTCATAATCCAAATTTACAAACTAAATACCACATCTGCTTTCTGGTACCTGAACATATATATAGCTAACTCATGGCTGTCCCACTGTCCCATAGGCTATAATAGCGCAAGAGCAGCTTCTGGAATGAGAAGGTCACAGGGCCTGTGATAAGAGTAGCCTAGTTAATGGATGGGATAAAACACAGGAAGGTCAGAGAGGAGACTATTACGAGACTCCACTTGAGAACTGACCAGTGCCTGAAGAAAGGTCAAATTAGGCTGCTTAGCATTTTAAAGAAAATGATTTGATTTGTTTGCTTAATACAGTGTAAGTAACTCTGTCAACACATACAGTGTTTTAACATTGTGAGCTTATTAAAATAGTAAATCTGTGATGAACATTCAAATCTTCACACAATTATGCTTGAACCTAATGTACAAGTGAAAATAGGCAATGGTAATAACATCATACAACACTGGAGACGATTTCTCAGCCTGCAGGTACAAAAACCCATTACTGATTGCCCAA
The DNA here is from genome assembly GCF_000181295.1 of Otolemur garnettii. Lineage (NCBI taxonomy): Eukaryota > Metazoa > Chordata > Mammalia > Primates > Galagidae > Otolemur > Otolemur garnettii. The sequence continues at coordinate 7,822,586 of NW_003852447.1, forward strand.
GCTTCGTGCCAGCTCCTTTTTATCTGTCTGCTTGCTGTTTTTCATTCAAATTATAACACCTTTTCCTGCAAGATAAATTAACAGGTTTTTTTTTTTCCCTAGTTTTAAGTTTAGATCATTCAAAAAGCTTAACATAAAGTAGAGTCATTAGGCTTTGGTAACAGGCCAAATTTAGGCAAAGCTGATACAAAAATACTCCATGTAAAATAAAAATTCAAATATGGGTTGGATGCAAGGAGCTAGCTGTCTGATTGCTGCATTTACGAGGGCTTGCAGGTTTGTTTTAATTTCTTCCTGCATTCATAAATCTTTTTTTTTTTTTCTTTTTCTGCAGTTCTTTCTCTTACTGTGGGGGGGGGGTTGTATTTGGTTTGTACTTCCCCTTCCTGGTCCTTTTTAAATGAGGAAATTATTTTTTTTCTTATCACTCATTAGAAGATTTTTTTGGTTTTGAAAAGTAAAATGTGTCCTCAGTAACCATTAAAATTGATCTAGTACAGAAGTTAGTTGCATCTTTTTGGCTTTGAAGAGGGATAGATGAGTGTCTTGGTCTGGAGGTATAGAATGGAGAACACAATAGAAGAAAGTTGCCAAATAATGACAATCTAGAGCCCAAAGCTATTTGGTTTAGAGATGAAAAGTCCCACACAGCCACAACTTTCAAACAGGCATTACCTTTCAAATGTATCAAGTAGGGGCAAGAGAGGCAAACGCTATCCCAGGTAGAGGACATCTCAGTACTTTTTCTGACATTATTGTTGGATATGCTGTTACTTCCCGAAGGTTGTAAGTGATCCATCTGTGAATCCACACAAGTTATGTAAAATATTTATTATGTGCAGTAACTGAGGATGCGTGGTCCTGCTTTCAGATGATTTGTAACCAACATATGTTAACGCCATACTATTATACAGGACTTCACAGATTCATTCATCTGAACCTCACAGTAGTCCCAAAGTGTAGGTAAAAACAGATACAACGAAGTTTTGATTTATAGATTTACAGAGGATGAAATTGGGTCTCAGAGAGGGAGAGAGGGTAAGTTCTTTTGGATCGCATAGCTAGTAAGTGGCAGAGGTGGGACCTGATGGGCCCATTATCTGGTTGTGAGTCCAGCTAGTTTAAAGATTCTCACCTGGGGTGGGGTGGGATTAAACGAAGTTTAAGTGTTCATTGTTCATTCTTGATAGCTACCTTCCCCTCTGCAGGTACTGTGGGGGAAGGCAGGTGAAATGGATGGGAGGGTAGTCTCCTAAATATATATATTTATATAAATACACATTTTCTCAGCTGTTTTAAATATTCCTGCTTTATACAGTTGACTCTACCAATTACACATAATCATGTGAAGGTGGGATCAGGGAGTTCCCAAGACTAATTACTGAGGGAGGCTTAACCAGATTTTTCTTCCGAGTTCCACCCAGGGCTAGCTGTTTAACCTTAGGCAAGTTTCATCATCTTTCTGAGGTTCAGTTTTTTCATCTATGAAATGGGGATAAAATCCTACCTCACTGGGATGCTGTGGGGATTGAAGGAGAAAGCAGGTGCACGCGCCCAGTGCTGTGCCTGCTACAGCTGCAGCCCTTGACACAGAGGAGTTCCCCTCCACTTCTTTAAGTTCTAAACATGTGAAATTTCTCGAATTCTGGGAAAACTGAGTTTAGACCCTTTCTCACCTTAGTGGAAATGTCTTCTAATCTGTGGCGTTCTGTCCCTTAAGGCCTCTTTTAGAAATTACATCCTTTAAATAGTCTCCATGTTTCTCTCCCTGGGACGACATTTTGTCCTTTTGGAATTTTCCCAGCATCTCCCACTTCTCTCACTCCACTTTGTACGGGGCTGAATGCTGCCCTATCCACCTCCTTTTTGCAAACTTGTCTTTACATCCCTGCAAGGCCTGGCCTGGCTCCTTGCTTTTGTTAGCTTCTGAACAAATTTTGGGTGAACCAAATTCGAGAGTCTTGGTGTTCCCTGTGAGTCTAACACGGAGGCCCCTTAGTTCCCCTGCATTGGGCACTTGCTCCAATCACTTGGGATTATTTTTCCTAATCTGTAACAAGTTACACTAATCGGATTTAAAACTGACTGAACACTTTTATTATAGCCTGCCAGAGGTATGCATTAAAATTTAACACTGTTTCCTCTTTGAACAGAAAGAAAGTACTTATGGTGTGATTATATAGGATTAGAATTTTTCATTAAAAAGGGTTTTAAACACTTCGGCAAATGAAAGGCAGAATCCCCTTTAATGAGTTTTTAAAGGTAGTGAAAGTAAGCAAAGTTTAACAGAACCATTTTTCCTGCCCTATACATAAAGCCTGTCTTTCACTGGGATGTACCGTGCACGTGTCATGCCCTTATGGCTTGGAAAGGTTGCTATTTGCACAGAGCAACAGAAGACAAAGCCTGTTATGAAATGAAGGTGAGATTATACAGAAATCTAAGAGCAGATCAGAATGCTTCACAGCCTTGAGTTTGGTTCATATCTGAATGATAAAGTGATTTTATAAACTCCACAGTTTGAACTGAGGAGGGTACTTTCGGATCTCTGATCATCTTAAGAGGCTTAAAGCCAGCATTCCTGAAAAAAGGTAAAGATTTGGGGATTTAAAGGGGGTTATTGAGGTTTGAAGTCATCTGTCAGTATGGCTCACAGCAGTGATGGGTGCCGGGGTCTTCCCCTGGGGCATGGTTCTTACGGAAGTTGGCAGATGCCGTGTCATCCAATACGGTCCCCATTGCCACGTGCAAATGCAGAAGCTTCAGAACACAAAGCCCAGGCCTCTGAAAACAGGAAATCTCGCCAAAATATTTAACCAAGTAATTTTATCACTGCCTTTGAAATGGCTATGGTATGCATTTTAGTTGGGCTCAGGAGCACACCTATATCAAATAAAGGGCTTGGGTTGAAATAAATCTACCTCAGATCTGTTTACCCAGCAAGATCTGAAGGGTCAATTTTCTAGGCATTTCTGAAATAGGAGTTGTTGGAATCAGAGCAAGGCAGCTCGGTGGCAAAAGCTTCAGTTTTCCCTGATGTGAACTTTGATAGGAACGGAGTGGCTATTGGAAATGTTGTGTGTACATTTTCATTTATGGCTAATTAGAAGTATTTTTGTGACTGGAATTGGGGAAACGTTGTCACGGGTGTTAGCACACTGCAGTGCACAGTTAATAAGAATTGGCACTAAAGTCACATGGATCATCCTTGGAAGTAAACTTTGATGAAGACACCATTTCAGAATTGTTGTGTATACATTCTCATTTATAACTAATTAAAAATATTTTTTATCTGGTCTCTAGGAAATGTGACACGAATGCCAGCAAAATGTGCTGTACTAACAGTTGCATCTCAGTTAAGAATAAAAAGATCTCCAACAAGAACTTGCACACTTCTTGAAGAACTGAGTGACCAGAAAGCTGGGAAGAGAATCCTTCAGGCCAGGCATGACATCCTGGGTCAGTGGGAAGTTTGCTAGGCCAGTCCTATTCCACGAGCATCCAAGTGGCATCTCTGAAGCTGTTTTGTTCTGTTCTCTCCTGCTTTTTTCCTGCTGTTCCTCTTTGTTTCTCTTCCCCACCCCTTACCTTCCTTTTTGCCCTATTTTTTCTCTATTGCTCCTTTCTTTCTTCTTTTTTTCCTTTTTTTTTTCCCTGAAAGTAGAAGCTGCCTTACCTGCAGGAGTAGAATGGCTATGTACAAATAGTCACCTAGGCCATGATAACATTGAAGCCTATTTTCTCTCTCCACTTAAATGACGTTTGTAGCATGTAAGCCCTTCTGTTTTTTCCCTTTGTACAATCAATTATAAAGAAATTTCATAGGTAACGTTTATATGGCATTTACTATGCACCAGGCACCATTCTGAAAGCTTTTCCTATGTTTTCCATTTATTTTTCTTAACAGTCCAGTGAAGTAGGTATATATTATTATCCCCATTTAACACATTGGGAAACCAGACCCCGGAGAAATGAAATAGCTTGCCCAAAGTCAGACGCGTGTAAGTGATAGATCCAAAGTTTCAGTGCTGCTTGTCCAGCTGCAGAGTCTGTGGCTGTCTTACCTGCTATGCAAAACTGTTTTTTCAGTTTCAGTTTTGTTTTCATATTTATTGTTTTACTATTTTTCTGTTATACAATTAATCTATGCTTATTGTAAAATTTAAAACCAAAAAGTAGGAAGAAGAAGTACATGTTACCTGAAATTCTGTATCCTGGACATAACCACTGTTAGCACATGGGGGAGTATCTTTCATTCACCATAGGCACATATTCACGTGTGTGGGATTTTACACGATTGGAATCATATTGTTAGGTCCTTTTATTGAGGACCTCTTGTTTTTTTTGTTTTACTAACCTTTTCCCCTCCACGCCCATATCCTCCCCAGGTTTATTCTTTTAAAGCTTATATTTTAATTAAAAAATAAGTGCTTGTATATATACATTTGTGAAAAAGTATATTTATATATAGATTTTATTTTTTACAAAATGGGACCAGATTTTATATACATCTCTGCATCTTGCTTTTCTTATTCAGGAGTAGTCCGTCACGGAAATTTCTCATGTCCACTGGATTGATAGCTCACTCTTTTTAATGGTTATATATTTCATTGTAGGGTTAATTTTATAAACTCTTTCAATAAGACCCTGCCTACTTAATACTATCACACGGATATAGTGTTTTAGCCTGGTTTTCCGCCTGCCAGCACAGCCCGAGACAAGGGTCTGCAGGCGTGCAATTCATTAGGGAAGTGGGCCCAGACATCAGGAGGGAGGGACTGGGGAAGTGCAGTAGGTAGGAAAACAGTAGGCAGGAAAACCCACGCAAACGTGCTTCACTGAGTTGGTCCTCGCTGTGGGCCAACCGGTCTCCTCTGTCTGGGGAGGTTTAGCAGGGAGCCTCAGAACACCGCAGCTGAGAGCTGAAGGGGCGAGAGCAAGCCTCTCCAGTCCGCGTCCCCGATTGGTGGAGACTTACTCTGTGGGCGGGTCTCCCTCGCAATGGCAGTCTCCCATTGGTGAAAACTCGCTCCACGGGCGGTGGTACAGTAGAAGGGCGAGCTGCGCATGCGTGGCCCCTGGCAGGGCCCGAAGGAGCCAGGGAGGAAGGTGAGGGGACGTTTTGCCGTCGAGGCAGCTGTGGTAAGTAAGGTTTGACCTGTGCCAACTTGGTTTCTAAAACAGTGGCTGGAGTAAAACGTAAACTGAAAAAAACAACGAAGTATCAGATACAAAGACTAGCACCTCTGGTTTTCCTCATACTGGGGACCCACAGTTTTTATGCAAGAGAAAGGCTCCCTTTGATATGACAGCAGCAATGTTAATAACGTACCTCGTGGTCAGCACCAACTCTGTACCAGGTGCTCTGTGGACCCATCCCCAGTCTTCACAGCAGTCACACGGGGTAGGTGTTTTACCAGAGGAAGGTGAGGCGCCAAGAGGTTGTGAGGGAGAGACTGTTGGTACCGTGTTCTCTTCGTGTTCCCAGTGATTGGCACAATGCCTGGCGCTTACGGAATGTTCAGCCTGTACTTTTAAGGGGATACTGTAGAAGTTACTTGCACCAAATCACACATCCAATACGTGGCAAGTCTGGAAATCAAACTGCAAACTTCTAAAGCCTAAGTGTTTTCTACTACACCAGAGGCCTCACTCTCTTCGTTTCTCTTGGGTTGTTTTTTTATTCATCTCATGTCCATAAAAGTATGTTATAGATTTACAAATAAACTATGATTACTCAAAAACTATGCATTATGTTTCCAAAATACACTGTCTTCTCACAGTCATTTAACTAGAGCAATACATTAAAACACATGTAATTAAGTAGAAGAATGAAATTACATTTGGAAACTATTAACTGAAAGAGCCTACCTTTATATCTTTCACTATAATTGTCAGGCCTTACAATAAATAACGTGTTTCCTTATCCACCTGGGAGCAGGGCTTTCTATGTGTTTCTTCTAAAATGAAGAGATTTACCTCTGGCTATTGAAAAATAATGTGGCAACTGAGGAAATTAAAGGGAAAAATAAAGCGTGGGCTCAGTGTGCTTAGCGTAGGCCTGAATTCCAACTGGTCCATGAATTATGATTTACCAAAGGATTAATATTTTATTAACAATGTGTAATCAGTTAGGAAGACTTGCTCTGCAGGACAGCACAGTGGTGACTGTCTTGTAGAAATGGTCTCAAGTCACAAATTAAGAGTTATTTGGAGAAGGCAGCATGCTCTTCCCTATGTATGTCGAGTGTGTTGAGTTGGCCTAGACAGAGCAGCATTCCACCTGTGAATGTGTAAAGTCCAGGAGCCTTCAAAGCTGAAGGGATCTATCCCAGGCACCTTTACCCCTCTGTTACCTACTGCTATGAAACCTGCTGCCACAAAACAGCTACTATTAGATGTCACAATTTTGTGGGTCACAAATTCAGGCAATTCTGTTCCATGTGCTTTGATTGGCGTCACTTGGTAGTATTTGGCTGGTGTCTGGTCTGGTTTGGAGGTTTTCAAAATAGCTTTGCTTACATCTGGTCCGTTGGTGAGCTCAGCTGGGCTCCTCTTCCTTTCCATGTAGTATTAGGGCCTTGCCCTGTGGTTTCTCCATCAGAGTAGCTGGACTTCTACTCTGTGGCATGTGGCAGGTAAATAGAAGTGGAGGCTGTTGATCTCTTAGATCCGAGCCTAGAAATGGGCTCTACATCAGTTCTACTATATTTGGTTGGTCAGAGCAGTTACAGAGTCCACCCAGATCCAAGGATAAGGGAGAGAGAAACTGCCTCTTAACAGGAGGCATGTTGAAGTACTTGGTACCATCTTTAATCTGCCTTAATCTATCCTTTCCACCATTGGTAAGGTAGAAGCAGAGAGAGGAAGGAGAATACTAGGAAAAGTAGTCCCAGACAGATTCTTTGCCTGGTCGTCTCAGGCTGGAGGGAGAAATGTAGAACGCAGGCACACAGGTAAATTCAAGATGTGTCTTTAAGCAGGAAGGTTAATGTGCCCAAGTGCATTTCTTCAGTCTCCTGTTATATCAGCCTCTGCAATTCTGAAATATAGAGAACTGAGATTTCCCAAGTGAGCAGGCTATGAACCAGTTCTTTAACCTGAGAGGCTGTGTGACCCTTTTGCAGCATCTGTGGTGAGCAGCTGGTGAGCAGGAACATGGCCACACGGCTTCAGGAAGAGCTTTCCTCCACAAAGCAAAACATCCTGAGTTGCATCATCTGAGAGGAATTGTTCCCAGGTGTGAGGAAAGACAGAGGATAGCACAGGATAAAAACACCAGTTGCCGTCTTAAGAGAGAAGAAAGAATCTGGGGATGAATTCTACTACTTTGCTTTAAGATCAATTTGTATCAAAAGGTAAGAACAGAAAATATTAATTTAACCCAAAGATGCCATCTCAGCATGACTGATGTAAAAACATCATTTCCTAGTTTTCTGATACTGCCTTCATTATGGTGTTAGGAGCTAGAATGTGGGTTCTGGGGGTCAGATTGCCTGGGGTTGAATTCCAGACTTACGTTACAGCAGTGTGATTCCTTGGTTCCATCATCCGTAGGATGGGAGTGGCACTACTGCTGAAACTCTCTTCCTAGGACTTATATAAAGATTGAATGAGATGACACACAGAACACTCTTAGTACTGTGCCTGATGCTTATTAAGTGGCCAGCACATAGAAGTAAATGTCAGCTTTTATCACCATTATTATAGCAATAACCCCCATCCTGCTGGTGGAAGACGAGAGCACTAGGGCCCTGAAGAAAGGGAGGGGCTGCAACTCAAGTAAGACTTCTCATTCCAATCTCTCTAGTTATATGCACTGGGGTATAATGTGATCTATAAACTTTTCTGTCTGTTGACATGCCAGCAAATGATATGTCTCTCTGATCTACTTGGGTTTTCAAGCTTAATGTAAGGGCCCAGGTGTTGGTGGCTGAGAGCAGAGACAGAGCTTGGGGCTTGGGGCTGTCCTGGCCTTTACAAACCACTGCATACTCTAATAAATAAAGCATTCACTCAGAGAGGCTGAGAGCTAGGGAGCCACATTGCGTGCAAATCCAGAACAGTGGCTGAGCTTCTTCCAGGTTGAAGTTAATCGTAACTGACATGTTAGAGTAAAACTACTTTATAAAATCAATATTAAATTTACAACCTTTGACATCCTGGGACATCAAAGATAAAGGGGAAATAAGCCATGGAATAAACAGTCCTCTAGCTATGCCAGCTGCTCAAGGAGGTGGGGAGATGTGGGAAACCAGGAGCCCAAATAGTACACTGTTAAGTCTTGTTTTTATACCAGCATCTTGACATCAATACAAACATTAAAAAAAAAATCACACAGGTGTTTACACACAGAGAAGGAAGGAAAACCACAAGGAGAGCTCCATCAACCTATCAGACCCAGAATCATCCTGGAGTCCTTCTCTGACAGTGAGGCTTGATTTCCCTGGATGGTGGGAGGTGCCAGATCCCCTGCGGAAGACCCTACTTGCTCTGTCTGACCAGGATCCACATGCTAATGTGTGTAAAGTCTACTCTTTAGTGCTTCTCCTTGTATTCACAGCATCTCAGATATAGTAGAAGAGGAAAATTGGATGGAGAGTAAAACTACAGAGGTTACCACAATGTGATGCAAGGTTTGGGGATCAGATGTCAGGTCCCCGTGTTCCCAGGTTCTTGGTTCCCAGTGGCAAAGAATGGTTACTGGTACCAGAGTATCAGAGTAAATGAACACAGCAAGCAGGTGCAAGAAGGCAAAGTGCAAAGTTATTAAAACAGTACATTCCAGAGAAGGAATGGGTCAGCCCCCTCAAGTGGAGGAGACCCTGAGTGTAACAAGATTTCTCCTTTTATGCTGATTCCCTAATTTTATGTTAAGTGGGAGGGTGGTGGTGGAATGTTCATGGTTTTCCTTTGAATAGGATGGCAAATTCTCAGAATTGGGAACCCTCCCCTTTTCTATTCTTTTAAGGTAATTTCTAGAGGTTGCCATGGTGTTTGTAAACTATCATGGCACTGGTGGGTAGGATTTTTACTATATTAATGGGGATAGATCATTTAGTGACACTGTTACCTCAACTGTGAACATGCTTCAAAGATCCTCTATTGAGGCCTTGATCATATCTCCATTTTGTAGTTTTTCTGTCTCTTTATGCTTACTCAGTCCTTGGAGACCCTCTGTTACAGACCAAACATCTGGTTAGTCCTTGGGGGCCTGCTTGACATGTCACCTGTTCTTTCTTGGGAGTCATGTCTGGTCCATTTGTTCCTCCTAGAAGATAAAGCATCTCTTAGTGTCATCTGCCTCTCAGTGGACACCCTTAGACAAAGGGTATATTCCCTCTCCTCATCTCTACCTAACAATGAGAATGGGAATGTCTGAATGCTCCTTAGGGGGTGCTGACTCAGCTGCTTGTGTCTAGGGTGGGATTTCTTAAGAATTTAGTTTAGAGGCAAGGATTCAAATCAGTGACTTAGATGAAGTGCCATCTTTCAGACAGAACTTCAGGGATCCTAGAGATCTCATACTCTGTGTTGTACTTACTTAGAAAGAGGTTTAGCTGTGGGGACACAATGATCTACCCTTCCCAAGAGTTTTATCTTTATAAACAGGATGGTGTACCCAGAGGAATGCACAGAACTTCTGGATTTCTTCCTTTTCTGAATTGATAGAAAGCTGCTGAAGGCAATGTTTATTAGCATCCCTTATCATGAGCTAAATTAGCTTTTTGTTGTTTGTTTTGATGATGATAGACTTTCTATTATTATGACACCTGAGTCAGGGATATTCTTAGTCATGGGAGCCTTTCAGATACCAAGTTTGTCACTGCCTATTCTGTCTGCTTAAGAAGAATAATATGTGGGTAATAGAAAAATGACAAAGAAGAACAGAAGAAAATGACAAAAAAGAACAGAAGACATAAGAGGTTGGGAAGGATAGCGGGAAGAGAGAGCTCAGAAGAGATTTTGGTAAAGGATGCAAAATTACAGCTAGAAAGAAGGAGTAAGTTCTGGTATTCTATACCACCATAGGATGACATTCAAATAGTAATACATCCTACAGTTTCACATAGCCAGAAGGAGGATATTGAATATTCCCAACACAAAGAAATAATGTTTGAGATGGTTTGATAAACTAATTACCTTGATGTGATCACTACATATTTTATGAATCAAAACATTACTGTATACCCCATGAATATGCACAATTATTGTGTCAGTTAAAAATAAAATTAAACAAAAAATTAAAAAAATAGTATTGGATATTTGCTCAAACATGAAACTGTTAGGGAACATACTCAATTGCATAAAGAAAGGTGGTTTGTGGTTGGATGGGGCTTTCTGCCAGAGAGTTGGGAGCAAACTACCCTAAAAGCTGATGTTCAACCCCTTTTCCATTTTTATAAGGACAAAAAATAAAAAGTGACCTTTCTGAATTTCATTTTCTGGTGTTAATAGGACAGAACAGCAATGACATACTCCAAAAAATGAGGATATGATTTACAAGTGAACCAGGTGGTTCCCATCTCAGTCTCACTGAATTGTTACCTTTTGAAGAGTTCCTTTTTGTGGATTACAAAGAGAATATAATCACTTTAGAAATCCCCAGTGAGTTTCATAATGAACCCTACTTACATTAGGTTGACACTAATAGTAACTATAACCATGATCTTCAAATCCCCATGTAGGAGGCAGGTTTACTGAAATTATAGCATGGACCAGTAAGTAATTCATTTAAAAACATACTTTTAAAAATGGGCTTTATGCTGACCAAAAGCCCATATAAACCAGTTTCACTTACAGATATAAAATACCATATTATAATAAATCAACGTAGTTTAACTCATGGAAAATAACATTTGCTGACAAATTTTGCCCAGTTTAGTTTCATATCAAATTAAGAAACTAAGTAAACCAAACATTTATATGACTGACTCATACTGTGAAAAAAATGTAATCACAGCTTCATATCACAAAACTATTAAGTTCTGTTCAAGTAATTTCCTCTCAGCATTTCCTTTCCTCATTTAAGGTTTCCTTCTTAACCAAAAAGCATCAAATTAGGAAGCTTAAGTGACTGAAGTATTAACACTCTCAGGAAAAAAATGATTGCCTTTCAGAATAGGGGAAAAAAAAACAACCCTCACCAACCTACCTTACCAGGATAAATAGTTATAAAGGAACAGGAACAGAACATTTTTCTGGTTGTTGTTATATTCTTTTCTAATAGTTTGATTTTTGATTTGAAGTTTCTTTAAAATTGATCCTTTAAAATCATTTCCAGCCGTGTTCAATTCAGCAAGTTCGGAGAACAAAATGGCCAGACAATTTCATCTTTGAGGATTGAGTTTAGACTAGTGGGATTGTATTGAAGTAACTTTTGCTATTTTGAGCATGATGAAGTGTAACTCACATATGGTTCAATTAGCATTCTTGTGAATAAATCTAACATTTCCCTCCATACAATCATTGTTTAATTTTGGTCTGCTTAGTTAATTTTTACTCTATCTCTGATATAGGACTGAATTTTGAAATTTTATCCTTTCAAATTTCGTATTTATTCATACATACAAATGGTGATTTGTTAGGTGGGGCTGATGTAGTGTAAGGTGGCAGGAGTTTAATGACCCTCTCCCTCAAGCTGGGCATAGAAAATCTTTTCCACTGAGTTTGGACTAAATCTCATGTTCTTCTTAACACATTGCTCTAGGCATCCATTGCCAATTAGTTGAAGTAGGCATCAGAGTTTCAACTTTCATCATCAGGATTTAGTTTACAAAATAGAACTTGTGTTAGATATTTTTGATAGAAAGTGACATAATACTGGAATTAAGTGCTTATAAAATTGCTAGAACAACTGGAGGAGCAGGCCTCAGGCCTGATGTTCTGGGGCAACTGCTAGAACATTGCAGAACTGGGACTGTTAGCTGCTGCAGGAATGGAAGGTACCAGAAGGCTACAGCTGAAAATTCTGTAGTTTCAGAGCACATTGCTGTAACTGCAATCCAAGGTGGGATCAGGAAGCTGCCATGCCCACCTCTGTATCTCAGCACTGTGGAAGCTGGTGACTGAACAGTGGGATACAGAACATGGCTGCTGCTATTGTAGATGCAATGGCCTCTTGACACCTAGAAAACTGGAAACTGGACACTGGGCATGAAGTGAAAAGCCTCATGCTACATACAGTAGCATTTAGTTGCTCACATTTAGTTGGAGAAACCAAATTTGCATCCAGAATTCTTGCTTCAAGGAAGCCTGAGAGATACAGTTTTCAGTCCAGGAAAACACAATGAAGTCAGAGTATGTCCTGAGTTATGTCCACAGCAAAACTTCTTTGCTCTCTCTAGCCTTATTGGTGCCTCACTGTAGGAAGATGTGGAACTTGTATGCAGAATAAGAGAAAGAGCAAAGGAACTGGCTTTTCTTAGAAGTCCAAGACTCTGAGAGATCAGATCCCTAACTTCTACTCAGAGGAATGATAATTCTAGCCTCTTTAAATTTTCCTTTCTCTTCAGCAATTCATTTTGCTTAGGAACTTAATTTTAGTTCTTGAGCAACTTGAAGCCACTATATTACTTGGAGTCTTGCATCTGCTGATCCTGCCTTTCCCTCTCATAAGAAAGGAAGATACTTCCCTTCTTTAATCTCTTTTCTTACCTGAATTAATAGGGACTAGCTCTGCATATTTTTATATGGCAGCTCACCTAGGGTAGCATTTGTTGATTAGATCTATCTGATCTAACTTTTATTAAATACTGAAGCCTTCGTGTACTAATATATCTCCTTTATGTAAAGGTACCCCACAGAGCACTTGATTCTCAAGGCATCCCTTTAAGTACATGTGGCAGGACCAAAGTGGTTAAATGACATGTTTCATAAAGCAGGGTGAAACACAAACTCAGACCTTTGAACTCTCAATACAATTGTTTTCTACTAGACTAAATAAGATCACTATTCCTTTTTTTAAATTTCAAATTAATATTAGGTTACAAATCATTAGATTATATAGTTTACACAGGTAAGGTTAAAGTCTAAGTTGTAGCTTTGTCCTTCACTCTGGGAATGTGCCATTTATTCATGTATTGTATCTGTTGGTGGGACCTACTAAACCCCCTCCCCTACCTGATTTTTTCTCTTGTGTGGGTCTGTGATTGTTGTTTCAAATTGGTATTGAGTACATGTGATGCTTGTTTGTCTGATCTTGTGATACTTTGGAGGATGTTCTTCAAATCCATACAGGTTGTTACAAAAGATGCAAAATTGCCAACTTTTTATGACCGAATAGTGTTCCATGGGATACATACACCACAGTTTATTAATTCTTTCATGAGTTGATGGGCTTCATTATGTTTTTTTTTTTTGCAGTTTTTGGCCGGGGCTGGGTTGAACCTGCCACCTCTGGCATATGGGGCCAGTGACCTACTCCTTTGAGCCACAGATGCTGCCCAAGTTGATGGGCTCTTGGGTTGTTTCCACATCTTTGTGATTGCCATTCTTCTTCTTAGTGGAATAGTAGTACTCGCAATTTGTAACCATGTCTTTAAGGCATCTAGCAAATATGAAATGCCTGAAAATAAATACTCATAGCAATAAAATTTGATATACTAAATAATAAGAATTTAATTTCAGGACCAGGTGTGGTGGCTCACGCCTGTAATCCTAGCACTCTGGGAGGCCAAGGCAGGTAGATTGCCTGAGCTCACAGGTTGAGACCAGCCTGAGCCAGAGCAAGACCCTGTCTCTAAAAATAGCCAGGCATGGGCAGCGCCTGTGGCTCAAAGGAGTAGGGTGCTGGCCCCATATGCCGGAGGTGGTGGATTCAAAACTGGCCCTGGCCAAAAACTGCAAAAAAAGAAAAAAAAGCCAGGTGTTGTGGCGGGCACCTGTAGTTCCAGTTACTTGGGAGACTAAGGCAAGAGAATCTGCTTAAGCCCAAGAGTTGGAGGTTGCTGTGAGCTATGACACCATGGCATTCTACCAGTGGTGACAAAGTATTACTCTGTCTAAAAAGAAAGAAAAAAAGAAAAAAAAAGGTGGCACCCATAGCTCAGTGAGTAGGGTGCCTGGCACATGCACTGAGGCTGGCGGGTTCAAGCCCGGCCTGGGCTTGCTAAATAACGACAACTGCAACTAAAAAATAGCGAGGCATTGTGGCGGGTACCTGCAGTCCCAGCTACTCAGTAGGCTGAAGCAAGAAAATTGCTTAAGCCCAAGAGTTTGAGGTTGCTATAAGCTGTGACATCATGGCACTTTCCCAAGGGCGACATAGTGAGACTCTGTCTCCCCCCCAAAAAAAATAGAATTTAATTTCATCTTTGTAATTTTATATAACTGGCAGAGGGAAAGCTGTATGACTTTTGCAACTTTGATATGTGAATTTTAATCTATTTTACAGTGTAATATCTCCTTTAGAGGCATGGAAGTTAAACAACCTTATGTTGAATGACAGTTGGGTGCAGGAAGAAATAAAAAAGTAAATCATTAATTTCCTTGAGTATAACAACAATGAAGATACAATTTACCAAAACATGTGGGATATAGCAAAAGCAGTCTTTAGAAAAAAATTTATCACTTTAGAAGCCTACATTTGAAAAACAGAGAGTGCATCAACAAACTCATAAGCCATCTTAGGGAATTGGAAAAAGAAGAACAATCTAAGTCTAAACCTAGCAGAAGAAAAGAAATATCCAAAATTAAATCAGAGATTAATGAAACTGAAAACAAAAGACTCATTCAGAAAATTAATGAAACAAGGAGTTGGTTTTTTAAAAAAATAAATAAAATAGATAAACCTTTGGCCAGACTAACTAGAAATAAAAAAGTAAAATCTCTAGTAACCTTATTCAGAAATGATAAAGGGGAAATAACAACTGATGCCACAGAGATACAAGAGATTATCTCTGAATACTACCAGAAACTCTATGCTGAGAAATTTGACAATGTGAAGGAAATAGATCAGTATTTGGAATCACATCCTCTCCCTAGCCTTAGCCTAGATGAAATAGATCTCTTGAACAGACCAATTTCAAACACTGAGATCAAAGAAACAATAAAAAATCTCCCAACAAAAAAATGCCCTGGTCCAGATGGCTTCACACCAGAATTCTATCAAACCTTCAAAGACGAGCTTATTCCTATATTGCAGAAATTATTCCAAAAAATTGGAGGGGAAGGAATCTTTCCCAACATGTTCTATGAAGCAAACATCACCCTGATACCAAAACCAGGAAAAGACCCAACTAAAAAGGAGAACCTTAGACCAATTTCACTAATGAATATAGATGCAAAAATTCTCAACAAAATCCTATCCAATAGATTACAACTTATTATCAAAAAAGTCATACATCATGATCAAGTAGGTTTCATCCCAGAGATGCAATGCTGGTTTAATATACATAAATCCATAAACGTTATTCATCATATCAACATAAGCAAAAACAAAGCCCATGGGATCCTCTCAATAGATGCAGAAAAAGCATTTGATAAAATCCAGCATCCTTTTCTAATTAGAACACTGAAGAGTTTAGGCAAAGGTGGCACATTTCTTAAACTGATTGAAGCTATCTATGATAAACCCACAGCTAATATTTTACTGAATGGAGTTAAACTGAAAGCTTTTCCATTTAGAACTGGAACCAGACGAGGTTGTCCTCTGTTGCCATTATTATTCAACATAGTGCTGGGAGTTCTAGCCAATACAATTAGGCAAGACAAGAAAATAAAGGGCATCTGGATGGGAGCAGAGGAGGTCAAACTTTCCCTCTTTGCTGATGATATGATCTTATATTTAGAGAACCCCAAAGACTCAACCACAGATTCTTAGAAGTCATTAAAAAATACAGTAATGTCTCAGGATATAAAATCAATGTCCATAAGTCAGTTGCCTTTGTATATGCCAACAACAGCCAAGATGAGAGGCTAATTAAGGACACAACTTCCTTTACCATAGCCCCAAAGAAAATGAAATACTTAGGAATATACCTAACAAAAGAGGTGAAGGACCTCTATAAAGAAAATTATGAAACCTTAAGAAAGGAAATAGCAGAGGACTTTAACAAATGGAAGAACATGCCATGCTCATGGCTGGGAGGAATCAACACTATTAAAATGTCTATACTTCCCATAGCAATCTACCAGTTCAACCCCATCCCTATTAAAATACCAACATCCTCAATCATCAAATCTTCATTATTTTCATCTCTTTGGTATGATTCCTATTAATTTATAAACATGCTTCATTTAGTATCATACATATTTAACTTTAATGTATATAGACTACACAATCACATATACAACAAGAAAACCACTTTATCAGCTCTAGCTATCTTTCAATTTCTCTGATGTCTTTTACTGAAAAAATTCTCAAGAGTTATGTACACACATTACCACATCTTCACCTCGAATTCACTTGTCTTTGCATTCCACTCCAGATATTGTCCATATACTTCCACTGAAATTGTTTATTAAATTACCAAATAATCCCCTTCATGCCAAATTTAATGCTCATGTGATGCTCCATGCACTTGACTTTTCAGCAGCATTCAACATTGTAGACAACTCCTCTCTTCTTGAAATTCTAGGTGTCTATGACCTCTCACTGTTCTTACTCTTCATTTACATTATTGGCTATTAGTCTTCTGATACTTCTACTTACCCAAACTTTGAAGGCTGGGAGTCATCTAAAACAAACAAACAACTCCCACCCCCCTGACATTCTATTTTCAAGACTTGGAAAAAATGATTCTGTGTTTTGTATGGAACCAGAAAAAACCCTGTATATCTAAGGCAGTTCTTAGTAATAAAAACAAAGCTGGTGCTATCACCATACCAGATTTTAGGCTGTACTACAGGGCCATAGTGGTCAAGACAGCATGGTACTAACACAAAAATAGAGACATAGACATTTGGAATCAAATAGAAAACCAGGAAATGAAATCAACAACTTATAACCACCTAATCTTTGATAAACCAAACAAGAACATCCACTAGGGGAAAGACTCCCTATTCAATAAATAGTGCTGGGAGAACTGAATATCCACATGTAAAAGACTGAATCTGGACCCACACCTTTCTCCACTCACAAAAAATTGATTCAAGATGGATAAAGGACTTAAGTTTAAGGTATGAAACAATAAAAATCCTCAAAGAATAGGAAAAACACTGGAAGATATTGGTCTGAGGAAAGACTATGAAGACTGCCAAGGCAATAGCAACAACAGCAATAATAAACAAATGGGATTTAATTAAACTGAAAAGCTTCTGTACGGCTAAGGAGACAGCAATCAAAGCAAATAGACAACCTACCCAATGGGAAAGGATATTTGCATATTTTGAATCAGACAAAACCTTAATAACTAGGACCTATACAGAACTTAAATTAATCCACAAGAAAAAAACCCAACAATCCCATACATCATTGGGGAAGAGAGATGAACAGAACCTCCTCTAAAGAAGAGATGAATGGCTAGTAAACATGAAAAAGTGCTCATCATCCCTAATTATTAGAGAAATGCAAATTAAAACTGCAATGAGATATCATCTAACCCCAGTGAGAATAGCCCATATCACAAAATCTCAAAACTGCAGATGCTGGCATGGATTTCGAGAGAAAGGAACACTTTTACACTGCTGGTAGGACTGCAAACTAATATAACCTTTTTGGAAGGAAGTATGGAGAAACTTTAAAGAACTCACCCAAGACCTCCCGTTTGATCCTGCAATCCCATTACTGGGCATCTATTCAGAAGGAAAATAAAACCTTTTATTATAAAGATACTTGTACTAGACTGTTTATCGCAGCTCAATTTACAATCGCTAAAATGTGGAAACAGCCTAAATGCCCCTCAATCCAGGAATGGATTGGCAAGCTGTGGTATATGTATACCATGGAATACTATTCAGCCATTAAAAATGGAGATTTTGCAGCATTTGTATTCATCTGGATTGAGGTGGAACACATTATTCTTAGTGAAGCATCACAGGAATGGGGAAGCAGGAAGCCTATGTATTCAACTTTGATATGAAGACAATTAATGACAATTAATGACCAAGGGCATGGGGGAAGGGGAGAGTAGACAGAGAGAAAAGGAGGGAGGGGTTGAGGGAAAGGAAAGGAAAAGAAAAAAAAAGAAGGGTGGCACCTGTGGCTCAAAGGAGTAGGGTGCTGGCCCCATATGCTGGAGGTGACGGGTTCAAACTCAGCCCTGGCCAAAAACTGCAAAA
>NW_003852447.1:7841135-7844778 GCF_000181295.1 Otolemur garnettii
CTGAACCTCAGAGTCAAAGCATTCTATGATAGACACACTCTTATCTGACAATGTGGATGTTACTTTTGTGCATTATTATTATTATTGCTCAATTAAAAAATATCCTTTAGATACCATAGTTTAATAGCTGTTTCAGACCAATTATTTATTCCTATGGATATATATTTTTTTCTAGGAAAACTATGTATGTATAAAGAGCATGGCCATGAAATTATAATTTCTATAGTTGCTCTCATTGTAATAAGTTCAACCCCATGTTTCTGTTCATATGCCACCACTTCTTCCAAAGCTGCTTCAAGTGACCTTCTCCTATCCTGCCTTCTTTCTCTGATGTTGACATGTAATGCTTCTATGGTTTCCTCTTACCTGCCACATCTCTCAAAACCCAGTTGCATTTTAGTTAGTTCTGCTGAAAATACATGCATATCACTTTATTGCCTGCTTTGGTTCTTTAGAGCAAGAACACTAGGAATGGCTTTTCTTTCCAATATTGTTTCAAAGTGGCTTCCTTCTGGACACAGGTAAGGGTAGAGGGAGGCTACCTAGTTTTTCTGACCCTAAACTATTGGATGTGAGAGTGAAATACAGTCTTCTTTAGCCTGTCAGGCCTCCATGAGCAAAGATAAAGTTTTTAAGCCTGGGAAAGATAGCATAAGGAGGCAATCTGAAAAATTTTCATAAGGCTGGCCTTGAATATAAAGGACAAGACACAGAACAACTATAACACAAAAAGCTATCAGGAGTATTTATGTATTAAAAAAGAAAAAAGCAATTTGCATATTATTTGTTTAAGTAATTAGTTATCTCAACAATGTCACTTTTCCCTTTCTTTATAGGGAAACTCCACAAATAAAGGCACTCAAATAAGGTACTTAGGAAAGTTTCTTTGCTTTTTTTTTTTTCTTCATTATGGAGGAGTCAGCCTGCTAAGGAGTATTCTCGTCTTTTAAAAAATATATGGTGCCTATTAAGAGAAAGCAGGATGTCTAAGCTTTAGGTTAGAAGTCATTTGCGTCCAAGAAGCCTGTAAGTGTTTAACTAATTCAGCTGGTAGATGTGAGATTCTGGGAGACACAATAAGTGATCCAAGGAGTGCTCTCAGTGGTAGTTTCTGATGGGTTATAAGATCACACAATGTCCTAGTTTTTGGTCTCTGTTAATAATCTGTTGTGATGTACAGCAGGTTCTGGTGTACAGAGTAATTCAAGTGCTCTTCTGTTGGGCATATGGTGCTTTTAAGAACACTCTAAGGGTTGATTTGACTGCTCTGGTTGATGGAGGATGACACAGTGGGAAGGAAGGGAACAAGCAATGGATGGTGCGTGGGATTGAGGAGAGAAAGGGATTTGTACTAGAGCAGAGCTGCTGAGAAACAACACACAGGACTTAATTAGCAAACCAATTTTGTCATTACTTAATTTGAATTCCTGCAAGCATTTTTTCTTATGGTAAAATTACTATAACATGTACTCTGCAAGTAATAAACATATATATGTATACACACGTATGCACATTTAAAATGTATATTATGTATATGTATTTATATGTATATATATATATATATACAGTAAACTCACATGAGGCAGCAAAAGAATGAGATTTAACCCCAGCTGCTGAAACTGGGGGTGAAGGGAGGTATTTGACATGAGCAAAAAAGAAGGAATTCTATAGAAAAATTGATAACAGAGAAGAATCTTCCAGCAAACAGCTTGGTATTTAAAGATAGGGAAAATAATACATTTTTCTCATCACAGCATCTACAAATCCCATTCACTGGCAAAGGAACTATTTTGTATATAAAATTAACAGAGTAAGTTGATACTCAAAAAGTGTCATGTTACCTGGATTTGTATAATAGCAAACAGGATCAGAAATAGAACAATGGGAATATGCTGACCAACCTGTGTAGTTTATAGAAAGCCCTTATAATTCTAAATTCAGTGTAAATGAGAGAATTTGAGAACTCTGCGGTCAGAGAGTCAGTTCTGACACAAACATTGGCCAGACACCAGTCAGTAGGGAACAGCACGCTCTGTCTCAAGTCTTCCAGGAACTGAGAGGTCCGGGAAGAGTGAGTTTAATGCAGGGATGTGATAGACACTAGCCATTCTTGGCAGAGATTTTTTTTAAAAACAAAGATGTCTAATATATGATCTGGGAATAAAATTAATCCTATCTTGGGTTCAGCCCACCTGAGATTTTTAAGAAAAACATTATTTTCCCTAATTACCTAATTTCTTCATCCTAACCAGCTGACATGCTAAGCAGAAAGCTGACTGTTGCTGGGTTTTACACAGAAGGCTTGGATCAATAATTGTAATTAAAGCCAAAGTCATCAGTTATATACTTGATTCACATTTAAATGCATACTGTCATCTCATGACATGTTATAAATGATTGTGAAATGAAGCAAAGTTAGCATAAATAAATCTTTGATAGAGATGACCCATGCTTGAGTTGACCCATGCTTGAGTTGAGTTCAATATTCACTGAATTCACTGGTTAAATAAATAAGTAAATAAATATCACCTACAGTTGAGGGCATGAAAGTGTTCCTAAACTAATAGTATAGAGAGGAGAAAAGGGGAGAATTAAACTTTATAAGTACCCCTGATGTGGCAGAAATGACTCTAAGAGATTTTTATATTATTCTTCCCCAAAGGCCCATGATGTACAATGATTTTTCCTACTTTATAGACAAGAAATCTAGGGCATACAGAACTTACTTAACTTTACCAAAGCTAATACAGTTTGGCAAAGCAGATAGCCAGATCTTTGAACCTCATAATTCTGATTTTTAACTATGACTATATGTTATTTACATTTTGTTGCTTATGTGTATTTATAGATCTGTAAACTTTGGGTGGTTAACTTATCACTGTGAATTCAGGTCTTCTCAGCTATAATTATAACAGAATGTACTGTTAGATTACCAATACTTTAAAATATTATTATATAATTACTAATAATCTTAAATAATACTTTTGTTCCCTACAAAACTGTAAGTTAAAAGAACTCAAGTAAATTATTAAGAATTGATTATTTCTGGGAGGTGGGATAATGGGTGATTTTTAGTTTCTCTTTTGTGATTTTTCTTATTTCCTATTTTTCCATGATCATAGATTATTTTTCTAATCTCTACTAATATTACTTTAAAAATAAGACCGTGAGATATTGGTATAGAGAGCTGCCTGAAATAGGTTGATTCAAATATAATTTTTAATGCTTTCTTTGATATGATAAATCAAGAAAGCATACCTTGCTTGAGCAAGGTCCATTCCTTTCTGAGTGTGTTTCCTCTTAAATTTATTTGGTCAACTTTCTTATTTCCAAGATTCATTTAAAGGACCTTTGTACTCAATTGAATTCAAAACATGTGTCTGGAGCAACCTTTGCAGGAAGTGGCAAATAGATGTGCATTTGGGTTCAACTGCTGATTCAATTGTTAATTGCATGCTTTGAATGATAATCACACCTGTGAGAGAGATTATGAAATCATGCATATATTGCATCTCAAAGAGAAGGTGTATGGCAGCACCTGTGGCTCAAGGAGTAGGGTGCCAGCCCCACGTACTGGAGGTGATGGGTTCAAACCCAGCCCCAGCCAAAAACTGCAAAAAAAAAAAAAAAAAAAAAAAAAAAA
>NW_003852447.1:7844798-7845998 GCF_000181295.1 Otolemur garnettii
AAAAAAAAAAAAAAAAAAAAAAAAAAAAAGAGAGAGAAGCTGTATAATAGAATGGTTGATAGCAAGAGCTCTATGGCCAGATGCTTTAGGTTGAATGCTTAGTGTTGAGCATTCAAGACAGGTTAGTTAGCAGTTAGCACAGATGGTTATACCACAGTAAGGAGGAAGCTAGCCCACAACTTTCTACCAACAATTGTCTTAGTACAAAAACTAAGTAAATAAAAGATCAAACGATTTTCCCACAAAATACAAATAAATCCTACTAGTATGAAATCATTTGAAAGCATGTCATATATCATCTTCAACTCACTTGATGTCTATACCTTCCTGTAGGCAAGAAATGTCTTCAAAGGAAGTCTTCCCCAAGCCCCAAGAGGTTATCTTCAAATTATATTTTTCTGTTCTCTTTTTCTATGTCAGATAATCTACAATGGTTATTTTATACCCTCCCTTCCTTTATTTTATCAGTAGGGAAATGCTGACAGTGTGTAGGAAGAATGTAGGTAGCTAGAGTTTTGGCCTTTAAATGTCTAATAATAATAGCTACCAGTAATTGAGTTCTTCACGATGAGGCAGTGGTGATCAGGCCCTCTCCATGAATTAATTAATTTCATCTTCTCGATAAACCTATATATATATATACACACACATATATATATGTGAGAATGATATATATTATTATTTCTATTTTATAGGCAAGGGAACTAGTCATGCAACTAGTTAAGAGAAGGTGCTATGATTAAAATCCACACAGTTTAAAGTAAATTCTGGCTTTCCTATCAGATCCATCTGGTCCAGCAATGTGTACAAATGATGGAAAAGTGAGCACAGATATTGACTTTCGGTAGGGAGGGATGATATTGAAGCAATCCACCACTGGTGAGCTCAGGCACTGCTTCTGACTAATCAGAGTACATGCTAGCTGCGAACAGCTGGTGTGACTCTACTGGTGCTTAGCGTCTGAATACTAGCCCTGACTTTTTAGGGGAAAAAGGATTAATTTGTAATATAGATTTATTACTTAAAACCCTCATAAAGAAAATTGATTAAATAGCAAGGGGTCATGTTCCTAACATAAAGAAATAATAAATGCTGGAGGTGATGGATATCCTGATTGCCCTGATTTGATTATTATACACTGTATGCTTATAGAGAAACATCACATGTACCCTGTACATATGTACAGCTATTATGTACCCA
>NW_003852447.1:7846032-7863740 GCF_000181295.1 Otolemur garnettii
AGTTCAATATATACTCGCAAGTCAAGCGAGTTCATTCTTCTGACACACACTTTGCCTATCTCTCAGATAGCTGTGAGCAAAACAGCATGTTTTAAAGATGGCAGAACTATGTGAATGTGTTCTTCCCCAAACAATGCTGCATTCCTTGCTGGTACCACGAATCACTGATATCCAGACTTCAGATGACAAAAACAGTCTTGAACTGGCTCTGCCTTTCTCTAAATCCATCACACACCCAAGGGGGATTAGAATGGATTGCTATTCAAATTCATGTCACTGATTTGGTGTCTGTCTGGTAATATGTAGATAGTAGGATAAAGGGTTTAATGTTACAATTAGGCAAAATATACTGTCCACCCAGAATCAGATAACAAATAAGTTAGTGGCCTCTGAGAGACAGACTACTATATAAAACTATCCTTATCTGGAGAGCTGTGGAACAGTTAAATGACATCTATAGGAACAACAACAAAAATGCTTGGAATTTCTATATTCTCAGACCCTCGCAAGCTTTCGAAAGTGCCACAGTCCTTAAAATTACGCTTACTTGAGAAAAAAAGTTTTAATTATAATTATTCTTAAAAATCAGTTAATTGAAGCTGAAGACATGTTTATTTCCTTGAGGAAATAATAAGATAATTCACTTCCCTGCTGCCGTGTCTCCTCTCTGTTTTGTCTGTCCAGGTGTGTGAGTGAGGCCCAGTTTAGCATGCTCCCCCAAACCCTAACCCTGTCATCAAAGGGAAATCATGCTTAGCACTTGAGAGGTTCTTCTGGTTTTATAGCTAATAAAGTGCATGTATTTGTTTCATTAAAGATGTTTTCATTCAGATTTTAGATTCCTTTATAGTTTTCTTATGAAATGATAGGCCCCTGCTTTTATTTATCTTTTTTTAAAAATCTCTTCTTATGAGTTTTCTTGGTTTTTGACATTTTTACCTTTGGAGTCAGACGGTACCAACAAACCAGAACAATCTACTTTACTTGGAATCCAGCAACAGAAAGAAATGATACTTCTTTTGTTATTCCTCTTTTGTGAGTTCTAAAGTCTTAATTTTCAACTTTTGAATGTTCTTCTTTTTCTATTATAATTGCTCTGGACCCATGTGGGCAATGATCTGGCCTTATGTGTGGTGTAACATGAAGTAAGTGGGACAGGCGGCAGAGCAGGGCCAAGGGGCTCACCTGAGGCCAGAGCAGCTCCTGGACGATAAAATATGGGAAAGCATGGTTTAATTTTGTCAGGGTCTTGGCACCTGGTTTTTCCATTAATAATATTTCTTGAATTTTGAAAGAAATCACACACATTTTTTGATCTAGGAGCACTTAGAGCAAGAACAGCATCACCCATCTCTAAAAATATTTCCCAGTGGATAAACTGTTAAGAAAACATGTTTGTGTTCACACTTCAAATAGAAATATTTACTATTCCGACTCTACTTGAAATATATATTTTTAAATTAAGTAGCTAAGTTGGCTTTTTGTGAAATGATGACCAAAATCAGGGCACTGGGTCACCACTTTTATAGCCAAAGCAAGCCATGCAAGAATTCCAGAGCTTTGAGGTAACCTCCATAGAACCAGCTTATACTGTACTAAATTTGTCCATCTGTTTTAATTTAAAAGCACAGTAATTTAGGAGAACATGTTAGAAATTAATTCCTAAAAATCTGAAAGAGAGTAAATATTTGATGATGTGCTGTGCTGTAGGGGGGTGAATATATGATGTGCTGTGCTGTGGGGGGTAAATATTTGATGATGTGCTGTGCTGTGGAGGGTGAATATATGAGCTTTAATGAAAGACTCTTACATTCTTTAAAAAAAAAAAGAGCTCAGAAGATTCTCATTCTGTGGACGTGTGCCTAGACTGATGGGCATAAACAGTGGTCACTATTATTTCTCCTAGTCAAACTTATTCATTTTCTGTGTATATTTTATACAGCTTTTGTTTTTAAAAATTTTTATTTGATCATCTTTTTGGAATAGACCAGATCCTTGAGGGTCTTTGAAATAAAGTGACTTGATGTCTTAGCTCACATAGTCTTTAACAGGTACCAACCAACCCCTTATTCCATCAATCCTGCATTGAGACCTTGACTTCTGTCATTAAGTGACCCAAATATAAATAGGACAATTTACCAATTTGGGCAGTGTTAGGAGTAAAGAAAAACATGGCAAATAGTCTTACTTACTTGCAGCTTTAGAGAGTAGGGTTATTTAGAGTGGGATCAATTAACAAACCCACTTTTTTTGTAGTTACTCTGGTTGTTTTTATACATATCATCACTAATGTTTGCTGCTTAACTATTCAGTGTTTAGTTTATTCAATGTGGCCTGATTTAAAAAAAAAATAACCCTTTATTGCTCTCAACTTTGTTGTTAATGAGATGATTTCCATGAGGGATAAAACCCAGAGAGTTTGAGAGACAGATACAGGAATATAAGCTAATCTGCTTAATGACACTCTACGTCTGAAGCTGTGGTTTCTAGGTAGCCGCACCTGCCTGCATAGTCTTTATCCAAACACCTGAGGAGGGGTGAGGCAGAGAGTGCCATCTCAGCACAGACTGGTCAGAAAATTAGCTTGTTTTTGCTTTTATACTCACGTGTATCAGAGTAATGCCACACAGTGGCAATTAACAATTTTGTTAAATAAGTAAAAGAGTGAGTAAGCCAGGACACAGGCCAGCGTAACTCAGTGAACAACCAAATTCCTGGACCTGCAGGGCAGTGAAAGAAGTAAGTGAAGATGTGGTATTTTCCCCCAAGCTGTTATCTACCTCTGAGAGGTTCATCTTCTTTTTGGGGTGGGCAGTCTTGGCTTGATTTGATTTTCTCCCCACTTTGCGCAGCCCAGGAGTGGTTGACTTATGCCAGTAGTTACAGTGCTAGTGCTAACCAACCATTTCTCCAAAGCCATCCGAAAAATGTGCTAGATACTAAGGAAGACTACACAACACACCATAGCTTTGAAATAGCAGACAGACGTTAGCCAGAATCTTCATGATATCTGACTATGAAACTGAGCTCTGAATCTTAGGTTTGTAAGGAGATTTTGGAACCATGGAATGTAACGTTCCCAGTGAAACCTCATTATTTCATACCCTGTGTTATTTCCTAATTTAAAAGGGCAGCCTTCTATTGCTCCCTTGTATTTATTTTACAGGGTGACAGACTGAAGAAGCAAAGAATATTCTTGGGAAGGAGTTTATGCCATGAAGTGGGGTTATCGTTAGTCATTTTAGGATCTTTGAAAGTGTAATACATATTTGAAATAGATGCCCTCTCCAGACAACTACTTCTTTGTCTGGGTTCTTTTAACTGCTCCTAGAAACTGAAAGATAAATGGAATCTACCATTCTTTATGTGATTTCAAATAATACATTTTGTGATTAAATGAGATACCACTTACCTTAGAGCTCTAATGAGGCATTCTGGAATTTATCTAGTGTGAGGGCTTCTCAGAAGGGAATTATATTAGATGTGGCAAGAGTGCAAAATTCTGTGCATTTAGGATGACAAGATTGTAACTTTGACCTTGAATTAAGAATTACAGCTATACAAAGTCAAAAATATGCAGAGCTGCCCCTACACCTTATGACTTATATATAAGTCATACTGTGCTGTGGGGGGTGAATAATCAACTTGTTAAGACATATTTTATTCCTTTATTTGGCCATGTTCAGAAGACTCAACTCTAGATTGACTCCTCATATTGAATCATCCACAACATAAAACCTTTCTTTTTCTTGGGACGACACTGAAACCTTCTTTTTTCTTAGTTTCCATAGAAAAAGGTAAATAATGCTCTCCATATGAATCTTAAACCACCCCAGAATCATGCAAGTTTCAAGTCAAATCTGGTTATTATTTTAAACAGGTAAGAGTAGGTAGATGGTATGTCTAAATCCAGCACAAGAGGCTTATCAATAACTAAATGAAAGTGAGAATCTTACTCATGTAACAAAAAGAAAAGAGGGAAGAAGGAGAGAAAGAAAGAAACAGGGTAGCAGAGCACAAAATGACTTGCCAGCGTAACTTGGGCTGCAGTATTGCACACATTGGTTGCCACTTAACATTTTGATCACATGAACACTGCCAGGGGTGCTTCTTTTTTTTTTTTTTTTGAACTCATACTGGCATTTTGATAAATTACATTTTAAGCAGCTGATAAGAAAACTTTGTTATTGTAGCTGTGGAAGTAAAAGGCAGGTCAGGGAGTAAAAAGACATGGAAAGAGCCCTGAGAGAATGAGGGTTGGATCCAGTTGTGGATATGGAATGAGCCTAATACCAGAATGCCATGAGATCTGTACCAGAAAAGATCTTTGTTGTTGAATATATTTATTAACCATTTAAAAGATGAGGTGGATAAAGGTGTAATATTATTCAATGAACCTAAATTTTAAGAACCACAAGAGACTCCAGCAAGACTTAACAAAAACAGGTAATTGGACAATATGATGAAGATGAAATTTGAGACAGGCAAGTGTGAGGTGATGCACATCTGAAGAACAATTTAAGCTAATCATACCCAGTGATGGGTATTGAATTAGCCATAACCTTCTGAGAAAAAGATCATGAGCTTTGCTCAATGTGTAACAGTGCTAAAAATAAGTTACTGGAAGAGGAGTGAGAATAATGTGGAAGATATTAAGGTGCCATTATATAAATTGACAGCATATCCTTGTCTAGAATATTATGTTGAGTTTTCTTCACCTCATCATAAAAACAGAATGGCAAAAACAGAAAAATGCTCTGAAAGCCAACTACACTAATTGGAAATACAGGATAAGCTTCATTATGGAGGGGCTATTTTTATGTCATGTTTAAAGATCTCCTGTTGCGAAAATCCTATAGTGATGTGAAAGACAGACATTTATGATCCTCAGTAGCATTTGAGGTATGCCCATTAAAGAGAAAATAAGCACTCACATTTTGTACTATAGTCAAGGCATTTTTATCCCCAAATAGTATCTTGAGTCCTACTGAAAGTAATAGGAGTTGGTGGTATCTTTGGGAACATCTCCTTGAGGCATGTTTGTGTTTCCCCTCTGTAGTGATAATTTGTGTTTGTAATGATAATACCAGATCACTACCTGATTCTTAAAAGATTTTTAGAATCAGAACAAAACCTAAATAAGCAAAAAGTATAAACAACTTTTATTTAGCGTAACTGAATAAATGAAATTTGATCTATTTTTTTAAAACAGGCATTGATTTTTTGGTAGGTGTGCCAATTTACCAGCCACAGTATTTCTTTACTCAGCACATTCCATCCTTGACCATCAAAGATAAGTTAGTACTGTACTGTTTTTCAGTCCTATTTAGCCTGAAACTCCATCCACATTAACAGAGAATAAAAATGGGGGTAAAGATAAAACAATGCCTTGACACTAAAACAAAGGAAAGGCTGTGGTACACTGACGCACTTCTGTCTCCTAGAACTGGGGTGAAGGGAGGTTGTTCCCTTTCCATGTCTATCTTTGTATGCACACACACAGCTTCTCACTGTTAGAATTTGCTTTGATGACTTTGAAAAATGAACTTGTGATGAGGTCACAAATATCTGAAACTAGCACTGGGTAGCCAGAACAATAATCAAGTTGGGCTGTATATTCATGATTATTGACTCAAGAAATAATAGCTATTAAGAAATCAGTTTCACAGTTGTCTGTGATAGCTTGGCTTGTACTTTTGTTTCCTGGGAAGTCTGTTTATATACACCACAAGTGGTACCTTGGGAATAGTTTCTTCTAGAAAAACCTAGACCTTTTAATGCTTCAAATGAGAATCTCTACCAGAATATAAACTTTAATAATGCCTTCCATAAACTAGATGAAATGTATTTCAGCATTTATTTGTGTTTCTAAAACATCATCTGGGTTGCTCTTGTAGAAATAAAGACCAACCAAATGAAAGCAAGTAAAAGTCATTTATTCAGAGGTTGCTAAAGCAAGGCAATCAACCTCTGTCACCTGTGTTTTGGCAAAGACTCAAAGGCGGGCAGAGGAGAGGGAAAGCTTCAGGTTTGCCCTGATTGAGGTCTGCTGGTGTGGAGAAGCTGTAGGTGAACTCACTAGAAGCGGGGCATCCTATGTGAAGGTTAGGAGTCCATATTTAGCTTTCTTTGTTTGATTCAAAGTTGGGTTCAGGGACAAAAGTTAGAGATATCAGTTACTAATTAAGTTCTGGCTACTTTGGCCTGACAGTTCCAGAGTTCATTATTTGGATTCCTGGATTGTTACTAGAGTTAGTCATCTGATCCCCTACAAGTTTGTTTATAGGAGGCAGGCTATTATTGATGATGGGTTTGTTTTCTGGGCAAGCTACTGTAACTTGAGGGTCAGAGTTCTATTTTTATATATGGTCCAGTCAAGGTCTGTTTGTATATTCAGTCTCTCATTCCATAAAAACAAATAAACAAACAAACAAAAAAAGGTTCACATTTTGAGAGGACTGAGCTCCCATAAATATAAGATTTCCTGCACTTGTGAATAGCATTTTTAGTTTGTAAATGCCTAAAATAAGTCATTGCTAAGATAAGAAAACCTTTGGATGTCTCAGATTATGGCTTGCTTCTACTTTGAGCAAGATGACTTTAGTACAGAATTTTCATTCAAATAAAGTAACTCTAAATTATAGAACACATAGTTGAAAATATGACAGTATTTGAAAAAGACTAACATGTTTAAAATGATAAGATAGTTTTATCTTATTAATTAAAGAGCATAATTTTTTATTCAAATTCCAGTGTGAATAAGGTTCTTTTGAAAGTCGTGGTAACTATTTCATGTCACCAGGGTACCGTTTTAGAAATTATTTCATTGATCCTGTTGCTATCTTAATGGGGCAAAGGAGTTTACCTGGCTTTTCATGAACCCTTGCTTCCTCCCAGGGATACAGTATGAACTAGCAAGATCTGCTTTAGCAATAAAAAGTCTTTGATTGGTAGATTATATAATATTAACTGTTCTCAGTTGAATGGTGTTGAGCAGAAAGAACTATTTTTTTCCCTATGTGTTAGTATTGACATTTAGTCATGTATAATATACTAACACAATTAACTAAAATATACCATTCTTGGAATGTGCTATAACCAAATGCACTATATTTTTCATATGATTTGCAATTTCTATGGAGAGCTCATTTGGATTACGTTTATAATATTCATTTAGCAAACTCCATTAGCAATGTTTACAAGTGCTTATGGAGCCAGTAAATGAGTTTGTGGGTGTGCCGTGAACGAAGTTAAATGCATCGATTTGTATATAGTTTCTAATGCATAAACTCATTCCAATCAGGCAAGGTGTACAGCACATTAAACTCTAACCTGGGAGTCTGGATCCTCATTAGGTTCCTTCATGGTTCCCTCATATGACTGAATTGATTAACCTTTTGGTGTCTTGATTTTTCCTGAAGGAGAAAACCCATTGAAAAACTAGATAAATATGAGCAGCTGAGCATGAAATTCCTAAGGGCAAACAAACAAACAAATAAATACACAGAATATAGAGAGATGTTGATGAAGTCTTCTGGTTGCAAATTCAGCCTTTTAGCTGAAAAATATTTTAGCACATCCAGTTTCCAGAGCACTATCATATTAATGGGAATGTACTTTTTAAGTTATTCTGGTGACCTGAAAAGATTTCTGCAATTTACAAAAGGAGTAAACTTAAAAACTGCAATTGTTAAAAATGGCTAAGATGGTATATTTTATGTGTTTCTGGCTAGAATATAAATAAATTCAACAGTAAAAGAATAAAACCAACAACTTCTAAGTGTTCATATTTGGAACCGCTGATTTTTTTTTTTTTAATGGGAAAAGTCTACAGGCCTATTAGGAAGGAGAACAAAGGCCCTTTGTTAGAGCCTGATGATCTGTACAAACTATGGATTTACCAGTTCATGAGCTGAAAACTTAAGGTTGTTATTCCCACTAGGTCAAGACAGGGCTGGGGATGCGGGACCTGTGGAGAGAGTAGGTCAGTGATACCCATCCCTCTGTACACCTCCCCGGATTAGGAGGAAAGCCTGTTATAATAAGAGCTCATGTTTAGTGATGTTTACCATAAGCTCTAACTACTTTATTGTAGCTCTGATCCTCCAGCCATCCTGTGGAGGCAGGTACTTTATATCTTCATTTTTTAATGAGGAAACTGAGGCCTAGAAAAGATGAATAACATATCTGAAGGTCACATAGCTACAAAGGGGCAGTGTTAGAGTTTGAACTCAGTCTCTATCTCCAGAGCCTCAGCTCTTAACCCCTGATATTTTCCTTAGCACTTACATTGAGGTACATAATTATTGGAAATAAAAGAGTCAGAAATCTAGGTTTCATATATTTCAAGATGTATGGTTCAGATAACTTAACCAGGTTAAGCCTCAGTTAGTTGTTCTTTTGAAGTAGAGGTTCTATTTTCAGCTTACTTAATATATGGGATTTATTTCCCTATCTTGAATCTAATTTAGATCCAGGACTCAGAAATTCAAATCATCTTTGATTTGATAAGAAACTTATGAAATAGTGCCATCCAATGAGAATATTCTCTTGTCTTCTTTCAAAATTAAGTTGGGAATTTCAGTTATTATTTAAAATTTTTTCACAAATATAGTTTTTTTTTCATAGAACACAGATGCTCTTAACTTCCTAGCAGTCACCATCTGTACCTCAATTTACATTTCCCAAAACACTGCTGACATCTGTTTAAATGCCAATCTCGCCCCAACTTAGTAGATTCTAGCTCAAAAGTGATATCCTATGAGTGATTTGGAATTTTAAAATTATATTAATTTTCTTCAAAATGCTCAATGGCTACTGGCTCAATAGGTTTTATCTGCCCCTTTGAGAAGATTTTCTCCAAATGGAGGCTGATATTGAAAGTGATCTATAATTTCCAGGAAAAGATGAGAGCATTTTGCCAGGTTAGATTTTTCATCTATGAGAAAAGGAATGAAAAGACTGAGTTGTCATGGAGAGAATTCAGGGTGATTAAGAATTTTCCTAAAGAATTGTTGTCCTTGTTTCTTTAGGTCCATGTTCTTTTCATACAGAGATGTCTGACTTCCATCAGTGAATCATTATATGAGGGGAGATACAGAAAATATGTCTGGGGATGGGGATAGTGTGGAGATAGAGTCGAGGTCTAGCTGAACGATGGGACTGATAGGAGATGATCGTGGGCTGTGGGATACTGATTTAAAAAAAAAAGAACATATAGAAATTATGCCCATATGAATGATGTCTCAATGATGTCAAATCTTTATCCTTTGAAGGTAATTTTTATTTTTAGAAAAATCCACAAGTCACCTGGAATGTACAGGATTATAGTACAGTAGATTTAAGAAATAACTTTTCTTGTATGGTTCATAAACTGATTCTAAGAAGATAATTTCAAATGATGAGCTCTAGAAAACTTTAAACAATGGCAACATGAGGAGACTAAGCATGGGATCTCCAAGAAGACTTTATTTATTTTTATTTTAGATTAATGTGAGGGTTCAAACTACTAGGTTACAATGTTTGCATTTGTTAGGTAGAGTCCCTCTTGTAGTTGTGTCCCACACCTAAGAGGTGTGCCATACACCCTTACATTGTACCCGTTAAATCTTTATTGGAAGTATAAATTTGGTCTTGTTTGTGTTTTGGAATCAGGCAGATCTGGGCTTTAGTGGCTTCATAGCTTTCAAGATTCATGACTTGGGTTATTTAGCCAAGTTAAGCCTACGTAAGTTTTCTAATCTGTAAAAATAGAGATAATTAATAATATCTATCTTGTGGCACTGTGAGGATTAAAAAATATGGTATGTGTAAAGTGCTCTACTCAGTGCCTGACATGTAGTAAGTGTTCAATAAAAGGGATTCTAACTCATACCCTCCTTCCTACCTTCAAGGTAGTTATATAGAACAGAATCATTCTCATAGGATGTATTTGAAGTATTTTGTAGAAGAAAGAAATGAGAGCTATTTTCTATCATTTATTTGGCTGTAATGGTCAAAGGCAAGTCATTTAAATTTAGAGTATTGACTTTCTTCTTTGTAACGTGGATGTAATGACACCTGTCTTACTAGAGTACCATGAATATTAGAAATAATGTACCTAAAGAATATAGAGCAGTAATTATGATTATTATGGAAAAGACTCAGAATAATAACCTTTTAATGGGGACCAGATTATCCTGCAAATATGACGACAATTTAAAAACGTGTCAGTAGCTCAGTGGTTAGGACGCCAGCCACATACACTGAGGCAGGTGGGTTTGAACCGGGCTGGGCCTGCTAAACAACGACAACAACAACAGCCAGGTATTGTGGCGGGTGCCTGTAGTCCCAGCTACTTGGGAGGCTCAGGCAAGAGAATCACTTAAGCCCAAGAGTTTGAGGTTGCTGTGAGCTATGACACTATGGCACTCTACTGAGGGCAACATAGTGAGACTCTGCCTCAAAAAAAATTAAATAATTAAAAAAATAAACACCTTTCTGATTCTATGTCAGACCTTGT
This sequence comes from Otolemur garnettii, assembly GCF_000181295.1. Classification (NCBI taxonomy): domain Eukaryota; kingdom Metazoa; phylum Chordata; class Mammalia; order Primates; family Galagidae; genus Otolemur; species Otolemur garnettii. Next base: position 7,856,534 of record NW_003852447.1, read on the forward strand.
CTGACAATGATTTTTCTGTTCTGCTCTGATGTTGGAAGATGTTTGGCACTTTTTTTGTGCCTCTCATTCTATGACAAGAAGTTAGTGACAATGCTGAATACATTTTTTGGGCCTCAAACACAGTTGATCACTGGTCAATTTGAAAAATTGACAGTTATTTTAGAACACACAAAGTTTATGGGAAGAGTGGACAGAGCTGATCAGTACTATGAATGTTATGGCTTTACAATGAGGTCCTACAAATGGTGGAAGAAATTATTCTTCTGGCTGATGGAAGTTGCAGTTGTGAACACCTACATACTTTACTCATCAGCTAAGAAGGAGAGTGGAGAAAAAGTACAGACGGGAGACATCTCATCACTCAGTTTGTGAGCAGTGTGAAGAACAGAAATTTAAGAAAGAGGGGAAGACCATCATATTCTACACTGAGGAAAGGCTAAATGCATTTTATAATGCACAAACTGAACATAAAATCAACAAAGGATTGTGTGGTTTGCAATAGAGGAAATGAGAAGGGTGGAAGGAGAGAAACCATTTTCTACTGTGAGACATGAACAAGGAAGCATAGAATTCATCCTGGAGATTGCTTCAAAAAGTATCACACTCAAAAAAATTATAAACCAAAATAAACAAACATACTTTATTATTTTACATAACCTAAAATAGATAATAAAATCATCAGGTGAGTTTATGTTTTTCTCTGTTAAAACTAGGATAATTATAAGTAACCCACCAGTCTCTTTCCTGTGTAAAATAAATAAGAGCTGGGGATTGGTAGGTGGCAGAAAAATTGGATGAGGAATTAAATGAATACTACTGGCATCCTAAGACTGACAAATTCCAAATTTCAACTTAGAAATTTTTCAAGAAGACAAATATCTGTGAGGCTGGCTGCAGATATTTATTGGCTTGTTGGTTACAGACCTAGAATATCAGAGATAAGCTTGTCCCACTTAAACCTCTGAATGGATTTTATAGGATTTCTCCACAACATAGGGCTGTGGTTAATGTTATGGAGCCCAAGGAAACATCACTTCTACGAGTAGAAGTTTTTCCTTATGTATAGGTGAAGAACTTAGAGAACTTATAGTTTCAGTTGTATAATACTTAAGTACATCTTTTAAAATGCCAATAAAATTTTTAATAGACAAGGCATTAATCTCCTTTCCATTTCCAATATTAAATTTATTCTAACAAGTCTTTATGAAATTCTGATGATAATAACAAACAAACAAAAAACTAGACCCTATAGCAACATCTCTCTTTCAAGAGGAGAGAATATTCACATTTTCATTTGTTTGGCAAAAATGCCTCAGTTAAAATGAAATGTCTGACTCATTTCTATAGCCAAGTATTTCTCAAATAAAAGTTTGGAGTTACAAAAAAAAATAAACACAGTTCAATTCTAAAATAGGCTCGTGACTTGGTGATTTCAAACCAAAATGTTAAGGAACAAAACTGTAGTTAAATAAAGGCATACCCCAGAGATATTGTGAGTTCATGTTCCAGGCCACCACAATAAAATAACTATTACACTAAAGCAAGTATACAAATTTTTTGATTTCCCAGTGCTTATAAAAAGTATGTTTATACTATCCTTTGGTCTATTAAATGTGAAATAGCATTATGTCTAAAAAATGCACATGCCTTAATTAAATGTACCCTTTAATTAAAAATACATTATTGCTAAAAAATGCCAATCATCTGAGCCTTCAGTGAGTTACAATCTTTTTGCTGATGGGGGACCTTGCCTTGGTGTTGATGATTGCTGACTGATCAGGGCGGTGGTTGCTGAAGGTTGGGGTAGTTGTGGCGATATTTTAAATTAAGACAACAGTGAAGTTTGTTACATCATTGACTTCCTTTCATGAAAGACTTCTCTGTAGCCTGTGACGCTTTTGATATATTTTGCCTACAGTAGAACCTTGTTCAAAATAGGAGTTAACTCTCTCAAGTCCTGCTGCTGCTGCTGGACATCTTCACCAGAAGTAGATTCCATCGCAACAAACCACATCTGAAAGAGACAGTTTGTCATGTGCTGCAGTTTGATCATGAGATTGCAAAGATTTTGTCATGTCTTCAGGCTCCACTTCTAATTCTAGTTCTCCTATTTCTACCACATCTGTAGTTACTTCCTCCCCTGAAGTCTGAAACCCCCAAAAGTCATCCATAAGAGTTGGAATCAAGTTCTTCCAAACTCATGTTACTGTTGATATTCCAACCTCTTCCCATGAATCACAAATATTTTTAATGGTATCTAGAATTTCAAATCCTTTCCAGAAGTTTTCAGTTTACTTAACCTGGATCCATCAGAGGAATCACTATGTATTTCTTAAATAATAAGGCTTGAAAGCAAAAAAATTTTTAATATTACTTTATACTAGTAATCTTTATTATGTTGATTAAATGTATTTTGATTTCAAAAATGTCTTTATTTTTTAAATTAAATTATAGCTGTGTACATTAATGCAATCATGGGGTACAGTATGGTGTTTTCATATACAGTTTGAAATACTCTCATCAAACTGGTTGATGTAGCCTTCATGTCATTTTCTTAGTTATTGAGTTAAGACATTCATACTCTGCTTTTAGAAAGATTCACTTGTACCCTTGTGAGATAAACCATAGAGGTGACCCCACCAATCACCCTACCTCCACCCATCCACTCCCTGCCCCTCCATCTCCCTCCCCATATTCTAAGGCTATAATTAGGTTATAGCTTTCCTATGAAAGCTATAAATTTGTTTCAAAATAGGGTTGTGTATGTTGGATATTTTTTCTTCCATTCTTGAGATACTTTGCTAAGAAGAACATTTTCCAGCTCCATCCATGTAAACATGAAGGAGGTAAACTCTCCATCTTTCTGTAGGGCTGCATAGTATTCCATGGTAAACATATACCACAATTTATTGATCCATTCGTGGGTTGATGGGCACTTGGGCTTCTTCCATGACCTAGAAATTATGAATTGGGCTGCAATAAACATTCTGATACAAATATCTTTGTTATAATGTGATTTTTGGTCTTCTGGATATATACCTAATAAAGGAATTGTAGGATCAAATGGCAGGTCTATTTTTAGTTTTCTAAGTGTTCTCCAGATGTCTTTCCAAAAGGAACGAATTAGTTTGCATTCCCACCAGCAGTGTAGAAGTGTTCCCTTTTCTCCACATCCACGCCAACATCTCTGGTTTTGGGATTTTGTGATATGGGCTAATCTTACTGGAGTTAGGTGATATCTCAAAGTAGTTTTGATTTGCATTTCTCTGATGATTAAGGATGGTGAGCATTTTTTCATATATCTGTAGGCCTTGTGTCTATCTTATTTAGAGAAATTTCTTTTCAAGTCCCTTGCCCACCCTGAGATGGGATCACTTGTTTTCTTCTTGCTAATACGTTTAAGTTCTCTATGGATTCTGGTTATTAAACCTTTGTTGGAGATATAACCTGAAAATATCTTCTCCCATTCTGAGGGCTGTCTATTTGCTTTACTTACTGTGTTCTTGGCTGTGCAGAAACTTTTTAGTTTGATCAGGTCCCAATAGTGTATTTTTGATGTTGCTTCAATTGCCCAAGGGGTCCTCCTCATAAAATTTTTGCCCAGGCTGATTTCTTCGAGTGTGTTCCCTACACTTTCTTCTAGTGCTTTTATAGTTTAATGTCTTAAGTTTAAATCTTTAATTCAGTGAGAGTCTATCTTAGTTAATGGTGAAAAGTGTGGGTCTAGGTTCAGTCTTCTACAGATCACTAGCTGAAAGTCAAAATTATTTCTTGATTCACAGGCTGCAGAGTGGATGTTGCGTTAGCAGGCATGAAAACATTAGTCTAGTACAGCGGTTCTCAACCTGTGGGTCGCAAACCTCAGGAACTGTATGAAAGGGCTGCAGCATTAGGAAGGTTGAGAACCACTGGTCTAGTACATTTCCATCGCAGCTCTTGGGTGATTAGATACATTGTCCAGGTGCAGTAATATTTTGAAAGGTATTTTTTGTTGTTGTTTTTCTAAACAGTCTCAGCAGTGGATTTTCGGTGTTTAACAAACCATTCTATAAACAGAAGTGATGTCTTTCAGGCTTTGTTGTTCCACTGATAGAGCACGGGCAGGGTAGATTTACCATAATTCTTAAGGGCCCCAGGATTTTCAGAATGGGGAATGAGTATTGGCTTCAACCAGTTGCATTAATCTCTAACAAGATAGTCAGCCTATCTTTTGAAGCTGTGAAGCCAGACTTCGCCTCTCTTCTTCTTCTCCTAGGTGGCATCTTCTTCCAATAGAAGGTGCTTTGCCTACATTGAAAATCTGTTGTTTTGTTTAGCCACCTTCATTAATAATTTTAGCTAGATTTTCTGGATAACTTTTCACAGCTTCTACATTAGCCCTTGCTGCTTCACCTTACACTTTTATGTTACACAGATGGATTTTCATAATGAACCAACCTCTGCTAGCTTCTAACCTTTCCTCTGCAGCTTCCTCACCTCTGAGCCTTTGTAGCATTGAAGAGAGGGAGGGTCTTGCTCCAGATTAGGCTTCGGCTTTAGGAAATGTGTCTGGTTTGATTTTCTATCCAAATTATTAAAACTTTCCCCATATCAAAAATAGGCTATTTTGCTTTCTTGTCATCTGTGTGTTCATTGAAACAGTACTTTTTTCCTTTTCTTTTGAGACAGAGTCTTACTATGTTGCCCTTGGTAGAGTTCTGTGGCATCACAGATCATAGCATCCTCAAACTCTTGGGCCTAAGTGATTCTCTTGCCTCAGCCTCCCAAGTAGCTGGGACTACAGGTGCCTGCTGCAACACCCAGCTATTTTTTTTTTTTGTTGCAGTTGTCATTGTTATTTAGTAGGTCCAGGCTGGGTTTGAACCTACCAGCCCTTGTGTATGTGGCTGGTGCCCCACCCACTGAACTATGGATGCTAAGCCTGGAACAGCACTTCTAATTTCCTTTGAGAACTTTTCCTTTGCATTCACAGTTTAGCTAACTGGTACAGGATGCCTACCTACCTTTTGGCCTATCTCAGTTTTCAATGCATCTTCTTTGCGAAGCTTGATCATGTCTATATTTTGCATGCAACTCTTCTTTTCACTTGAGCTCTTAGAGGCTGTTTTAGGGTTATTAATAGACCTAAATTAAATACATTGTGTCATAGGGATAGGGAGGCCTGAGGAGAGGGAGAGACATGGAGAAATGGCTGACTGGAGAAGCATTCTGAACATGCAACATTAGTTAAGTTTACTGTCCTATGTGAGTGGTTTGTGATGCCTCCAAAACAATTACAATAGTAACTTCTAACATCACAGATTATCATAATGGGCATAAGAACAATGAAAAATTTGAAATGTGAGAATTACCAAAATGTGACACAGAGACATAAAGTGAGCACGTGCTGCTGGAAAAATGGCATTGGTAGACTTGCTTGATGCAGGGTTGCCACAAGGCCTTAATTTGTAAAAAATGTCATGTCTGCAAAGTGCAATAATGCAAAGAACAATAAAATAGGTATGCTTATAAGCAGTTTATTTGAAAAAATAAAAGGAGTATGATTTTTTTCTCAAATTGATTATTACAGAGGAGGCTAAAATAAGAAATGGATAAAAGCAAGACATCCTTCCCCTGCTTCACAATTCATTCCTTTCCTCTTCGATCTCCCATGATTATATGACACCATCTCAGAAACCCTGAGGCTCTCAGCAATAGTTCTGGAGCTCCTGGTGCAGTTATTCTTCTGGTTTCATTTATGAGAGAGAGGGAGAGAGAGCGAGAGAGAGAGAGAGAGAGAAAGAGAAAGAGAAATAAAAAAAAAGGAAAGGAAGAAAAGGGAAAGGGAAACAGAAAGGGAAAGGGAAGGAAAGGAGCCTCTGAGCCTAGAGCATTAATCCTGTCAACTCAAGTAAGCAGGAGATAGACATGTTTGTATCCCGACAGCTCAGCTTCCTCTGGCTTACCTTGGGAGCAGGTGTTCTGAATATAGACAGGTCTGTCTGCAAGTTTGACTTATGTTGGTGGTAAGATTTCTCCTGGTTGACTTGGCAGATTTTCTCTAATGACTTTCCATTCAGGAGGACAGGTACCAAGTCTTAAAAGTAGATCTTTTCATATTTGATAACAATGGCCATGTTAGTACTGTTCTTTGTCAATGTATGATGTCAAAGTAGGGATGATTAGGGAACTGGAATGCTCTGAAAAAGGACACAGACTCTCTGCAATGTATCTCTTCAAGTTAGGACAGGTCCTTTGCCCCTGGTAAGTTGCCACTGGTGAGGCAGTGAAAAGGGCGATGTTCCGCATGTGCCTCCTGCCTCATGCCCTGTAAAATGCTGATGTAGCTCCTGCAGAGATTTCCTCTGGCATCCTTTAATTGATGTCTGGGTTTTAGAATCCAGCTGCCAGAAAGCATCCCATTTGAGAATTCTGTAAAATTGGATTTAATACATAGCATGATGACCCTAGACCCCAAGGTAGATGGAAATGGCTTGGGATGGACGCTCTAAACCAGCCTGCCTGCATTGGCCAGAGGAAGGAGAGGCAAGCAGGGAGGGAGGGAAGGAAATGGGAGGAGATGCTGAACATAAATAATAAGAGGGGCTGCTGGCTCTTCAGCTTCTGGCTCTGTGCTACTGAAATGAGCCAAGTTAAAACCTGAAGATTTACATCAGAGACCCCCTAAGGAGGCATCAGAAGAAAGAAATCCATAGCAGGGCAGCACCTGTGGCTCAAAGAGTAGGGTGCTGGCCCCATATACTGGGGTGTAGGTTTAAGCCCGGCTCTGGCCAAAACTGCCCCCCCCCCCAAAAAAAATCCACAGCAGAAATCTACAGTTTGAATTCCCGTGGTTAAGGGGATAGTCATTGTGGGTCCTCTTTTCTTAGGCAATGTGTCTTTGAACAAATCACTTAACTTCTCTAATTAAACCTTTGTTCTGTTACCTATAAATTCAAGTATTTCTTGCACAGTCTTGAGGTGAAGGACCAGATTATTTTATAAATTTCAAGTCTGACATAGCGTAATACTTTTTGTAAAATACAGAAAAAATTGCTCCCTAGGAATATTTAAGTTTTTTATTTTTAAAGTCAACAGACGTTAAAGTCAGTCTGTCGAATTGCTTTTCACGAATGGATCAACAAACTGTGGTATATGTACACCATGGAATACTATGCAGCCATTAAGAAGGATGGAGACTTTACATCCTTCATGTTCACATGGATGG
>NW_003852447.1:7863950-7950762 GCF_000181295.1 Otolemur garnettii
AAGTGAATCTTTCTAAGAGTAGAATGTGAACGTTTTAAAACAATAACTCAGAAAATGACATGAAGGCTGTGTTGACCAGTTTGATGGAAGTATTTTGGATTGCATGTGAAAACCCCACACTGTACCCAAGAAGTGCATTAATGTACATAGTTACCATTCAATAAAAAAAAAAAAAAAAGATTTCTAAACATTTACTTTCAGTTCTTCAGTATTTTATTGCAGACCAGTAACACTTTGGGGGCTGGTACCAGTGTGTGGACTAGACTTTGAGCTGACATTGGTACAGACACTAGTGGTACTTACTTTACATGCGTACGATGAGGCTAAAGGGAATAGTAGAATCATATCTATATTTGATAGTCATTATCATAATTTTTAAGTTTCCTTTTGGTTTAACCAGTAAGACTTTCCTTTTGTAAGGCTGTAACAACACATAGTTTTTCATAAAGAATAGTTAGGAAGGAGAGGGAATACATAGTCAATATTGACTTCTCTCTAGAGATGGAGAAGTGTTGCAACTCAGGAATACCAGCTGAAGGTTCACACTTTGGGAGTCAATCTGTAGACCAACTCCAAATCCTGGCATTGCTACTTGGAAAATGGAAACATCCAGTTTGGGAAAGAGAGTCATCTCTCTGGTGCAGTCTGTCAGCACGTTGCTCTGGTGATGGGAAGGCCTGGTTACAATGTCCTACTGGAACTGCTAGGCCACTGAGTCGCATCGTGTTCTGCACCCAGGCTTGCAGGCAGGCAGACGTCGGTTTGAAAGTCTGCTTATTGCCAGTGCGACCATAGATGTGGTTTTTTAAACTTTCCAAGCCCCCATTTTCTCTTGTGTAAAGTAGGGGCTAATAATAGTGCCTGTATTTCATAGTGCTGCTGAAAAGATTAAGTGAAATAATCCCTGGTAGTGCTCCACAGTTTTTAAATGACTAAGGATAATTATAACTCCAGGATAAACAGCTCAATTTTAGCAGAGCCAAGACAGCATGTGGCATGTGGCCAGATTTTCTTGACAGGATGGACCGAGGGGTCAGAAGCAGCCACACTACCTTTCTAGGACACGTAGAAGAAGAGAATCCCAAGTGTCAGCACATCACTTTTACAAGGTTCCTGACCCTTAAATTATAACTTTCCCTGTAGCTATCTAATGCTCTCACTCCTTCCTTCCACCCCAGCTGTGAAGGAGATAGTTATTATATGGAAAAATGAATCAAATTCTTGAATGCACATCCAAGGTGAGGAAAACTGCAGGGGTTGAAGCAGGAGCTCCCCACTTCTTTCTCTGTCCACACAATGTGCACAGAATATCCGTGATTAAAATTCTTAACATGATTTCAAAGCATCACCTTCCCAGGTAGATGACACACACAGGCAGGCACTGAGATTCGGAAGTGATCTGACTCAAGTGGCTCATTGGTGAGAGCCTGAATAACACTCCATAACGAATTTGCTATTTACCGATATAGCATTGCATTCATTTGGCATTAATGGGCAGAACCAATGTACAGTCATACTTATTTTATTTAAATTCAAGCTTTGGTTACAGGCAACTAAATTGCTGCAAAAGGAAAGTGATATGCCAATTTCAAAAGGTACTTATTGCCACATCATCTAGCAGCTGAAAAATATAAAGAAAATATTGAAAGAGAGATGCAACTATCCATGCTAACTGTGATGACAAGATAGATGCTACTAAAAATATGCTCTATTGAGAGGTCACAATTAGTGAAGGAGGTTCTCTAAAAAGATGTTGGCCCACAAATGGATGAATTTAAGCTGCAAAGCAAGCCAGTGTGGCGGCTCCTGAATACTTCTAACTTAGGCAGTTATGAGGGATATCTCACTGGTGTCATTTAAAATTGAGGTTCAGTACATCTCCATCCCTACCTCACCCTGAGTCCCAAACTCATCTCTAGTTCTCTCCAGCACCCTCAGCCAGGTGGTGTATAATACATGTCCTGGAATGAGTCACCTGTATTCTTTTGGTCTCTCCATCAAAGGATCTAACATTGTGTCTGTCCTGATGGCTCTTATAAGAATGCTGCCTGGCCAGTACAATTCTCCCTCCCTGGGGGCTGTCCTGACTGCGTAGGCTGCAGTCTGTGGCAGAGTTGGGGCAATAGTTCTGTAGGGCACAGTCTTTCAGAAATACAAGTCTTTTTTGTTTCTTACATGAGCATCTCTTTTATAGGTGCTCAAAATTAGTCCATGAGGCAGGGTTTGATGTGTATGTGGCAGGAAGGCAGGTGAGGATAGAGCGAGCCATGCATTCCCTTCATTGACCCCATCTGACTCCTCCCCAGGGATCCTCTGTGAAGTTTGCAATATTACTCATGCAAATAAATATTGTTGAAGTAGAGAGGATCATCCAGTTCTACTTACCACATGCATCTGCGTCCTGGCTGCAGTCCAGAAAAGAGTAACCCTGGGATGAAAATCCAATTAAATCATATCAATAATTTGTACTCTCTCATGAATGTGTTTTTAAGATATTTTTCTAGGGCCATGCTTGGATAAGGGAGAGGACTGGAGAGGTATGGGTCACGTCTGATGGAAAAGATTGGGGCTGGGGCTGGAGAGACAAAATGTTGAGGCTATTGAAGCCACCTTGGACTACTTAACAGATGTACTCTGAGATGACCCTGATCACTCTCACTATTAGCAAAATTTAAGATAAGCCAAGGCTGTGGTGGGTAACGGGAGCTAAAGTAGACAAAATTCTGAAAGGAAAATTAGAAGCTTAAGTATTTTCATGCAAGTCAGTGATTGTGTGTATTCTTCAGTATTTGGCATTTCTAACAATGAGTCTGAATTAAGACTTCCTTTGAAAAACAGATGAAAATCCCTAGGCAGAGAATGATTACTACCCATTTGCTGATTATGAGCAGTGTTCTTTCAAAGAAAATCCATATATTTCTACTTTTTATTCCTGTGACTCAATATATTTTGTCTCATGTGAAGGTATATTTCTGAGAAATGCTGCAAAAGGTTCCTATATTTTGACTCTGAAGAAAATGCCAAGGCCATTCTCTGAAATCCTCTGATATCCATGCCACTTCTGCCTTGTTTTGGGAGGAGGGAAGTAAAGAGAGAGGTGGGGAAATGGGGATCAGAAAGGACTTGTTTAACCTGACATGTGCCCTCTTCAGAGTTGCTTGGCCTACCTCTGAGACATTGCCAAGCAAGTGAATCTAGGGACATTGTGCAGATGGTTGGAGACATAAATCCAGTCTGGATGAGGGTTCTCCATTTTGTCATCACAAGGTCATCTTACAAATTAGTTTTCTTCCCTTGGAAACCTGACACTTTAATAATTTTATTTATCAAATAGCATTTGATAAATGCTGGTGATTGCTTTGTTTTCCTTTTTCATTAAAATAAGCTAGAGATAACTGCCAGTGTTTTTGATTGACATATGATAACCAGCGTTATTGATTTGATACAATGCCATAAAAATTAAGCAAAGCAAAAGTAAACTTGGTGGGTATATTTATGTTTATTTTCTAATGTATGTTTCTAATTAGGCTTTCAAAATACTAAACATAACTCACAGATGCCTGTTACTGCCTTTACTCAATTTTTATAGAGCACCAACATGTGGGAGTTCAGGAAGGGGAAAACTTTCTGGTGTCTGCCAGGTTTGAGACTGTATGGAAAGCCACATCATACCGGGGGAGACTCTTCTGGAAGGGCTTTCGGACTTCTGCCAACATTTTAGGAGGAATGGCAGGAGTATATCTACTCCTCAAGTGTATTCTAGTTAAAATGTCACATCCAGAGATCCAAACTATTTGTGAGCAATCAGCAAGACTGATTGTTCAGCTGACTTGCTTTCTAACTATGCCATTTCATTTAAGTTTCTAGTGTTGTCTGGATTAAACTAGTTTTGCACAGTATTAGTGAGCTTGGGTATCTGATTAGTTTATATGACAACTTCCACACAAGTCCTTCTTCATCAATCTCTTGGCAAAAATAAATATACTTCTGTAATAAGAAGTAAAAGCCCAAGAAACTATGTGGTAGCACATATGTCAGCTACTTTCAAAGGGACCTGGGTAGTTCTCATCTACACTTGCCAAACAGAAAAGGGAAAACCAAATGAATTAGTTTACGGTTTGCTTCCATCGAGGAAATGTCTGTTATACTATTTGTGCCTGTGAAAACATCTATCTACTAATATATGCCTACCGAATCTTATATCATCTTTAAAGTGGTGATAGGAGCAGGATATAACGTGGGAAGGTAACTTGGATTATGATATTTTTACAATCCTGGATCCTGGGTTCCTGAACTTCTGTGGTGAACTGACTCAGAGGAGAGACTTCCAATATGAGTGGCTAATTTTAAAATATATATAATGGGCAAACACACGTAGAAAACTTTTGGGAAGTGATGGTGGCTCAACTGCCTATTTAAACCAAACATACATTTGATTGTTTTTAAATATTGATGCCTTTGCTGTTATTGAAAAACACTGAGTAGGAGTTCACACAATGAGGGCGACATGTGAATGTGTCAAGCTAATGTCAAAACAACAGCCTTGAGCAGCATCGCAGTCTGACAGGTTTCAGAATGGAGTGACTGCTGACTGGACTACTCTGAGGCTGAGTTAGGTCTCTCCTCATAAGGACTTAGCTATTTTCTTGGGTGTCTGCAGCCTGGAGTTGTGTCAGACTTCACTGATTATATCTCTGTGCAGAGAGGGAGGGCATGAACTTTGCCAGCAGGAGGAATGAATATGTATAGTGTTTTCCTTTGGATCAGGCTGACTGCGACCTCTGGTGAGGGGGGTTGTGAGACAGTATGCTTGACTTTCATAGTATGAGGGCTGCCAAATAAAGTGTCTAGGTCGTGCCTCTCACACCAGGACAATCAGGCAGCCAGGACTGATCTTTCAGAGCTGCACTTCCTTTTCTAAAAATGCTGTTTCCTTTGCCTGGCATAGTCTCTGTTCCCTCTTTGTACTGGTCCTGTCTGATATCTACCCTTGGTCTAAATGTGTTTCCTTATGGGGGCCTTCACTAACATCTCAAATTAAGTTAGGAAGATCCTATAGAAACATCCATAATTTCCTCTATTTCTCCATATTTTGATTTTTTTTTGTTGAGACAGAGTCAAACTTTGTCACCCTTGGTAGAGTGCTGTAGCCTCATAGCTCACCACAACCTCAAACTCTTGGGCTCAAGTCATCCCCTTGCCTCACCCTTTCAAGTAGCTAGGACTACAGGTGCCTGCAACAATGCCCAGCTATTTTTAAAGACAAGGTTTCCTTCTGGCTTAGGCTGGTCTTTAACTTATGAGCTGAAGCAATCCACCTGCCTGGCCTCCCAGAGTGTTAAGATTACAGGTGTGAGCCACTACACTGGACAATTTCCCAGGGTTTTAGTCAGGGTTCCCTAGAGAAATGGGACCAACAGGATGTGTGTTTGGACATATGTGTGTGTGCACCTGTGTTGTGTGTACAAACTTGCCCCTTGAACAACATGGGTTTGGACTGCGTGGCTTTACTTTTACATGGATTTTTTCCCCCAATAAATACATTGTAGATTTTTTTTTTGAGATTTGTGACAATTAAAAAATGTGTAGATGAACCACATAGCCTAGACATTCTAAATAAATTAAGAAAAAGATATATCACAAATGCACAAAATATATGTAGATACTAGATTATTTTATCATTTGCTATCATAAGTATACACAAACCTATTATAAAGAGTTAGAATTTATCAAAACTTACATAGGCAAACACAGGCCATCATGGCACCAATTGCAGTAGAGAGAAATGTAAACAAATATAAGCACCCAGTATTAACTTATGACTGCTAAAATTAACTATGGTCCATAGTATAGTACTGTAAAAATTTTGTAGCCACCTTCTGTTGCCATTGTAGTGAGCTCAAGTGTTGCAAGTGTTCGTTTAAACTACCATGTGACACTCATCATCTTCCTGGGAGCACTTCATCTCTCCAGTAAATTGTGTGCCCCAGTAAAAAATGATCTCTCATGGTTCTTAGGTAATTTTCATCGTTCTCATGTAATTTTCATCGTGTTTAGTGCAATATCATAAACCTTAAATAACACCATGGGACCCAGGCGAAGTGCCACTAGTGATGGTGGAAATGCTCCCAAGAAGCAGAGAAAAGTCATGACATTACAAGAAAAAGTTGAATTGCTTGATACACACCCTAGAGTGAGGTCTTCAGTGGCAGTTGCCCTCCACTTCAAGATAAATAAATCCACTTTATGGACCATTTAAAAAAAGAAAAAGAAATTCACAAAGCTGTCAAGGAAGGTATGGCAGCAGGCGTGACAATTCTGCACTTTTTGTGAAGTACATTTTTCTTTTTATAGATACCTTTTATCTTGTATTGAAAATGCAGCTTTTGTGTGGGCTTAGGATTACAATAAGAAAGACATACTGGCTGGGTATGGTGGCCCACACCTGTAGTCCTAGCACTCTGGGAGGCTGAGGTGGAAGGAGGATCACTTGAGGTCAGGAGTTTGAGACTAGCCTCAGCAAGAGCAAGACCCCATCTCTACTAAAAACAGAAAGAAAAAAAATATCCAGGTGTGGTGGCATGTGCCTGTAGTTTTAGCTACTCCAGAGGCTAGAAGTTCACTTGAGCCCAGGAGTTTGAGGTTGAGTTGAGCTGTGATGACACCACTGCACAGTAGCAGAGTGACAGAGTGAGACTGTATCACAACAACAACAAGAGAGAGAGAGAGAGAGAGAGGCATACCTTTAGGTTAATATGATTCAAGAAAAAGCAGTCATTATATGACAATTTAAAGCAAAAGGAAGGTGAAATATCTAAAACTGAAGAATTTATTGCTAACAAAGAATGGTTCGATAATTTTAGAAAGTGTTTGGCTAAGAAATGTCAAGATAGAGGGAGATTCAGCTTCAGCTGGCAAGAAATAGCAGATGGGTTCCCAGGAACCATTAAGAGTATAGATGAGGGGAAAGGGTATCTGCCTAACCAGGTTTTTAATGCAGACAGAAGTGCCTTATTTTGGAAAAAAAAGTCACAAATGACATTTATTAGTTGAGACCCAAGCACTGGGAATTATGGTAAGAAAAGATAGGCTAACTACTATTTTGTGCAAAAACAGTTGGTTTTATGATTAGGACTGCTCTTACCTATAATGCTGTTAACCTTTGAGCCTTGAAAAGAAAAGAAACAGCAGATGCCAGTCTTCTGATCGTACATGAAGAAGGCCTGAACAAGGAGAACGCCTTTTCTGGATTGGTTCCACTGATGCTTTTTCCTGGAAGTTGGGAAGGATGCCTTTGACAGTTCTTTTGATATTGGATAGTACCCCTGGTCACTCAGAACCCTTTGAGTTAAACATCAAAGGCATCACCTACTTGCCCCCAAACACAATGTCACTAATCCAGCCTCTAGATTGGTGGTCATAGAGTCTTTAAGACTCACTTCACATGGTGCTCTATGGAAGGGGTTGTCAACACTATGGAAGAGAACCTCGGTAGAGAGAACTTCGTGAAAGTGTGGAAGAATTACACCTTTGAAGGTGCCATTGTTGTTACAGGAAAAGTGGTGAAAGCCATCAAGCCTGAACAATAAATTCCTGCTGGAGAAAACTGTGCCCAGAAGTGGTGCACATCTTCATGGGATTTATGACAGAGCTAGTCGAGGAAATCATAAACGAGATTGTGGAAATGGCAAAAAGGTGTGTGTGTATGTGTGTGTGAGTGTGAAGAATGTAAAGATACAGATCTTGGAGAAATCCATGAGCTAAAAGACATCACACCAGAGAAATAACAGAAGACGACTTGGTGCAGAAAGAAGAGTCAGAGAAAGACAGCTTCAGAATTAGGTCAGATGATGGGGAAGGAGACGCAAACAAGCAGTGTCAGAAAACAAACTGACACAGGGCAGTCAGGCAGAAGGTTCCACTTAGTCAAGACTGGTTCTGATTGCCTTTGTGACAGCGACCTTTCTATGATCTAGGCATTAAAATTAAAGCAAACAGTGAAAGAAGGATTGGTACCATATAGAAACTGTTAGAGAAATGAAAAAACAAAAAGTCAGGTAGAAAATACTATATATTTCTGTAAAGTTACACTGAGCATGCCTGCCTCTCCTGCCCCCCCTGCACCTTTCCATCTCTTCCACCTCTGCCACCCTGAGACAACAAGACCAACCCCTCCTCTGCTCCTGCCCCTCAGCCGACACAATGTCAGGATGGTGAAGGTGAAGAACTTTATGATGATCTGCTTCCACTTAGTGAATAGCGAATGTGTTTGATTTCAATTATAATTTTCTTAATACCATTTTCTTTTCCCTGTCTTATTTTATTGTAAGAATGAGGTATACAATATATAAAACATATAAAATACGTGTTAGTCAACTATGTTATTGGTAAGGCTTTCTGTCAACAGTAGGCCATTAGTAGTTAGGGTTTTGGGAGTAAAAATCTATACCTGAATTTTCAGCTGAGTGATGGCTCAGTAATTTAACCCCTGTGTTGTTCAAGGATCAATGGGGTGTGTGTGTATATGGAGAGAAAGAGAAGAAGAGAAAGAGAGAGGGAGAAAAATTTATTATAAGAAATTAGCTCATGTGATTATAGAGTCTGGAAAATCAAACATCTGTAGGATGGGCCAGCAGGCTAGAGACCAAGAAAAGAGCCAGTGTTGCAGTTTAAGTCCAAAAGCAGTCTACTGGAAGAATTCCTTCTTGCTTGAGAGAGGCAAGTCTTTGTTATAGTAAGGCCTTCTACTGATTAAATGAGGCCCAGCCATATCATGAAGGACAATCTATTGATTAAAATTCTACTGATTTAAATGTAATCTTATGGCAAACACCCTCACATAAACATACAGGATGTGTGATATTCAATCATACAGGATGTGTGATTGAATATCTGGGCACTGTGGCGCAGTCAAATTGACACATAAAATTTAGCCATTGCACCCATGCTTCTCCATCATATTTGTTAATGTTAATGTATGTGAATGTTTTAATTTCTCACTAGGCATGAGGATGTGGACTACATTTGCTGTGTTCTTTCTTTCTTTATTTTAAATTTTATTATTATTTTTTGAGACAAAGCCTCAAGCTGTCTCCCTGGGTAGAGTGCTGTGGCATCAAAGCTCACAGCAACCTCCAACTCCTGGGCTCAAGTAATTCTCTTACCTCTGCCTCCCAAGTAGCTGGGACTATAGGCACCTGCCACAATGCCCAGCTATTTTTCGGTTGCAGCCATCATTGTTGTTTGGCGGGCCTGGGCTGGATTTGAACCCACCAGCTCAGGTGTATGTGGCTGGCGCCTTAGCTGCTTGAGCCACAGGTGCTGAGCCTGTTCTTAATATGTTCCCAGGACTCAGCACAGAGTAGACATTCATTAAATATTTAATTCACCATTCATTCGTTCAACAAGTATTTACTGAATACCTATGAAATACCAAGTTGTGTTCTTGTTTCCAGGGATAAGAGATGGACAAAATCTCTGTTCTCTTGAAGCTTCCATTTAAGTAGGAAAATTTTTAATAATTCAGGTCATGATAAATACTATGAAGAAAAACAAAGCAGGTCAAAGAGCCAACAAATAACAGAGATGGTGACTATTTTAAATACAGTAACCCAGAAAGGCCTTTTAAAAAAGAGGTTATTTGAGCAGAGACGGAGGGATGTGAAGGACCAGGTCATGTGGAGGTCCAGGTCCAAACAGAAAGAAGAGCAAGTACACAGAGCTCCAGGTGGGCGTGAGCCTGGGGAAAGGACCAGAATGGCTGGGGGTGGAGAGAGGTGTGAGATAAAGTTGATTTGTTTAAATGGGGATGTGACCTGATTTGGTTTTTGTTTTAAAAGTATCTCTTTGCTGACACTGCCCGACCGGCAGGCGGTGTCAGGGAGTTCGTGATCGGCGTATGAGAGAGAGAAGGAAAGGGTGGACACAATCACACAACCACTCATACAGTATAGGGAGAAGGCTGAACTGAAGCTGTTTATTTGGGATCGATACAATCTTATATATGGTTAGTACAGGGGGAGTGGTTATGCTGTTCTGACGGGAGGGGCCCTGCACTGTGCTCTGCGTTTCTGTCTCAGTCTTATACAATGTAGCTAGTTCTATCCTGTTTACTTACCAGCACTGGTCTCTTTATTCGGCCTTTTCACGTGGGGGTTGAATTAGGCTAGCACTTCCTCTTACGACTTAGTTTAATATTTCTGTTAACCCTTACACTTTGCTGTCTGGGCTGGATGGACTCTTAGGGTTGAAGAGGAGGGAAGTATAGAAGCCATTGCAACAGGTTAGGTGAGAGATGATAGTGTCTTGGACTAGGTTGGTAGAAGAGGATAGTTAGGATTTTGGAATATGTTGAAGACAGAGGTAAGAGAACCTGTTGACTGATGTGGATATGAAGTGGATGTGAGACCGAGCTCATCGAGGGGGTCTAAGTTATGCCTCCAAGCAACTGGGAAACAGTGTTGTCATTCACCGAGGTGAAAAGCTCAGAGGAAGAGCAAGTAAGAATTGGAAATCAAGATTTTGTTTTTGAATGTATTGATTTTGAAATTATGTATTAAATATCTGAACAGAGAGGGTGAGAGGGTGATTAAAATAAAGGCCCAGATCTTCTGGAGGTGTAGACTGACTTTGAAACCCTTGGAGAGATGATGATGGATCATACTGAAAGCATGCAGGGATATGAGGAGAAGAGTTCTCAGTCACATTTAGGGGTGATTGGAATATTTCTTGAGAGTCATAGTAGAGAAACAGGCTGGGAATAGAAAGAAAAGAAGAAATTTTTTTTTTCCCTTTCTGAGATTAGCTACCTTGTGTTCAATGAGAAAAGAAAGGAATTTTGTTTGTTTTAGCAAATGTTGATAGCCTGTTATGTACCAGGCACCATTAAATCCTCAAAATTATAATTCTATGTGTTGGGTCTGAGAATCTAACTTTTAGGGAAGTTTTGTTTCTCATTCTGTCTTCTATTTCATCATGGTAAGTCTATGCTGTTGAAGGACCTTGAACGTTGAAAAGAAAAAAGGGAGTTTCCTCTTAAAAATAAATCACAAAATGGAAAGAAATCTGAAATCTGGAGTTTTTAATTAAGATTACTAAAAATTAAAGAACATAGTCGTATCAAGTAAAATATGGAGGTGATGGAGGATAGAACATTGTTGTGAGCTAACATTTTTATTGAGGACTTATCCTGTGCCAAGCACTTTCTAAATACTTAGCTTACATTAACTTATTTAATATTTTCAACAACACAGCAACATAAATACTAGTATTATTATCCAAAAATACATAGCTTGTAAGTGATTAAGCCGAGATTTAGACCTAGTTGCTTGGCTCTAAAGTCTACATGCATAACCACTATGTCCCATTGCCTCTGGTCACCCCATGGGACAACCTCCAAAATAGGAAGCATGAAGTGGTGGTGTCTTGGAGTTCCCATTGCAGGTCAGGAGCATGGTGACAGTGCAATGGAAATGGAAGCAAACTAAGTGAGATTTGACAGGGGAAATGACGAGAAAATCTCTCCAGTGAGAAGAGACCTCTGAGGGGATAAGTGGAGTGTATGTGTGTGTATTTATGTATATGTTTGTGTGAATATGTCTGTATACATGTGTGCGCATATGTCTATGTATGTATTCATATGTGTGAATATGTATATATACATGTATGTGTGTGCATCTCTGTGTATATGTGTGTATGTATATTTATGTGTAGATGTCTGCATTTGTGTGTGTGTGGTGGGGAAAGCAGTAAAGTCTATCCACACCTATCAAAGTGTTAGAAATACTACTAGCTGCTCAGCTTAATATGTCCTGCAGTGCTTTGAAGAACAGCGTACAGACTTCCCTCTCAGAAGGCAGAGTGATGACAGCTGAATTTCCATGTTAACAGGCATAAAGTTTTGTCTGAGGTAGAATGCTGACAGCTTGGTCCATCTAGCTCCCACCTCCCTCCCTGAAAATCTCTAAGCATAGTCCACAGACAGTATTTGTGCAGTTATATTTTAATGTAGTTAACAAACCAGCAGGTTGATAGATTGATAAGAAAGCGGGTAGAAAGAATAATAGGAAGTCCCATGTGAGGGAGAAACAAGGGTCACTCACTCATTCAGGAACTGGCGTCCCCTCTCCTATAATTGTTCTCTCCATTCTTCCCTGTCATCATGACTGGATAGGGAGGGTGGGAGGGAGTAGTCCACCTACCTGAGTTCTTTGAAGCAAGGCCTCCTTCTTAATTTCTGATGCCAAGAGTTCAGCCTGCGCTCTGTTCTCTGCTTTTCACTCCTGTTGTTGAGAGAGAAGGTCAGGCCTCAGAAGAGTACTTGCAGCTAAAGAAGTTTTTATTGTTTCAGTAAAGATCAAAATCATGGCTGCCTCATATCAATGTATGAAAGGGAAAAAAATACTCATCTATTTATTTTCTTAAACAGGGAAATGAGCTAGATTTCTAACTAAATAAGTGTTACCAGAATTCAAATAGGTGATAATTGCAAAAGAAAGCCTAAACAGGCTTTTATGTTGCATTGAAGAGGGAAAAAGTCAGTGGTGTTTGTGAATCACAGAGAGTCTAACCCTTTGTAGTCTAGTGTGGAGAAGAATTTTTTGGAATTCTAAAAAGCCTGAGCTCAAATAAAATTCTCTCTTCACTTAGGGTTGAAGTGGTCCCTCTAATGCTCCCCTGTCCATGTTGTTAGATAGGCTTTACTTGCACCTCTGGGGAATACTCAGAAGATGAAGCAGTGACATGCAGAGCAAGCACTGGCTGGTGGATGCCTTCCTCTAGGTCCCAACCAAAAATCTTGTAGCACAAACCTTACCTAGACAAGTCATCTTCCATACACTTCCTCTGGCCTTCACTGGACTCCAGCTAGACAGAGTGTGGCCCTGTCCTAGCCCTTGAGCAGGATATACAGTCCCTGCTTGGCATAAGGTAGAAGAATATGAACTACCTCAGAATGTAGGTCCATTACTGACTGTAATGACAATTACCTGCAGTGATAACATCAGAGTATGCTAAGAGCATTCACATATATAATAAAATCCTGTAATGATGAACCTATAACTTGGGAGCAAAGATGAGACTTGAGATACATATTTTTGACCCCTAATCCTTAGTATTGGATCCATATCTTATCTAAAATCTTGGCCACAATAATTTCTCTAACCTGATAATAGCAGCGCTTGTGAGTGCTTGCCATGTGTTAGACACTGGCCTCAGTGGCTTATGTAGGGTATTTCACTGAATTCTTGGGCTTTAAGAGGTAGAAACTGTTGTTAGCCTGATTTGCAGTTGAAGAACATGCTTGCAGAGATTAGGTCACTTTTCTAAGGCCATGTACTAGTAATACTAAGACTACAGTTACTTACTGGGTCTGACTCTAAAGGACTGTATTACTACATTCTACATCTGCACATTTGGAGCAGAGACACCAAGATATACTGATCCCTGATGTATAGCATATTGTGTCCCAGTAAGGCTGGTCAGAATAGTGATCTCAATATATATTTTTTTAGATTTTCTCATATTACAAAAAAATATAATTAATTTGTCATGGGCCAAAATTTTTAATTGCAGTATTGGTGCCAGCAGTGATTTCATGCTTGGGATGGCAGGGTCACAAGCATGAGCTGGATATATGACACTGGTTTTGTCATTGTTTTTTTTACAGCTCATTCTTGCAGAACATCAGAATTTCAGAAGAAGTAGGGCATATAGCAAACAAAATGGTAGCTAGCTAATAATGAAAGGAAAGTTCTGTAACCTCCTTTAATGAATAAAATACAGATCTTCTAATATGTCTAAAACAAATCCAAAGTTGTTTTAAAAAGTACAGTTCTGAACATGAAGACACAGAAGGATACCCACTGGGAAAATACTGCAGTCTGAGATTTGAACTGACTGAGCACTGCCATTTATAAAACAGTGACATAGTTGTGTCCAGAGCCGCCTGAGGTGGTGGGGAGAGGCTTCTCCCTGGCTCAAGCAGAAATTGTGAGGCAAGGGAGTGACTCAGTCTTTTAAACAAAATGGTAATCGCTGGTCTGCCTGGAATTTGGGTTTTAACTTTGCTGCAGTTGTGTTTGTCAGTTTGTCTGTGGGTCTTCTCTCTGTGGATGTTTGAGCACTCTACTGTGACGCTGGAATCATGGCTTATTCAGCTTAGGTTTTTAATGGCTTCCACTGAAAAGAAGACATTCCATGGCCAAAGTCAGTTGTGAACAGGGAATAGGGTACCTGTGCACCTGTAGCATTGTTGGGAGTTTTCAGTGAGAAGGGTATGAACTAGTCATCTAAAAGTATACTTAGTATGGGTCTAGGCACATTGCCTATACAAACTTATATTTATATAGCATCTCCACTGATTTAAGTAGTTGGACTTTACAATAACCCCTGAAATAGGAAAAGAGATAATATCAAACCTAATTTACAGGTGAGTGATTATGTGACCACTGGCAATTGCAGAATAAATTCATAGGATCAAAACTAAACCACAGCTCTCTTGACTTGCTGCCAGGCATTTTCCCCTCTAAACTGTGATATGTTATTATTTTGCTTTGAATCACAGAATAATGGAGAACAAAGAAATGGAAAGTTTTTAAAAATAGTGTTTCAAATGGCCAGAAAAATACTCCTCCCCCCATTTAAAACAGATTTTTTTTTTGAGACTCCAACTTACTGGCAAAACAGGGTAAAATTCAGGTGGTAATTCCTCTTGGCATTTGATTTTTGGGGGCAGGGGAAATTGAATTTTTTTTCACTCTGCAGTAGGAAAATATTACTATTGTAACTGAGTGTTGCAAATGTGAAAACAGGCTCTCAAATGAAAATTGTATGGGGCACTTAGCATTCTGAAAAATATTTGAGTCATTATGTTGCAGTTCTAAAATTGAATCAATGCTATATTTAATAAGGCACAACAAGCCATGAATTATTGCACATTAATTCATACCCAGTGTGTTGCTAGGCACATGGCTAAAAGCTGAGTGCAGTCAATGCAACTAAACATGAATATACCATAATTCACACACCAGAGGGTCCCACTGTAATTATAAAATGTTATTATAAAGAATTATTTTAAAATATGTAGATATGTTAAGTTTTATATCTATATGATTCTCATAAATCTAGCAGCTCTCTCCCTTTTTCTCAATCTCACAACTCCAAGATTTTGCATCTGAAGCCCAGATCACCATTTTTCTCATCAGTAGGCCCCCTGAGGCTACAAATGTTATTCTGTGGGTTTCAGCTTTCATTTGGGGAAAAACAGAACTTTCTCTTAAGCAAAAAGTGTCATGCCAAGCTGTGTAGAGCAACATTTTATATGAGGGCTAGAAAGTCTACTACAGTTGCCCAGGAGACAGAATGATGGTCAGGCTAGAGGGTGGGGCTGGTCTCTCTTCCTAGTGGATGCTACTAGGTGCTAAGGTGTAGAGAAGCAGAAGGAAGGTACAGGTTCCAGACATATCAGGAGGGTACGTGAGAGTAAGTTCAAGGAGTGAATGCTTTGGTCTGCTTTTATTTTTAACTTCATAAACTGTGGTTCATGGTAGGAAGATTGTTGGTAATTGTAGATGGAGAACTTTCAAGGAAATCTAACTTGTCCAAAAATATTTATACACTGTTTCCTCCAAACTATCTGAGCATCATTTCCAGTGCACCAGAACTGTAATGGAAGCCGGTAGAATTCTAGAGGAAAGTGTTCTGGGTCCTTCCACCAGGGTGCTTATACCCTCACTCCTAAACATGGTGTGAAGTAAACAAGGCATAAGGTGTGCAATAAAACTTCATTTTTACATGGTATTTAAAAATAATGGTATGCATAAGAGAAAAAATGATTGACTCATTCTTAGGAGATGTTTCACTTTTATTGATACTTGTGTAGCTGATGTTAATAAAATAGGTAAAAGAAAAATTGATGTTTTACTTCCAACAAATTGTCAAAGATTTTCCTTTCAATAATTTTATAGAAAAATTCCAATGTCTATTTTTTTCCTGAAATATCTATTTTGTTCTTGCCCTACCACATTAAATTGTGATTTTATTATCTATATTATTACAGTGAGTTGTAAACTTTACAAGGAAGGGTATTAAAATAATAGCTAGACTTAAATATTATTAAAAGCCAAACAACAAAGGATTTTGTTAAAATTAATGAGCTGAGTTTAATCTACATTTCTGTTACCAAGACTAATTGTAAGAGCTTCCACCTTGATTAGAGTCTTTAGTAAATAAAAATATGCTCATTTTATGAGAATGTTTGAATTGCTCAAGTAGGAAATTAGACTTGACCAACACATTCAGCTATTTAGATTAAGGATGAAAAATAGACTTTGTTAAACAATAAACTATAAATATAAATTAAAGAGATAAGTCATCTTACTTGTTCATTCACTAGTTGTGATTTTTTAATTGTAAATACAGTAGAACCTCTGTAAGGTGACCACCCAAGAGACTACCTCGTAACAAACTGGTCAATATACAGAGGTGGTCAATATAATGCTGATACATACATTTGGTGCATGTTTGGCTGGTGTGTCAAAATTAGGTCAATTTAAGGAGGTGGCCAACTACGGAGATTCTATTGTATTGTTTTTAAATTATAGCCATATGAAAAAGTGTTAAGATCCCTCAATAATTGATGAAAACACTGTACTTATGTTGCTACTTTTGTTCTTAGTCTAATATAGTCGTTCTCAAACTTCCATAAAGCATCAGCATCACCTGGAGGGCTTGTTACAATAAAATGCACCTTGTTGGGCCCCATTCCCAGAGTGTCTGATTCAGTAGATCTGGGTGGGGCTAATTTGGAAACTAATAAGTTTTTAGGTAACATTGATAGTAGTGGTCTACACGTTGAGAACCACTGATGGACTTTTTTCCGTTAAAATTACTGTTTTCTTTGATACCATTGGCACACAAGTTGGTATTGGTGGAGCCTAGCAGAGATAAATTTGAGTCTGTGATTTATTTACTTGATGACTAATAAGGCAAGTTCACAGGTCTAGATTGGAAGAGGAATGGTCAACATAGAGTCCCTTCCAAGTTCCTGCCCCTTATGGGCAGCAGTTCAAAGGCTTTCAATCCCAATGCAGATATGGGCAGTGCCTGGTTTATGAATGGCTTGTTTTTCAGTCTGTTGTTTCTTTTTTGAATGTTCTGCAGGTGGCAGAACTAACTAGTGGGGAAAGAAAATACTGTTAAATCGAAAACACCACACTGTACCCCAGAAGTGCATTAATGTACACAGTTACCATTCAATAAAAAAAAAAAAAAAAAAAAGATTTTCAGAGAAAAAAAAAAGAAAATACTGTTAAATCCATGTGTGGCTTGTTTTTTATTATTTGTATGGAAGGCTGTGTCCCAAATTAATAAAAATTAAAATTTATATAGCAACTTGAAATCTTCAAAGTGTTTTCACATGTATTATCTCGTTAATCCTTCACAATAATCTCATAGGGAAGATCTTCAATCTAATAACTTTAAAAATATGTGCTGCCTAAGGTCACACAACTAGTATATGATATAGTCAGGACTGGAATACAGGGCTCTTTGACTCTAGACCTTGTGCCCCTAAGACTACATTTTTTTCCATGTACCCCTTGGTTCATGTGAAGATGACTTAATCTTAAGTTGTACAAAATGCCAGTTTTACAAATGTAGCGGTAGAAGATAAATGAGACACCCGGCAGCCTCAATTAGTACAAATATAGGTACATACTATTAAGATGAAGAAGAATATGTGGCATGTCTGTCTGAATAAGAAATGCTGGGGCGGGAGGCAAAGCAGTGCCACTAGAAAGAAGGGGGCTGAGGTCGCCTTCAGGCCCACGGAGAGTTAATATTAGCCCTCTTCAGACATGAAAAATAATAATTAAACACTGCTTGTCAATTAATGCCAACTTAAAGAAAGGCCCTACACTTAGATTAAGTGAGGAGCATGGGTTGCTGGAAAACAGCAAGAAAGGAGGAGGGAAAAGGGTAAAAAATAATGGAAGAGATAAGGTGAAAAAGGAGAATAATTAAACACACATGTACTTTCACAGAGTTGGGGCACTCATATTTCTAATTAGAATTTCAATGCAGGAGCCCAATTTAACCTTAGGGAGTCTTTATATTCATGTCACTGTTGTGCACAGCAATCAATCCCCGTCTGGCATCTTACTTGCGAGTTGAATTTTTATATTACATTCGTAGAGCCCCAGTCTCTTTGTATCTTTAATGGATATTTTCTTGTTAGAGCTTTAGTATGTGTTTTGTCTTCTAGAAAATTCTATGCTGAGAGGAACAATAGCCATTTAGATACTGGAATTCAAAAGAGTCAATGGCTTCCTGACATTAACCCATTTCTTCCTTGACAAATGCAGTCACGGTACTTTTGGAATCATCCTCCATCATGTCTGCTTGAGTGAGTTTAGGGGAATAATCGATGTATGCTCAACAAAACAGCCTGGTGCACTACGCTGCAGATGGTAAATGAAGGAATCCAGAATTCCGTCTCCTGTAACTGGAGAGTTAACAAGCTACTTTGTAGTTTAGTTCCTCCCAAATCTCTGAAATGGAATTTTGACTTTGTCCTTTGTTTCCATTGTTCTCAGAAGATTCATGTTTAACTAACTACTTCTAATTCTGGAAGGTGTTATTGAACTTGCTTTATATACCGAAAAGGTCAGTAGTTCTAGTCCTTTACCTTATCAAATGAGAAACTGAAACCAGACAGGTTAAATATTTTGCCCCAAATCAGGTGGTTCACTAGGAAATTATTCTAACTCAAACCATGTAGCACATCATTAACTCCTCCTGAGCAGGAATTTATGACCTCTGCACTTTTGCTTTTTGGACAAGCCCTAATATAACACTCCTATATAGAGTCAGACCTAAGTATTATCCAGATCTATGTTGGCAGTTTCAGAAAGAGGGTATTTTATCCTGACTCACACTTCTTTAAAGTTCTGAGTTTCATCTGAGCTCAGAATCTAAATATTTGTTTGTCTGTCTATATCATTACATTTAGGGTTTTGTCAAGCTAGCAATGTTGGGCCAGAATTAGTACTATTGTAGACCTTCAGTGAGCTTGCTGACTCAGAGAAAATACAATAATCCACAGAGAAGAGTAACTTATAAATCTGGATACCAGCCATAGGTCGAGAACAAAAGATTGTAAATCAGGGTCCCAGATAGGAACTGATGGAGAGATTGGCATTGAACCCAAGACATCCTCAATTCCTGAGTCTCCCTATGCAGGAGACATTGACTGTTGCCTGGGAACTTGAGCTGGGCAGCCAGGCACAGAGGGCTGGTGTTGGACCATACTCTTTTGGGATTTTCCAGGACTAAGATAAGACATCCCTCAACTATTGGCCAATCCAGAAGTATGAACTTTCCAGTGCTAACAATCCATCCTAAAACTCTTTTTTAATTGGCTTAAGGTATGATGCTGTCTACTAAGAAAACTTGTTAGAATCTTGTACTTTATCTGGATCCAAATATTCTACTCACTGAAAGAAGAGAGTTGGAGAATCTGCTTCAACTTATTCACACATGGCCAAGTGGAGAAGCACTGGATCCCAAGGGAATGGCAGATACGTGTTTTGGTGGAGTAGAGGAAAGAAAACTTTGGTGGTGTTCAGATCAATGGGTGAAGGTATTTAGAGTTTCTGAAGCTTAAGGATGCTGAGACTAAGAGTCTAAGTGAAGAGACTAAGAGTCTTTTCATTCTGAAAAGTCAATGACGTGGAGAAAAATTAGCCGAGGATAAACTATCCCTACTTTATAGATTTTTAGGGGGAAGTGGTAGTGAGGTCAGTGGAACAGTTCAGTTTAGCAGGTTGCTTTTTGGGTAAGGCCTTTACTTGATCCTCAGCAATGTGTTCACCATACACCTGTGGTCTGACTCTTTTACTCACCATTTTTAGTGAAGCTCCAGACAGAATTGTTTACAAGCAGGTAGGGACAGATCAAGTGAGCAACAGGAGCACAGACCAGATGCTTTGGCCTCTAGTTCTTATTTGCTTCTTCCCTGCCCTTTCTTCCTAAAGCCTACTTATTTAAAATGACTTGAATTGTATCGCTTACCTGATTTGCAATCTCATCATTGTCTTGAATCTTAATATTCCCAGCAGCTACTTCCTCTGCCCATCTGTGGACCTGGTAAAACATCTCTCAAAAGTAGATGAGAAGGTAAGGCAAAACAGCCAGGTAGCACTTTCCAGAAGATGTCTGTGTTTAGATGTACATGTAGACAGGCATCAGGACATATGAGCTTCTCAGATTGTTTAGGTGCAATATAGAACTTGATGTGTTGAACTCCTGAGGATCGGGTCTGTGTTGATTTCATCTTTTATCTCAAGTACTAGCTCACTGCTGGCCTGGTGCTGGCCCACCAGAGAGGTCAAATGAATGTTGATCTAAACAACTGTATTTAATTCATTACTAAAGAAGTACCTAGTATGTTCCAGGTGGAGGGGAGAAGGCAAAATGTGAATGCATTTTTTTTTTTTTTGGCACTGTGTGTGTGTGTATGTGTGTGCAGAAAGAGAGAAAGAGAAAGAATTTTTTATGGGAATTGATTCATGTGATGATTATGGAAGCTGAGACATCCCAAGTTGTGCCATCTGTAAGCTGGAAAACCAGGAAAGCCAATGGTGTAAATCAGTGTAAGGCCAAAGGCTGAGAACCAGGGATGGGGTTTGGTGTGAGCACGCTGCTGAGGTGGTGCTCTGGTGTTAAGTCCTCAGAGTCCAAAGGCCTGAGAAGCAGGAATTCCCATGTCCAGGTGCAGGAGAAGATAGATTTCCCAGCTCAAGGAGAAGGGAAAGAGATGGAAAGAATTGGCCCTCTCTCCACTTTTTATTCTGTCCAAGTCCTCAATGGATTGGGTGATGCCTGCGATGTTGAGGAGGACAGATCTTCTTTACTCAGTCTCCCGATTCAAATGCTGATCTCTTCTGGAAACACCTCACAGACACCCAGAAATAATGTCTCACCAGCTATCTGGGCACCCCTTACTGAGTGTGGTTGACACATAAACTTAACTATCACACCTGGACTAGAGAGTAGGGTGATGAGGGTCTTCCTCCTCATGCCCAGGCAGCAAACTGACAGACCACCTGCTGGAGATGGCCTGTGGGAGAAGAAAACTTCTCTCTCCACAGGGTGGATCTGAGGTCTGAGAATGAGTCAGAAATTGGCAGAGGAAACTAGGGGATTCAGTAATGATAGCAGAACAATATCCAAAATATGTAGCTCCCAAATGAAATGGAGCAGCTGGTGGAGACAGAAAACAACTTGGACAAAAATTAACAAGAGACGTGAGGTTCAAATATAGCATAAAACCTCTCAAATTATTGCACCTAAAAAACTCACAATTTTTGAATGAAAAAAATCAACACACGAATTGAAGAAGATAGTCACCCTGAGTTCTGCATTGGTGGTCAGGAAGATTAAGTGAGGGAAGAAAAAAACCTCACCTTAGAATTAAGAAGATAAGAGAAAATAAGAGGGAAAGGTAAATGATTTTGGAGGACAGATATAGGGCACCCCAGATACAAATAATAGAGACTCCATAAGGAGAAATAAGAATCAGAGGAGAAGAGGAAATAATTAAACCAAAAACATGAGGCAGGAGACAGTTTCCTTCCTTATGTTGAAGGTTGGATTAAGCCAGATTGAAAGGGTTCACTGAGTTCCAGGAATGGTTGTAAAGAAAAAAACAACCTCAGTTCAACCCAGTAATCTTCCTGAGTTTACAGGATAGAAGGAAAATTGTACAGGTTCACAGAAAGAAGGAACAAACTGTTTTCAAAAAAACAAGAATCAAACTGGCAATCAAACCTCTCGTCTATAACACTGGAAGACAGAAGACAATAGAATAACCTCTGAAAATACTGAGAGAAAAAGAAGGCAATCCAAGAATCCTACATCCAGCCAACATATCACTCACTTGTTTGGGCAGAAGAAAAATATTTGAGGATGTGTTAGAAGTCAGAGGATGTATTATCTATATACCATATCTGGAGAGAATATTCAAGAAAACCTCTAATGATAATTAAATGAGAAGAGATGATGAATGCTATGTATATGTGTGTGTATGCGTTTGATTGTGTGTGTAATGGGTAATGATGGCAAGACGGTGATATGTCATAAAAGTGCTAACTAAAAGGTTATGGAATAGAAGTTCTATGACTGATGATGCAAAATTTAGGGGTTGGGCATGGCATGCTAGGGTACTAAAAGGGAGGTCAAAGTGTCTTAGTGAATAGTAACTTGATCAAATCAGCATGAATCCTTTTTTAACGATTTTGGTATTTTGTTCATCAATGATTTTTTTGCATCACTGATTTTCTTTGCATTTAATTTTGATTTTTTTTAAAGATCATTTAATTTTGATTTTTTTTTTAAAGATTGTACTAAAGTATAATTCATTTTGGTTATTGAGTTTTTTGGCATCCTCTTGTGCTGAGACAAATGCCTTTGCCTATCCCTGATCGTGTCAGTAAAATAAGAAAACAGAAGAAGAGAAAATAGTGATAGCAATCACACAGCCACATAAGAAGAATGTTTTGAGAAGGACATTGACAGAGATAGCATGGGATATCGGGTCTGGTGGTAGGCAAGCTGTGATCACAGGGACAGTAATCTAGGAGAGGGAAGTAAGGTCCAAACAGGGGGTTAGGAAGTAGAAGCCACAGATACAGACAATGATTAAGCAAGGTATTAATCAAATGAAAAAGTTGACTATTAACAATTCCAGTAAACTTTTATCCTTGAGGATGATGTCATGAAAATTTCCTAAGAAGAAAACTCACTGGGAGTCTGAGCATCATCAAAACAAATAGCTCCCACTTATCATTAGCTATTGAGGTAGCTCGGAGATGAAAATGGTCTTTATAAAGAACGTTCTAGGAAGTCCATACCTCCTTAGGGGTCTTAGAGCCAGAGAAACAACACAGGCTTTCAAAAATCCTTCTCTCACTGTCACAGGGGTAGCTCGATGGCAGAAAATGACGTGTTCTCCTTTCTTGTGCATTCTTCGTTACACACGTGTACTTCTGAAGGAATAAAAATAGGGAACTCAGACTCTTTTTTGAAGGCCCTCTTCAGTCCAGACTCCATTTAGGACCTGCTCTTCCAGTGTACACTTCGAGAAGGGTTGCCAAGGAAACTCGAAACAAAGACGACTTCATGCACTCAGAGCAGGAAAATGCACCCAGCATCTCACATGTTTATACATTGCTGAGGACTGACAGTCTCCTTCCTTTTTACAACTGGAGTTTTAAGAACAGCCTTAAAGCATTTCATAGTCTTCTTTATTAAAAGTCTGGGATACAGTTGATAGAGAATTTTCCCTCTTATCTTCTGGCTACTTTTCAAGTGTTTTTGTCATTATTTCACAGTTTATGTATTCAAAAGTAAACATTGCAATAATAGCAACTCTTCATTTGGAAAAAAAATGAAAAGCTGAAGTAACAAATTAAGGAAATGTAGTTTTCATTCCATGTTGGACTCCAGCATCACCTTTAAGAAATATTGCTATTATAACTAAGAAAATGACATGTAGGCTATGTTAACCAGTTTGATGAAGCTATTTCAAATTGTATATGAAAACACCACACTGTACCCCAGAATTGCATTAATGTACATAGTTATTATTTAATAAAAAAAAATATTGCTATGGATTACATGTTAATTTTAGAGAGCCCATGGCCATAGTTGCTGTTAGGGGAACAGATTCTCCTTAGAATGTGCAACCAAATAACCTGATAATACCTCACAATCTTTTGTGGGCAAAGGGGCTGATTGTGGGAGTTAATTGACAAAACCAAATAAGATCATTTTCAACATTGCAAATCAATACATTTGATTTAATCTACTAAATTGTCTTTTGCATTGTGTTCTTAGAACAAAAAAAGTAACTGCATTAAGCAAGAGTCTATGGAGGAAAAAAAAAGTCCCTGATATTCAGCCTAGGGTATGAGCAATACATAACTAGATAAAAATCAAAATACATGGCTAGTTCATCATCGAAACAGTAGAGGGCACCTGGGTGGCAATGACTTGGACATTAAGGAGGAAGAAAGGCATACAGAGTAAGAATGTCCATCTGAAGTTTGGAAAGGATGGTTGCCAAAATAGAATATTGTGTGTGTGTATTTTCCAAAAAATCAAGTTTTAACTTTCCCCGTGATTGTCTTGTTCTCAAGGGCACTATTTTTCTGGCTTTGTCTTGCCTCAAGGTATTATTTTTGAGAAACCACACAACCTCCTGGGAAGATATGAATGTAATGTTGTGAGAAGCAGAGGGACTTATCCCAGCCACCTGAGTCAGGAGTCAGCTCTCAGAGGTAGCACTTCAGGAGGTGTGGCAGCTATCATGTGATAATCATATCCTTGGAGAATCACAGATCTGGAGCAGTACCTCTTGCTTCACAATGCCCTAGGGTGTGATTATCTTATGATAACCATTTTAAAGATGTCTTTTTTGCTCAATTAACACATATCAAGATGAGTTACAAAATACAGATATTTAACGTGACAGGTTAAAACAGTGCAGATGTCTTCATCCAATTATTGCAATTTGCACTGTGGACAAGGAAAACTACTTGGATGAGTGATTCAACTTGCTAACATTTATAGGTTTTGTAATTGTACGTGATTACAAGATTTCTTCATATTGAGCAAACTCTGTATTTTTACCAATAGAGCTGTCTTTTTGAAAGGCAGACCCCGGCAGGTTTATATTAAATATGAGTGTCTTTGTCTCTCATCAGTTTGTTCTGTTTGGACCTGCCTTTTGACAAAACTTCCCCAGGGATCCCACTACGTTTTCTCATCCATTCTGTGGCATACACCGGGAAGAAGCCGCACTGGTTGTTTTTTGCTGGCACAGAGTAAAACACACTTGTCATGAGTGCACATGGGCTGGGAACATTTCTTGAGAATAAATGGGGGCAGCAAAATGAAGAAAAGTCTGTGCATTGTAGAAGAAGTCAGTATTTATCTGAATTCCTCCTCACTGCTGGCAGAGTGCTGTAATACTTCTAATGGAACATGTATTCCTTACCTGAAAGTGAGTGCATTCCTTCAGATTATCTTGTGTTTCTTTCCAGTTTAACATTATGTGCTTCTGGAGTAAAAGTACATACGGCCTCCTGGTAGGTGAGGATGCTAAATGGCTAGGTGTTTTCTAAACTATCTATCTAGGGCAGTGGTTCTCAACTGCAGACAGGGACATTTTTGGTTGTCCCAGCTGAAGAGGGGTTACTTCTGGCATCTAAGGCTGAGGCCAGGAAAACTTCTAAACACCCTACAATGCACAAGACAACCACCTACAACCAAGAATTATCCAGCCCAAGATGTCAAGTGGTTCGACTAAAAAAACTTGGTTGGTTGAGTTTCTGTGAAGATCTATAGAAGCAACACGTGTAAATTAGTTAGCACTGCCTGGTATGTAATAAAGACTGTGTCAATAGTTGATTATTATTATAATTACCAGTGCCAATATTTAAAAAATATATTTGCCATAAATGTGGAAGAAAATTCTTTCAAGTAAATTTTTCAATGGCTATCTCTCAAGAATTTGAGAGATTCTTGGTCCTCTGAAAAAATCCATCACAATGACTCTCACAATGTGGTTCATGAACCTAGAGCATTGTCTTCCTTGGGAACATGGTAGAAACACAAATTCTTAAGCCCTACTCAAGATTTACTGAATCAGAAATTCTGACTGTGGAACCCAAAAACCTGTGATTTGACAAGATCTCCAGTTGACTCTGACACAAGCTAGGGTTTGAGAACTACTGCTGTAACATTTACCTGGGGAGTAATTCCTCTGAGCAGGAACTGGGTCTCATCCTTTTAATCACTTCAAACACCTGGTTGAGTGCCTTGTATGTAGTAGGTACTTGGTAACATGATTGAATGGGATGAAAAGCTAATTCATGAGCAGGACCTGATCCTACATTTTCGACAATTGTTCCCACAGCTTGGCATTGACTGATGTTGACAGACACAACTGAGCTCCACTCACCGGTCCTAATCTCCCTCTGTCTGCCTGTACCAGGTGTAAGGCAGCACGCCTGTGGGTTAAAGAGGCCACTTGTGCTTACAAGTTGAGACCTGCCAGCACAGTTCAAGTGATCCTACACCTTAGTTAGGGCCAAACAGAGGGAGAGGTTTCATTAGAAATAATTAAACTCAAATGAAACAAACCCAGGAGTTCAACACAACTGCAGCTGTGGCTTGTCATCAAATCATTCATCTGTTGTTTTTATTGGAAGGATTTTGGAACTAATGATCAAGTGTTTTAAGGTTGTTTATATGTACATTTAGATTAATGGTGTAAATGTCATTTCCTGAGTCTCCTTGCAGTTTTCAAAATTAAATCACTTTGTAAATATGAATCACATTATAGGAATATGGAACCAAGAAGAAAATATATTCATTTAAACTTAAAACTGTCTTCTGCTATAGCTTCCTAAATCTACATAGAAGAGGAATTCATCTAGTAAAACTTGTTAAACCCTTGCAATATCTGGGTCAACATGACTAGTGATAGGTTTTTAAATTATGAACATAGTAAGTACATATGAGTGAGTCATCATATTTAGGAGATAGTTTTGAAAAGGATATTTTAATAAGTATTTGCTATATAAAGTGTATGTGTATATATATATATGTACAAGTATAACACATGACTATAAGCTGGACACTCAGAGGCCACCATTAAACTTAAGCAGTGGAACGTTGTCAATATTGAGGTTCCCTTTAATCCCTGGCTGCTACCCACTCTTCACTGATGTAACCACTGTCTTGAATGATGCCTAAAAATAATTTCAATATGATATATTTGTCTGTAATTTACTTATTTTAGAGTTTGCTTATTTTCGAACTTGATATAAATGATATCTAATATAGTTTGGATATATGTCTGTTCCAAATCTCATGCTGAAATTTAACCCCTAAAGTTGGAGGTGGGGGCTGGCGGTAGGCTATTGGTCCCCTCCCCGTGGTAATGATCGAGTTCTTGCTCTATCAGTTCACATGAGAGTTGGTTGTTTAAGAGTGTGGTACCCCTTCCATCACTCTCACGTCCTTCCTCTCCCCATGTGATGCCTGCTCCCTGTTGCCTTCAGCCAGGGGTGAAAGCTTCCTGAAGCCCTTGCCAGAACTAGATGCTGGCATGATGCTTCTTGTACAGCCTGTAGAACTGTGTGCCAAAGAAACCTCTTTTCTTTATAAGTTACTTGGCCTCAGGAATTCCTTTATAGCAACACAAATAGACTGAGGCAGTATCATGTTGTATGTCTCCTTTGATCTACTTTATTTAGTGTTATCCACACAGTTATAAATTCTCTGTTGCATAATAGTCTATTTTGTGATTATATTACATTTATCCATTCTCCTATCCAGTTTGGGGTTTATTTATTTACTTATTTATGGGTGGTAATACCTGGAAAACTCAGTTGTTTGTGAATATACTCCATCCTCTTAATCTGGAAAACACAGTAATTCAACTAGTTCTTTAAAACTTGGAGTTTTAAGTCCGTTTCTAGATTTTCTTTTTTTGGTGATTTGTTATCTTTATACACAGAGGGTGCCAAAAAATGTATGCACATTTTAATTACAGTTTTTTCCTTTATAATAAAGGAAATGTTGTAATACTCAGTATATACTGATAATGTTTGTTTTGTTATATATTTTATCTTGTATTTCTTGTAATTGCAAAAGTCAAACCTGACTGAGTATACTCAATATATACCAGTAATGTTTGTTGTCTTGTATATTGTATCTGGTATCTCTTGTATTTGCAGAAGTCAATACTTAGAGTATTACAATTTTAATACAGTTTTTTCCTTTCTTAAAATGTTCATACATTTTTTAGCACCCTCTGTATGTTTATTTTATCTACTGTACTGTGAGTTCTTTGTGGACACAGGTATGTCTATTTAATTTCTGTTTCTCTAGCACTGAAGATGGTGCCTGACTCATAATGGATGCATCAACAGGATACATGATTTTAAGTGACTGACGACTGGTTTAAACTGTTCATTTTTTGAAGGACTATATTAATCAGCTTACCTACAAACCTCAGTGGCGTTCCCAAGCAACTTCAGACTCCTATCATCACGGCATCCTGTCCCTAAGAGAAAAGACACTCTCTTTGTAGCTCCCACATAAGTTCTTGGATCCCCTCTCATAGGCCTGAGTAGGTTCATTTGCCCATCACTGTGTCAATGATTGTTGGTTTCAGGTCCTGAAATGCTACAATTGTCTTATGCCCCGTTCACATATTCTATTCTTAGGGACCTATCCAAATTGCCTATATGAATAGTGGAAATGAAATTTTCTTTCAAAGCAAAATTGAGGGTCTTAAAAGAGAGTAAGTGGATGTAAAACCAATAAATGTCTATAATAATAGATTCATGATAAATTATAGTCCAAAAAATAATAAACATAGAAAAGTAAATTTTACAAAGTCAACATATAGGCTTTGAACAAGACTTGAGGCTTCAAAGGATCCGTTAAAGTGAAAGGTCTTATTCTGATGCTAAAAAGGAGAAAAGGAAGAGAAAAAGACAAGATAAACTTTGGGGCTGTGGACTGAGTACTTCAGAGATGCTAGAGGTAATGGGACAATGCAAACAGTGGGATGATATCCGTGGGGTCTGCAGTGAGGTTAGCAGAAGTCCCAGGAAATGGTATCGATTTTAGTGTCAAGAAGATAGTTGAATATGTAGGGGGGGGGGAGAGAATGTAGAGTTTACCAATGACAGTTTGAGGGTGAAAGAGTTTAATTTCCTCAAAGAAAATAATTTTATCTATTTTGTATTCCTTTAATTCTATAGATTCTACTTCGGTGTGGTAATAGTCCTCATATCAAAAAGGCAGAAGGTTAAAGTACAGGAAGTATTTTCTTCTAGAAGGATTAATGTATATAGTGACTGAACAGAGAGACATGTGAGGCATGGGTATTTCTTCTGCTATTGTTATCATTCTAATAATAAAGTCGAGTCAGATCAGAAAGAATGATCTTTGTGTCCTTGTGCAGTGACACAGGAGATGCTTTACAAGTTACTTTTTATAGGCTTAAAGTTTGAACCTGGGATCAGGTTCAATCTTGCATTCAAGGAGAATATTTATGACTCCTCCACAGTGACAAAAAATCACAAAAAGCATAGCAACTTAAGGAAGAATATTTCTCTTTCCCTTAAAGCTGTGGAATTTCAGGTAGGATTGTTTCCACTGGAAACAGGAGGGTGATAAAAATCTGATATCAGTGAAGCCTGGGTGACTTTATACGTGGTGATCTTGTCTACTACTCAGGCCTTGTCCGGCCTACTTTCTAGCTCTTTGTGCTTCTTACAGAATGGGATTTTCTAAGTTTTAATTCTGAGAGTCATTTTTCATTCTCAGAGATCATATCTATTCTTATTTCTTCAATTATTGTCTCTATACAGATAGTTCTAGACTGTCATCTTCAGACGAGATGCCAATAGGATGTCTTTTGGACAATTTACTCATCATATTCAAAGGCAAGCTGCTCACTGTTACTCCATGGGAGTTTCTCGGCTTCTCTGTTTTATTTAGTTACATTGCAATCTCTCAGGCTTGAAACAGAGTTATCAGTAACTTAAACATTCTCCCTGATATCTAAGTTATTTAATTTTTTATCATGGACAGATGAGAGATTCTCTTCTCTTTTCCATTCCTACAGCCCTGACCCTAATTAAATCTCTTCTTATTCCTGGTCTGCTTTCTGCAATAGCCTTTATTTGCATCTATTCCAGGAGTCCATCCTTTGCCCCAAGGCCAGATTCATCTTCCTAAGGTGAACTTCTAATTTAATTTGGCCTCCAAATTAAAGATAAAAAGAAAACAAAACTTTATTTGCTCCCTACTTCCTACATAATTTAGAATAAACTCCCCTGGTATTCAGTGCTTTCTATAGTAGACTATCAATTTATCATTGGAATTTTATTTTTTACATGTATTACTCCCACATTTGTGCCCTCCACGCCAACCAATTATTCATTATTCTATACACATTTTCTTTTAACTATGAGTTTGTTCTACACAGAATAATAATAGCTACCTCTTTCATAGGACTTCATATGTCTCAGTCTATAATCTAAGCACTTTGTAGATATTAATTCATTTGATTATTACAGGAATCCTAAGATGTACATATTATTACTAGTTCCATTTTATGATAAAGCAGTGGAGGTGAGAGAGTTTGAATAAATCACCCTGAGTCTCATAGCTGATGACAGAGCCCAAATTGGACTCCAGGTAGACCAGATGCTCTTTTGCTTCTCCTACTGTCACATTCCTCACTATGCCTCGAGGCCAGTGAACACCCTCACCATCCACCAGCTCACTGTGCGAGGCCAGTGAACACCCTCACCATCCACCAGCTCACTGTGCCTCGAGGCCAGTGAACACCCTTGCTGTCCACTAGGGTCCACACAAGCAATGCCTATTTTTGTCTTCACAAATAGTGGTGATTTTTCCCTGCCTTGACTAGCATAGCAATTAGTTTTTCTAAATTTCTCCCATTCTATATACCATGCATGGTGATTTAGTTTCTCTCTTTTTTTATTCCTTAACTAAATAAACAAGGCCCTTTTCTTGTTCTCAGTGAAGTCACAGTGCTGTATCTTGAAGCCCTCAGCAAAGACATGTCCATTATTTAATAATTTTTACTGAAATTAATTTGTTATTGAAATCAATGAAGGACTCATTTCCATGTCCAGAAATGAAACCAAGTCTGGTAAACTAAAATGTTTACTGTAGTTTTTTTTTTTTTAGATCAGAATTATGTGTGATAGCATATAGCCTGTTTAAGAAAGACAACCCCTTAGCATTACTTTATGTTGAACTTCAGCACATATTTTGATTTTTAATTCCATACCAGAATTCTTTAGTAGTTCAAAATTAGAAATAAAATAACAATGGAGCTTTACTATGGTTTTTGTTAAACTTTGCTAAACTTCACACATTTGCATGTAATTCAAATAAAGCATCCTGGGGGCCTCTCTGGTTCTCATGTGTATTAAGTATTTGACTTGAGTTTCGCTTCCAGGTATTCTATTTTTTTGCTTTACAATGCTTACTCAGGCACTTGTTCCATCTTCTAGTCCCTTGAAACCCAGTTTTTTTTCTTTTTTTTTTTTCCGTTCTTTTTAAAGAGGGACCCAGTGTAACACTTGTTTGAATGTAAAATAGAATAAACATAAAGGTTTATAAAATTCATTTTTCTACTTCAGTTTTCACTCTGTAACTCCTATAATGTAGTGCACTCCTATAACTCCATTAGTAGTTTGACACTGGGCCTGGAGTCTTCAGGTTCAAATAAGCTTTTGGTCTCAGGCAAAGATAGAAAATACTGGAGAAATAGAGGTTTTTCAGAACAGGATACCCAGTCTCCCAAAGGGTAAACTTGCATTTTGTGGGATTTGACCCAAGCAGGTCTTCATACCATCTCCACATTTCTTCTTTGCTTTTCTTTTATTATGAAAAATAATAATATTATTCAGCCATGTTTTTCTTCCTGGGACTATTTTCCAAGGTAGCCAGAATGTGTATATGTCTGTTTGTTGCACCACCTATAGTGCAAGAGGCAAATATTTGGGATGTTGCCAGAATCAGCGAGATCATTTCCTCAGTCCCATTCTCCACAAAATGCCTTAGAAGCATGATGCACGGAAATGACAGTCTCTAATGGAGGGTGCAGTCATGCTAATAAGATTGCCATGAACACCACAGAAGTTGAGATTTCTGCATATAAATAAGGTGAGAGGCAATCAGGCAGCACCTACTTGAAGTCAATTCCTAGAAGCTCTAGGTACCTAGTGAAATTATACTCTTTTATCAATGGATTTTAATTTCTCATTTTTTAAATTCTTTTTTCATGATAGAGAATCTGTGTGATAAAATGGGCTTTGGAGTTAGACAACCCTAGATTTAAGCCCTAAGTCTTCCATTTCTCAGCAATGGGATCTTTGACAAGATACTGGACTTCACTATAAAAGGACATGTACCTTTCAGGTTTATCATGAAGATTAAACAAGACTATACAGAGCAGCAGTTCTCAACCTGTGGGTTGCGACCCACAAGAACTGTATTAAAGGGCCACGGCATTAGGAAGGTTGAGAACCACTAATATAGAGGATGTCCCACAAGTTGCCATGCATAGGGAAAATGGAAAATTGTAGCTAAATATACCTTTATTTACAAAATATTCATTACAAAATTTTATAAAGAGGTGGCTGACGTGTAGAGAATATTTTGTAAAATTTTATAATGAATACAGATATTATTCATGTACATATTTTTATAACTTATTCCTCTATAAAATTTATCAAGTATAGTAATGTTAAATTAGTAACAAAATGAATGCATTTAAGTTCATAATGTGGAATAAGATATACCAAAACTGTAGGGTATTGGTATATTTAAATATTTTAATCACATGCTATCGAACAAATAACATTTTGAACTAAGTATGATGTTTGTCACCTCCAAATGACCTAATTGGATTCTACTGACCCACATGGCAAAGAGAAGTCCTTTTCTCCCTCAAAATTATCTGGGTGTCACACTACAATTAATCGAATGCCATTATAAAGGTTGATTTTGTCAGACAGGTAGATTCTTTAACAAAGGACCAGTCCTGGCTGTAAACTTCCTCTCAATGCTATGGTGATCACAGTCTTTCAAGGTCTATTTCTTTTCACTCCCTGCTCCAATAGCAGAGATTTCTACAAAAAAATTTGTAGCTGAGAGAGTATTGAGATAATACTCAATTTTAAAGCAGTAGGTCCGTAATATGGCTCTAAGGACGTGGACTCACCCTTTATAATGAATACTGCCTGGTTTACTTCCAACTGTGGCTCCTTCTGTATTACTGTAGGGATGTGGAGGTACTTCTAGGGCTTAGGGTGGAGGGTGGAGCAATGCTAGTTGAGCGATGACTATTTCCTAACACACCTGCATGTTTAGCATTGTTGGTAGAAGCCCAACAAGGTGAAGTAGGACTGATTGAGACATACGTGGTCATACCCAAACACTTGTCCCTTGGGAAGAAATACATGCAAGGAACAACCAAATTAATAACATCCTTCACCTTCTTTCACAATAGCTTGCCCTTAACTTTAGTTAATTTCATATAGTGAAAAGTGTTCTAAAGGCAGGAGGCTTTAGTTTCTAGATTTTTACTGCTAACTGGTTAATGTCATAAGATTAGTCACTGCGCCACTGTGGGGCTCAGTTTCTTCATCTATGATATGTAAAACTTGGATGAAATGACTTGGAAAAATCCATCATGGAAACAAATTTGGCTTAAGGCACTTCAGTTGGCCTTGCAAGTATATCATTTGTGTAAATCTAGTTAACCACTAAAAATATGTTACACATGCAAGTATTATTAGAATATGAGTCCTACTCTCCCTACCTTATAGGATTGTTGTGATAATCAAATTGAAATAATGTTTGTAGAAGTATTTCATGAACAGTGAAGTGCTTTGCAAAATTGAGATGCTATTAAAATTTTGCATTTTTTCTTCTAATCACACTTGCAAATTACTTCCATAACTAGAATGTGATGTTAGATAGTATTTGAGGAGCTAAGATTTGAACATTGGCAATGCATCATGTGCTCATTTTAAAACAGACATAGACATAATAAGGTATCAAGTAACCCCTTTGACAAAAGGTACAGTAAATCCATGCAAGATGTGATGAAAAAATATTTAAAGAGCTTTGCTGGTTTAGCACTAGTATTCCATTCAGCTCTTTATATGTACAAAACGTTCTTATGTAAAGTCTACCTTTTCTGTGGAAATCATAAAAGACTCCATTTAAAAAATAGGGTAGTTTGTTAGAGAAAAGAGATTAAAAAATTCAAACAGTTTGTACTGGGTGGCTGTTAAGATTGAATAAAGTTTGTGTGTCTCTATCAAATCTCATGTTGAAATTTAATCTCCACCGTGGTGGTACCAGGAGGTGGGGCCTGGTGGGAGGTGTTTGGGTCATAAGGGGTGGATCCCTCATGCAAGGTGTAGTCCCAGAAGTAAGTTCTTGCTCTTGTAACACTCGATTTGTTCTTCAAGGAAGTGGATTCACTCCTGTGGGAGTGGGCTGTGATAAAGCCAGGATCCTCCTGAGGTTTGGTCTTTCTTCACACATGCCCAGTTCCTTTCTGACCTTCTTTACCATATTTTCACTCAGCAAAAAGACCTCACCAGAAGCTGAGCAGATGCTGAGGTACTGTGCTTCTGGTTTAACCTGCAGAACTGGGAGCTAAATATACCTTTTGTCTGTATAAATTACTCAGCCTCAGGTATTCCTTTACGGCAGCAGGACAGGGACTAAGTGACAGAACCAGTAAGATTTGCAGCTCAACTCCCATGATCAGGCGTTGTAAGATATGATAATTTCTTGTCTTTTTCATTGTGTTGAGCATAGTCTGGATTTTATTCTGGTTCAGCGGTAGCCTTATTTACTAATTTTTATCACAAATATGTATGTTATTTTATTTACACATTAAAATTAATTATCCTGGTTGCCCACAGATTAAGTTGGTGCATGTTATATCTGTATAAGTACTGTGGAATATGGATGCTAATGTTTTTTTTTTTTTTCAATTCTCTATAAAATGTGAACAACACTTGCTATGGTCTGAATGTGCCATAGCATGTCCCAATAGCAGGTCTCAGATGCTTGACCACTTGTACAATGTTTAGCAATTTCTAAGTGGATAGAAGGTAAAAAAAAAAAAAAAAAAAAAAATTGACCACTCTATCCTCCAACAAAATCATTTATTCAGTATTTAATTTTTCGTTATTCCCTGATTTGCTTTAAATGATAATGTACAACGTGTACAATTTGTGTTTCATTACTATGGATTCTGTTATTTTAATAAGGAACATTTTTTTCAGACAAAATATGCATGGTGGTTCAGGCCTGTAATCCTAGCACTCTGGGAGGCCAAGGTGGGGGAATTGCTTGAGGTCATGAGTTCAAGACCAGCCTGAGCAGTCTGTAGAGAGGGTTCCATCTCTACAAAAATAGAAAATCAGCCAGGCATGGTGGCATGCACCTGTTTGTAGTCCTAGGGAGGCTGAGGCAGGAGGATTGCTTGAACCCACAAGTTTAAGGTTGTAGTGAGCTATGATGATATTACTGCAGTCTAGCCAGGGTGACAGAAATATACTCCAGTAATAGTGCCTTTCTTCTGGATTTGTTTATTCATTATCCTAAACACGGGAAGTCTTGGCCCTCTAGTCTGAATAGAGGGTAGATGGACATTAATAATTATTAACAAGGAAATGTGACATTAAATAGCTAACACCATAAGTTAATGTATGCAGCTATATGAACGCATGTCAGAGGAATCAGATCTGGGCTGAAGATCAAAGTGATGTTGGCATTTCTTAAATTCTGCAAATATAGAAGATAGATCCACATTTACTGAGTGATTATTGCTTTGCAAATCACTGTGCTCTAAAACAGTAGCATGCTATTATGCATTATGGTAAATGTGAATAAATATATATCAAAGGCATGTAGGAATTAATCCTGAGAATACTGTTTTCCATTAATAAAACATTGTTTAAATAATTCCATTACATGAAAAGTTTTACTTATGACAGACATAATTAAATGTTGGAAAGCAAGTAATCTGTTTAAAATCAAAGAAAAAAAATTAATTGTGTTGGTATCAGAAAAAAGTAAAAAACACTAGTTAACAGAGAATTCAAAAATAATATTTGAAAGAGGCATTATAATAATAAGTCAGACAGCTACTTGAATTGGTCTTTAGAAAAATTGTATATCAGGGTAATAATCTTATTTAGACTTTTTCAAAGAATCTAAAAATTATGAATTTTGTCATTGGAAAGATGGTTGTGCTCTTCATCCCCTCAATTTACAAATGATGAAACTGAAGGGAAAAGATTTTAACTGACATGTTTCTAACATAACACAAGTTTAAAAATATTTAAGAAACAAATAATTTGTGGATTATTTCAAAATATTTTTCCTGATTTAGTAAAAAGCTTCATTTTAAAAATATACAGAAAAATGTTTAGAGATTGAGTCTGAGTTCTACTTTTTGATGAAATATAAGCAGACTTAGATTGAGAAAAAAATTTCTTTTATCTAGAGTGAAAATTAAAAAAAATTGTTTTCACTAACAATAATACAGAATCATCAATTATACATATGAAGAGTGGAAAGGATTTTATTTCTTCAATAATATTATTTGCTCAGCGCCCATAACACAGTGGTTACAGCACCAGCCACATGCACCAAGGCTAGTGGGTTTGAACCCAGCCCAGGCCTACTAAACAACAATGACAACTGCAACAAAAAAATAGCTGGGCATTGTGGTGAGCATCTGTAGTCCCAGTTACTTGGTAGGCTGAGGCAAGAGAATCGTTTAAGCCTAAGAATTTGAGGTTGCTGTGGGGCCATGGTACTCTACCGAGGGTGACAAAGTAAGAATCTGTCTCAAAAAAATAATAATGATATTATTATTATCAATACTTGAGAAAAACTGTAGATAGTTTAGCAGGAATACATAATAATTTTTTTATATTTGCCTAAGGCAGTGATTCTCAACCTTCCTAATTCTGCAACCCTTTACTACAGTTCCTATGGGTCACGCCCCACAGGTTGAGAACCAATCACCTAAGGTATTGCATTTTCTAAAGCACTTTTATATGTACTTACATGGTTCTCACAGAGAAACAGAAGGAACTATGGCTGGTAACTCTAATTTGCAGTAAAGTGAGATTCAGAATAGATCCAGGAGTTAAGAAGACAGCCAGGGCTATATTATGAGACTCATTCCAGATACTCCTCCCCATGACCCAATGTAAACTGCTGCTGTTGTATCTGTATAAGTACTGTGGAATATGGATCCTAACAGATTTTTTTTATTCTTTATAAAATATGAGTAATACTTGCTATCATCTGAATGTGCTTCCTCAAAATTCATATGTTGAAAACTAATCACAAAGGTGAGGGTGCTAGAAGGTGCTAGGCTTTAGGGAGGTGATGAGGTCATGAGGGTTCTGCTCTTGTGAATGAGATTAACGTATTTATAAAAGATGCTCTAGAGCAGTGGTTCTCAATCTTCCTAATGCTTCCTACTGC
Organism: Otolemur garnettii; assembly: GCF_000181295.1. Classification (NCBI taxonomy): domain Eukaryota; kingdom Metazoa; phylum Chordata; class Mammalia; order Primates; family Galagidae; genus Otolemur; species Otolemur garnettii. The sequence goes on from NW_003852447.1 coordinate 7,901,106, forward strand.
CATGACCCTTTAATACAGTTCCTCATGTTGTGGTGACCCCCAACCATAAAATTATTTTCGTTGCTAGTTCATAACTGTAATTTTGCTACTGTTATGAATTGTAATGTAAATATGTGATATGCAGGATATACTTTCATTGTTACAAAGGGGTCACGCCCACAGGTTGAGAACCTCTGCTCTAGAGGGCTGCCTTTTCCTTATGCCATGTGAATATACATACAAAGTGCTACCTGTAAGCACCTGAAGTCTGGTGGTGCCTTGATCTAGGACATTCTAGCCTCCAGAACTTGGACAATAAATTTCTGTTGTTTATAAATTATCCAGTGTGAGGCATTTTGGTATAGCAGTCCAAATAGACACTTGCAAACATGAGGATTTGAAATCTCAAAACTATAACGGCTCAGAATATGTAATGACTATGAAGATGTTGGAAGCCAGCAGCAGACATCATATTTAGTGGGGAAGGACTAAATGCTGTCCCCCAAGACCAGGAACAAGGCAGAAATGTCTGCTCTCATTACTTCTATTTAACTTGCACTAGAGGTTCTCACCACACAATCAGGCAAGAAAATAAAATGAAAGGCATGCAGATTGTAAAGGAATAAGTGAAACTATTTTTATTTGTAGATAGTATGGTATTGTATATGGAAAATCTTAAGGAATACACTGATAAACTCAACATGATTGTAGGATACATAAAAATGAATTGTATTTCTATATACTTATAATACAATCTAAAGACGAAATTAAGAAAATTTAAACAATTTTAAATTACATTTAAAATAGCATCAAAAAAGAATATACACTTAGGAATATATTTCATGAAAGAAATCCAAAACTGTATCTTGAAAATCACAAACATTGCTGAAAGAAATTTAAAAGGCCAAAATAAATGAAAAGACATCCCATGTTCATAGATCAGAAACTTAATATGATAGTGATAGTGTACAAATTGATTTACATGTTTAACACAATCTATATGACAATCCTAGTTGACTTCCTGGAAGAAATTAACGAGCTGATCCTAAAATTCATGTGGAAGTTTGAGAGACCCAAAATACCCAAATGCTCTTGAAAAAAGATCAGTGATGGGGAATTCACATTTCCCAGTTTCAGAATTTTCTATAAAGCTACAGTAATCAAGGTAGTGTGGTCCTGGCATAGGAATAGACATATAAATCAATGGAATAGAATTAAGAATTCAGAAATAAATATTCCTATTTATCATCAATCGATTTTTCACAAGAGTATCAAAGCAATTTCATGGGGGAAAGAATAGTCTCTTCAATAAGTTGCGTTAGGACAACTAAATATCCATATATATAAAAAAGTGAAGTTGGACCTCTATTTCATTAAAAAAAAATCAGTCAAGGCTTGGCACCTGTATCTCAGTGGTTAGGATGCTGGCCACATACACCAGGGCTGGCAGATTTAAACCTAGCCCAGGTGTGCTAAACACAATGACAACTACAACAAAAAATAGGTGTTGTGGTGGGTGCCTGTAGTCCCAGTTATTTGGGAGGCTGAGGCAAGAGAATCGCTTAAGCCCAAAAGTTTGAGGTTGCTGTGAGCTGTGACACCATAGTACTGTACTGAGGGCAACAAAGTGAGACTCTTGTCTCAAAAAAAAAAAAAAAAGAAAAAAAGAAAAAATCAATTAAAATACATTGAATTCCTAAATGTAAGAGTTAAACTATAAAATTCCTAGAAGAAAACATAGGGGTCCATCTTCATAATCTTGGTTTTGGCCATGATTTCTTAGACGTGGCCCTAAAAGCACAATAAACTAAGGAAAAAATTGACAAAATGGACTTTATTAAAATAAAAAATGTTTTGCTTCAAAGGATGCCATCAAGAAAGTGAAAAGAAAATCCACTGATTGGAAGATAATATATATGACTCATATATCTAAAAGATTCGCATCTAGAATATTTAAGGAACTCTTACAACTCAACAGCAACCACAGCAAAACCCAGTTAAAAATGGAGAAGGAATTTGAACAGATATTTCTCCAAAGAAGATGTACAAATGACCAATAAATATATGAAAAGAGTCTCAATGTAATTAGTCACTATGGAAATGCAAATACAAATCACGATGAGATATGACTTCACACATACTACATGGCTATAATAAAAGATAGAAAATAACAAATGCTGGTAAGAATGTGGAGAAATTAGAACTCTCACACATTTCTAGTAAGAACATAAAATGTTCCATTCACTTTGGAAAACCATCTGACTATGAAACATAGAGTTACCATATGATCCAACAATTCTATTTCTAGATGTATACTCAAAAGAAGTGAAAACACATGTCTGTACAAAAATTTGTACATGAAATTGTTCAAAGCAGCCTTATTCATTAACAGCTAAAAAGTGAAAACAACCCAAATGTCCATCAACTGATGAATAGATAAGTAAAGGGTGATATATCTATACCATGAAATGTTATTTATCAATAAACATGAATCAAAGAAAACTAAACATGAATCAAGTACTGATACAAGTTGCAATATGAATGAACCTTGGAAACATGCTAGATGGAAGAAACCAGTCACAAATGATGATGTGTAGTATAATTCCATTTATATGATATGCCCAGAATAAGCAAATGGATAAAGACAGAAAGTAGAAAGTAGCTTAGAGGTTGCCTAGAGGTGGGGGGAAGAAAATGGAATGTAACTGTTAATGGGCACATCATTTCTTTACTCTGCAAATACACTAAAAACTGTAGCATTTCTACACTTCTAAGTGGGTGAATTGTATGGTTTATAAATTATATCTCAATAAAGTTGTCACCAGAAAAAGGGCATTGGATCATTCTAGCAAAGATAAATAAAGTCTTAGTGACAGACAGGTGGGTGAGGCTCAGGCACTACTTCACTGGGTTGGGGTTGGATCCTGCCTAATTTTCATCATACTGAGGCCTCTAATGGCATTCCATATAAATCTTCCTCCATCTATCCCTCTCTTTTTGTTTGGACTCTTTGAATGCATGGCAGAAACAATCTTAAATTAGCTCAAGAGAAAGGGGATGATGTTATAAGGCTGTAAGTCCATTTTACAACACCCCAGAGAAGGAGTACAGTTAGGTCTTGCAAAGAGTCAAGAAATAGAACCTAGAAAACCATCATGAGAATCTTCTTCCTCTTCCCTTTCCTCCCCCACCCCTCTCTCTCTCTTTGTCCAACATGACTGTCTGTTGTTGGCCCACAGGTAGTTTGTATGTCTTTTTAGCTCCCCTCTTACCCACTCTCAATGCAGCTGCACTCAGAAATGAACTGGCATCTCTCAGTCTCATTTCCCATTTGAAAGCTTCAAGAATCTGATGGCCTAGTGCAGGTCAGTTGTCTCTTTCTAGTCCAATTAGCTATGATACAGAGATGGGATGATCACAAATGTCTTCTGGATGCCTGCTTTAGTGAATCTGAAAGCAGTTGAGAGAAAGGGGAATGGCTTGTGGGTTGGGCAGACAGATGTTCTCATGCAGTTCTACTAATAACAACAATAATGATAATACAAATATTAATAGTGATTGAGGATCTGCCTGCCTTAACATTGTGGTAGGTGCTTAACATCCTTTAGCTCATTAAATCCTCACAGTCCTTTGAGGTATTATCATTAGTCCCATTCTACACACAAGGATGTTGATACTTGGAGAGGTTAAATCACTTACCAGTGTTTCACTGGACTGACTTTAGTCCTCGATACCATGCTGCTGACTCTCAGAGGTCCTGTCCTAGCTCAGCTGAGCTCATGCCAGCCTGCAGCTTCCTCTTGCCACTCTGTGAAGACATAGGGCAATGGAGAGGATGACATTGGCTATGGTTATTCTGGTTATCTATGTATTCATCTATGTAATTATCTATGTCCAACCACTATAAAGCAGTGGCTTAAAATGATCTAGTATTGTCTTTATAGTGCTAGGGATTGATTGCATTCATCTGGGGTCTAACTTGAGGGTCTCTCACGTGAATGCCATCAGATAGTAGCTGGGGATGGAGTCATCTGCATTCAGGAATGAACATCCAAAATAGTTTCTTGACTCACATGCTGGTGCCTCAGTGCTTCTCTATGTTTTCAGCAGAGGAGTCTGGACTTCTGCATAGAAACTCATGGTCCAAGAGTGCCCCAAGAGTGATCATTTTGAGAGAGAGGAGGATGAAGTTGTTAGTCTTTCTGAAGGCTAAGCCTGGAACTGGCACAGCAGGAGGTCAGAGGAGGAAACCCAGGTGCTAGCGAGCACATGTGCACACATGAGCAGAGGAGGGGACAAGGAATTAATGACGGAGGCCAGCTTTGGACTCCAAATACCACCACGGTTAAGAAAGGAGGAAGAGGTAGAACCAGCATATTTACAGGAAACTACCAGATGTGGCTGAGTAGGGTCCTTTGACATGAGCACAGTCATGCATGTGGGTCCCCACATCTCCCTGGGTGTGGGCATGGGGACAAATTTCCAAGGAAAGAGTTTCCACAAATACCCCCTCAGGATAATTCAAGTTAGCAATTGGTTTTGTCCTCTGACTTCCAGCCTGCTTTTGAGCTTTCCTGTGGGCATAAAAAGCTCAAGAGTATAGAAAGCTAAGGGCTGCAAGAGCTGGAATCACTGACTCAGTTCCTCTGCCTGGCAGATAAACCACAACAAAATCACAACTAAAGCTTGAAGCAGGGGTCTGACCTATTTTTAAAGACTCAAAGAAGAGGAGATACCAACCACAGAACCCTTAGGAAACCTGTTCTGAGATACATTTTTTTTTTTTTTAAATGTCTGACCTAAGGCCTCTGAGTGGTGTGTCAGTCACCTCTCTGAATCTGACTCTCTGTGCCTGGGAAACAAAGCACTCACATACTTCAAAAGGAAGTTATTTGGATGAACTAATGAATGGTTACAAAAGGCTTTGAAAATATAAATTGCTGCATAAATACTTAATGTCTATATAAATACTTTTGCCTCAGCCTGAGGGGGCCCAGGCTTTTTGAAAGATTTCAACCTTGTAGAGTACCTGAATAGCAAAGATAAAGCTCCCGCTAAGTTAGGATAAAATGATTCTTGCCTCTATTATGTATATTATTTATTGCAAAGCCTTTCTAAAATAGAAACATGGCAAATTTTATAGAGGAAAAAAGGAGATTTCATAGTTCTTTAGATTATAAGCTCTTTCAACCAGATCTGTGTTCAATACATGCTTTTAAAAACATATATAATTCACGGGTATTATTAGTGTTGAGAAATTATGTGCAAATAAATGCCTTCTTGCATATGATGTTTTCTTTGAGAAGTGAATAAGTGGAAAAAAATCAACACTATTTTTCATGAGTTTTGTTTTTTCTTCCTCTTCCATTTTTAAGGCATTATATTAAAATGATGGAGATGATTTGGAGTGTGCCTTATCAAAAAATTTTTTTTAAAGTATTTAAAAGTTGGGAAAAATGTTTAGAGATTTATACTGGGTAAGGCCTGTTTCTTTCATTGAATCATTTTTATCCGTCATTTTCTGCTGATGGGGGTTAAAACAAGAAAGGAATGTATCATACACTTAACTGGAGCAAATACTGATCCTACATCTCTGCTTCATGGCCTCCTATTTCTGGAGTTATTAGTAGGCTGACAAAGATAGGAAATTATTTAGACTTTCAGATATGCAGACATTAAAGAGTATAGGCAGATAGAGGAGGCAGAGAATCCATGTGGGAGAATTGTTTAGGAAAAGAAGCTTCCTTATGGGGGCATGCTGCTGCTCTTTGTGGTACCTTTATCAATTGGGAGAGGATACTTTGAGCTTCATGAAAGAGTAAGATCAGGAAAGAGGGGGAGATGGACTGTTTTTCTCTGAGGTTGAAACTGAGCCCAACAGACCTTCATGTTTTTTGAGCTTGTGTCTGAGGAGAGGACCTGGCAAATCCTTCTATCCTTTTAATCCTTTCATCACTTCCATAGTTGAGCCTCAAGTTGCTACACCCAAGATGGTGGAAGAATAAATTAAGTGAATTGATGCAGCCTGCAATCAGATGAACAGTGAGTGTACTGTCTCCAGGAACTATATTGGAGAGCTGTTTTGCAATTAACTTGAAAATGACATATTCAGATTTGATTAATCTCATGTGGTCAGTAGGCAAGCTTGAGTTAAAGATTATGATTTTTTTTGTTATCAACAATAAGCCCTTCTGTGTGATATATTTGTAGGAGAATGTTGAAATAATAGAAGTGGCAAAAAAATGTTGATCAATGCCATGGTCAGAGGCTTGGCTTAGTTTCATAAATAGAATGTATAAAATGTTTTACTATATTTCATATAGAGAGACATTGATTTAGATTTATGTTTATGTATTGTAAATTCTTACACTGAAAGATTTTGTGTGCAGGTATGTATATATATAGTGTTACATATATATATACATATTTATGATTGAAATGTCATCTAATTATTTAACCAGAGGGACCGGGTTTTCATTTGGTCCCTAACTCTGTTCTCTTAATTGATATACACAGTAAATTCAGAGTTACAGATAATGTCCTATGGCATTGGTGGGTTACAGCTCAAACCCAAAGTTTAAAGATTTAATTTTCTGTTGTTCTTAATGAAATAACCAAAGCTGCGGCTCCCTGTGGCGAGATATGAAAAGTAGTGTATAGATACCTACTAAAACATTTGCAGACCTCCTTGGTTTTCTGTTTTTAATGTGATGAAAATTTGTACAAGTAACAAAGAAAAAATGTCATGGTAACTAAAACATTTCCTATACATGTATTTTAGAGGGAAGCTAAATCAAAGGTCTGCAAAGAATTACTAGGGTTCTTTCTAGGAGGTTATTGACAAATATGTAGTTTGTCTCTGGAGTTTGTGCCTCTTTCACAGATTGGTGTATTTGCGATCCCACCGGCAGAATAAGTGTCTGTAATTCATTTCTCCTTGTTAACTAGTGCGCCTTTGTGTGGAGGATGATTGGCAGCAAGCTCGGCTGAGTCCCAACGGATGAGCTTGTTAGCAAAACCCTAGCATCCTATCTCTAATAAAGCATATCAGCAGTACATTTTGTCCTATCTATTAGCCTCTCTGTTTCTTTTTTTGTGAAAAGCTGAGTGTCCCTTTGAAGCAATGACAAATAAACCCCTGAACTGAAGTGCTAGGCTGCCTTACGGACAGCTGGATAGTAAATGTCACACCGTGTAGAGAATGCCTATTATCAGAGTGAGCCATTTGTTCCCGGCCTTTCAGTATCTTAATGTAATACAAAATTGCTAAATCAAGCCCCATGTCTGTGACAGAACATAATTAATGAGAAAGCAGGAGCCAATTCAACACTCTTTATTGGGACCTAATTGGCTCAGGCAACAGAGTTGTCACTCAACAAGAGACTTCCTTTAAAGCAATTTTGTTCTTGGTTGTATTACAGAGCCTATTAAATTGTCCCCTCCTTGATCACACAAAGAAGTATCTGCATGCAATAATTAGCTTTTCCAGGGGGAATTTTTTTTAACTCATGCAATACCGAATCGTTTTAAAACTGTCTGACAAAACACCCAGGCCGTGGGGACGTGCTGCCACACTGAGCAGCACTGAAGGCTGTTTTCCAGTCTGCAGAGGCACCAGGCTGCAAAAGCTGAACAGGAGCCCCAAGAAAAAGAGAAACATGTTCAAATGTGGAGAGTGGGAGGATGGTAGAGGAGGTGGGTAGAGGAAATTACTTAGATGGGTAATCATAGCTCACGTCATAAACTGTAGTTAAAAAGGGCAAAAAGGAATGCCTATATGTACATATCTAAATATATGTTTACTTTTTTGTAGTTCATACCCAATTCACTTAGAAATCAAAATTAACAGAGTGACGGCAGGGGTGGAGGTTAAACATGTAGAGAAACCTGGATTGTCTGGAGCAACGTGAGTCCGTTCAGCCGCATCTTGGAGTTTTGTGAGGCACACTGTCTCCACACCAGCACAACCACTCAGTGGCATGTGATTATTATTACGATCTAAAATTTCACTTTTGGGAATTATGTTCTCTTCCCTCCCCCTTATTTAACAAACCTCGAGATAAATTTTTTTCCGGTATTTGTATTTTTGTTATAAAACTGAATGTTTTTTTTCCCCCTGTTGCAATATCACAAACTTCAAATAAATCTGTGCCTTCTCTCTTAAGTTTTAAGACAATGTGGTATGCAGTGACAAGACCATGGAGAAGTAAGCTTACGGTTTAATCTGGCATTTTCTTAGATTTAGACAAAAAGAACCTGACTGGCTAAGCTAGAGGGAAAGCAAATGGGAAAGTTGTAGGAAATATACTTTCAGACATACAAATTAGGCAATAAATAACATGAACTTAAAAACTGCAACAGTTGATTTTAGGGAAAAAATTATCAAAGGTTGATTTAAGTGACAACTTTGAACAGTCTAAATAAAGGCAAGTATGTGGTTGCTTGCTTGAAATAGCTGTCAATATCTCCCTTCTGTGCCTCCAGAAACAACGCAAAGACTGTCTAGTTTGCAAGGCAGCAGCATTTGGTTGGATTTAGAGAGAGCTGCTGGCTCCGGCATTGTTCTTGCCTCAATGTGGAGATGCCAGAACCTAGGAAAGAAAGGAAAGAAGGCAAACCTCTAAATGAGAGGAGAGCTGTGCTGATCTTGCCGTGCTATGGGGTTTATAGAAGGTTTGCAGCTGCCGAGGTCCCAGGACTGTGCTCCAGCTACGACTATATTATGTGACAGGCGCTTGTGGTGGAGCTTATAGATTTCCCAGCATTTGCCGACATATTAGCAGTATCTGTTAAATGTAATTTATTTGAGCATATAGAGAAATTGTTTAGGTTCCCACCCCCTTTCTAACCTACCTCTGTAGATGGAACAAAATGGGATTCATGAACGCCCTCTAAATGTTTGAAAAATATTAGCTGTTATTCCATAGGGTAATAGAAAATAAAACTAACAGCATTACAAAAATATTAGTCAATAACGTCCTTTCCCAGGTGACTCTTGAACCTTGTGAAAGCACACATTCTCAACAAAGATTTATTAGTCTAGTCGGGGAACACATGATAATGATAGCAAGAGCTGCCAGAATCTAATTTGCTTTAATTAATCATTTGCTTCATAACACGATGATGATTCCCCCCCTCCCCCTCTTTTTTTTTTTTTTTAACTGTCTAGATTATTTTAAAACACTAGATATTACACTGTGGATAGCTGATGAAACTGAAATTGAATGCTGTAAAAGTTAGATTAAAAATTCATTTAACAGTATAAACATTTCAAAGTGCAGGATGGTGCCGATTAGGTCAAGTGAGTATGGAGTGATAAAACAGTCACGGAGCTGAGAGAAAAAATATTGTCAGAGGGCACTCAAACAGCTGAATTTAGTCTAATTTAAATGTTATAGCAGACAAAAAAATTGTTAACCAGAAATCCCATTATAATTATCTTTGGTATTTTAGCAACACAGACTGGTAAGAAGTCAGAACCTAGGTTTAAACACATTTATTCATCTAACTATACAAACAAGCTTTGGTTCTAACTGAAATTAATTCTCACGGTTAAACCAAGGACCCTCAGTGGAGGGCTGAGGCTGACTCAAAGGCCACATTGCCTGGTCCTCTTAGGAGAATTAAATGGACTATCTCAGATTTCAAGGACAGCCGAGACACCAGATATTCATCATGCCCTTCTGGGCAGCACTGAGCAGGAAATGTTTCCTCCACACGTCTGGCCTGGGAAGCAGCCAGCAGCAGAGGTTGGGAGACTGGGCTCTGCTGAATGTCATGAGATGCTGGCCTTCAGGCCACAAGGGGGAGCCCGTGGACACCCCCACTGCCAGAGTGCAGGGCAACCCTAAAGCTGCACAATTGGCTTGAGATGCTAACGCTTTCCCAAGGGTTTGGAGAATAACACTGTAGTCTGACATCACCCCTCGAGACTGCTGATGTGAATGCTTTTGTGTGACAGGCAGAGAGGAGGTGGGAAACTTAACATTCGTCCCTCTTAGGACGGAGCAGAACACTTGTGTCCAGAGGTCTTTCAGCTTTCTCCAGTTTGCTGATGGCTTGATGGACAAATCTGACACTTCATTCTTACCCCTGTTTGTGAGCTTCCCGCACGACTTGATTATCTGTAGTGGGTGGGATTTAGCTCACATAAATGCTCGGAATTCTTCAACAGCTCCCCATCATCTATGTGATGAACTTCTTTGGGTGTTACCCGAGGCCCTCAAAGACTCGTCCCCTTCCTGTGTTTTTATCCCCAGCCTCTTTCCAGCTCCTCTCTCCATCTCTACCCAGCACTTTACACATCATTAACAGTACATACTTGTAATTCTCAATTGTGTCCCTCCCTTTAATCTGTCACCTTGCCTCAGCTTGAATGTGTGTCTTCAGACAGGCCTTCTTTGACCCTATCAGACACACAGCACTGACCTTATAAGGTTGCTGTAAGGATTAAATGAGTTAATTTATGCAGTGTGGGCCTGGACTTTAGAAGGCACTGTGTGAGTGTTAGCTGTTACCCATTACGTACTTCCTTGCTATGCTGTCCCCATAGTCCCCGTGACTCTCCCCCAAACCAACCACATTATGGCATTGCTTGTTCACATGTTCTTCCCTTCACTGTATTATAATCCTCTTGAGCCTCACTTTTTTTAATCTTTGGATCCCCAGGCGAACATACTATCTGGCTGCCATGTTGTAAGTGCTCAAGTAATGTTTGTTGCAAGGACTAGAGGCTGTTTTCAAGTATTTTGCAGTTTGGTCACTGGTCAATTTTTAATAAGGATATAAGATCTTACATAAATATTTTTTCAGAAAAGCAGACATTTGTGCAGGAGTCTAACATTTTTTTCTGATGCCCAGAATCCATTCTGGAATCAGTTCTAGAACCTCATAAGAAAATTAGCATTATGACATCATAGTTGCATCTCTTTGCTTCAGTTATGTTCTCCAAGACAATCAATCAATATGTTAAAATTGATGATCAGTATATTCAAGATGTTTTCAAAAACAAATCCATCCTGTTAAGTGTGAAACTTGGCTATCACTGACAACATTCAAAGGCCTCTCCCCAAATGAGTTCAATAGGAGCAGCAGGATGGAGAAAATGTGTGTTTTCCTCACGGTGGTTCTTAGATGCAGACTGTAATCCTATATTCAGTTTAAATTCTAAGTTCTTAACGTAAACAAGTTATTCCATTTCCTTCTGTACTTCAAAGACCTCACCCAAAATACAATCAGTTACAACTATAATTGTAGAGTAATACGACATAGCCCACCCATAAAGTGAGAAGATGAGAGAGGTAAGAGCTCTATTCTGAACCTCAAGAAAGTTTCAGGTTGCGAGAGTCACCTAATTTGTGATTTTGTCAGGAAAAAAACAAGACATTTCCTGCTTCAGCAATAGTGAGAAGCTTTATGGACTTTTACAGTCAAAGAAGCCACAGTCATGCAGTTCTTTTCAAGTCCCTGAGGAGTCTGGATGTCCACTGCAGCTCAAGGCACAGCTTCACAACAGAGTCACAGCAAGTTTTGTGCCAAGAAGCAGGGCAGAATCATAGAGACCTGGGGGGTCTTCTCACAATCTGTACCCCTAAAATACTGGGAGAAATGATAAACTGGGAGTGATTTGATTGACCTTGACTCTCACTGAAGGGATATGAACAGAAAGAAATGCACTGTCATTTGCTTAGTTCAGAATTTCTTAACATCCAAGTGGGGGCTGGAGGGTAGTGAGTAAGGCCTGTCGTCCCATGGGGAGCACTGTAATCAAGGAGAGCTCTGAACAGTGTTAGAGGAGTCTTTACATCCCCTCCGGCTCCCTGCGATATGTGCTGGCAGAATTGGTTAAATGAGCCACCATACGCTGGTCAATATGAATAGGCTTGTAAGGTGCTCAGTTTGATTTAATGGCCACCCATGGACTTCCACATGCAGAAGGGACTGTCACGTTTACTCTGAATAAGGCTCTAAAAAAATCAACTACTGCATTTGGCATTATAGCTGTATTTTAATGTCCTCTTCAGAATTCTCCGTTATAGTAACATCTCTGCAATCAGTCTAGCATAAAAAGGCCTGTTTATAACAAATTGGTCAGCCTCTTATGTGCCTATCTTTTCTGATGGGATAGAGAACCATAAGGTTGTTCCTTGTAGACTAGGCTGTAAGATTTTTAATATGACTAGTCATATCTCTCCATTTGGACAAGTGATTTATTTCAGGTTTTATTTCTGTTTTGAGCCTTTGTTTTCGTGTTATGTCATAATTGTCCTGGTAGGGGGAGGAGGCAAGTGGCTTCCGCCCATGAATTATAGGTCTTCCGGAGAACTTGAAGTGTAGCTTATGAAGAAGCTGGTAATTGAAAAAGAAAATTGTTCAGTCTTTCGCTATACTTTCGGTTAGGAGACTTATGTGACAGTTGTGAGCAACAATACCCTGGACAGGAAATATTGGCAGAGGTAGAAGCGCGCCACTGATTTGTATGACTATTCCGAGGCAGAATAATCACACTGCCTTGTTAGTACATAATAATCGCCCAGTGCAAAAGACCTTAGACCTTTGGAATCATTCAAAGTTTTCATTAGAGAATCAGCAGTCTTTTAGACTCACTCTGGTGTACCTCAATGTTGAAATTGCATATTACAGGTTATGCTCCTGTAAATAAAGGACATTTTGTTATGCCCACACTCAGCTGTGTTCCCTACTGTGATTTCTTTACTAGCCCCTGCTGTGACCTCTTGCCAAATACAATGCATTATTGGTGAGCCTTTTTTGCCTGAATTTAATGTCTGTCCAGAAGACAAAAACACTGATTAGGCAGAAGGAGGATAAAGGTCCTTCAGGAACAGAGTGACTCTGGACCTCAGCTATAGACTACAGCTAATTCATAGATGTCAACAGCGAAGAGGTAGGGCGCCAGGACATCCTGTCTTGAGGGTGACTTCCCAGCCACCTCTAGGGAGCAAAGGTAGAACTGAAACTTTTAGACCAAAATTAAACAGGAAATGACCAAGTTTGACCCTTCAGCTAAATTTATAGTGATCTCTCTGGCTCTGATTTAAAAGAGAATCAATTCCGAGGCAGTCTTGTTCCTTAATTTCTCTTGGTGGGTTCTGTAAGGGACTTAGGATGGGCAACTTTCAGAAATACTGGTGGGTTATTAAAAAGCAGACAGTTTCCCCCATGGGTGTCCAACCTGTGGCCATAGGCCGCATGTATGTTATCTGAGGCCTGTTTTGCTTATCTATGGTGTCAGATATTGTGAAAAATATGCCTGGCCCTTTTTCCCCCTTTCTTATCAGCTTTTGTTAGTGTTTGTATATTTAATGTGTAGTCCAAGATAACTCTTATTCTTCTAATATGTCACAGAAAAAAAAAAGGTTGGACACCCCTGTACCTAGACCTTGATCCTTTTTCTTAGTGTTTCTCCTCTTTACTCAAAGTGCTGAGAATAACCAGCTCTTCCAGATATTCCAGTATTCCAAGTTATTGTGTAGATAAGGAAACTTTTTATACTTTAAGAAAACACTTTTCTTTAGTCACTTATTGGCATGTAGGCCTAGACTCTATTGACAGATGACACCTGAGAAACTTCCATTATGAATTTTTTGGTGAGGCTAATCAGGAAATGTCTTAATGACATCAACAATTTGCAGTTTTATTTAAAGTTATTGTAGGTCCAATTTATAGACATTATCTTACATGTTATTTACGATTTGCCGATAAGGAGACAGGGGTTCAATAATTTGCCAAAAGCCACTTTGTTGACAGCAGAGACAGAACACATTTTTGAGTTAGGCAGTCCTGATGCTGCTACTTATTAGCTGCAGGAGCAAGTTGATATTATCATTTTTCATCTGATTTTCAGTTCAGTGTTTCTTCCTTTTTCCAAGGCTATCAACCTCAAATCATTTTTTTCTTTTTATTGTTGGGGGATTCAAAGAACCAGGTTACATTGATTGCATTTGTTAGGTAAAGTCCCTCTTATAATCGTGTACTGCCCCAAAAGGTGTGTCACACACTCACTCACCTCCCACCCCCCTCCCTCCTTCCCTCTAACCTCAAATCATTAAACCTTATAAAGTAAGTAGTAGGACAGGCAATTCATTTTGCTAAATAGTTACAGATGTATTAGTGGCAAACCCTGTTCTGCAAAGAAACCCTAGTTTTCCCAAAGCAAGAAAATATACTACAAAGATAGCCAGTTTTGCTCTTTATGTTGGCTGAGGAGCAAAGCTCATCTTCTACCTATCAAAAGAGAAGGAGCTGTCTCCTACCACCTATTTGAGTCACGGTGGAGTGGTAATGTTTCTGTTAGAGTCAACAGCCATTTAGAAGAAGAGCCTGAAGATGACTAGTTTTAGAGAATCATGCTTAACACAGGCCATGGGCTTTGGAACACAGTGTTTCCCTTTCTGCACTCGTAAAGTCCAGAAAAACTCTGCTGAATTGTGAAGTAAGTAAGGATTAAGAACTTGAATGTGACTGATGTGTTCAGCTGTGCCTTAGAGAATGCATATACACTCAACACACACGTATACACATGCACACACAAAACAAAGCAAAACAAAGAGCAGTTGACTTTCAATTCTATTCATTAAAAAGATCCATTTATAATTGTATTGTGCAGAGAGCTGCAAGACTGAAGTAATACCTGAGGGAGGCCTGGGAATATGTTTGCACCACATTACTTGGACTGCATGATAATTGAGAGCCATTGTGGCTGAACACTTTATGAGTTTGTTTAATTTGTCACGGTAAATAAAGCTTTTTTGATGCAAGTTAATTAGCTCTCTTGTGTTACTGCACATCAAATGTAATTAACAACCAACTGCCAGTGTGGGGTTGCCCTTATGTAACATGGTAATGGTGGAAAAACTTAACTAGGGCTGGATTAAGTAAGAAGAGATTTACTGTTGAGTCGAGTCAGTCATGCTTCTGTTTGCTTTAATTTGGATGGACTACTAGCATCTAGGGGTGTTTTAAATATCAGGTCTCATAAAATATCAGCTGTTTAATATGATTTCATAAAAATATCATGCATTTTTGCCTGGCTCACATCACCTGCCATATTAAGTAAATTCAGCTAAATGAATTTCCTACCACTACTTAAAGTTCACTTCCTCTTTGGTTGGCATTGCCTATATGCCAACCTCTGCTGAATCTTTTACTTCCAGTCATTTATCTTTAGCTTTGACATTTTACCTCCCCTGTAACGAGTGCTGCTATAGCTAAGGCAGAAAGGATGCTACGAAAAAATGATAAAGAAGGAATTTGTTCTGATGGACAGACGGATACAACTGAAGAACCTTCTCAAAGAAGGGGATCATGCTTCCAAATTCATGATGGTATTTCTGTCCATTTTATATTTTGAGATAGTATTCTGCCATACTTGTTCATTTTTTTCTAAGTGAAGTTAACTCAAAGACATCAAACAGCTTTGATTTATACTCATCTTTGATCATGTGACTAGAAGAAAGTCCAAAGGACACAGGAATAGTAGACTTGCTGTGTTCAAGTGTCTACCACTTACTTGCTCAGAGAAAACACAATGTAAGAAGAACAAATGTATAGAGGTATACAGCTTTACTAGACTAAACCTTTCCTCTCTCACTGCCCCCTTTCCCATAAGGAAGGGAGATTGTATGCTGATTTCTCCTAGTAATAGCACTCTTCTGTGAGGAGTTATAACCTGATTAGGCAGGAAGATTCAAGTGGAGTTTAAGTCTGTCTCAGTCTTGAACCAGTAATCTGACAACCCAAATGACCCACCTTCTCTGGACTCAGTTTCCTCATAGGAACAAGTGTTAAATTGGATAGATTTGTGGTTGTCTTACAGCTCTACAGTTCTCTGATTCTTGGATCTCGCTCATGCTTTTTTTAGTAAATCTTTCTGGTTTCATCTCCTTTTGCCCTGGCTGTCTCACATCTCTGCTGACTGGCTTTAGCAATAGAAGAAGTGTGAGTCCAGCTACTAGGCAGCTAGGATAAGTGTATTATAATGATGGCCAGCCCTTGCTCATTCATGCAATGAATATTTATTCAATACTTCATACAAAGTAATTTCTGGGCCACCAAGGATGAAAATGATCTGGATAATCCTTCATATACATAAGTGAAAATTAGAAAACAGGTAGTTGGCTTAATAAATTAGATATCCTTACTCATACTATTTAAAAATATTCCTAGATATTCTGTATGAGTCTATTATCCTTGTGTTTTTCTTTCTATGCCTACATATTCAATACAGCAAACAGGAAAGCAGTACTGAACTAAGGCAGAGGGAAGATAATAAAGCTCCCTTTTATAACAAGCATTTCCTCTTGAGACAGCTCTTTTGCTAGTTGGCAAGAATATACATCTTATTTTCCTTGATTTGAGGATTCAATGTGAAGGAGTGCCTTCCACACTGAATTCACTTTTACTTTCTCAAAACCAGCATTTTTATTAATTGTAAAAGTAATATACTCTTATTATAAAACTATGATAATATTACAGAAACTATGATAGAAAATTAAAAGCCCCATTATTCATATTTTCCAGAGATAATCCTTGTCAATATTTTGGTTTATATCTTGTCTCTTTCTCTTCCTCTCCTCCTGCCAATATACTAATAAAAATATATTATGTCTTTCACATACGTGGAATAATATAATTAATACTGAAACTTTATTTTTTCCTATTATATTTTGACTCTCTTTCCATGTAGATTGACCTTAATCTTTTTAAAGCCTATGTTTTATTCCATTGGGCCTAAGTTTATTTAACCAATTCCCTAATTAATAGCTAGTTGAGTTATTTTCAGATATTTTGCTATTATAAATGACACAGGACAGTATTTCTAATAATATAATCATCATTGCAAAAAATAATAAATACTCATTAAGTACTTACTAGGTGACAGGCACTTTGTTGCGCACTTTATAGGCATGAGTGTGTCATTTTATTCTCAAAGCAATTCTGCAGGTGAGGACACTAAAATCTAGACATGTTATGTAACTTGCCCAAGGTCCCATATCCAGAAGTTGGTGGCACTGTGATTTCAACTCAAGTCTCTTTTATTTTGGAATTAGAGCTTGGTGCTCACTTAGCAAATATTTTGGGGCACACATTGTTATACACCTGTGTTAGTATACACGCTTAATACATTTATAAAGATAAAATCGCTGGATCAAAGGATACTTAAACATGTATTATTAAATTGCTCTGACTGCAATTTTTGGCCTCAGTAGCACTCCCAGCTATAATAAAAGAGTACTAGTGTCTCCATATTTTTGGCAACATTGTGTAGAATCGTTTTTACCCAATGTAATAGGCAAGAAACTTTTATAGTGTTATTTTAGTTTATATTACTTTAATGACTCCACTCTTATAGTAATAAAACGTTTTTATTTGAATATAATTTTGTTGTCTGGGCATGGTGGCTCACATCTGTACTGGGAGGCTGAAGTGGATGGATTACTTGAGCTCAGGAGTTTGAGACCAGCCTGAGCAAGAACTTGTCTCTAAAACATAGCTGGGCATTGTGGTGAGTGCCTGTAGTCGCAGCTACTTGGGAAGCTGAGGATAGAGAATCACTTGAGTACAAGAGTTTAAGGTTACTGTGAGCTATGACACCATGGCACTCTACTGAGGGCAACAAATTAAGACTCTGTCTCAAAAAACAAAACCAAAAATAAATAAATAAATATTTTCTCATCAGTTGCTGAAATATAGCTCATTTGCTTATAATCTCTCTGTTTTTGAGAGGTTACATGAAATTCTCAGTTAAGTTTTTTATTTTCTTTATCATCATATACGGTAGAATGTAGTTCTAGTTGGCTACCTCCCTACATTGACCACCTCCTTAAATTAACCTAATTTTCATAGACTGGACATGATGTGTCAGTACAGTAGGCCTAGTTCCTTATGTTGACCTTTGTATGTTGAACCATTTGTTGTTGTCCCTTGGACGGTCAGTTTACAGGGATTCAACTATACGTCCAGACTTCTTGTTTTATTTCTATCACCAGTGCATTTGGAATTCTTTTCTGGGATAAATATACCCAGGTACCAGCAAATTCCAGTTATTTAGCCCAGGTCATAGTACTTGGGCAAAGGAGCTGACAAGAGAAGAATGGGAATAGGCCACTTAAAATTGATTTTTCTCATGAAAATAAGGGCAGCTTTAGGAACAGAGAAAAGATGGTTTTAAAAATATACCATATTTGTTTTAAAAGAAAGCAGAAGGCTCAAGGGAAAAGCTAAGAAAATAACTTTAAAAGAATAGATGTTCGGAATAATCTTGTTAAATAAAAAATTTAAAAATACTGCAGAAAATGTGAGCTTGCATCTAGAATTTGATCACAACCACAACATGTAGCTACAGATATTTGAAATCACAAATTTATACTTCAGCATTATGTGGAGATGCAAATAATCACTTATAGAAACTTGTCATTTCAAGAAACGAGCACGTCACCTAATTTTTCTTATTGAGTCATATTCTGGAGGCAGGAAAAAGCAAGATCCATTTTTATTTCATTAAAAAAAAACCCAGGCTCGTATTTCATATTTATTCTCTTTGAAAACCACCTGCTGTCATGTCCTTGTGATCTGTAAAATTCAAGCTTTCCATGAGTGAAAACATGAAGGAGTAAAATAATCCCATCACACCGTTTGTTGGATATATTTAAAATGTAAAAAGACAGAAAGACAGCGAGTCAGACAATCTGATTATTAGAGCAGAATCCTTAAGGAATCTGAACGGAAGCAAAACTGTAATGCAGTGAGGAGGACAACAATAAGAACGCGAGACAGTTAAAGATCAGTGAGCGCACAGCAGTGCTGGGCTTGGAGCGGGAAGAGGTAACTTGCCACAGACTACTACTTTGTCAGACGCTCCTGTAGCAAAGCAAACTCAAAAAGGTATTATCCACTGCGAGCTACACCTTGAAGAAAGTGATTAATGCAATTTGGCTGTTCTATAACAGAACCATAATATATTGCTGAAAGGGGCCTGCTGAGGTAAAATGTAGTGTTGAAAATGTGCTGTTTCTTAATAATAATAGAGGCTATCAAAGTGAGCCTTGCAAAAGGGAGTCCTGGCCAATGATTATGCTAACTTTCACACCTTCTCCTACTTGAGCAAAGATTCAGCTTTCCCCCAAGATTGTCTGGTTCTTTATTCTTATTTTCACTACTTTCCTTGGTTTGAGTACTTTTGTTTTCAGGTAAGAATTTTGGCAACAAACAAGGAATGAAGGAAGGAAGGAAATATTAGGAAAACAGAAGCAGGAACCTGAATTGTGTTTTTCTCTCAGTAATTGTATCTGTTTTTAAAAATAGAGCTGTCCTACACATCAAATCACGTGTTATGTTTCAGGATATGGCAGACATGGCCCAGGCAATGTCTACAGCATGGGCACACCAGGAGAAAGAGGGCTTTGGAAGTAGATGTCCTATCGGGGACGTACACTTCCAGAAGGAACTCTGCTGCCTGTGTGGGAGGGGTTTCGCCTGGCCAGAAGAGCAGGCTTCTGAACATTTTGGCAACAAATCGTAATTCAAATGAGACATTGATGTTGGAGGGCGCTTCCAACATGAAGCCCGGTGAAAAGCTGTTAAAATGAGACTGTGGGAAATCCCGAATGCTAGTTTGGAAGCCCAGGTGAAAAGTTGCGGGGAAGTCTCGTGGGAGGGTGTGTGGGGGCACCCCAGCCACTAGACTGGGAATAAAGCACAGAATTCCAGCCCTGTGTAGAAAAACTTACATGAAATGACCCTCCCACCAAGGGTTATTATTTTCCTGGCATTGGTAAGATTACTGTTTAGACAGTGACTAAGTTGTTACCAAAGAAGAAAAAGGAGGAAACAAGCATGAATTGTTGATTCTTCCAAAGTGGGTAGCAAAACCAGCAGCAGCAGGTTGGCAGTGCAAACTCTCATCTCCAGTGTAACAGCACACAATTCCCTTGACAAGAGACAAAGCAACTGCTAGGTTTTAATGTGTCTACATGAGCAAATGATCTCTCATAATAATGCCGCATCGTGCTGACAATCCTTTATGAACACAGCAATATAATGCCGCCAGTTAGCTAACAACAGAGCTGCCTGCCCAGATAGAAGGTTTTGGAACTACACGGGAGGGACATATTTGACTCAAGGTAGTTCTGGGGAAATGTGGAAAAGCTGACATCTGGACTGTCACACAAAGCAGACACGTTCTGAAACACAAGAGAAATGCCATCTGAGAGGTCCTAGTGAGGCTTCCAAATTGTCATCAAGAGATTTGTCAAATTTTCATAATTTTAATATGAAAGCAAAAAGATTGCTTCAGAGAAGTGGGGGGGGGGCTTGAGACAAAAGCATTTATTTACTAAATATTTCTTGACCAAGTACTGTTCTAGGCGACAGAGATACAGACATGTGTAAATGGCCCCTGCCCTGAAGAGGGCAATTCTCTACATTTGGAGAAGGGAAATAAGCCAACAGTTACAATGCGCTGTGATTGAAAAGTAGGAATTAAATGGAGTTGTAAGGAGTGCTGAGATAAAAATACTCTAACTTGTGTGTATGTTTGTGTAAAGGATAGTAGTATATCTTATAATGGAAGGCTTCTGGGAAAGGGAGCTTTTGAATTAAATCTTACAGTATCAGTAAGGACAAGTTAGAGGAACAGGTAAGTAAGTGGATGGATGGCTGAGCATTCTAATTAGAGAGAATGATCATGAGCAAAAACTCAGATTTACAGACTGGACACAAGGAAACTGAGAGCTGCCAGATCTCTTGCTCTTGGGGGCCTTTGTTAATATGGAACATTGGGAACTAAGAGGTAAAATTCCTTCTTTCATGGCAAGACAGAATCAGATTAGTCATAAAGCATTTCCTGATATAAACTGATTAGACCTTAGGGGAGGTTACTGGGAGACACTACAAAAATTCCTTCTTGAAGAGTGTTGTATAGAGGGTAAGGTGGGCAGCTAATGGAAACTAATCAAGAGTTCTTTCCACTCTGAGATTCACCTTGCATCTAAAACTGACTAAAAGGAGAGGGAGAGATTAATGAAGGGGAAGGGAGCTGAGTGGAAGGTAATTACAAAATATTAGAGGCAGGCTAACATTATGGGATCCTATACAGGAGCATTTCAGTGGCAAGGTAATGATTGTGATATAATGGACTACAGCTATTTAGCAACCCTGAAGTATTGGAACTATTTACGGTAAATTCTAACATGCTATTCATGTGATCTTTAGAAACAGAAACTTGCTCAGGCTAGGAAGCTGTGTTTCCTTGAGCGCAATGAAGAAACCCTGGATCATTAAGGACATTTAGTTAGCTTTAGTGCTGACCTCTAATGCTGTGCTCAAACTATAGATGATCTTCAGCCATTCGTGAAGGGGAAGGCTCAGATCCAGGCTGTGTATGGTAGTCTAGTCATTAGGGGTGGCCAGGCTCATGTCTAGCTGTCAGTTTAACCCACTACTTGTGTGCTAACTTTATCAAGCTTTTCCTTTGACATTTATATCCTGCAAATTACATGCAGAGAGCAAACAGAATTTTTTTTCTATTTGACATAAAAATGTATATCGAGCTCAGTTTCAAAGCATATTTCTCCATACCTTTTTGGTCACTTCCTACAAATATTAGGAGAATCAATGCCATCAGACAGAACCAACAGCAGGGCTGCCTTAAAAGAGAATATCATACCATGTCATCTCCATCTGGAAACACAGGGAAAGAATAGGTAATCTCATAGAAAATTTCAATTGTTAGAATTGGGTTGGACACTGGAAATCATCTAGTCCCTTATCCTCAATTGGCAGATGAGGAAACTGAGGTCCTTGCTCTGAGGTCTATGGTTCATGTCTTAATAGACTAACATTTAGATTTTTCTGGGAAGTAGCCTAACACTTTCTTCCATGACAGGATTTCTCTCTTATTCTTAACTATAAAGCAGAATACTTCTAATATGGGTCAGCTGTTTTAGAAAACATTTCAAAAATATAAATGCCATAAACACATGTTATTCAAAAACCTATCTATAAGAAGAGATGCACTGAATTCAAAATGCAAACCTTTCAGTTATTAAAACCTCACGTCTGATTGCAAATTTATACAATGCTCCCAAAGTCCAACAGTTTCTAGAGGTTTTTTTCTCCCTTTGTACAGTCCCATTGGAAAACTAGCAACCTGTGTAGGAACTCATCATGATAACTTGATTAGCAAAGGCAATTGAGCAAATCTGTCGTTAATTGTTTAAGCATGTCGTGAATGCAGAGCGAGTGGTCCTGTCTTTATCTTGCTTTGCCCTCATAACAACCTCACAAGGCATAAGGAACCTTGTTAGTTTCCTCCATCGAAGAGATGAGAAAGTATAGTCTTCATAATTAAGTGATTTGCCCAAAGTCACAGAGCTAATACATAGCAGAGCTGAGCTAGTGATGCACTCATGGTCTGTCTTGGCTGAGTGCTCCTTTCAACTCTACCAGATCACCACTGTCATTGTTATACTCATTGTCCGTATCAGCAGCAGCAGCACTGGTCTTTTTATAACTATTGTAACTTTTCCAAGACTGGCAGATTTCAATACATACCACATTTCTCTCACCTTACCATTATCTCAATGTACTACTTTTATATTCTTAAAACTGTATTTTTAGGAACCCCTGCACTGCTCAATGGTAATCATAAGGTTGACGTTTTGGTGTGTCTCCTAGAACATCTGAAGCAATAGCTTTATTTTTTGTTTCAAGTACAGCACTGAAAAATTTGAAGGCAACATGAACAACTCAAACATACTGGCTTATGCCACTGTAGATAGTCTTACCTTTCTCCCATCCCTCACTCTTTGGTTATGTTCCTCACAGTGCCCTCTGCACTTCCATGAAGTTTCCTTCCCTGGGGAGGAAGACAGGCTCCATGACTGGTCTCAGGCCACAAAGCTAGAAAAGCATCAAGCGGGGTTTCTCACCCAAAACTCAGTGCAATTGCAGTTTCAGAGCTCATGCAATTGTAAACAAACAGTATAAGACATGTAGCAATATTTGATTTGAAAACTTTCAAACATTGGACCTAATTGCAGCTATTAGTCATTCTAGCAGGTTGTGCTGGGAAATATTAAAAATAGTTCCAAAATTTCCCTTTCAGTGCTGTCCTCCTCTTTGTGTACAGTGTGTGCATGGCGTACTGCATCTGACAGTGTTTAGTCATTGTCATAGCAAAGGAATCTTTAATGAGGTAATTGTATCATGACAGAATGCACACTTAACATTTTGTTCTTATTTATCAATGTTTCGAAGCACATGCCTATTGAGTAATTCTTAGACTAATCTTATAAAGATAGTGTTGATATGCTGGCATACACACTCGGAAGTGACCTTCTCTTCCAGTTTTCTGCTGGGTGCAAAATCACGGTTTCACAGACTACTCATAGTCATACATGACTAGGATAATTCCAGTGATTTCTAATCCTGGTTTTTCTATCTGGGTGACTGTGGGGAAGTCACTTTCATTTGGGGACTGCACTTCCTTCCCACATCAGAAATACAGTGCTTTGTGAACTTCCTCTCTTCCATGTACCTCTTGAGTCTCCAGGGAAATCAACCTGGACTCCAGTTTTCTTTCAATGGTTTCTTCTGTCTGATACCCTTGGACCTCTGATGATATTGTTGCTTTTCCTCAAGCTTCCACCTTCTGCTGATGTTTCTCTCTACCCAGGGCCGAGGTGCCCCCCTCCACCAGATTAGGACTTCCTGCTGGCTGGCTGTTTGTGTTGAGTCCTCATAGGACCACACAAACTTAGAAGCCTTTGCTGAAGCAAGATGGTGGTGGTTGGTTCCTCTCAACACTGTTAGGGAACGTGCACTGGGGTGTTCATGGACTCTCTCAGAGGGCTACTGAATTTAGAGGTAAAACTTACAGTTAGTTTCATACACAGTGACTTCCTTCCAAGTCACCAGCATGGCTGAGTTGCAAAAGGTTTGGTCAGGGACCACCACTCCTTGAAGCTGTTGATGATACTGATGGTGTTGACCATGGCTTCATTATTTGACTCCTTTCCCTTTTAGGATGAGTTTTTCAGCATCTTCTTTTCTTCCTCCTAGGTTCAAATGAGAGTTTTCTTGGACCTTCTCTCATCCCATTTGCCAAATGCACTTAGACTCCTCCAACTGAAGTTATTTAGTCATTGTCTTAGAAAATGCCACAATGAAATAGTCCATGTGAATGGCTCTGTGAGAGCCATAAAGTATGTAACTTGTACAATGTGTGACAAAGCCCTAGTTAAACCTAACCCACTAGTTTGCTAACAATGCTCAGACACATCTGAACTTCCCACTAGGGCATAAAAGCAATGAATATGCCCTACATATACAAATATAAACCATAGTAACTCTTATAAATATTAATTTGTAACGATATGAAATAGGCCTTATTAAGGATAAAATCGTATTCCTTGGTTGATGGAGACAGTCTTGGTCATATATGACTTAACGGGGTTGTTCTGTCACTTTCTTCACGTGGTAGGTAGATAAGAAGACATGTCAGTGCCCCTTAGCAATCTTGTCATCTATAAATATAAAAGAGTGTGTGGCTCCACGTAGTTAATGCAAGGGTATGAACCTGAAAAGGTCATCTCTACAAAAATAACGCTGCAGTTCTATTTTCAGTTTTCTCAGGTTGAAAAAGTGACAAAAATTAGAAGAGAAAAAAGAATAGAAAGCATTGTAAAATATTTTTTCATCTTTAATGTAGGTAAGATGCACACAGATATACTAATTAACTCTAGAGCAGGCATCCTCAAATTATGGCCCGCAGGCCACATGCGGCCTGCCTAGGACATTTATCCAGCCCGCTGGGTGTTTTTGCCGCCGCTGCCTGTCCTGCTTAGCAGCCGAGTAGGCCTGCAGTCTGGCCCTCCAATGGTCTGAGGGACAGTGAACTGGCCCCCTGTTTAAACAGTTTGAGGACCCCTGCCTAGAGTCTCTAAAGAACTAAAGAGTTACTGCTGCTTGAAAAAATAGGAACACAAAAGCAAATGTGAAAACTTTTAAATGAAATTCTAACATTTTCAAACGAGTGCTGCCTGGGAGATCACGCAAAGCATCCAGAGCCTAAATTGAATGTATGTTGGCAAGAGCATCTTCACATCTCTCTAAATAACTAGCTAATACAGTCAGTATTTTACACCTCATTGAGGCCTGGCACTTATTTGCAAAACGTTCTAGTCAATTGTCAACTAAAAAGAATGCAGAATTTCAATCTTTTGTGGGGTGGGGGGAGGCAAAAGTTTTCTTTTTCTCCAAAGAATGTAGCATTGCAAAGATGGAATTCTCTAGGTGCTGCCAAGACTGCTGTCAGGTGTAAACTAGCCCGTCAACATTTTTAGAAGAAAGGCAGAATCAACACAGAACCAGAAGATAAATGAGATATGAAAGCACCCATCTTTAAGCTCCTATAATTAGGCTTCTTGTCTTTTCTATTGAATAAAGTTTTGAAGAAAGTCAAATGCAGATCATATAAGACTCTCTACATTATAGAGTCTCTTTGCTATTCTTTTACCAGGCCTCTATCTATCTGACCAGAACAAAAGTCTATAACTCATTCAGTCTTTCATTTAATCATTGGTTTATTTTAGAGCAAAGTAAGCCATAGCAAAAAGTATTGGCATGTAGCCGAGCAGTCAAGGAATCTAGAGTGAGCAGCGGTTCTCAACCTGTGGGTCACGACCTCTTTTTAACAATGAAAATACATTGCAGCATTAGGAAGGTTGAGAACCACCGGTCTAGAGACTGGGAAAGATATGTACTGAGACTGAAAATATAGGACAAAAAATGAGAAACATGAAAAAGAGTAGCAGTCTCTAATCATTGAAAAGAAGGATACATGGGTGGAGATGGGTGTCTTTCATTTTTTGAGTCCACTTAAATTATAAACATCATGCTTAGTCTTTATACAGTTCTTTAACAATCCTTTATGGCCTATATCCAATCTTCTGTTGAAGAAGCAAATCGTGTTTTTGAAGTATGATTCACTGATTGGAATCACTACCTATAATTTGCCATTTTATACTGGTTTTACAAAAACCAGTTTGGTTTATTTAAAGTGGAACAAAACTGGGCGATAAGAACAATCAGAGTGCAGTGTCTTTCTGGATTTTTTGATTTCTTTTCTCATTCTATTATAGCCATCCTGCTCATTCCTAATTTGACATCATTTTTCACTGGCTTTTTAAAAAAAGTCAAGCATGTAACTTAGTTTCATAGAAAATTTTCTTCCCATGCTCATGTTTTCATCACTTTTCATATTAAATTAAATTACTTAATTGCAAGAACAGAACATGTAAGATTGGCATAAATAGGCTTAGGCAAGCATGCAACTAATTGGTGGGAGAAGGGCATGGACACCGTGTAAAACCTGCTGGCTGGGAGTGTTTAATCAGCCATGTGTTCCCAGAGGCCATGTTTTATAGAAAGAATGGAGAGCATTGATCTGATGAGTCAACTGTATAGAAGTATTTTAAGAGAATTGCTACTGCAATGGAAAATAGGAGACAAGGCATATTTGGGTCCCAAGTGCCACGCTGGGTAGTTTATCATCACTGATCAGCCACCGTCACCATTTCCACAATGTTGGGATCATTGTGGTTGGAGCTGTGGATAAGAATATGTTCCTTTTGAAAGACATCTGGAGAATACTTAGAGAACTAAAAATAGACCTACCATTTGATCCTATAATTCCTCTACTAGGTATATATCCAGAAGACCAAAAAAATCACACTACAACAAAGATATTTGTATCAGAATGTTCATTGCAGCCCAATTCATAATCACTAGGTCATGGAAGAAGCCCAAGTGCCCATTGACCCACAAATGGATCAATAAATTGTGGTATATATACACCATGGAATACTATGCAGTCAAAAAAAGATGGAGACTTTATCTCCTTCATGTTTACATGGATGGAGCTGGAAAATATTCTTCTTAGCAAAGTATCTCAAGGATGGAAGAAAAAGTATTCAATGTACTCAGCCCTACTATGAAACTAATTTATAGCTTTCATAGGAAAACTATAACCCAATTTTAGCCCAAGAATATGGGGAAAGAAGAGAGGGAGGGGAAGGGAGGGAGGAGGATGGGTGGAGGGAGGGTGATTGGTGGGATCACACCTATGGTTCATCCTATAAGGGTACATGTGAATCTCTCTAGTTGTAGAATATAAATGTCTTAACACAATAACTAAGAAAATGACATGAAGGCTATGTTAATCAGTTGGATGAAAGTATTTCAAATTGTATATAGAAACAGCACTCTGTACCCCATGATAGTATTAATGTACACAGCTATGATTTAATAAAAATAAATAAAGAAAAAAAGAATGATCAGTCTAGATAGTGTCAAGAGAAGTTTGGTTGAGGTAACAGTAAAAATAAATGAGGTAGTGGCAAGTATGAAAGGAGGAGAAGAGATAAATGTGAGTGATTATTTTGGATGTTGGTAAGTAGGACAGTGTGTCAGATGTGGGTGTAGTATTCAATGTACCTTTTTTTTTTTTTGAGACAAAGTCCCACTATGTCACCCTTGGTAGAGTGCTGTGGTGTCACAGCTCACAGCAACCTCAAAGCCTTGGGCTTAAGCAATTCTCTTGCCTCAGCCACAATGCCCGGCTACTTTTTGTTACAGTTGTCCTTGTTTTAGTTGGTTTGGGCTGGGTTCAAACCCGCCAACTTCGGTGTATGTGGCTGGTGCCATAATCACTGTGCTACAGGCGCCGAGCCTCAATGTACCTTTTTAATAAAAGTGAATAAGAAGGAATTAGCCACCTACACACCATTACGTGAAACTTCAGGGACTTACAAGTACTCTGAATTCTTTGCTACTTAACTTGTTTAGTTTGCAAACTACCCAGGTGGTTGCAGTGGTATCTACTGTGGCAGCCCTCTGGAGAGGTGGTATACTTTTACTGCCATTGGCACTATTGTATGTTATTTCCTAGTTGTTTCAGGTATGCACTCTATTGCACTGATTCCAAAACATACTCTTGGGTTTTATGGACTTTTGTTCTGTTTGTTTTTGCATTTTAGCATCTCTGAAATCAGGATTCATCTTACAATGTCAAAGCACCTTGACATGCATGATACCAGCTCAAAATTTAGTCACCTGTATGTTCACCTTAGTGGTCCACAAAATAGCAGTGTTTTATAAACAGCGGAAACTTCCCTCCTTAGTCACATCACAAGTGCTAGGGGCAATTCTGGGCCTTCTTTTCTTCTGAGTCCTTTTGATGTTTTGCACAGTGCTGAGCACTTTTAGTGAATACTTGACTGATTAACTCAAGTTACACTCATGGTAAATTTTGTAAGTCACTCAGTACTGAATCCTTCTGGAAAAAGTAGCCCCACATTGCTGTTCATGCTACAGCCGTTTCCTCACCCTTCTCTTTCTTCTCCGGCCTCTCCTGTGCTGCTCACTATTCCTCAAACCTTCCTGAGACAAGCTCAGAAAGAGAAACTTGATGGTAACAGGCTTCTCAGATTCATAAATGCGGCATCATACAATGACTTCAAAATTATATTCTGAGCTTCAAGGAGACCTTCAAAATCTTGGAAGGAGACTCTAAGACGTATACTCAGAAATCAAATGTAAGCAAAAATCAACTTAACTCAGTTGGCTTAATATTTTTAAAAGTAGTACCTGTTGCTCAGAGCTCATAAGAATAGGAATTTCGGAAAGGGACTATTTAATTTTCCTTTTTTCTGTTTTATTTGTGAAAATATTAATGTTAGACATGAAAGAATGAAGAGAAAAGAAGGAAATGTTCTAGTAATAAAACCATCGTGATTCAATAAGACAAAAATGAAGTTGACTGTTTCCAAAAGTCATCGTTGCTCAGAAGGGCTTGAGAGAAGGATCCAGAATGGTTGAGCGTAAACACAGTAGAAGGAACAGCTGCCTTTAAGCAAAGCAAACTGGCAAATTAGGCAGTATTCTAGGGAATGTGGCCAAAATAAGCATGGATTGTCTATTAGTGGCTTAAATTTTCCAATCAAAATATAGAAACTAAAATTCTTAGAAAAATTAATTGGTGATAGTTATGTTGAAATAAACTGTTAATGAAAATATGTGGAACAAGTTTTAAGTGAAATATATTCATTTTCTATAAGATGAAAGGTGCAAAATAAGAATTTAGCATAATGTTTCCAGGTGGCAGTGAGGACTTTGGAGTCTGAGAACCAAAAGACAAACATTACTATGGGTGTGGTTTGGGTCTTCCTCTCATATATTGCAGAACACAAATCATCCTGGAAAACAAACCAAACCACATTTAAAACATGCAACCGTTTTGGAAAGTCTATCTTGCGGGAGGTGTGAATATACTTTTCTTCATGAGTACAGTCCACGCTAGCCCTGTTAAAAAATGGGAACAGAAACAAAGCCATAAAGATAAAACATTTCACTGAAAACATTCAGTGGGGCCATAGTGTGGCATTGAGTTAATACTTATCAAAAAAAAAAACGGGGGGGAGAGAGATGCTTTTTCTTATTTATCTTGACAGCTTGACTTTGAATTGACTTTCCTAGCCTAGCATTATTAAAGGTTGAATAATGCCAAAAAAGCAAAACAATGCCAATTTTGTTTGTTTCTACAAAGAGATGGTTTATTAGCAGATAACTGATAATAAAGTTTTATTTCCAACATATACTGCAAGTTTCCTAAACTTGATTGCAGTTTGGAATTAGGTGGATATCTTTAAAAAAATATATTTTCTTTTGGCTCCTACTTGGAGACATTTTGATTTAATTGATACAGGGCATGATCTTGAACATCAGGTTTTTAAAAGCTGTTTGGGTTATTCTAATGCAGTGGTTTTCAACCTTCCTAATGCCTCCTAATGCCATGACCCTTTAATATAGTTCCTCATGTTGTAGTGACCCCCAACCATAAAATTATTTTCATTGCTACTTCATAACTGTAATTTTGCTACTGTTGTGAATCATAATGTAAATATCTGATGTGCAGAATGTATTTTCATTCTTACACAGGGGTCACGACCCACAGGTTGAGAACCACTGTTAATGTGTAACCAAGTTTGGGAAATACTGAGGTACTGTATTACCAGCGAGAACAAGTGTTACCTACTTCTCCCACTATTCTCTGTGCACCCAGAGAAAGCTTTTGATATTGAATCACATATCCTCTCCAGAGAAATGCGTATCAAGGAGCACTGATGCATGAGGGGACGGATAGGTAATAAGGCATTGGCAGAAAGGGAGACTGTTCTGAGAATGCAGGGTTATGAGAGCTAAAGGATCTGACTCATAATGAAGAAAGAAGATCTCTCCATCTCACCAGGGTTTGGACTTTAATGAGGCTTCATTAATTTGCTTAAATTAATTTTCTATAAACCATATATTTGTATTCAAATGTCAGTTCAAAATATATTAAAAGATAAATTTTGATGATTCATTACTTTGAATCATGTAAGCCATGGGGAATAATCAGAAGTCTATTTTCTGAAAGGGAAAACCACTTCACAGTGTTGATCGTTGCAATCACTGTCCAGGCAGATATATATTCTATCTTTGTTGCCTTTAATTTCGATGATTCTCTGAACTAAAACTTGTTGTAATCCTACCCTTCATAATGGCCCTTTGGCTGGTTCTGCTATAAAAAGAGCAAGATAGTAATTTCAAGATGTATTTCCTACATGACTCTGCTTTTGTGACTTTATCGATCCCAAAATTATCTGAACTCTTTGCCCCCTCATTTTGGGATATCAGATGAGAAGGAGTTATTTTACTAACTCTTGGAGAATAACATCGATGAACTATTTTCATCCAATGCAGAATAAATTGTTTTGTCCACGGTGAATTACACCCAAAGAAGGCAGCCTCTGATTACTGGTTATTAAGTTTTTTTCCTACCATATGTCTAAATGGAAACATGGCAGATTTTCCTGTGAGTTTCAACAAAGTGTTTTCTCAAACTGCAATGAAATGAGTTGATTGAAATGCCATAATAACAGTGGTGGTGGTAGATTGTTGCTGCTTCTTGATAAAACAGAGAAGTAGAGATATTTGAAATCTAGATACCTTTTGGGTAAAGGGGTTAGGCCCTGAAACTAAGGATCAGATTTGCTGTTAGCCTAATCCAGGCTAATAGTGAAAAGCATTTGCTTGTTTGGAGTCTCTGCATTCAGCTGATTAGGTTCCTATCTTCTGAGGTACACAGGAAACACCTCAGAAGGTAGGAGAAATACCAGAGTTTCAGGCTTGGGTCTTGTTTGCATTAGCTGAGCTCATGGGGGAGAAAAACGTCTTCTTTTCCCTATATAGCGGCATCCCCAGTCCATTTGGGGTGATATTTAATGGAGCTGGCTATCATCCTGGAGATGCATAAGGAAGAATGCATTAGCCACAATTTGTCCTGATAATGTCCTTCCTTTTCACTTATTCTAGTACAAGACACTGATGTAGAAGTGCTCATCACAGAGGGTTTGTTGGGCTTCCTAAGGACTGAGCACTTTTGATAGGGATGTGCTGTAATTGTTTTATTCCCAAATATGAAGCCAAAGGAGTTTATCTAAAATAAACGAGGAACTTTCAGATAAAACAATACTTCAAAAGCAAAATTTTAGAGTGTTAGGCATCATGCGAACTGAGACTAAATATTATGACATGGTATGCGATTTGACTCTGTGTCCAAAATTATGGACAAGGATAATTTTTACCTAAGTATTAGATTCAATCTTTAATTTTTTTTTGTTTTGTCCCAAATGTTTATTAGCCATATGTGTATGTGTGTGTGTGTGTGTGTGTGTATATATATATATATATATTTACTTATTGTGGTAAAATATACATAACACAAAATTTGCCATATAAAAAATTGAGCAATATAAGTATTGTATAGTTCACTGTTATGCAACCATCATCCCTGTCATTCTCCAGAACAATTTTACCTTCCCAAAGTGAAACTCTGTCTCTTGATGAACCCTCATTTCATCCTCCCCTAACCCTTGATAACCATTATTCTACATTTTGTCTATGAAGTTCACTATTCTAGGTGCCTCACACAGTGGAATTGTACAGTATTTATCCTTGTTGTGTTACAAATTTTTGTTTAAGCCTCTGATTTCATGGAATCATACAGTCATCACAGTTTAGAGCGGAAGGATATCAACAATGCCAACCTATTGTTAGGGAGCTGCTAACTAGAAAGTTAGCTAATTTGCTCTGCTGACTTCTAGCCCAGAATGTATTTTATCCAGGTTAAGATGTTACATTAAGACATTATATGTACCTATATCCATCTTAATAATATAATAAAGTCTTTAACATCCCTCACCGGCGTTTCTCTACTGGTCCTATTTTTAGCTGCTTTTAAATGAACTGCTATTCATTAGAATGATGATGAAGATAGCTGATATTTATTGTCTGCTGTCTATTTGGGAAGCTAAGTGCTAAGTGTTTGTGTGTGTGTGCAAGGTAATTAAGTTCACAAACTTGTCCTAGAAAATATGTTACATACCTTATTGCCGAATATCACTGCGGTCACCTTCAAAGTACTCCTCTTGGGAAGCAATGCACTGAACCAGTGCCTAATCCATCCTTCAAAGCAATTTTGAAACTCTCAGGAATGGCCATCAGAGCTGTTGTGGTATGGCACATAGAAACACAACTACAATAATGAATGTCACTCAGCAAGACATGATGTGTGGACATCAACACAAACACAGCTGTGAGACTCTGATACACCACACTTAAGAAACCTGACTAAGTTATTTATACAGTGCTGCCAACGTAAGTGCACCAAGGCAAAATCATGAACTAAACTGTCACGCCTAATATGATGAAAGCTCTGATGGTCATTCCAGAAAAAGGCCTCCAAGATTGCTTTGAAGAGTGGACTTGCACTGACATCAGTGCAGACCTTCCCAAGGGGAGCACGTCAAAGGTGACTGTAGTGATATTCAGCAATGTGGCGTGTATCACTTTTTCTAGGATGAGTTCGCCGCAAACTTAATTGCCAGGCCTCATATAGATAAAATGTTCTGTGATGATGCTTTTTAACATACAGAAATTCATTCATGGAAAGGGCAGCAGCACCTCAGGTTATGATTTTCTATCTACTTGATACTGGTTTTATTCTGGATTTGCCCTTTAATAAGAGGCTAAGTCTACTGTGTTTCAGTCTGAGGGTTCTCTTAATCCCACCTAACACTCTTAATAGAAGAGGTCAATGGAATAGCTGGGCTGAACAATTTTGAGCCAGGAGGTTGGCAGAAGAGGACATGGGTATTTCAGTGATTGACAATATCTCTCTGATAAAAGATTCAATCTTTTCTATTAGAGTGATTAGAATTTCATTAATCACTTTCTCTCTGGTAGCTCAGCTCCATACACAGAATCTTCAAATACTGTAGGTTCATTCTTTGTAACAAGTAGTGGGAGTGTGTACTGCTGCAAAAAGAACAAATTGTCTTTTTTTGAAAAAAAAAAGTTATGTAAAAGTTTCATTATACACGTTAGAGGCCTCAGCGTCTAGGTACAGGAGATTGAGTAACATTTAATTTTTGTTTTTAGGGTGTTTGGTTTATTTGTCATTAAGAAATATTGTTGGATATTCTTTCTGTTTATGATATTTGATTGCCCATACTAGACTGTCCTTTCTCTTTTTGGCACAATTCTTGCTTTTTTTTTTTTTTTTAATCTTTTTAGAGTAGTTGGTCTACTTGAAATTCTCTGCATTTGTTCTTTTCTGCAAACGTTAAGTAGAAACAAGTAAGTATCTTACATACATACAAGCAGATATGAGACTAATGAAAAAAAATGCCACCCATAGTCTTGCTGTACAAAGAAGGAGAACCAATAGGATACTCTGTGTGTGTACGTTTGTATATGATTTATTATAAGGAGTTGGCTCATATTTTGAATTTGAAATAAAAATCTTTTAACCTCTAATTTGGGAAAAAGTTTTTTCTTACTCTAAAACATTTGTTTTAGGATGGGATCAGTCTAGGACCAGAAGCATGATGTGGTATTCATCCTTAGGTTCTCTGGAAATTAGCCTAACTCCTGAAACAGATAATCACTGGGAAGAACTTTTATATTCTCAATTTTTACTGCTTATTTTTTTCATTCTATTACTCACAGTTCTATCACCTGGCTCTCTTCCAGGCATCCCTGCATCTCTTATTTCACAATTGCTTTCTTCAACATACTCTTGCCTGGTGACTATATCCCCCACTTAGTCATCATAATTTTTATATAATGTACATATTGTTTGTAATGTGTCATTTTCCTTTATATTGTTACATTGTAAACATGCTGTGTTAAAATATGTTAAATTGGTTTAAACAAGTTTCCTTTTTAGATGCCTTTAATTTAGTTCAGATTGGTTTAAATCCACGAAGAACCATATATTAAACACTCTTGAATAGCTTCTATGAAAAGAAACTTAATTTATGATGTTTAGTATTATACATTATACAGTTTCTTTATTTTTCGCTCAGTTCATCATGCTGTGAAAATTCATGAATATTTAACTATTAAATGAAATGCAAAATTTTCATTATCATTTTATTGAAAACTTGACATCTTAAAATACCATACATACCATTAGTATTCTAATGCATTGTCACCTTATTGAAAAATGCTGCTAAAAAACAATACAGCCATTCAGAAAAAAAAATTTTGTCCGCCCAAGGCTATTAACTATAGTTCTACACATACATTAGTGACAAATAAGTGAAGCAGCCAATGCTCACAAAAGATGTCACTAAAATGCTAGGAAACAACTGTAACCATAGAAACCATCTCACACTGCAATCTGAACATCTTTTGTCAGTGTGTGACTAGAAATGAGATGCTTAAAATCATTAGACTATCAAAAAATCTGAACATCTCTCCATTGAAATTTACATATTTAAATATTTTGAAACCTGCAAAAACTTCAACATGATACTTCTATAAAATATTGTTTCAGCTCCTAGCCCTCAACTATCAGTTTAGATATAACAACAAAAATTATACATGAAGACTTACAATTTCCCCCCTCTTTCTTTAGGCTGCACGCATTGTCTGAGGAGCCTAAACAAACACCCCAGAGAACAGAGGTTAGCTCCAAGGGCTGTCTACCTTCCTGCTCTAATCTTCACAATGGTGCCATTCTTCACCTCTCCTTTCTCTCTGGAACAATCACTGGCTTAAATTGTACCTATTCCAGCAAGACAGGTTTGCAGGTTTCATAAGCCTTCATGACAGTAAGTACAAAATTGTCTTAGATAATGAGATATTTAAATAAAGGATTTGACAAACCAGTGTAGGAGAGCGTGAGTTTGGATGAATGTGGAACAGACTCCGCAACCTTGGATATGGAACTGAATTTTTTTCCTTGTCTCAGAACGCCCCCCCCCCCCCCCCCCGCAACCCAAAGGTCTGTTATTTAGCTGAATGCTTTGCATTTAAGGGGCAGTGGAAGCCATTTTCCTTGAAGCCTCCATTTGAAACTAAAGTTAAAGAAGCTCCTTGAACAACCTGGATGATCGAGACTTTGATGGGCCTAAATTGCTCTCCCTACCTCCTCCAGACATCATTCTAAAAACATTCAGGGAGCATCCACACTGTGCTAGGCACATGGGACACAGCCGCAAAGGCAGCCAGCTCCACTGCCTGTGAAACTTACATCTTAGCAGGAAGAGACAAATAGGAGCCAATGAACAGAACAAGCCCACTTACCACGTGCCAGTCACCATTCTAGGTGTTGGGGATCCAGCGCTGGGCAAGTAGGCGTGTTGCCTGCTTTCCTAGACTTGATTGGGTGTTTAGGAAGTGTTTAATGAATGCATGCATACCTAGAAAGAGTACTTAGTCTCCAGACTTCATCTTTGGGATCACGGGCAGGTGCAGCTCTAGCCATCTGTATTATTAGCACTGAACGTGACAAAAGTAAAGAACTTCCATGGAGTAATTCTCAGGGGTTGACCACGTGCCTGAAAGAGTGTCCACTTCCCTATTTATTTCTTCTCCTTGTATTTTTTTCCCTGATTCCCAAATCTTCTTTTCTTTAGAAAATGCAACCCCTGCCCTTCATGAATAATTAATTTCTATTTTCCCACTGCCAACTAAAATAATAGTCTTTTTTATATAAATTCCTATACATAGAGCTTATCAGAAAGTTAATAATAAATATGTAATATTAGAAATACACAGATATCTATACACACAAGTAATATCTACTTACATATATAGTATGTGTATACATGTATGTGAAACACACACACACTATCTTTTTAATACTTACTGCATGCTAAGCAACTTTTAAAAATATCATCCACATTCTCATTTAAGCCTTAAGAGAGCTTGTTGAATTGGGCATTATGGTCTTTATTTTTCTGGTAGGGAATCTGAGAATTAGAGCAGTATAGTAACCATCCAAAGGATACATAGCTAGTGATTGGTATTGCCAGAACTTGAACATGAACCTGTCAGACTTCAAAGTCTATGCTTTCAACCACCATTTTTGAGTCAGGTAAGGAGATAGAGATCCCTTTCCCCCACCTATTATGTACCCCAAAGAGGACGCTCCCTAGGGACAAGGCCTGTGCTTTGTCATAGGGGTTGTGGAGCTCCTTTTGCTCTCTTGTGGGTGGCTCCTTTCTACTCACTGCATTCCAGAATCCTCTCGACACAGCCGTCTAGGCTCTGTGAACCTCAGCGTCCACAATGGACTTCTGCAGCTGAGCACACAGGGCTGGAGGTGAGGGTCAGGCCAACACAGGAAAGTTTCTCCAGATTGTTTAATAATGACATCCTTTACACAAATGTTTAGAATCTTAAAGTTGTAAGGGACCATGAGGATATCTAACTCTTTCATTTTATTGGTGAGTAAATACATCAGATTTAGAGTTGACAGGAATTTGCTGAATTACTTCACTAGCCAGTTAGCAGCAGAGCCAGGTTTGAATCCAGGAATTGTCTCCCAAGCATGCACTCTTTTAAAATTAAACTGATTCCTTTACCTGCTTGGTGTGCATGCATGTGTGTGTGTGTGTGTGTGTGTGTATGTGTGTATACAAATATGCAGAGACAACTGGCATAGACACTCACACATACAAATGTGCTCTCTGTGTACACTCTGCATACATGCATCTTCAGAGTTCTCTGTATGTTTAAACTTGATTTGCACAATGAATTTTACTTCTGGAATAGCTCTTCTCTTTTCCAATTATTTAAACTGCCAACTACAATATCAAAAGCAGCCTTGACTCATGGGAGGGCACCAGAGGAAGAGCCACAGAAATGACTTTGTGTCTTTCTGCCTGTCCCCACCCACTCAGTTCCTCCCACAGAGCAAAGCTGAGACTGATGCTGTTGCTGTCATTACATTTTTACTTTTTAGACAGAGTCTCAAGCTGTTGCCCTGGGTAGAGTGCTATGGCATTGCAGCTCACAGCAACTTCAAACTCTTGGGCTTAAGTGACTCTCTTGCGTCATCCTCCCAAGTAGGGAGGGAACTATAGGCACCCACCACAACACCTGGCTATTTTTTTTTTTTTTGGTGGTTGTTGTTGCAGTTGTCATTGTTGTTTTAGCTGGCCTGGGCTGGGTCGAACCTGCTGGCCTCAGTGTATGTGGCTGGTGCCCTACCCACTGAGCTACAGGCGCTGCCATGCTATCATTATATTTTGAACCACTTCTGTCTCCTCTGTTGAGAAACAGGGCTATGCAGATTGACTTGAGAGTCTGAATTCATTATGTTTTCTAATCTTTATATTATGTATGCATATGTGTATATGTGCACGTATGCATACGTGTGTATATACATGTATATATAGAATATAGGTAAAATGTGCATTCAGTATGGAGGGCCACACATGGAATTCTCTTTTTATTTGGAATACAAATATGTTACAAAATAGTTACTGTACCTTTTCAAATAGTAGAGAGGATAATGCTATTGGGTTTTTAAAGGGCTTAATAAGTGAAGAAAATAATAACAAAGTTTTAATAAAAATGGTTCAGCAACTTACTTTTTACCCTGTTAATCAAGTGTGGGTTTCAGTTCCATGCCCCCATCACTAGAATGATATGGAATCTAAAATGTAAGTGGTTTTTGTCCACTTTGCAATCTAATATCCAGCTGTTTGCTTTCTTCTAGCACCCTGCTGCCCACCCCACCTCTCCCCAAGGGCAGGAAGCACTATTAATCATTCTTTTGC
This sequence comes from Otolemur garnettii, assembly GCF_000181295.1. Classification (NCBI taxonomy): domain Eukaryota; kingdom Metazoa; phylum Chordata; class Mammalia; order Primates; family Galagidae; genus Otolemur; species Otolemur garnettii. The sequence continues at coordinate 7,939,283 of NW_003852447.1, forward strand.
TCATTATAGGACTGGATTCTTCACTATAGCCCCCCTCCCAGGGCAGGGGGGAACCTGCTTAGGCAGACCACCCAGGACTCCACTGATAAGTGGCCAGTCTGAATGCAGGTGGTTGGTCTCCTGCTCAGGTTTCTGTTAAGACCCATTAGCTGGGGCTGTGCTGGGCACTGAAGAGTATTAACTCCTTCATTCCCAAACCTGCTAGACACTAGAGCATTTTTTTTAGTGTCCCAGGAGAATTACTGCTACTATTGGAGAGTCATGGGGACCGGCAGTCAGAAGAGAGAACACCACACAGCAAAGGCACTGGCTGGGATCCCAGTCAGGAACAACAAATTCCCGGCAGGCACCTTTTAGGGTATGAAGAAGTGCTTGGAGTAATGGATCCAGCTGTCTCCAGAGGCTTTGGGAAAACTCTCATGAGATACAAGGGCTTCCCCATCAGTTTTCCAATGACTGAAAATTTATCATTACATTTTTATTCTTTTTGCTTAAGATTTTGCCACCTGTAAGAATGCAAATACCCCTGAGAGAGTCAGCATATTAAGCCTTATGAATTAAACCTTTGCAAGAAGAGCTGGCTAGACGCATCCAGCAGTTTTGTTAGAAGGGGTGAAAGCACAAGTAGGGGATGACTAAGTGCAGTGGGCTTCCTAACAGTGGGGGAGAGGGAGAATGAAGGGAGGCTGGGTGTGCTGAAGACACTTCTCAGTGTTTGTAAGGCTTATGATAATTCAAGGACTTCAGCATGGGGGGGGAGAGAATATCAAGGAGTCAGAAACTAGGGAGAGACTAAAACACACTGGGCAGAAAAGTGATGATTTTTTTTAAATGTCAAATTAATATGCGATTACAAGTGTTTATGCTACATTGTTTTCAATTCTAAGGTAAAGTTCAAGTTGTAGATGATGAATTTTGTAGACAACAAGGGAAGAAAAAGGTTGATGTCATCATAGTCAAATTCTGGTCAGTAGTACAGGTAGAAATCAGTATTTTTGTCTTAAATCATCCAGTTTCATTGTGGTATCTTCCCCCCACCCTTGTCCCTCCCCCCCCCACTAACATTTTCAAGGATGAGGCATGGAAACTAAGTCGATATTTACTGAATTGAAATTGAAATGCTGTTAAACAATTTATCTTAAGTCTATTCAGACAGTATCACTCCTTTGGCAAAGAGGTCCAGGAACTCCTAATCCACAATTGAACACAAGTGACGTTGTTTTCACTGGGTTTACCACCTGCATCTGTCAGTAATCCCTCCCCCACACAGAGCAGGCTGCTGTCCTCTGCCCAGGTATGAACCTCTAAGAGCCCATTGTCTCATGTGACCTTCTGTCCCTTTAGGTTTACTGTTCAGATTTAGTGTCTTCTGTTAGACTTTTATCAATTGATAAAAACTAACCATTGTTAGTACCATACACTTTCCTTTGCTCTTCCTTACAGCAGTTCTGAACTCAGTATGAATGGGATTTTGATTGCTGCAGAGAAATCTAGGAGATAACGTATACATGCTGGGAAGGAGAGTTGGTGATGAAGTAAATGAGGGGGTTAAGTTTTGGAAAGGAGATTGATTGCAGACACCAAGGTCCTTGGCTTGAAGAGCTGATTGAACGAAGCTTTCACCTAAGGCAAAAGAAGCAGGGACTTAGGGGCAGGGTGTCGTCCAGATGTAAGCAAAACATATTAAGAGTCACTGGGGGCTAATGTCAGAGTAACTATGGAAACAGTACTGGAGTATATCCCTGGACGTATTTCTAAGTTTTGTTTCTAGTGTGATCCATAAGAATTGTTTACAAAAACAGCCATAGCTCCAATTTTTCTTCCATAAGACTTTCATTTTCCATGAATATAGACCATCCATCTATGTTAGATACTTTCAGGGACAATTTTGTAAGGACTACCTTCAAATTGGTCTGGTTGTGTACAAAATAAATTTAAAGTACTTCTGTGAGCCTGGTGTGGACCAGGGCTTCTCTGTTCTAGTGGCTGTTTATAAGAATGGCTGACAGAATATTTTAGTTGAAAGAGCGTAAGAGATTATTCAATCCAGGATACCTGTAGCAAATCAACTTGACTTTAGAGTAACTCCAATTTCCTCTTCCATGTCAGACATTACTAATCAATCATAGACCTTTTCCTGGACTAACTCTTAGTAACCTTGCAATCCTTCCTAGTTTGACACCCCAGGAAGATTGTCCCCATGGGTCAGAATTAGTAAGCAAAATGAAGCTTATTTGCCGTCCAGATCTAGCCTGACCTCTCCCCCCTTTTATTCTTTTATGAAACGAGAGAGGAAGGAAAGAAAGGAGAAGGGCCCTGTAAAATATAGCTAACTAATTAACTACAAGAATCAGTCTTACTTAATTGGCCAAAGCCTTGGATGTGTGTATGTGATTGAGAGAATAATGTGTTGTGCTGGCTTTAATATTTTATTGATTAATATTAATAGCTTTTGCTTTACAGAACTTATATTATAAAATAATACAATATTATTAGAAAGCAACCCCTGTGAGGTAAGTTGTAGTAGTGTCTTATACCATATATAGTGAATCTGAGCCCCATCAGAATGAGCGGAAATTTGTAGTGCTTTAATTTCCAAGCAATTTTATATCTACCCCACTGGAAGCAGAGCTAATCATCCCACAGACTCATTTACAAGATGAGAAGTGATAGTGGGACTGGATTACAGTTTTAAATGTTCCTGAGTGCCTAACTGCCAAATGGATTCAACTCTAAACTTTTGGCTGTCACTCCCAATAGGGAGGCTGAAAGCAGGTCAAGTGTGTAGGCTCATCATTCTGCTATTTTGGAATAAATGGTCCACTTAGGCTGGGTCTACATAATGTCACATTGACACATTGCAAAGTGAAAAATTAGGTCAACCACATAGCTATTTTGATACCCAATGAAAAGTTATCAGTGTGACAGTTTTGACTTTTAGGTATAAACCATTGATATCAATTATGCGTGGAAAGTATAGACAACAAACACTATCAAGATCCCTGATCCAGTAATAAAAAGTTACCTTTAATGAATGCTTTCATATTCCTCATGCCATGTTAAATCTTGGAACTTTAAATGTATCATCTTATTTAACCCTCACAATAACCCTTTGAAGCAAATACTATTTTCTCCTTTTTAGGAATGAGGAATAAGAAGCATACATGTCTTTCTTCTTTATTAAAAATATGGATTATAAATTTAATAAAAATAAATATTCTTTTATGCTGTAGTTCCTTATTAAGCCTGAGGAATTTCTCCTAGAAAATAGATCAAATCAAAAGGTCTTGTCATGCATGGCCATTGCTTTGATTTCTAGAGTTCTTCACAGTAAGAAGTGAATTTAGAAAACAGACTTTGGTGGAGTTAGAACTTTTATATTGACTCTTCCATTTCCTGACTCCCCATAGTATCTTGAGGCCACAATGACAGAATTGAGAACCTGTTTGTGTTTCATCTTTCATCTAGCTCCACCCTATAGGAGCTGTGCCATGAAGAATATATTCCATCTGCCTAGATCATCTATAAAAGGTGCATGATCCAGGACAATTATACTACTCATTGCCAACTCTAACATTTCTTAATACACATGAAACAACAAAATTAAACAAGAAAGAGGCAAGTCTTGAGGGGAACTGAAGTCAGAAGTAGCCAGTAAGGAATTCAAGAGGAAGGACATGGACGAGATGAGAGTAGGCAGTATCGTTTCTCCTTGGTGGCAATAGAAGAGATGGGAGGTTCATGGCGAGTATGTACATGAGTCTTGAGTCAGTTTGATATCTGTACATACATTTCATCTTTACTGACTCCTTGAGTCAGTCGTAAGTCCTGACAGATGTCTTTCCAAAGTTTGGAGTTCATGTAATAGCTGAGTACCCCCAGATGGATGTAAATACAGCTACATGACAAGTTTCTTCCTTTGTCAGGACATGGGGCCAGTGCTGTGAGCAGAGACTTTTGTTAACACATAAGGCTTATGAAAAAACGCATATGAAACCATCTTTTCAGGCGTGTGCCTTGGGCATGGGGGTGGGGATAGTGCAGGTGTGTGTGTGCAGGCAGAGAGTAGCTCTCAGGAACAGGAGATGCAAGTGAAAGAGAAGAAAGAGCAGATAGCAGCATGGAAAATGGAAGTACCATGGAAAGTAGAAACTAGAAAAGACTCTCTGTGTCAAAAGACATAGAGGTTGATGCATAAGAAATATTTGGTGAGTAGAGTTTATTGGACAGGAGGAAATAATGATTGGCTGGGGGAAATAGACAAAAACCCTTTCCTTTTTAAAGATAGGGGTCTCCCTGTATTGCCCAGGCTGGACTTGAACTCCTAGGTCCAATTGATCCTCTTGCTTAGTCTCTTGAGTAGCTAGGACCCATTCCCCTCACCCTCCTACGCCTTTTCCAGATCAAACTAACTCCCTAGAGTCTGAGAGACGCAGATGGTATTGCCCACAGTATAAGTGTCTCCAGACTTTTGGAAAATCTTGGCTTGCTCCTGCCTATCATGGAAAAGCCAAAGATCAAAATGTAGCAGCAAGATAAGAATGATGAATGTGAATATAGATGTTTAAAACTCATATACAAATTATTGTCTTGATGCAGAACAATCATCCTGAAAGTTAGAGAGCTGCTGGTGCCAGCCTGTACCTCTGCAGCCTGTTTGTCTCAAGAGCAATTGTGATTCATTTGCTGAGAGATTTAGGTCCTGGCTAATGGAAAAAAAAAAGGAACAGGAAGTTCAAGTGATATTATCAAATAAAAATGTCTTAAATCCTTTTTCACTTAAAAAGTAGCTCAAGGATCTATATATTGACTAAACTTGCTTGGTTAGCTCTGCCAAATATCGACATCATCTGTGACCCATTGATGTTGTATAAACCTGCAGTTTTTTCTTCATGGACCTGTGTTCTTTTTGGTTCGGTAAATGTTCTTTTTTGGTACTCTTCACTCAGCTCCCTTTTCTCCAGCCTTTTATTTTATTCACTATTTTTCTAAGTATGAAGTTCAACCACTGGAGATTTCACTGACATCCAACTGTAATCATAGTCATCGGAGGATTAGGAATAATTAAACTAGATTATATTCATATCTTTTTATAACCTCATATACTTTAATACACCCACAGCGAGAGGTAAAAGTGAGTCAAAATTCCATAAAGAGACATTTCACCTCGTGTCTAATTGAAAATGCAAAATAAGAAGTGAGTTTTTAGCAGTGAAACCACATTGGAACAGAGGGCCTGCCATATGAATGAGTTTAGTCCTCAGAAAAATGCATAAAGAAAGCTATTGTTTTATACTATAAAATCTATTTTCTTGTATTGTTGTTGGGGGTGGGAGAAGGAAAAAGATATTTATTTAATATTTGTGTGAGTTTGGACAGCTCTCTCAGTGTTCTGGGCTTGAGTTTTCTCATCTGTGAAATGAGAAGATTGTATTAGATTATTTTAGTATCTCCTCTGGTTTTAAAATTCCATGATTCAGTCCTCCGTTCTAAAAATCATAGAGACATCCTACATAAGAGCAGAGTGTGTGGAAGGAAGGAAAGTGTTTAGCAGATGCCCCAACTTGACTTAGGATGTTTATTATTTTTCTTATTCTGTTATGTGATTAGAATATCCATGTCTATGAGAAGAGCATCACTTTCCCTTGGACAGAGCTTGATAAAGTTCTCATCCTTTATTCTTGTTTCCCAAGTAGCACATCACATGACATGTGAGGAGATTTCTACATTTCACAATCAGATTATCCTAAAGGAAGCCCTTCGTTACCTTAGTGTATGTTCTTGAGCAGAGGGAGTGAGAAGTATGTGTGTTTACAGAGTGTGGCAAACAGGAAGGCCAGCTCATAAGAGTTGTATATGCTGTAAGAGTGTGGTCTGGCTCTCCTGGCACCTTATTATAAAGGCGATGAGAAGCCAGCAGTAACTTTTAACAATGGGAGGGATGGTGAGAAAGAAATGATCTGGCATGACCAATTAAGATGCTATGGGCATAGTTCAGGCAGAAGATGAAAGGGAAGTTCAAGTAGGACCAGTGGAGATCTGGAGAGGGGGGTGAACACCATAGTCATGTAGCGAGGAGAGTCACCCAGTGGTTGACTGTTAAAGAAAGAGGGAAATTGAAACTGATCCTCTGGTTTCTGTCTCGGGAAACTGGGGAGACAGTAGATGTTTGAGAAGAGAAAACAATGGACTAAATTTTATGCTTGGAAGAACGAAAGTATGTTAGGAATGGCCAAAGGAGAGGAGTAGAGGGAGGAGGGGATATGTTGACTTCAGAGCAAAAGGAGAAGAAGGAATCTAACAAGAGAAGAGGGATGCCTCACAGACAAGGCTGTGGCATTTTCTCACTTGCTGCCCTTGGCTTTTCAACTGATTGAATATATTCTTCCTCATACTCAAGGAGCTTGCGGCCTGAGGGAGACAGACAGAGAGAACCAGTCACATCACTGGATGGGCTCCTGTTGTGCTTCTTACTGTGCTCCCAATGCCAAGCATGGTGTCTACAAATGGTAAGCCGCATTACAGTTATTGAATGAACGGATAAGTTCATTAATGAAGTTCCGTAACGAAAGTATATAAAACATGATAGGGGACCATGGAGGAAACAATGGACCACTTTTGAATAGAGAGTAAGAGTCAGTATTATTCCCAAGAAGGAGGCATTTAATCTTTGTTGCAGAGGCACAGAATGACTGAGAAACAATTGAAGCACAGGGAATGGCATTTAGAAAGTCATGTTAGTATAAAAGCAAATCTATCCCTTGTTTTGAGCTCTTGAAGAAGGATGTCCTTTTCAGGGAGTGGTGTTGAACTCTATTTCAGTATGGATTATCATATGGGGATCTTTTTTTAATCCTTAAAAAAAGGCATTCGCTCTTGAAAATATGTCGCTATTTCCTGGTTTGTAGGATTACTATACTATTATGCTTTGTGCATAAAATTTAAAAAATGGTGTTCACACTTCCCTCTGCTTAAATCAAACAAGGGAAATAATTCAACTAAGTTATTCCCTCAATCAGTGAGTGAGCGATGTGATGAGACTCTTCTGTGAACAACCGCATCAATACTGATGAGTAAACCTGGAAAACGTTTAGAGATCTACTTTTGGAATGAATAAATGCAAAATAAATTAGGTTTAAAACTACCATTAATTTTTTTTTCAATAAAGTATAGAGCTGAACAGTCATAAATATGCACAATTTCAGTCTTCCTCCTTTCAACCTTCATAGACTATAGTCTAGAACCCTGGTCTGAGATGTCAACAGGTATATCTTGTAATTTATTTATAAAAAATGAGACAGATGAGATTTCCTAGGCTAATTGTCACATATGTTTCCTTCTTTAATCAAATATTATTTAATATGCACTATGTGTCAAATATATCATGTATCATGAGGAATATTCTGGCTCAATAGGAGCTTGCAGACCAGAAGGAGAGATAAAATTTACCCAAATGAAACATTTTATGATTCAGAGTGTTAAAGTATCATAGGATTTCCCAGAGAAACATTTTCCTTTTAGCGATCTTGTCTTGTTGCACATTGGTAACACATACCTCATTATACCCAAAAGCCTAGTATGTACATCCAAGAAATTTAAATTTTATACATCTCCTGCTACCAGATCCCCACTTATGCCTCTGATGTTTTTCCCAACTTAGCTGCTTTTATGAACACGTTCAGAAGGCTTGAAGTCAGCAAACATTTATTGAGTACTTCCAATGTACTAGACATCTTGCTGGTTTGGAAGATTCTGAGATAAAAACACAGAACCTGCCCACTAGGGACTTCATTTGAGGATGGGAAGAGTAGGAGGAGGTTGGGAGTTAAACAAATGCTGGTTATAGTCAGAGTAAGTTGAGACTCATAGAGAAATGAAGTCAAAACACTATGGTTGAAAGCAATAGCCTCTCAAAACAGCAGTAAAAGTCAGATTCTTCTATGTATTAGAAATAATGAGAAATTAAAAGGCAGAGAACATGGTTGTTTTCAAAGTCTTCACTGAAATAAGTGTAAAAATGAAATTTATTAAATATTTTTTATTCGAATAGATCATGAAAACCTTTAATTTTCTATTAAAAAGCATCACTTCCTGCTCATGAAAGACTCAGGGGAGTAAGTATTGTATTTCGTAAGCCTTTCCTGCCTAGTGCCTGAGCTCGGCACCCTGAAAAGCTGTTCCTCTTGTCTGAGCCTCAAGTACAGATGGCTCCTGACTTACAGTGTTTAGACTTAATGATTGTTTGACTTTGTGGTGGTGTGAAAGCGATGCACCCCAGTACACTCCTCCACTTAGGATGGGGTCATGTTCAGACAAGCTCATCATAAGTCAAGGAGCACCTGTATTCTCAGGAGTACAGACAGCTTGATGGGCTTCTGTTTGGGGGTAAGTGACTGCTCTTACTAGAGCACAGCTGCCAGCTCATCTCTGGCACCTGCCACCTGCCCTAAGTATATGGATGGTATCCACTTCCTCTTTGACTTGCTCCTGTGACTCTCAAGAGTAGATCTGGTGGAGCAGCTCTCTGTGGTTCCCAAAGTAAGATCACAACCTTTTCCATGCTTTGGATGAATCTCTTGATCTCTGAATCATTTGCAAGGCTGGCCTCACAGCAGTTCCAAAGCTTCTATGGATCCAGCTGACATCACAGGCCAGCTTCAGGGGCTCTTGAAAGAAGTTTACAGCTCCAGGCATCTTGGCCCTACCTTCTAAGATTCCTATTTAAGAAGAAATAGGCAGTCTATCTTTAAGTGCTCCCAGGTGATTCTTATATACAGGCAACTCTGAGCAGCACAGAGTGCGGTCCACAAAAGCTCTGTGTTCTGGGAGCTCGTCTCCTCTGGTTCTGAAAGAGTAGCCGCCTCCTCTACAGTAGGATGCCTGGGATTCTATCTGTAGAGAGAATTAGCTGGAATATTTTGAGATCAATTTAAAAATAATATGGAAATATTTTATTCACAGGTTAATAGCATTTTGTTAGGTTCCCTCGACCCTTCAATTGAGAAATATCTCTTGGGTAGCTATTATGGCAGCCACTGTTGAAGGTTGACCAAAAGAAAAACTCTCTTCTGCTAACAAGATGCTACATAGCACGGTAGAAAGAACTCAGGCGTCAAGTCAGAAAATCCTCAACTGACAGCCAGCACCAATTTTCATGCATATGAATGAGACTAATTTGGATCCTCCAACCCTAGACAAGTTGTCAGATGACTGCAGTCACCTGAGTTCCCAAAGAGACCAGCAGAAAAACCATGCCTCCAATGCTCTAAATTGTGAGAAATAGCAAACCACTGAGTTTTGGGTTAGTTTGTTATATATCAATACATACTTTGTTTTCAGTTTCTTTTCTAGAAAAGATATATAGTCTACAAAATGTATTTCTTGTCACATAGTAGATGTTCATTAAATGGCCTATTAGAACAGGAGGCAAAATGTACATACTCAGAGAACTCACTAACAGCAATGGTAATAAATGCCATAGGGTTATATAAACAGATCTTGTAGGAATTTGGGGAACATTCACTTTGGGTGGAAAGATAGGGTAGTATTGGCATTAGCTGTTAAAGCATAAAGGCATTTGTTAAACCTGCAGCGATCTCATTGTTCTGTAAAACTTTGCCTGGCTCTGCTCATAGTTATAAACTTATAACCACTTCCTTTTACTGCTCTTCATGCTATTAAGTGAAAAGATATGAACCCCTGCTAGTACTTCCCAGAGTCACAGAATTCTATTAAAAAACAAGAGAATTCTATTAAAAACAATTGCCATAGAAGGAGAAAATTCAAACAGAGTATAGGCAATTACCTGAAGGACTTTCCCTGGTTTCCTTTGGGTGGTTTTCTGAAGGTGCTGGCATCTGAGTCGGTGTGCAATTTCATGACTAGGAGAGAGGTCATCAGAGGCAGGATTTTCCTTTCCTTTAGGGAAAAAATAAAGGCAGATCAACATAAATCTCTTTTAAATTCTCTCAGTAACTAGAATGATCTTGAATTTTTAAGACTTCTTGAAATACTTTAGAAAGGTTTCAAGTCATCACAGTTTTGCTAGTGCCAAGAGGTTAGACTAAGTGCCATTACCTTTGAAAGCCATTTAAAAAAAAAAAAACCCAAAAGATAATTTAATCATTAAATGGCAATTTGGTCCAATAAGCAGGAGTAAAGCAGTATCAGCATGAATTTCAAAAACCTGCTAAGAGCTATAAATATAGCCTGCAATATTTTGCAATATCTAAAGTGTTTGGTCTAATGTTGAACATGCTCCATTGTTCAACCCAGCTGTGTTCTTTCAGTCTTTCATTTCTATAAAACTAGGATAAAGGCTGTCAAAGCAAGCGCGGCAGCAGCGGCAGCAGCAGACTTTCTTGCTGAAAAGTTCTGTGTACATAGTACATAGCAATCTCAAGATGGAACTTTGAATGTTTCAAACCAGAACAAAATCTTCATCTAATTATAAGTGAACTATATTAAGCACAAAAGGCAATTTCAAATTATACTGAAGAAAGTTACATTTTACTCTTTGCTTTCAAAATGCATTTATCGCAATTTCACAAACTAATTGCAAATTCATTTTGCTTAATTTTTTTAGGTTATTTCTTTTATTGCTTTCAAGTGCTCGGCATATTTCTGAACCGTCAAAATCCATAAGGGAGATTTAGAGGGCTTCTTTTTGTTGTTGTTAATTTGTATTTAAAATCGTAGAATCGGAAATGAATCATGTTTTTCATTTCTTATTCTTAGATTAATGTGGTGACCACTAAACCACTCCAGTTATTATAGACACATTCAAAATAGAGGGAAAAGATGTTCCCATTGATGAGCACACTTGGAAAACTGGATTTGGAGAAAGACGTTACAATTTTAGAGACAAACTCAAATGGAATTATATGTAACTGTCTTCCGTGCATACTGTATGATTCCAGGTCTTTGTATAATTTTACATGGATTTTGCAACAGAGGCAGCTCTCTATTTCCTACCAAGGTTGATTATCCACTATGTAGATTAACTTTGGCAAATGGTTTATTGAAGGCTGGGCTATTTCACTCTGTATACTGTAATTCTAGTGGCCTGTCCTAGTTACATCTCTAGGATAAAACAGTTCTAGTTTAAACCCTAGAACTCCTGTGTTCCAAAGTCAAATACAAGTTGATACATTAAAAAATTTTGGGAGCGGATCAATTCATATTTACTATCCATCTTTGTCTTGCACCATTCGTAGGGATCATAGAGTGGCCACTGTGCAGCCTTCGTGATTTTGCTCAGGAGATTCACAGATGAGGCACCTTTCTGGTAGGGTTGAATTCATAGTTTAAGATAGACTTCAGTCATGGCTGTCCTGTGTCTTAGATGTGTGTCTATGTGTTGTGGGTAAAGAAAAGGGAAGGATAGAGCAGGAGGGGTGGGGAGATCAGCTCTGTGAAAAAGGAAGGATGGAGCAGGAGGGGTGGGGAGATCAGCTCTATGAAAAAGGAAGGATGGAGCA